>NC_057861.1:368790016-369408627 GCF_019393635.1 Dromiciops gliroides | reverse complement strand
CAGACACTAGTACCTTTCCCTTTCAGATTAGGATGGATATGATTTTTAAATGACTTCTATATACTCATAGATGTATATGCCATCTCCCATTAGAATGTAAACTCCTCAAAATCAGGGACCATATTGTTTCTTGGAACTATAATTCTTAACACAGAGCCTGGCACATAGTAAGTTTTTGATTGACCCTTTACACTGCTCTTCTGCACACTTCTTTAGTGGTAATATATCATAGCCTACTCTTATCTGCCATTTTTCTCTCTGTTCTCGTTTGGGTGATGTGCAGTTATAATTATGTAGTATTCCTTGACTAGCTTGTAACAATACAGTATCATTTAGAAACATCCCAGTGTTTAAAAGATAAATTTTTATTTTGAGATGGAAGCTTGTACGATTTTCCCAAACCAACAGATCCCATTCTCCTATTCCTTTTAAATTCTGTGTCATACTCATTTTTTGTCCTTCAAGTCACCCAAAGAAATATAGGCCATCTAACTACATATTATTGTCTAGACAATAGACTTTCTTCATCTACTTTTTTTTTCTAGACCAAATTTTTTCTAGTCATTGTAGATCTCCTATATGGCCTCTAATATATTTTCCCTGTATGATGGCTAAAATCCCAGCCTATTCTCTTTTGTTATAAGTGGAAAATATTGACTTATACAGATTTTCCCTAATTGTAACATTCTCTAGGAAAAAAATAAAGTTTGGTACTTGAAAACACACACACTAAACTTCATGAAATAAATAGACCAGATGTTGGATATTAGCCAAGGAAGAAGCCTAAATATATTGAGAAGTGATGTCTAATAATATTTAAGAGAAACAAGAGTATATAGTAACTGCAAAATATTCCTGATTTGGGGGCATTAGTTAGCTCAATTCTGTATACTCCAACCTATCTTCCACTCAGCTATTAAAATCATGTTCCTACACTACAGATATTGATGTGGAAAATCACACGTGGCCTCTGACCTTGTCTGTCTCAAACAGAAACTGGCCTTACTGTATCCCAACTGCAAAGGTATTCTCTGCTTTCTGACCTTGACTGTTTCAGACAAGCTCTGTCCTTG
The DNA here is from genome assembly GCF_019393635.1 of Dromiciops gliroides. Classification (NCBI taxonomy): domain Eukaryota; kingdom Metazoa; phylum Chordata; class Mammalia; order Microbiotheria; family Microbiotheriidae; genus Dromiciops; species Dromiciops gliroides. The sequence continues at coordinate 369,407,554 of NC_057861.1, read as the reverse complement.
AGGTACCCCAGCTGCAATGACAGGCCTCTTTTGTATGCTAATTACTGACCTCATCCTTATGTATCTTACTTTCCTATAATGATGACTAAACCACTAGGTGCCACTATACCATGCATACTCTTTCTGTATATAACCAGGTGGGCTACAAGACTAGGGGCCTATTGGAGGTTTGACCCCCACCTTGAGCCCATGGTGTAATAATCTCTCTCTCTCTCTCTCTCTCTCTCTCTCTCTCTCTCTCTCTCTCTCTCTCTCTCTCTCGCCACCTCGAGTACCTGGTTTAGTATTTTCTGTGTCAAGCATGCCATAACTATATTATAATGCAGTTCCCCTATTCAATAGATTCCAGTGACTTTTATTGTGTCCAGGATTAAAGATAAAATCTTTTGTTTTTCAAAGCCCTTTATAATCTGGCCTTTTCCCATCATATATTTACTCTCCTCCATGCACTCAATGATCCTGTCACTCAGACCTCCTTATCATTTCTCCCACAAGACACTGTATCTTTTATCTCAGTACAATTTCTCAGATTTCCCCAAGGGATTGGAATTCTTTCTCTCCTCGCTTCTGCTTCCTAGCCCTTCCGGTTTTCTTGAAGTTTCAAATGAAATCCTACCTTATTCAAGAAACCTTTTCCATGCCTCCTTAATTTTACTGTCTTCCCCATGTGATGTTTAAAATCTAAATTGTGGTCGCCTTAAATCAGAAGCTTCAGCACCAGTCTTTAGGCATTAAACATTTATTAAAGCATAGAGGTATTCACAAGGAGTTAAGAAAAAGAAGTCCTACCTAGTCTAGAGTTCCAGCCTGGTTGGGTTCTTCCTGAAGTCCTCCAAGATCCTGCTTTAATCAGGAACTCCCTAGCAAGCTGTTTGTGGAAGCTTTTTATAGATCTGGAACAGAGGTGGTCCTTACACACTGCTTCAAGGTGATTGGTTGGCGTCATCCAAATCCATTGGCTTTGAAGGTGTTCTCAAGTTCAGTTCAAAGTCTAGTTTCGGAGAACAATACCTTCTTAAAGGATAGCCAGGTGTGATTACAATCCAATTAACTTGAAGTAGGCTTAATCAGCAGTCAATCACTCTCACTTGATTCAATCAGTATAGATTAATCTCTAGGTGGGTCTTTGAGTATCTGCTAAATCCCATTATTTCATCACACCCATGAAGTTATCCCCAGTTTACCCTGTATATGTCTTTCTTTCTGCATGGCTGTTTGCATGTTGTCTTTCTGTTTAGCAAAGAACTTATCACATAATGACACTTAATAAACTCTGGTTGACTTAACCTGTTACATGAAGCTTTTTCTAGTCTCTAGTCAGAAGTAATTTTTTTATCTAAATTGTTATAACCTTTTTACCTCTTCTATGAAATAATATTCTAGTTTTAGACTATATGGATGTATTTGTGTATATAAATATCTCTTATCCCCATATTAGATTATAAATTCTTTTAGATCAAAAAGTATTGCATTTACTTTGCCCTTGCCCTTGTAGGGGCTAAATTTAATATGGGGAGAGTTAATTGGGTGACTTGCCATAATACTGGAGTCCCCAAAATAGTGAGGGACCTCTAGGTCCAAAGCTCCCTCCCCTCTGAACTGCCTTTTTAGATATTTCTCCCAGGCCAATAAGAAAGAAGCCTAACAGCCTCTTTTCCACAAATGATTCAGATTTTATTAATGGGAATAAAATACACAGCAAAGGTGAAATTAATAAAGTCAAAGACAAGGGAATAGGGAAAAAGAAAAATGGATAATCTTCCTAAATCTGACCGAAGTCTATACACTCCCCAAACTTGCTTCCAGTTCAGCTAATTCAAAAGAACAGGGCTCATTTGTTAACTCACCACCTGGGGTCTGTAGCTTCAATGAGAAACAGCTATGCAGCCAGGGCCCACAGAACAAACTGCCAAGAAAAATCTCTCCCCTGTTTGCTCCCATAGCTCACACAACTGGAAAGGAAGTGTGTTCCCCTCAGTGAGCATTTACTCTCCCTCCCCCAAAAGGGGAGGTCCTTCACACTCAATTGGAGAGTGATTTCTCCTGCTGAGATCAGCAGCATACATCACTCAGGACAGGCCAGGTGTGACCCATCTCAATCAGTCTGCAAAATTCCATTATTTTACTACATTCCCCCCTTTGTTTCTCTGAAGAACATGGAGTGTTTCCTTGATGAAACAATAAAAAATAATGAAATATAATACCCTATGCTAAAACACAATATGTTAAAAACAATATAGAAAAGGGAGAAAGGGGAAATTTTGTCCAGAGGGGCGGTCCCTCATGAAGCTGCACTTTGACACTGTCTACAGAGGGAGGGCCTCTGCAGAATATGCATATTACAAATGGTATATATCATAACAGAAGGAAAAAAAAAAACAAAACTGTTCATTTAAAGTCTTTGAGATTTTGCCACACCCTCAAATATCCCTTAGAGTCCAGCACAGACCTTGCAAGTAGAGAATGTTCAAGTGTCAAATTCTCAACCAGGCTTTCTGTTGCTGTCTAGAACTGTCTATTGCTATGTGCTTTCTTTTACTCTGACAGATTAAGGACGAGTTAAATATAATATAAATGCCAAAGTTGAATATAATTTTATCAGGGTGTATAAATACATGCTTTTAATTTTAAATATTTGTATTTTGAACATAATCAGTAGACAAGCTTTTATTAAGAGCTCACTATGTACCAGGCATTATGCTAAGTGCTGGCAAGAAAAAAATAAAAATAACCCTTTCCCTCAGTGGCTTACATTTGAATGGAGGAGAAAATGTGAACAATCATGTTAAACAAGAAATAACCGAATTGTAAATAATCAACAGAAGGAAGGCTCTATAATTATGAGGTCTCTGGAAATGCTTCCCGTGGAAGGTGTGATTTCATTTAAGTCATAAAGGAAGTTAGAGAAGACAGTTGAGAAATATGAGGAGAGCTAGAATTTCAGGCATGGGGCATAGCCTTTGAAAAAGGTCCAAGTTTGGGAGATAGAATTCCATGTGTGAGGAACAACAACAGTCATGGAGTATAGACTTTGAAAAATGTTGGGGGCAGCTAGGTGGCACAGTGGATAGAGCACCGGCCCTGGAGTCAGGAGGACCTGGGTTCAAATCTGGCCTCAGACACTTGACACTTATAGCTCTGTGACCCTGGGCAAGTCATTTAACCCCAATTGCCTCACCAAAAAAAAAAAGAAAAAAAGAAAAGGAAAGAAAAGAAAAATGTCGTTCAAAAGTGTGTCAAGGGGAATGAAGTGTAATAAGACTGGAAAGTTAGAAAGGGGCAAGTCTGTGAAGGGCATTAATTGCCAAATTGAATATATTGAGAGCCACTGGAGTCTGATGAATCAGGAAAGTAAGATAATGGGAATAAATGCTTATGGTGTGAAATGAGGAGGGAAGATGAGAGAATTCTTTGAAAATTGCATCGCAGTTGTCAGTAAATACAGGGCAAGGGCAACAGTTGATAGAGTGAGAGAGAGAGGCTGCCATAGGAATCTTGAAGAGGGATGGGAAGGTTTTAATTAGCCATTGTGGTAGTAGAAAGATTGATTGAATAGGAAGCTGTAAAAGGATTATGATAAGATAAAAGAGTTCATAAACGTGGAAGTAGAAAATTTGATGGTGATGACAAAATCAAAGATATGACTATCACTTTCTGTAGCTGAGGGGAAGCTTAGTAGATTGGAGAACCAGAAAGTTATGTAGATTATTTTTTCTAATATGAATACAGAGGTGTGTGTGTGTGTGTGTGTGTGTGTGTGTGTGTGTGTGTGTGTATGTAAAGCCTGTGAATCAGGAACTTAATTCATTGAGGAAGGAAGTAGGTTTCCTAACTGCCTATTTTTATTCCTTCACTTTTTTTCTTATTACTATAACGAGCATTTCTAATATAAAATTGACATTTGTAATATAATTAACATCCTCACTCACAGATCTTATTGGGATGGCTTCAGGTTTATCTGCATTAAATTAATGCTTGCTCTTGATTTTACATGGATAGAACTTATTTTAAGAAACACTTCATTTGTTTCTTTGATTTTTGTGTTTTTAATTGGCATAAGTATTGTATTTTGTCTAAGGTCTTTTTTTGCATCTATTGACATAATTGCATGATTTTGGTTGTTTTTGTTATTGGTATGGTATTATGCTGATTCTTTTTTTTTCTAGTAGTATTTTTTTCCCAATTAAATGAAAAGATAATTTTCAACATTCATTTTTTATTTTGTTTTTGTTTTTTGTTTTTGATTTTGGTGAGACAATTGGGGTTAAGTGACTTGCCCAAGATCACACAGCTAGTACGTGTCAAGTGTCTGAGGCCGGATTTGAACTCAGGTCCTCCTGACTCCAGGGCTGGTGCTCTATCCACTACACCACCTAGCTGCCCCTCAACATTCATTTTTGTAAGATTTTGAGTTCCAAATTTTTCTCCCTCCTTTCTTTCCCTCCCCCTTCCCCAAGGCAGCAAGCGACCTGATACACGATATAGATTACAGTCATTTAAGACATTTTTCCACATTAGTCATGTTGTGAGAGAAGAATCTGAACAAAAGGAAAAAACACAAGAAAGAAGAAACACATAAACAAAAAATTGAAAATAGTTTTCTTCGATTTGAATTCACACTCCATAGCTCTTTTTCTGGATGTGGAGAGCATTTTTCATCATGAGTTTTTTGGCATTGTCTTGGATCATTCATTGCATTGCTGAGAAGATCTAAGTCTATCACATTTGATCATCACACAATGTTGTTGATACTGTGTAAAATGTTCTCCTAGTTCTGCTCATCTCACTTGGCATCAATTCATATGTATTTCCAAGTTTGTTTCTGCAATCTGCCTGCTCATCATTTCTTATAGTACAATAGTATTCCATCATATTCATATACCGCAACTTGTTTAGCCATTCCCCAATTGATGGGCATCCCCTCATTGCCACAAAGAGATCAGCTATAAATATTTTTTGGACATGTGGGTCCTTTCCCCTTTTTTTATGATCTCTTTGGGATATAGACCTAGCAGTGGTATTGCTTGGTCAAAGGGTATGCACAGTTTTATAGCCTTTTGGACATGGTTCCAAATTGCTCTTGAGAATGGTTGGATCATTTCAAAATTCTACCAACAATGCATTAGTGTTTCAATTTTCCCACATCTCCTACAATATTTATCATTTTCCTTTTTTGTCATATTAGCTAATTGGATAGATGTCAGGTGGTACCTCAGAGTTGTTTTAATTTGCATTTCTCTAATCAGTAGTGATTGAGAACATTTTTTCATATGGCTGTAGATAGCTTTAATTTCTTCATCTGAAAACTGCCTATTCATATCCTTTGACTATTTCTCAATTGGGGAATGACTTCTATTCTTATAAATTTGATTCACTTCTCTATAGATTTTAAAAATAAAGCCTTTATCAGAAACACTGCCTGTAAAAATTATTTCCCAGTTTTCTGCTTTCTTCCAATCTTAGTTGCATTGGTTTTGTTTGCGTAAAAATGTTTTAATTTAATGTAATAAAAATGATTCATTTTGCATTTCATAATGATCTCTATCTCATCTTTAGTCATAAATTCTTCCCTTCTCCATAAATCTGAGAAGTAAACTATTCCTTTTTTTTATCATTTGCCTTTGGTATCACCGTTTGTGCCTAGATCATGTAGCAATTTTAGTTTTTTGTTTGTTTTTTTGGTGAGGCAATTGGGGTTAAGTGACTTGCCCAAGGTCACACAGCTAGTAAGTGTTAAGTGTCTGAGGCTGGCTTTGAACTCAGGTCCCCCTGACTCCAGGGCCAGTGCTCTATCCACTGCGCCACCTAACTGCCCCTGATCATGTAGCAATTTTAACTTTACTTTGGTATATGGTGTAGAATGTTGGTCTATGCCTCTTTTCTGCCCTACTATTTTCCAGTTTTCCCAAGAAGTTTTTGTCAAATAGTGAGTTCTTATCACGGAGGCTAGAGTCTTTTGGTTTATCAAAAAGTAGATTGCTATCTTCATTTACTGCTGTGTTTTACGTGCCTAACCTATTTGACTGTTCTACCACTATTTCTTAGCCAATACCAAATAATTTTTATAGTTGCCACTTTATATTATAGTTTTAGATCTGGTATGATTAGGCCACCTTTCTTTGAATTTTTGTCATTAACTCCCTTGATATTCTATACCTTTTGTTCTCCAGAAAAAATTTTTGATATTTTTTCTAGCTCTATGAAATAGTTTTTGGTAGTTTGATCAGTATGACACTAAGGAAATAAATTAATTTAGGTATAATTGTCATTTTTTAAATATTAGCATGACCTACCCATGAGCAATTTATATTTTTCCATTTTGTAAAATCTGATTTTATTCATGTGAAAAGCATTTTGTAATTATGTTCATATAGCACCTGGGTTTGCCTTGGCAGGTTGACTTCCAAATATGTTATATAGTCTATACTTATTTTAAATGTTTTGTTTTCTATCTGTTGCTGCTGGGTTTTGTTGGTCATATAAAGAAATGCTGATGATTTATGTAGATTTATTTTATATCCTGCAACATTCCTAAAGTTATTAATTGTTACAATTAGTTTTTTAGTTGTTTCTTTAGGATTTTCTAAGTATACCATTATATCATCTGCAAAGAGTGATACTTTTGTTTCCTCCTTGCCCATTCTAATTCCTTTATTTCCTTTTTCTTTTCTTATTGCTAAAGCTAACATTTGTAGTACAATATTGAATAATAGTGGTTATAATGGACATACTTGTTTCACCCCTGATCTTATTGGGAATGCATCTAATTTAAACCCCATTACATATAATTCTTGCTGATGGTTTTAGATAGATACTGTTTATCATTTTAAGGAAAGTTCCATTTATTCCTATGATTTCTAGTGTTTTTAACAGGAATGGGTGCTATATTTTGTCAAAAGTTTTCTCTGTATCGATTGTGATGATCATATGATTTTGGTTAGTTTTCTTATTGATGTGATTGATAGTTTTCCTAATATTGAACTATCCATGCATTCCTGGTATAAATTTCACCTTGTCATAGTGCATTATCTTAGTGATAAATTACTGTAATCTCTTTTCTAATTTTCTATTTAGAATTTTTGCATCAATATTCATTATGGAAACTGGTCTAGAATTTTTTTTCTCTGTTTTCACTCTTCCTGGTTTAGGTATCAGCACCATATTTGTCTCATAAAAGGAATTCGATAGGATTTCTTCCTCACCTATTTTTTAAAATAGTTTTGCAATTAATTTTTCTTTAAATGTTTGGTAGAATTCACTTTGTTTTCTGTTTTTTGTTTTTTGCAGGGCAATGAGGGTTAAGTGACTTGCCCAGGGTCACACAGCTAATAAGTGTCAAGTGTCTGAGACTGGATTTGAACTCAGGTCCTCCTTAATCCAGAGCCAGTGCTTTATCCACTGTACCACCTAGCTGCCCCTAGAATTCACTTTTAAATCCATCTGGCCCTGGAGATTTTTTCTTAGGGAGTTTATTGATGGCTTTCTTAATTTCTTTTTCTAAAATTGGCTTTTTTAAGGATTTTATTTCCAATTCTGTTAATCTGGGCAATTTATATTTTGTAAATATCCATCCATTTCCTTTAGATTGTCAAATTTATTGGCATATAGTTAGGTAAAAAAAGCTGCTAATTACTGTTTTCATTTCCTCTTCACTGGTGGTAAAAACCACCTTTTTCATTTTTGTTACTGGTAATTTGTTTTTCTTCTTTCTTTTAAATAAAATTAACCAATAGTTTATTTTTTTCAGAAAACCAGCTCTTAGTTTATTTATTAATTCTATAGTTTTCTGACTTTCAATTTTATTAATCTCTTCTTTAATTTTCAGAACTTCTAATTTGATATTTAATTGAGGATTTCTAATTTGTTCTTTTTCTAGCTTTTTTAGTTGTGTGTCCAATTCATTGATCTCCTTTTATATTATTCATGTAGATATTTAAAGATATAAATTTTTCCCTAAGAACTGTCTTGGCTGCATCCCATAAATTTTGTTATGTTTTCTCATTATTATCAATCTATTTGATGAAATTACTGATTATTTCTATTATTTATTAACTCATTTTAAGATGAGATTATTTAGTTTCCAATTGATGCTGATACTTATTCTAATATTGAATGAGGCCAAAATTCCTAGTATAATCCCAGCAGGTCATAAATGTATGATCTTTGCAATGTGTTACTGTAATTTCCTTGTATTTTAGAAAAAAATACTAACATAACACTATTAACACAGAGAGGAAACATGATATCATGGAAGAAGAATAACTCAAGATATGTAGTCCAGAGGCTATTGTCATTATCATTATTTTAATCATCATCATAATGTCTTTATCAATTAAGCATTGGGGATTCAAAGAAAGCAAAAAAAAAAAAATCCCTGCACTCAAGGAGCTCATATTCCTGTAAGAGAGACAATGTATAAACAACTTTTTGTACACATTTTCATAACTTATAGGTAATTTTATCGGGAATGCACTATATGGGGTATTGGTGTTTATAGGGAAAATAAGCCTAGGAAAGGCCTCCTAAACAGAGGAGTACATGAGCTGCATCTTGAAAGTACCCAGGGAAGCCAAGAGGAAAGGGTAAGAAGAGATAAGATTTGGTTCAGCCAATGAAAATACAGTCAGGATATATACTAGCGAGAGCAAAAGGACAACTCTGACTGGATCATAAAATTTAAGAACTAAAAAAATAGGAAAGGGCCATGTGAGGATTTAAAAGCCAAATATTGTTTTATATTTGATCCTGTAGGAAATAGAGAGCTCCTGGAGGGTTTATTTTATTTTATTATTTATTTATTTTAGTGAGGAGTAACATATCCTAGCTATATAATAATGGGCAAGTCACATAAAATTTCTGAACCTCTATTTGTGTAATGCCTTTTACAAAGTTGTTTTAAGAAAAATACTTTGCAAATTTTAAAGTGCAATAGAAATGTGAGTTATTATCACAAAATAATCCACAGAATAACATGTCACAATGTCTTTAATATTTAATTACTCTAGCTAATACTATCTTTACTTTCTTTGCTGTTAAAAGAAAAAATGATTCTCACCAATGAACCCGATTAGGGGAGCACTGATCCAAGTGGAAAGAGCTGACTTTGTGAATTCCCAATATAATTAAATCTCTTTCCAAATCCTTCCTTCAGCTGTTTCTGAAGGAAATCACAAAATAGTCTAGTTTGTTCATGTACTTAAAAAAAAACAACAACTACATTTCTAAAGTATATTACAGAAAATGACAAGCAATGAGGGGTAAATGGTCATGCTCCCCCACATGTTCAACTCCAATTTCAGTCATAAATAGCTATCTGTGGTTAAAGCCTTGTGCTGATAACCAAGGCCTGGATTTCAATCCATTTCAGGGCAAGTTATCTTTCATGACTACACATTATCCTCTCAATTCAGTCTAGCATCCTTTAAAATGTGAGCTTTGTAACAAAGGCAAATAAATAAAATGGTATGTAGTTGGATCAGTAGAAGTAAAATTATCATTCTTGAGAAAACAGATGAAATGAACGCCTGCCTTACTGACAGTTGTCAAATTTTTAAAAAGTTATTCAAATAAGCAACTGGAAAAATGGAATTTCTCCTTAAGAAGGAAACATCCTGACATTTTTTCAAATATTTATTTTTACTGACATGCAGTTAACTAATTCTATTTATTGTACTTAAAATTATTTACTATTTCTAGAAATTGGTCATTCTAATTTATGAAATCCAGTTAAAAGGAGAATAGACCTTTCAGTATGATTAGCTAAATTTTGTAACCATAAAATAGGTTGTAGTCATCACAAAAACAAAAATAATTAGCTTGTAATTATTGTAAGCTCCTTGAGGGTAAAGACTATCTTTCTTTTTCTTGTTATAACCCCAGATCTTATAGTGCCTGGAACATAATACAAAATTAATGTTTATTGAACTGAATAGCATGCTTTTACTTCTGTGTTTTTTAAAGGAAGGAAATAAATATACTCTTGTAGCACTTCTAAGCAGAATTTGTGAGAAAATATGGAAGAGCAAATCACATAGGATGAAAAGAGATGGAGAGGTTATGACCCACAGTGGTGAAGGGAATACATATATATGTCAATTTGTATATGCATTTATGTATTTGGGAAAGAAAAGAACATAATTGAATTTGAGAGCTAGAAGGAACCTTGTCCAATAGCATTTAAAATGGCCTGATAGTCTATACTGTGTATGGTATATCCATTTAAAATTTAATTTTAATTTAACAATGAGACAGCATGTTTATATATTTTGTATTTGTGAAATATGAAATACATTTGAATTGGTACAGGAATGTACAGCATTTCAAAATGACATTTTATAAAATTAAATTTGAGAAATACTTAACTATTTTTCTTAATATTTAACAATTGGCACTAGGAATTGACAGAATAGTTTTTCTCTGTTGTGTACACACACACACACACACACACACACACACACACACACACAGAGTAGAGAATTGATCAAGCCCTGGAAGAAAGAAACATGAGTAAAAGAGAGAATTGCTTTTTGGGTCAGCCCCAAAGATTGGAGGTAGTCCATGTGAACCAAGAATGTGAGCAACATGCTGCATGAAAATCTGTATCATGAGTTTTCTTGTATTTTTGTAACTCACTGCTTCCACATTATATGCTGAAAGCAGCATATGGCAATAGGTCTATCGAGGTGGAAAACAATTTAAAAGATTCATGACTATATAAAATGTAGTTTTAAAAAAGGAAATTCAATCACGTTCACTTAGATTAGAAATTAACCTCAAATGAAATGTCACTGATTTAGTCCATATCACCCTGAATATGGTACATTCAGCTAGTTCATGATTTGTAGGTATGTCCATATTCTCATTACCTTGTGTGTGATTACTTATTCTGTACAGGATAGGAGCCTAATTATTGTATCAATATACCTTAGAGTCTATTTGGAGAATTCTTGACCTTCAATATTAATAATATAACTATACAACTATAAAAGAGAGGCATTGTAGTGTATTAGGTAGAAAACCAATCTTGGACTCAGGAAGACCTAGCTATGAGCCTTGTGCTATTAATTTAAACTTTCAGTTTTAAAGGCAAATCTCTATAGTTGTGAATTGTAGATGAGTTGCCAATGAGTTAATATTTTCTTTGTAATAACTACAAAGGAATGAGAAAGTTCAGTCACAATCAAGGAGTTAATCCTTCAAATCAGGTCAACAAGTGCTCATTAAGAATTTATGACGGGGCAGCTAGGTGGTGCAGTGGACAGAGCACCAGCCCTGGAGTCAGGAGTACCTGAGTTCAAATCTGGCCTCAGACAATTAACACTTACTAGCTGTGTGACCCTGGGCAAGTCACTTAACCCCAATTGCCTCACTAAAAAAAAAAAAAAAAAAGAATTTATGACACCTAGGGGGCAGCTAGGTCTAGCAGTGGATAAAGCACTGGCCCTGGATTCAGGAGGACCTGAGTTCAAATTTGATTGACACTTAATAGCTGTGTGACCCTGGGCAAGTCACTTAACCCGCATTGCCCCCCCCCCCCAAAAAAAAAGAGTTTGACACCTGGGGCACTGTGCTAAACACTGGAGATACAATTGCAAGTAGAGTCTCTGCTCCCAAAGAGCTTGCATTCTAATGGGGGAAGACAACACATTAAAAAAAAAAAAGTGCTGAAAAGGGTATAATGGAGATGAAGGTACTCTTGGGGTCAGGCCATTGGTAGAAGACGTCCTGAGAACAATCAGGAGTGTAGCCAAAAAAGAAATGAAGATGTGGTTGTCTAGGGCCCCTTCCTTAAAATGGAAATTCTGGAAGGAACAAGCTAGACAGGGCCAGAGACTTCAAGATAAGGGAATATTTCCATTGTGAGTAGCCCACAGGTAGAGTGAGTTTCTGAGGTGAAGAAGTTTCTAATGGAACAGAAGAATTCCTGTAGAGAGTATGGAGTGTGGAGTGTGGAGAGGAATATTTCATTTATGTAATGCTTAATTAACACTTAATGCTTAAACACAGCTTCATGCCAGTATGACCAATTTAAAGCTAAGTTTAAAAATTCCATGATGCATCTAACTTAAATTAAATAAGAGGTCTGTAACCTTAGCTATATTTGTGTTTTTTTTAATAACAAATATTTATTTTTTCTCCTTCCCACCTCTTCCCACCCACCAAATTAACTAATTTTAAAATAACTGCACAAATAGAGAACTAAACAAAACTTGGACCTTTTTACCGGAGGTAATGTGGTAATTAAGCTGTTAATTTATTATTATTATTATTATTATTATTATTATTATTATTACTACATTTATGAGGAAGTCTCAAGGCAATTGCTTTAATATGCATTTGTATTCTAATGACTGGATCTGATATGAGTGGGGTTTATGGGAGAAGAAATTATAATCTTCACAAAAATATTACCAAATTTGAAGTGAAAGTTATTGAAAGCAAATAATCACAAAGAATATGTTAGCTCAACTGTGTAATATATAGAGTCGTGTACAAAACCTTTAGAATACCTGTGGTCAATATTTCAAGGTTGACAGTGACCTCCCTTGATTGGATTTGGATATATTCCTTCATTTGGCCTTATTCTTTCTTTCTTTATTCTTTAGAGGAACATAATTTCATCAGTAATATGTAACACTTGTGATCTTAAAGTACCAAAGCAATTATGTATTTTACTGATATGATATTGATTGTTAGTTATATAAAAAATCCAGTCGATTACTTATAAATTTTTGTAAGCCATACTTTTGTCAGAAATATTTTGTTTAAAGATATTTTTGAAATCATATTTTTTTCTTGACTGGCTACATTGATTTTTTTCTGTGCAAATCTTTTTTATTTCTTCTTTACATGATTGGGTTTGTTTTATTTTTATGATCTCTTCTATTCAGTGTTCAGTTACATAATTTTCCCTATACATAATTGTCAAATACATAACCTATTTTCACTAAAGTTTATAGTGTCATTTAAAAAAAATTAGGTAGCATATCCATTTGGAATTTACTGTGTCATAAGACATAGCATAGAGGTCTGAAACCTGTATTTCACTTTACACCTTTCAGTTTTCCTACCTCATATTTTCAGATAAAGAGACTCTTCGCAAGTAATTTCTGTTCTTTTGTTAATTGGACAATAGAGTGCACTTTTTGTAGGCCTTGAACATGTATTTTATTCATATACTTTTCATTTCTTGATTTGATGGTTATTATTTCTGGGGAAAGGATAAGATAAGATCAAAGAACATCGATCTCCCCTACTTCATTTCATTCAATAACCAATAGGTCTTCATCACTTAACAATCCTGATTTTCTTATTTCCACAAATGAATTTTATTTTGGCTTCTTATAACTTTTCAGAGCAATCATTTGGTTGTTTGATCAGTATAGCAGTATAACTGAAAAATACTTTACATAATGTTGTCATGTAAAGTATTCCACCTGTGAAAACTGATATTTCTGTGGTTAGTTAGGTCTTCCTTTTCTCTGTGACACTTGTTTTGTAATTTTATTGAAGTTCTAAGTTAATCTTAATGGGAAAATTCCCACATATTTAAAGCATTTTTACTCTTATCATGAATCTAATTTCTTATCTTCTAATTGCTTAGCTCTTTTTGTGATATCAGAAAGACAGATAAGTTCTGTAGATTCAATTTGTATTTTGATGCTTTGTCACAGTCTTGATAATGTTGAAAAAGAATAAGGAAGGAGGAGGCTATCAGGTAGAAAAAAAGGGAAAATCATCTTTCTTATTACATTATTTATTATGTTTATAACTTTTACTAATTTTGAACCATCTGTATTTTTTGGAAATAATTGTTATTACTATATATGTTTTGGGTAAGCATGTTATTATTTTATTAATATTATATATCAGTAAAGAATTGATCATATGTCTCCCTAACTTTTCATGGTCTCAGGCCTCATGGAAGAGAAAGCAGGGAGAGAGCTTCAACATGCCAGTTAGTGTGACCAGGAGAAAAACCCCAAAAGACCTAACTTGTTTCTAGCATGTGGTCTCAAGGAGACCTAAGAGTGTTCAGAAGACCGGCAAGCCAGAGAGCCAGAAGCCATGGCAAGAGCCAAGAGCTTGTAGTCTCTTCTAAGAGTTTTTATTCTCTTTCAATAGAGGGGGTCACTATACATTGATCAAAGCTAATTGGTTAGCATCATTCAATTCCATTAGTTGACATTACTTGAGGGTGATTTACATTAAAATGAACTCTACAGATGACATCAGGGAGAAGACTGTAAAAGACCCTTGCTGAAGGGAAAAGACAAAGTCCATTATCTAGGTGTGGTTTGATCCCATCAGTCCTTCATTGAGCTAGACAAAAGAATCTCTCTCCATTTATTTTGCTCCCTTGGTTTGTCCCAGATCAAACAGAAGAGGACTTTCTGGAATGGGGGGAGAAAGGTCTGAGAAACTCATCTCTGGGTTCCCCCAAGAAATCCATTATTGTTAATTATTTTCTAACACATCCTTGTATTCCTGGTATAAATATATTCTTGCTACAGTGAATATTTTAAAATACACATATGGCTATAAACCTATATACAAATATTATGTTTAATATTTATTTAATATCCAACAGAATTAATGATCCATAATTTTCATTTGTTGTTTTTTCTCAGCAAATTAATTTGGATAATTTTGGTACAACATTTAATAGGACAGCATCATTATAAAATTTATGTATACCGTTGTGGACAAACCTTTTTGTTTAGGTACAGGGATTCTTTTATGTAAGATGTTATTTTTTTCTTGGGTTTATTTTCTGTATCTAAACTGTCATCATACTTATATTTAAAACTTTAATATATACTTTCAAATGTTTGTCTTGACATATGGGACCTATCTTCATGTGGTATCTAGAAAGTACCAAGCATAATCAATAATAAATTAGCTCCCAGGTTAATACATGATCATTAAAAGGAAAGTTGTCATGCCAAACCCTAAAGAAAAAAAAAATAGAAAAGAGTCATAAATTCCTTCCCAAAGAAATGTGAGGAGGCTATATTTTGAATCCAAATGTTCAAGTAACTTTCAACAGGAAAAAAAAAATTGGTTAATTCCAATTTTCATGGAAGATCAGCAAAAAGAGATGAGTCTGCTGATATAATCTGTAAATAGAAAATTTATCATGTTTCTTTCCCCTTTAACAAAAAAGGGCAGTGGACCCCACAAGGGCAATGAAGAAGTCTAGACTCCATTGATGTTAAAGTTAGGGGAAGTAATAACTTCCCCAAGTCTTATTTTCTGTATCTTCAAAATAAGAATAACAATCCCTGCTTTTTTCTTGTAGAGACTTTTGATGTACATGCATTTCTTTTCTCATTTCTTATTCTTCAGTTACCTTAAGAATAGGATCAAAGAATTGCCTGTATAAAGCATCTAAAACGTGTACCAAATATACACTTATAATATTCTTTTTTTTTTTTGTAAGGCAATTGGGGTCAAGTTACTTGCCAGGGTCACACAGCCAATAAGTGTCAAGTGTCTGAGGCTGGACTTGAGCTCAGGTACTCCTGAATCCAGGGCTGGTGCTTTATCTACTGTGCCACCTAGCTGCCCCCACTTATAATATTCTTAATAAGACTATCAATTTTAGAGTAATAATGCCTCTTACAAGTGCATATCTACTGTACAAATTAGGGAATAATAATTCACTTTATTTATGTAGGGATAAAGCCTCTAGTTGCATTAACAAATTACTAGAATAGTAATTCCAATTCTATGATGACTCCATGTTAGTCAACTCGAGAGCTAAGCTATAGGAAATTGATAAATATATAGTCTGGTGCCAAAAAACAAAACAAAACAATGTTAAATAAAATACTTTAAAAAAATTTAATTCTATATAGGTGTGCATTTTTAAATGTTTGAATACCGAATAGTTACCTCTTTACAAGTGCTATATTTTAAGAGTTTAACACAGTGACCAGACTGTTGTAGGCTCTTAATAAATGATTCTTTTCTCTCTCCCTCCTTACCTTCATCACTCCCTCTCATCAAAAAGACAAGTGGGTTTTAGGGGAATGTAAAGTTATGTTTTGGACATGCATTTTTTGATATTCCTACGTTGAAGTTCTCTACTAAGCCAATGATGATGTAGGACTGGAGCTCAGAAAGTTAAATACATGAAAGTGGAAAATAGATCTGTGGGAGCAGGTGATGTCACCAAAAGAAAAAATAGAGAGAGATAACAGTGTTTAAGCCTTGGGGTACAGTGAATTCAGATCTATGTTATAGGATTTGAAGCATATTCTATCTATTTTAAAATATATTTGAAGCTCATAGTAATTTCTTCTTTGTTTTTTGTGGCCCTGCTCATATCTATGTTTTTTTTTAATAGAAATACTTTGTTCAGAAATATAACCCCAATAAATATAATATAATATATGATAATATAATAAATGCATACATATGATACATTTTATATGAATGTGCTTTATTCATGATGCTTAGAAATACATTGTATTGTGGCAAGTGGGATTCATTTTCCATGACACCAAAAACTTCATCAATGTTAAGGAAGAACATATTTATTACTATAATCCCTGCCATCTCCCAGATGGCATTAATGGCAAAAAATAAGTACAAAGTATAATTACAAGCCAAATAAGTATTTTCAGTGAAACATCTTGATAAGTATTTTAAGCTTAGAAATAGTGAACAAAAGATAAGCATTTCTTCCAAAGATACTGTCACCACTTAAAAAATAAATTCTTCACATTCTATGTAGGAATCATCTGGTAATCAACTTTTTTTTTGTTTGTTTTGGTTTTGTGGGGCAATGAGGGTCAAGTGACTTGTCCACGGTCACACAGCTAGCAAGTGTCAAGTGTCTGAGGCCGGGTTTGAACTCAGGTACTTCTGAATCCAGGGCTGGTGCTTAATCCACTGTGCCACCCAGCTGCCCCCTGGTAATCAACTTTGATGCAATCACCCAAGAAATTCAGTCATTGCTATAGAATTTTTGCCCAAAAGCCATATTATCCTGCCTGTATTCCCATTTTTTTCTCAAGATATAGCTCCAAATGATTTTCAATTATGAAAATATGTTATATGATTGACAGGCCTCTCCAAAGGAGGAGATACAGAATTGTTTTGGGGCAATGGAGATGTAGCTGGGGTCGGGGGCGGGGGGGGGGGGAACAAACAAACTGATTCTGAAAATAACAATTCTGAATGAGCACAATTTGCTTGGATATTGTGTAGTGTAGAATTTTTTGGTGAGGCAATTAGGGTTAATTGACTTGCCCAGTGTCACACAGCTATTATGTGTCAAGTGTCTGAGGTGGGATTTGAACTCAGGTACTCCTGACTCCAAGGCCAGTGCTCTATCCACTGTGCCACCTAGCTGCCCCATGGTGTAGAATTTTTAAGAAATTATTCAAGTTGTTTTTATAGTCAACCTTATTTCCTATTTCTTCTTAGTTCACCAAGTTCTTAGTTTTAGATTGAAACTTCTTAAACAGTCTTGTACGTATAAGCATTTAGTGTCCATCCTCTTCCTTCATATTCTTCTTTAATTAGCAGGCCTTGCTGAAAGGAAGAGCACAAGTATTTATGAGGGGTCTAATATGTCCCTGGAACCATGCTAACCACATTATACATATTATTCATTTGATCCTCACAACAGCCCTGGGAGGTGAATGTTTTGCTTATCCCCATTTCACAATTGAGCAACCTGAGGCAGAGGGACGTTAATTGACTTGCCCATGGACACACAGCAAGTAAGTGTCTAAGATCAGATTTTAACTTGGATCTTCCTGACTCCGAGGCTCTCATTCAGGTCATTTAGCTGTCTAGCTAAAAGAAGTGGACAAAAATTGTTTCCCTTTGTTTTTATTTCCTCAGGATGATTTCCTGAATTCAGTAATAATATACTAAAATAAATAAAGTAGTGGCTAGCAGCAAAGCTCTGTTTACTTATGTGTTTTTTTTTCCCTTATAATGTCACATTTGGTTTCTTTTTGCCATTATACTCCTGTTCTCTGAAACTACAATTGCTAAACCCTAGAATTCTCAATCTTAAGATGAGCAAAATATTTTATTTAAAAGCTACATCTGTTGGAAGCTTGCAGATAGCCTTTTGTGTTATCTTTGAATTCTTTATAATTAAGTTTGACATTACCTTTCTTTAAGAGGTGTAGTAAATGTTACTGAAACATTACATTTGAACTTGAATTCAAACATATTCACCAGGACTTGCCTTAATAGCTATAATCATATCCTCTATAAAGATGCTGTTAGAGCAAAGATTAAAATTTCTGATGTGCTCCCATATTATAATTGCAAAAAAAAAATGTATAGGAATAGACTATTATGGACTGGTTGACAATATCTAACATGGGACTAAATGTTCTATGATGTGTGTTAAGCCTTAAAGATAAGTAGGGATTTTGTTTGTTTTGATTTGTTTCGTTTTTAGTTTGCTTTTGCTTTCAGAATTGTCCAGTCATGGGGAAGCTAGGTGGCACAGTGAATAAAGCACTGGCCCTGGAATCAGGAGGATCTGAGTTCAAATTTGGCCTCAGACGCTTGAAACTTACTACTTACTAGCTGTGTGACCGTGGGCAAGTCATTTAAACCTCATTGCCCCGCGCAAAAAAAAAAAAAAATATCCGGTCACTGGTTAAGATTCAGGTAATTAAAGAATTCTAGGGTGACCAACAATACCAGACACTCAAATAAATCTTTAATCTCCATCTTAAAGGATAACCCAGGGCTGAATTAGGGAATGGTTTCACTTTAATAAATATAAATTTGGGAAGCATCCATTGAATCTCTTTTTGGGTGGGGGGATGGGGGGAGAAAGGGGTAGGCAAGCTAGTCCTTAAATACTTTGAAATGCAATTTTATTTTTTTCTTGACATTGTAATTTAGTATTATTGATTTGGTATTTACATTTCTATTAAAGTCCAGAATGGAGCACTATTCCACCCCAATACATACTTTACTTTTAAAAAAAAACTGAGTTGTAAAAATATTAACTCAAGATGTTTTTTCTTAATATATTGAAAAGGATTAAGAAGGGAAGGGGAAAAAGTATTTGTATCATATGCCAGGAATGGTACTAAGTTGTTTGTTTGTTTAATGAACATTATTTCATTTGATCCTTACAACTTTTTGAGATAGGTGCTATTATTATTTTAATTTTACAAGTAAGTAATCTGAGGCAACTGGAGGATTAAGTGACTTGCCCAAGGTCACATAGCTAGTAGGTATTTGAAACCAAATTTGAAGTCAGGTCTTCCCTGATTGTACGGTTTATTGTAGTGCAATATCTGCTATGCCATCAGCTGTTTTCTGTTTCACCACCCCACCAGCTGCTTCTTAAAGTCAATTATTTCTTACAGAAACACTAAAAAAAAACCCTTATTACTATAGGTTAAGCTTAATTTTATTTTAAAAATATTTTTGGAGGGTAACCCAAGAGTGAACCTAATAACTGAACAAAAATGAAGAAAGGTTAGATAATGTAGTCTCTAAAATTAACCTAAAGAAGACCTGGATTTCCTCCCTTAAATTTCAACTGTGCCAAGTCACTTAACCTTGTTTGCCTGTTTCTTCATCTGTAAAAAATTGGAGAAGGAAACATCAATCCACTTTAGATTCTTTGCCAAGAAAACCCCAAATAGTGTCACAAAGAGTCAGACATGACCAAAACAACTGAACAGCAGATCCAAACTGCCAGGGGACTGATAGGACCTGAAATGATTTCGCCTACTCAAATTGTCTTCTAAGAAGTTTCCTGAGAGGAAATTAGTATGAATGTGAAAGGGAAAAAAAAAAATCTTTAATGGCCTGGCCTTTTTGCCATTCAGGTAGGCACAATGAACAGACAAGCTTAAAATGTGTTGATTCATCCCATGCTTGTTGAAGACAGTCTTGCAAAAGAGTTGATATGTGATGCTCTCAGTGAAATAGAAGCAGTCAAAATGCAGCTTGCAGAGAAGAAGTAGACATTAGCTTTTGGAAGCATGGAGACATAGCAGCTAAAGAGTAAGAATGAGTCAGCAGTGAGAAACAGCCACTTGCAGATAATGAAATTATGAGATATTTTCCAACCACATTCCAGGTCTCTATAAGTAGAAGCTTAAAATGTCTAGGGGATACTCTCACTGGAATGGGAACTAGGGAAGATTGTACCCCTTCATTCATGAGGGGAGGATGTAGAACCTTTTGATTGTCTCTGGTCTTTACTTTGCTATTCTGGCCTGATTAAATGATTTGCTATATCATTTATGAAATCTGCTTGTTCTGTGGTGGAGAACTAGGTGGATACTTGAGCTATGTTTGTGCATTGATAATTAACTTAAATACTCAAACTATATGGAATAGAAGAAGTTTCCAGAGTTCAGGGAGGTTGAGAAAAATATTTCTTTTTTTCTGGACCTCACTTTGCTAAACTAGAAAATTAAGGGGTTAGACAAGGTGTCCTCCAAGGGTAACTTTTCTCTTTAAACCTGTAAACTTGTGTCCATTTAATAGAAAGGATTATACCTTTGGAGCTTTAAGATATTTTTACATGAAATATTCAAAAATCTTTTTTATTTGAATCTAATATTTATGTATTACACACACACATACCCTTTTACATAGAATTTATCAAAATCATGCTATCCAATAATATTCATGGACTGTGTGTTCTGTATGTTCTTTGCAAAGTTCTATAAAATGTTAGTTATTATTGCTATTAATAATAATTATTTTTGTTGTTATTATTTTCTGCTCGTATATGTGTTTGGCTATTTGGTGGAAAACTATTGTTCTTATGATAGGCTTGCTCCTTAATATGATATAAATGTGTTTATATTGCACATAAACATAGCATAGATAATATAGATAAATAATGCATAAATATATTTCTTTTCTGTTAAAGCACAGGCCATCATAATCATAGTAATAATTGCTAAAATTTGTGTCGCACTTTAATGTTTATAAAACTCAAATACCAAGTATACACTCAATATATATGATGTCTATCTATCTTAAAGGAACCTTTCAGTGAAAGGAAAGTCAAATATTAAAGCTATATCAACTCTTCCTTGAGAGTAAGACTCTGTGACTTTAACCAAGCATGAATTAATCTTTGGGGCAAAAAGCTGGGATTTCACCCAGTTTTCTGAAATTTAAAGAAATTTATATATTCTCAACATTTTCTTGGTGAAAGATGTATAATCTTGTGCAAAATAAATCATGGCTCTTTTTTAATACCTTATGATAGGTCCTAGTGAATATGTAATTGAGGAAAAGACAAAACCCCCTTCATTTTTCCTTAGGTAAATATAGCCCACAGTCTTTAATCATCTAATCAGTCTTTAATCAGATATTAAAAGCTAACTATGAACAAGACACATTGCTAAGTGCTGATACAAAGAAGGAGAAAGAACAAACCCTGCCTTCAATGAGTGTACATTGAAATTGAATTTAATAAACAGCATCTATAAATAAATGCATACAAGGAAAATATTAAATAGAAGGAATGCAACCTTAGAAGTGATGACAGAGGGGGCAGCTAGGTGGCACAGTGGATAAAGCACTGGCCCTGGATTCAGGAGGACCTGAGTTCAAATCTAGCCTTAAACATTGACACTTACTAGCTGGGTGACCCTGGGCAAGTCACTTAATCCTCATTGCACTGCCAAAAAAAAAAAAGTGATGACTAGCATCTGAAGGGATTAAAAAAACCATCCTGGGGCAAATGTTCATTGAGCTGAATCTTAAAGTAACCTAGGGCTTCTAAGAGTCAGAAGTTGAGAAAGAAAACATTCTGGCATAAGGAACAATCATAGCAAAGACACAGATATAAAAGATGGACTGTTTTGTGTAAGGAACAGCAAATAGTGTGGTCTACATGGGTAGACCACAGAGGGTGTGCAGATTAATATGTGAGGAGATCTAATGCCATGCAAGGGAATTACATATATGATTGAAGTTGATTTCAAGGGGAAGAAAGTAAACAAGATTGGGGAAATAGGAAGCTGCCAAGTCACAAAGATCTATAAATGTCAAAGGACTTAATATTTAATCCTGGATATACTAGGGAACCACTGGGGTTTAAAGAGCAAGGGATTAGACATAGTTATACCTATGCCTTAGGAACATCACTTTAGTAACTTATCGAATGATGGATATGAATGAGATGAGATTTGTTGAGGGAACCAATAAAAAGACGTGTCACAGTTGCTCAAGAAATGATAAGGCCCTCAAACAGGATGGTGGTTCTGTGAATAAAAAAAAAAGATGATATATAGTAGATGTATTGTAGAGAAACAATTTACAAGATTTATCAATTGGTTGGATATGTGGTAGGCGTGAGAGAGAAGAGTCAAGAATAATACTAACTTTTTGATCCTTGTAGACTGATAGGATGGTGGTACCCTTACCAGTGATAGGGAAGTTTAGAAGAAGGAAGGGTTTGTAGGGTTAAGGTGAGATTATGTGTTCCATTTTAGACATGTCCAATTTGACATGCACATGTGGTATCCAGCTCAGAATGTCTGAAAAGAAGTTGGTGATGATAAAATATATCTCAAAAGAAGGATTACAGCTGAATAATTGAGATAATGTGGTCACCAAGTGAGACAATAAAAGAAGAAAATATCCTTGGGGTGAAAGCATTTATTGGGCATGCCATGAAGATCCATCAAGATAGACTAAGAAGCATTAGTCAGACATGTAGAAGAAGCACAGAGAGAGAATGTCACAAAAATCCAAGGGCAACAGTGTCCAGGAGAACTAGGTCATTCATTTCATATCCTACAAATAGGTAAAAAAAAATTAATATCAGGAAGAATCCATTAAATTTGATAATTAAGACATTATTGTTAACTTTGGAACTGGTTCTTTGATGGTGGAGTAGAAAGACATAAGAAACTGCATCGGGCAAAAAAAATATCTCTAACTATCTACATGGTAGTCAAGGGTGTTTTTAAACACAAATCTGTAAATTGGTTATGATTTAAAGGACTGTATAAAGTGACATAAAGATAATGCCATCCTAATATTAATAAGAACAAAATG
The DNA here is from genome assembly GCF_019393635.1 of Dromiciops gliroides. Taxonomy (NCBI): domain Eukaryota; kingdom Metazoa; phylum Chordata; class Mammalia; order Microbiotheria; family Microbiotheriidae; genus Dromiciops; species Dromiciops gliroides. The sequence continues at coordinate 369,384,523 of NC_057861.1, read as the reverse complement.
TGGATTTCATTTCGTCATATTTTATATTAGTACTATGCCTGGTTAACAAGAGAAACTGCTGGGAAAACAAACAATCGTTCTTGAAATTCCTATTCCAGATTTCATTTGTAGAGGTTTTTCTCTGATTGTGTCATACAGAATTTCCCTAATTACACGTCTTACATTTTTGTTTTCTCTCAATTTTAATAGGAAAAACTTTCATTATCCAGTTTAGTTATTCATTCTTCACTTATTGGGATGGTGCAGAAAATGAATTCACTATATTATTGCAAAGAACTAGCTTGTTATCAAATTCTCAAAGTGATTTAAACATTATTCTTTATGATGTTATTGCATACTGCAACTTAATTTCATCCCATTTTACAGATGTGAAAAATAAGGTTTAGCGATGATGAGATTTGTTAATAATTCTGGATATAAAATAGCCAATAAGAATATTCCAACAACTAGAGCTTAGTCAATGCTGTGGCAGTTCGTTTAATTCCTAAGTGAAAATGAGACTGAGTTGAAAAGCCTCAATGCTAGCTATCTGGATTTTGGGGTCGGGGGGTGGGGGGGAAGGGGTTGCTGTGAACTGTATAATCAGCTATATGTGATAGTTTTCATACTGGACACCACACTATGAAGCAGAAAAATTAAAAGCAACAGTGATCTTATTATATTTAACTCTTCCATTAGGTATTTGTATAAATTCTAAATATCCGGAGTCAAAAATAACATAATGAAAGCTTTCCCCTAAACAAGCCTTGAGTACTTTTTAATTTAATTGACAAATTTAACAGATTCTACCTGGGGTGAACACCCTTCTCCCCCTGCTGCATCTGTGTCTGTTTCTCTTAGAACGCTCTTTCATTAAAACTTCAGCTCTGCTTAGTTTCATTCATGCCTCCCAGGGCAGTTCCTCCATACACACCAAAGTACCTTGCCTCTTCATGACTACCCTTCCTATTCTGGAACAATGACCTATAGTCAGATCAGCACTACTATCGTTCCTGAGTGGGCTGTTTGAATCTGCTTTCTTGAAGACCCCATTAATCTCCATTACTTGACCAAAATCCACCTCACTAAAGACATTTTCCTTTTATGCCCCTGACATAGTATGGACTATATAAATGTTGGCTATGATAAAGATGATGATGGTGAAGAAGATGATGATGCATTGCTTCCTCCATTAAAATGTAAGGTATAAGAGGGCAGGGATTGTATTTTTTATTTGTATCCTGAATATTTAGCAAACCTTATTGGCACAAAGAAAGCCCTCAATGAATGATTTAAAAATATTCATGGTCGGGGTCAGCTAGGTAGCATAGTGGATAGAGCACCAGCCCTGGAGTCAGGAGTACCTGAGTTCAAATCCGGCCTCAGACACAACACTTACTAGCTGTGTGACCCTGGGCAAGTCACTTAACCCCAATTGCCTCACTTAAAAAAAAAAAAACTAAAAAAAAATATTCATGGTCATAGAATGGCAATGGGGTGGAGAGGGAGGATGAAGAAAATGTTTCAAAGCAGATGATAGTTACACTAGTGTGGCAGTTCTGGGAGGGCTGACCATGATAGCTGTGTTAACAAGGGCATCCGTACCCACAGTCAATATTTTGGGAAAGTTGCAGCCAATGCCTGCAGAAGACAAAACATGGGAACAATTTTCATATTAGGGAAGGAAATGGAGCTTTTCTTTATGTCAACACCTGGGACAAAGCCAAGTCCTGCCATTTAGTATTAAAACCCAATTTAGCTCAAACTATTTAAGTTTCTGATCTCACAGGAAGAACACATTAACTATTAAGGACAGAAATTATAAAGACATTTAGATGATTTTGCTTATGTATTTTTTAGTAATTTTATATTCAGAAATGGATAAAACTTCTCCCAGAATATCCTTCTTTTAATCATAATCCTATGGAAAAGTAAAGGATTTTTTTTTTCAAATCTCAAATATGTCTTTTGTTCCTGGTAATTGAAGCCCCAGAATTTGTCAGGTATTTTTATTTCAAGTCATTTTATAGTGGATTAAAGTCATAAAATCCAAGAGCTCTAACTTCATTTGGGGGAAGAGAAATTATTGTCTTGCTTATTGTTTTTCTGATAGACCTAATCACTAGTTAGCATTAGAATATGAGCTACTAAAGCCACCAAGGTATGGTTATTCCTAGTCTCTATTGGCAAGGAGAGTTAGGTAGTTCATAAATTGGTGCAATGTTTACACTCCATTGTGAAAGATAGATTTTTTAAAGCTATAATAAGACCTTCTGGTATATTTTGCATGGAAGCCTGACTGACTCTGGAGGCTTGATGTGAAATGCAAAACTCTGGAATTAAGACCCACTTGTGAATTAAGAACACATTATAATCTACTAATAATCCCCCCCCAAAAAAAACCCTGTTAATATAATTTTAAAATAGACTTATACTAATGAATTTTAAAAGATTTTTTTTTCTGCCATGGAAATCATGAAATCTCAAGTGGGAAGGATATATCAGAGGTCATCAAGTTCATCTTGTCATTTAAGAGGCACCAGTATATAGAGGCCTGGTCCTGGAATCAGAAAGACCTGAGTTCTAATCCAGCCTCAAACTCTTCCTAGTTGTATGACCTTGAACAACTCATTTAACTTCTGTTTGCCTCAAATGTAAAAAGAGGATAATAATAGAACCTACTTCCCAGAGTAGGTAAGGAACAAATGAGATACTATTATAAATGTACTTAGTACAGTGCTTGGCATTTAGTAGGAACTATATAAATGCTAGTTATTATTATTAGTTAGCTACAATCAAATTAGGAAGTGCTTTAAAAATGTTTGTTGATTAATCAAATTCAGCCTGTGCATGACAATAAGCTCCTTTCTTCCCCTCCCCCCTTAGGGTAATGAGCATTAAGTGTCTTGCCCAGGGTCACAAGGCTAGAAAGTGTCAAGTGTCTGAGGCTGGATTTGAACTCAGGTCCTCCTGAACCAGGGCTGGTGCTTTATCCACTGTAACACCTAGCTGCCCCATGCCTTTCTAACATAATGATGATAATGATGATGATATATGCTCCAATACTCAGTTTAAAACATCCAGAAAGGGAGCCCCTTTATTACAATTCATTCCATTTTAATCCAATTAAACACAATTTATTAAGCACTTCGTGCAAAGCACTATGTTTGGCACCCTGAACATGTATACACCCAAGATAATTCAATTCCCTCAAAAATAGGAACTATTACTTTTTATCGTTGTATACCATGGGCCTAATACAGAGGCTTACACTTATTCCCATCCTTGAAACCACTATACAGCTCTTTAATAGTGATAGAAAATTAAAGGAGGCATCTAGGTGGCTCACTGGATACAATGGGTGGGTGGCCTGGACTCAAGAAGACGTGAGATCAAATGCAGACTTAGATACTTACTAGCTATATGTCCCTGGACAATTCACTTAACTTCTGTTGGCCTTAAACCATTGGAGAAAAAAAAGTAAACTATTTCAGTATCTTTGTCAAGAACACACCATAAAGGATAACAAAATCTGACATGACTAAACAAGTAAAAAACATTAAAGTGGCAAGGGCAAGAGAAAGACTCTTTCACATGTTACCCTCCCACATTATATATTTGATCTCTGCATATATAAATATATTAGACATGAGACATATACATATATTTAAAATTTAAACCCTTTACATAAGGTCATACCTAGGTGTTTAAGGGAGATCAGCACCTGACCTATAATTTTATTGATATAAACAACTCCTAGATGAGGAAACTCCTTCCACCAATGCAGGTCAACACCAACTTTGCTACTTAGAGAATTAGAAAGCTGCAAAGAGTAGTAGAAGTTTAAGTGATTTGTCCAGAGTCACATAGGAAATATGTATCATAGTTAGGATCTGAATCCAAGTCTTCCTGGCTCTGAGGCTAGCTCTCTATCCATGTCATACTACTTTCATAGTATTAAAGTGGACCTATTTGGGGATAAAAAGGAATGAGATATCTCATGCATTTCATAGGATAAACAGACTTTAGGTTGCCTCTGTGGTTTATCACTGAAGCTAGAGTTCAAATATAAAATGAGGTTTCTAAGGTAAAGGAACAAAAGAAGGGACTTGAGTGATGAGAGGAAGATAATAAAGGTGGATAGATAAGATATTGAAAAGGTAACTGGGATGATTTAAACAAAGAAAGGACTGATCCCACAGTTGTGCTTGAAAGGGGAAGAGGAGCAGTGTGTCATCAATAATGGAGTCCAGAGAAGCATCCCTGTGAGCATCCATTTCTTCCTTGACACTACAAGGCTCAGGCCAGAAAACCACCTGGATGGGCCAAGGGACAAGGTTGTAAACAGTGATAAAGTAAAACAGGGAATTCTTGTATTCATAGAACCACCTGTCTTGGAAGGCTATTCTGTTAGCTGTTCTTGGATAAGGGAAACATGAAAACTATATTTGAGTTAGAGGCTGCCTACACTATATTAATCTTGTAATTTGGGGGGAAAATATAAACTACATTTGAATTATAAAAGTCATCTAGGTCATCTAGCCATTGAGGTGGCACTAAATGTCTGTGGGCAAATGATTTAATTCTGGGCTTCAGTTTCCTCATTTTGCAAAGAGGAGATTGGATTAGATCATTTCCCAGCCCCCTTCCAAATCTAAAAATGCTTCTGAATCCTTTTCCTCATCCAATTCCCTGAACTTGAATGACTAAAAAAGTGTAAATGGATGATTCTTCCAAAAAAAATAAAAAACAAACAGACTTTTTTCATTTGGCTCAATGAAAGTTGGATAAGGAACAATATTCACAATTATATTTGTTAATGAACTTGATAAACTGTAAAAAGAAAACAGAATTATAAATGCCAATGCTTAAAATTGGAGGACAGTTCGGGTAAAGCATATCCTGGCTTTTTGTCAGTAACATATTTGAAAATATGTTGTTGAACTGAGATTTTCATATATCTAAATTAAAACTTGTGTTTGTGTGTATATTTCCACTAAAAACTGTTACTTTTATCTTAATGAAATGGGCAAACTAACAAGATTACCATCAGGTAATTGTGGCATAAAATAAAGTATTTCAGGTTTGGCTTAGAATAATAGTGTCTTCTCACTGCTTGTAGAAATCGTGTGGGTTTTTTTTTTGTGTGTGTGTATGTTTTTTTTTCTGTCTAGAAAAAGGTTAGATGCATTGGGCCACTTTCAAATAAAGCTTATTTAGAGACTTCATCATATACAAAGTAAAAAGCACGTGTCCTCAAGATAACAAGAATGTTAAATTGCCTCTATTTCAATCAATACCTCCTCAAAATTCAGTCCCTGCGTGTACAGGAATTCAATGTTTGCTGGGCATAAATAAGAACCCCAACTCTTGAATCTGATTTATCAATGAAACACATTTAATACGTCATTCATTCATTTAGATTACAACTAATCATTGCATCTACAATAGCAAAAAGCTAGTAAGAAATTTCAACTTAATTATGTGTTTTCTATTGTTCCCACCTAGTTTGATTTTAATTGGGTGGGGGTGGTAATTGACAATTGATCAGTTGTGAGAGAGAGAAATTATCAAGTAGTTTTCTAACTAGATGTAAATGAATAAGAAATGCATAGCATGGAACAAGCATTCACATGCACCTGTACTCAGTCCTTTATGATGAAAGTTCAGTATTCCTACCATCAGTGACAATCATTATTATGAATATACTGTCTTTTACATAGTAGGCACTTTAAGAAATAATTGTTGAATTGGATGAGATTTCATAAATCATTAAGTCCATTTGTTTATTCAGTAAGCATATTCTTTTAAAATTTCCCATGCATATTGTTGCTAAAGAAATTTTGTGTGAATACTGAGACATTGCACACTGAATGATTATTGTATTGCGCGGGGATGAGTATGTGAATGCTCATGTGCACACATGTATACATACTGTTTTTCCCTAAAGTGTCATTTAACATTCTTAGGTTTCCAGAATACAGTGAGTTGATAGACTCACAACATAATAAGAAATGGCAGATGTTTTCTACAGATAACTTTTTCTATGGTCAGTGAGTTCATATTTTCTCCTTAATATTTACTACTCTTTTTTCTCAGCCATGGAATTTGGATCTCCTAGACCACCCTCTGTGAGATGTGAGTCCTAGGGGAGGAGTCAAATTAATGAGCCAAAACCCTCTTGGATATATGCTATTTTCCACACTGTCATATTTCAGGTGGTGTGAGGAGTGATTTTTTTCTTTCTCATAAAAACACCTTTGTGGTTTTATTCTATTCTTTTCCTTTAGTTTGATTTGTGGATTATTTTAGTTCTTTTCTTTTTTTAACACACTGAACACAGTATAAAAATAATAGCTTGTATTTATAGGGCTCCTTACATTTAGGAATCCTTCCTTCCTTCCTTCCTTCCTTCCTTTCTTTCTTTCGGATTTGTGCTTCTGTAACCTATTACAGTTACTGGAGAGAGAAGAAGGTAATTAACAACTGCTCATTGTTTGATTGACAGATTATACTTCAAGATTTACAAAATGGTTATGTTTATGATAAAAATAAATGACATTTATAGAGTGCTTTAAAATTTACAAAACACTTTCATCACAACCCAGTGAATTATTGGTAACCCATGTTGTAGAGAAAACTGAAGTTTAGAGAAGTTTTAACCTGCCCTGTATCATACATAGGTAGTGACAGGCCATGGACCTGAACCTAGGTTCTCTGAGCTTCCAGATCTCATAGTCTCCCTGCTGTAATAGATTACAAATTACAGTGTAATGCCGAGGTGAATATACAAAAAATAAACTGCTGTTCTGTCTCTCCAGAAGTTTACAATGTAGTTGACTTAAAAACACATGTATGCACATGATATAGTCAAATGCTAGCCTCTGACATTTTAAGATGCTTTGATTCAAGGTGATATCCACTGTCTTCTTGTATCATCTGTTAATGGTCTCTCTATTCAGTGAGATGTTTGGACCTACTTGCATCTAATTTAAGAATAACATATTATTTTATTGTGTAGCTCAGAAGCACCCATTATAATCCTCAGGGACTAAAAATGGAGTTATATTCAAGAAGCAACTCTGCAAAACCAGCTCATTTGTCCTAAGCAAACTAGACTATTTTGAAAATCAGTCTGCAGCTCCAGTGTCAGCCTGTCATTATATTCATATCTCTTCCTGCTGACAGTGACTTCTGCATTGGAAATGAATGCTTTAAACTTGAACTGCACTCCAGTGGCAGGGCATTCGAAACTGCAATAAATAAAAATACTATAAAATGGCTTTGAAAATTCGACACTATAAGCAGAGGAATGCATGACTTACCTTGAATAACACCTAAAAACATCTTTTTTTTTACCCTCCCCAGTCAAAGGTAGAGACATTTTGGAGAAGCATCTAAGCATGAAGAACAATACACATTCTAAAAATTGCACAGAATGAAACTCTTAACCTGAGGTAACTGTTCTCCCCATTTTATATTTTTTAAGTGGATTAGAGCCCTAAAGCAAAAACTTCTCTCCCTGTTCATGAAGGATTTGGGTATGGGATTTTGTCCTCTCTATTCCCCTTACATAAAACTTTCAGTTGCTTTCTGCTCAGTTCTCTCTCATCTCTACCTTCCACACAGTTGTCCAAGGGATATACCAAAAGCACAGGTCTAACATTGTCACTCCTCTGCTCAAACAGTTTCAATAGCTCCTACTTGCCTCCAGAATAAAAGAGGAATTTCTCCATTTGCTGTTTATCGCACTTCACAATCTGCCTGGGGTCTACTTTCAAGGAATGTTGCATTTTATGTTTCAACCAAACTGGCCTCCTTGATATTGATCATGTACATTAAATCTTCTGTATCTATGCCAGTTCAAAGGCTACATTGCCCATCTTCCAGTACACTCTTCTTTTAGAGGCAGCTGGTGGTAAAATGGATAGAGCTGTGGCCCTAAAATCAGGCAGATGAGTTGAAATTTGGCTTTATACATTTATTAGCTGTGTGACCCTGAGCAAGTCTTTTAACCTCTGTTTACCTAAGTTTCCTCAACTATAAAATGGAGATAGTGGTATGAGCCTCTCAGGGTATATCTGTGAGTCAAATGAGATAATATTGGCTTAAATAAACAATAAACAAAAGAATCTTACCATAATGCCTGACACAAAGCAGATGCTTTATAAATGCTTATTCCTTCTCTCACTCTCTTCACCTCCAAGTTTTAGAATCCCTTCCTGCTTTCAACCCTCACCTTCTGTTTCTCCTCCTACATGAAGCTTTTCTTGAATCCCTAAGCTTCTGGTAACTGAGAAGTTACTTTAAATTTACTTATATATTTAGGAGATATAATGAGGTATAATCATGGGTTTGCTGGTAAATGTTTCACAACTGGCTCTATAAAATGTGTACATGACATATTTTAAAATTTAATCTGAAGCATTAAAAATTTTCCTTCGTTTTCATAAGTCTGGACAAAACAATAAATCAAGCCCTAATTTGTGTCATTTATCAGTTTCCAAGACAAGAATGATAACACTACAAATTTAGGAGCCTGTATGAGCAAGCTCCAGCACATCCCATAAATGAAGGCAGAGAGAGCCAGCCTCAGAGAGAAGCAGACCTAGATTCATGTCCTCCCCTTTCCCTTAGACAAATCATTTAGACCTTAGACAAATCGCTTAAACTCAGAATCTCAGTTTTCTCATCTGTAAAAGGATAGGCTTTGAGCAGGTGGCCTCAAAGACCCCATCTAGCTCAAAATCTAAAATCCTTTGAATCAACGTATCTCTAGTATAATGCTAGAGACATCATTAACTTCTCAGTCCCCCAGGAAGTTGTCTAAGACCTTAAGTTGCATAGAAGGTGGAAAGTCTCTTCATCAAAGATTCCAAAAAATGATGAAATAAATGACTATTTTATATTCTTTGTTTCTCCCAACAAATATATATTATTTGTTTCAGTTTTGTCTTTGCTTGCCAGAACCTAGCAGTGTCTGGCACAAAGCAAGTGCTTACTAAATTTGGGCTGATCAATTACAGCAGAATATCTTTCTGAAGTCTGGATTACCACCTCTACTTTACTTCTAGTTACTCTATCTTCCACAAACATTTCTAGCCCAGGTCTCACTTGTCTCATTCTTTGACTGTGGGGCTCTAATCACATTCTCATTATGTGCTCCACTTACATAAAACTCTTGACAGGATACCATAATATCATGGAAACTATTTGACAGTCTGTGAACTAAATGCCAAATTAGCCAATATGATGGCCTAGACCTTGCTTCTTCTTAAATTTTGCATGCAGATGATTTGCAGAGAAAGGGACATGTTCATTTTCAAGGCTGCCTACTGATAGCGCCAACATTTTCAGCTCAAAACACAGAGAATTGCAGAACTTCTTCAGCTAAAATCAGGCTGACATCAAGCCCCCTTGAGTAGGTGGGTACTTTGGCATATTGTGTCAATACTGTAAAGTCTACCCAGAGTGATAGGCTAGCTTTCCTTTTTCTACCTTTTCCACGTTCTGAGAAGAAAAATATTCATTTTCATCTGGCCATTATTTTTAACCCCCCCCCCTTCTTTTGTACCAAAATTATGGGTCTCAAAAATAAACTCATGACTAATTTCAGTGCTGAAAAGAGCCAAGCTCATTCCATCTGCAACTAACATGCGTGCAGAGGAGTGCTGTGGAAAGCATGCAAGTCATCCTTCTGTCATTTTAAGGACACTAAGCAAGTAATAAAATGAATCCAGCACCCATTAAGTGGTTCCTTTCCAGTTCCCTCACAATTGGGAAAGGAGAGAGAAGATAACCTGTGTTACCTGAGAGGATTTTAAAAGTGATTGAATTGGTAAAGCAGAGAACCTATTGATTTTATTGCTTTTAAATGAGTCTTTGCTTGAGAAATGAAAACAAAATCATATCTCCTGAGGCACACCAATGTGGAACTCTGATTCTGCCCATTTAATATTGAATTCAATTAAATGGCAGCGAGAATATTTTAGTACTGCATAAACACTTAGGGAGAGTTTAGGGGCTTAAGAGCTGCTTTCTGAATTGAAAGTGAGCACAAGCCATCTTCCCATAGGTGGTACTAGGGTCTTTTATGGGCTCAAGCATAACACTGAGTTCAATTTGCCCATTGCTTTTTAGCTTTTTGGATTTCAGTACATATGCAAGGTGGAGATAGTGGTGAGCGATAGTAATGTCCTGGGTTGGGGCAATAAAGGTGAAGTCATTGAAATACATTGCAAAAGAGACATGAGCAAAGCAGCTGAGTGCTGATGAATTTACCACAGCAAATTTTCCTTGGCTGAAGCAGATAAATAAAGAGATTTATATGTAGAAGCTATCACATCACTGCACCTATTAATTTGGGAGGGCTTCTTTAGGAGTAACTTCTGCTCTGGGATTTAAAAATTGATTTTGATGACTGACTTTCAGGTAAATGCATTTGATTGCTCAGGGATGTAGCTGATTGACAGGTATGAATGGGATGTCCAAGAATTGCTCCTGGGGGGTCATTACTGTGGCAGTCATTTCTATAAAGTGTCCATCAAATCCATATGCAATGAAAGCAGTTATCCTAAACTATTTACAAAGCTAAAGACCATAGATATTACTCATCTATTTTCCTGCTTCACCAAATCTCACTCTGATTAGACTTTTCCCATTGTGATGATGAGTCTAGATCTGTAACTTGTCTTCTATTGAAGAAACATAAAATGATTAAAAGTTCACTTAAATGCAACTTCACACTTAGGCATTTATCCATTAATAATTGGTCTCTTCCTCTCCCTACAACTAGGTCACCTATTCTATGAAATTTCCAAATAGAGTCAACTATTACCTTTTTTAAAAGAATAATAAATTCACTACTTCAAGGGAGGAAACATCAGAGATGGTAAACACAAGAATCATGGGTCTAACATGCATGTGTGCCTTATTTTATGAATGTATATAGGATTTTTGTAAGAAATTTAAAATAGATTATCTACATTTTCATATGATGGAGCATAGTAATTGATTCTGTTGGAGAATAAAAATCAGTAATAATGGAAGAGAATCTTAAGGTATACTTAGCATCTTGATCACTGAACTTCTTAGAGCTTAAGATATTTTCCTGAAAGGCACTCACTACATGGTTTGGGGAAATATGAATTATGTCAAGAGAATTTTTGTTGGTTTAAAAAAAAAGTAGGAACATACAGCATTTCTTTTTTTTGTTTGTTTTAGCAATGAGAGTTAAGTGACTTGCCCGGGTCACACAAGCTAGTAAGTGTCAAGTGTCTGAGGCTGGATTTGAACTCACATCCTCCTGCATACAGGGCCCATGTTTTATCCATGGCATTACCTAGCTGACCCCATGGCAACATTTCTTTTTCTTTTGTGTATGCAAAGAGAAAGAATGGTAATTATTGTCTTCCTTGGTGGTATTCATATTCTGTATTTCAGCTCTGTCTTTATTTGAATTTAAGAAAAGCTCTTTCTACCCCTCCCCTCCCAAAGAAGTCTGGTATTCTCTTTTAGAGTTGAAAGAAATTAAATAGGTTATATTTGAGTTGAGTAATACAATTTGAAAATGGCATATAGTGGGAATTATACTTTTTTTCCAAATGAAATTGAACATCTTTTTTTCCTTAAACACTTTTATTTTGAGACTGTATTGAAAAATGGAAGCTGGGGATCTTATATTATTAGAAATGTTATGTGAAACCCAGAGTGAGAACTAGAGCCTTCAATCTGCAGTCTAAAAATCCATTCCCTACAGTACAATCCATTGAAAGATGGTAGAACCTGATATTCCCTATTCATTTAAGAAATCCATGTCTTCTAATATTCATATAAATCCAAGATGGATAATGAATTTTAATTTATTATTCTTTTTCTGTTGTTTTCTTTATTATCTTAGTTAATTAAAATACCTGATGAATTTTCCTTGATGATTAACAAAACTATTCATCTATATACATCAAAACCAGAACCTGAAGTTAATACACATGCATATCTGTGTGTACACAGACATACACACACACATATATATAATATATACACACATATGTATATATAGACATATATATACATGCACATACACATTTATATACACATATATAGACAAATATATGTAATAAGCAAAATGAAGAAATATCATGTTTAGGTAGAAAACAAAGGAGAATATGGAATGTAATTAGAATATATCTCCAATTCTGGTTCACTAGTGAAATAGAGAAAAAGTTAAGTTCTATTCAATGAATATTTTTTAAGAAACTACCATTTGCCAGGTACCATGCCATGTGATAATGGATTCAAAACCAACCAAACAAAAATCCCCAAACAAAAACATAGTACCTGTCCTCTAAGATGTAATCGTCCACCAGGTGTGTTGAGTGTGTGTGTGTTTATATACTTATAAAGGAGTAAGTGTAATCCTTGATTTAAAGGGCCAGAGCTCTTTCCTAAAAGTGAAAATCAATTGCTTATTGTCCACAACTGTGTGGGGGCAGAGATAGTAGAAGTAGGAGAGAAGAAACATCCAGGTTCTTTTGTCCTCCAAAGTGAAGGGAGAAGTTTTACATTTTCAACTGAATGGAGAGAAAGATGTTATAAAGAGGCCTACATGAGAGGACTAGCAATATTGATCATCTCCATTTGGATAAATGAGTGTATTTGCTTTTTACTTTACATGTTCACTGTGAAACTGGCATTTGGTATTAAGGATATCAGGCTTTGGATATATAACTCTGAAGACTCACTTCCTCTTAAAGAATAGGAACCAGGAGTTTGACTTAAACATTCAAATTACTTTCTCCAGGCAAACAATATTTGAGGGAGCAGAGATATCTAATCATATCCTAGTATCTTCTATCTGAGTACAGCAGAGTGGCCAATATCTTGCCCCAACCTCCTGTTTCCTCTCCTGGCAGGAACTGGTATCCTTTGGGAAAAATTTAGGCAGAACTCACATCTTTAAATTTAAAAAAAAGGCAAAAAATTAGATATTTGTAGTTTTTCCTAGAAGCAATAAGGAATCTCTAAAAGTTATTGTGCAGAGCATGTGCTTTAGGAATACCAATTTGGTAACTGTGGAAGTTGAATTGAAAAGGGGAGAAGCTGGAAAAAAATGAATCAACATGCTATTATAAAAGTCCAGGAAGAAGTGTATAAGGGTCATGGTGCTGGGAGTAGCCATGAGAATGGAGAGAAGTAGATGGATAAATAGATTATGTGGAGATAGAATTAGCAAGATTTGGCAACTTATTGCATATGGGAAGTGAGTGAAAGTGAAAGTGTGAGGCATTTTGGTACAATGGAAAGTGTATAATATTTAGAGTTAGAGGACTTGGGTTTGAATTTTGACACTGATATTTATCAGCTGTTTGATCTTGGTTGGGCAAATGACAACTTTTCTGGGCCTCAGTTTCTTCATCTATAAAATGAAGAAGTTGTACTCAACCTCTAATATTCCTCATACTTACAAAACAATGACTCTATGAAAAGCCCAAGAATCTGGCAGAAAAGAATGATGTTGCACTCTACAAAAATGGCAAGTTGGAAAGAGGGAGGAATGGGTTTTGAGGATGTTGAATTTCAGTCATGTTTGATACCTCCAGGTAGAGATGTCTAACAAGTGTTTAGTTATGTTGAGTGAGTGCTCAAGAGGGAAATGAGGAATGAATTTATTTTATAGGCAATCAATAACATAAAGATGATAATTGAACCCATGGGAAATAATGAGATCACCAGGGACAACAAAGAGAAAAGAGAAGAAACTCTAGAAACTTTAGAAATATCTCACACAACTGAGTAGGTATATCCATACATGGAAACAGTTAGGAATGGGGAGATAAAAAGGATTTAGGCAAATGTAGAAGGATGGAATGTCCTACATTTGGAGAGGAGCTGATTGATCATAGCCTAGTGGATGTAGAGATGGAAGATACCTTAATGGTCATCTAGAGGCATTAACTTTAGTTTTGCTGCTGCACCTGCAATGAACATGATTCCTTTTCATCTGACTTGCAGCTGAAATCTTCCATATGTTGTCTCATCAATTAGAATGTAAACTCCTTGAGAGCAAGGGTTGGCTTACTTTAGCACTTAACACATAGTAAATGCTGCAATAAATGCTTTCTTCCAAATCATTCATTTATTCCAATACTCTTATTTTACAGATGAGAAAACTAAGGTCCAGCCAGACAGTGATTTTCCCAAGATATGAGAGGTGGGTCCTCAGACTTCAAATTCAGCCAAAACTAAATGAGAAATTTCCCCATACAGTCAGTTTCCACACTGAGTGGTCTTTTAAAATAATCCCATTGCTGGAGAAGGCAAATCATTGCAGAGACGGCTTTTATTTTTATCCAGCTCTAATCATTATAAAGTTTTTTCCTTATGTTGAGGTCAATATTTATCTTTTTGTCATTTTACTTCAATCTATCAATCCTATTTCATCCCTCCAGGGCTAAGCAGAATAGGAGATATTTCCTTCCCATAGGACACCCCTCAAGTATTTCAAGGTAACTACTGTGTCCTGCTAAATCCTCTCTTTTTCAGGCTAAAGATCACACACCCTCCAAATGATCTTTGTAGGTCATTGTCTTACAGCTGTTTATCATCCTTTTAGTCTCTTCTGGATGTGCACATGGCAGGAAACCAGCCAAGCTCAAACTAGTGAATGAAACAAGAAATTCTACAAAGAGAACTCTAAAGGAAAAGGCAAAGAACTTGTTCTTCCCCTCACCCCAATCAGCTTGTATCCAGAAAGCCGTAGAGAAGATAAGGCATGTGAATAATTTTGTTAATGAGATTCTTTACTTAGTACTTAGACTTTTTCAGAAAATGAATTGCCCTCCTTAAATTCTCATAAGCCCTAGGCTTCCTTGAATTTTGTATTAAAAATTCTAGGTATTCCACTAACAATTGTCAACTTCTATTAAGAATTATTAATAGGAATGGTGGTGCTACTGCTTAGCTAGAATGATTTCCTTGGGGTATTTCACACTTGTGATGCCCTCTGAAGGACAATATATAGTGCATATTATCTCTATTTTGTCTGTGGAAAAATTTGGGGAAGAGAAATGTGAGCATTTCAAATAGGCCTTGAAAGTCATTATTCTTGAAAAAATATTTTCTTCTTACAAAAATACAATTGCCCTCCCTCTACTTATCCATGCTAGCTTCATTTTTTCCCAAATTTTTCTTCCTTAGTTGAACTATTCCTCACTTCAGTAAGATAAGATGATAAGAGCATTGAAATATGGTACTTACACTGTACTATACCCTTCCCCCCCCCCCCGCAAAAAAAAATGGACAGAAGATTTTAAAGATATTTCTTGTCCAATGCCACATTTTCATTGGCCTTTCTTGTGGATCTTGTGGAAGTCCTAAAGATTATTAGGCACATGCTTTAGCACTCTATCATATTTGCCTTGCATTGGATATTCATACAACAAATTGATTCAGCTTCTAATATCTGTACATGTTGTGTAGTTTGCTGTATGGATTTTTTAAATTACTTAATGACTCTCCTCAGGAGTCTTAAACTCTGCTAGGAGAGTTAAAAATCCACAAGTTAACTACTATATAAGAAAATATCAGATACCTCCTATAATTGACACAGACCAGTCAGTCAACCAAGATTTATTAATGGCTTTCTATATATCAGGTACAATACTAAGTTCTGGGAACATAAAAGCAAAGAGAAAGACAAACCCTTCCCCCAAAAGTTTATATTCTAATGAAAGAAAACAATACATAAAAGGAAACTGGGAAAATCAAGGATGGGGAGCGGGAGGAGGGCAGGTGGGAGGGAGACCGGATTGGAGACATGTCAAATAGTCTGAAATGCTGCCTACAGTGACGAAACACCTGGATTCCCACCCACTTTATATGGAAATTTTAAGAGGATCCATCTAAACAAAGGGAGAGGCAGCAGGGGCAAAGAAGGCACTTGCAATCTATGAATTCTAGGGGTGGAATGAGTTTCCAGAAATAAAAGGTTTTGTGAGAAACCTATTAATAATAGGGTGTTTTGGGGTTCTATGAGACCCAGAGAGCCTGGCCAGATCTTTCTTGGAGCTGGCCCAGAGTCAGGAGAATTTCAAAGGAAATGTGGTTGGACCTTGGACTGTGAATAGGGATTAAAACCATACCTACCTAAAGACGTTTTTCCTTTGGAGGGTTCCATACTCTGACATCAGCCAGAGCACCCTCAAATCCAGTAAACGAATAGATTTGAATGATGCTAGCCAATTAGCTTTGAGCAATGTGGAAGGGCAGGCTCTCCTCCTGCCCACAGCAAGCTTACACAGAAACTCTTGCCCTGGGACTCTCAAGGAGGCAGGGTGCAGATGATTCTCCCCCCTAGAACCTAGCTAAGATTTCCTAACTTTCAGGGCCATGTGCTCTATGTTTACTAATGCTTAATATGTTTTGTTTTGTTTTTTGTTTTGTTTTTGAGTGAGGCAGTTGAGGTTAAGTGACTTGCCAAGGGTCACACAGCTAGTAAGTGTTAAGTGTCTGAGGCCAGATTTGAACTCAGGCCCTCCTGAATCCAGGACTGGTGCTTTATCCACTGTGCCACCTAGCTGCCCCAATATGTTTAATGAATACTTAATGCCCCCCAAACTGGTGCAGTAGCCTCTAACTTCTAAGTAATAAATATAAGATAAACCCCAGTTATGTTCCCTAAACTTGGGACAATTATAGGGTGACCATAAAATTTTATTTGCCACGGCTTCTCCAGTCATGGTAGTAAAATCCCAGTGTATAGACTGGAAAGGAATGACAATTAGCACTTTGGGAATATAGAAAAAGTGGGGTGAGCTAGAGATTACTTTAGAATGGAGTAGAAGGAAAGACCATAGAGCATGGAGCAGTCAAGGTCAAACTTTAAGTCTGGGTAGAAGATTCACAGCTGGAGATGGGAAAGACTGGGGAAACTGTAGTAATGAAAGTATAGTGGAAAGGTATCAAAAGGTTTGCATTTGTTTTTTTGTTTTTTTCTCATCCATAAGAATCAGGCCATTAAAGGAAGTAGTGTTAAAATGATTTGGAGGGAAGTTTGGGGAGATCTAGGTGCTTAAATAAGATGGGGTTAGATTTTAGAGGCTTAAAGACCATGCTAAGGAGATTAGACTTTGTGATTTAATCAATAAAAATTACTGAAACCTTCAAACAGGAAAGTGACATGAAACTTCTTAGAATTAATCAGAAAACTAAAGACCTTAGAGGCTGAATGATTTGCCTTGGGTTCCCATTGATTTGATCCCAGGTCTTTGACTCAAAACCTAGTATTCTTTTTACTATTATGAATAATAACAGTATTCATATTGATATAGCACATTAATATTTACAAATGGCACATGCCATTTCATTTGATCTATACCAAATAGATATTTGGTACAATAGCACAAGAATGAGTTATTAAAGTCCTAAATTATGTTAGTGACAGTGAGAACTGAAAGAAAATGTTAGTTGAGAAAATGAGAACAATATAGAGAGACACAGCAGGGTATTTTGGAAAGAATGCTGCCCATTAACAAGTATTTACTAAGCATCTATTATGTGGGAGGCACCATGCTGAACACTGAGATACAAAGAAAAACAAAGATAGTCCCTCCTCTCTAGGAACAAAGAGTCAAATGGTCAGACATACAAACAAGACAAAGATGAGATGATCTTAGAGGAAAGGCACTAGCATGAAGGAGGATCAGTAAAGGCTTCTTCTAGTTGATAGGATTTAAAATAGGACCTTAAGGAAGCCTGGGAAATTAGGAGGAGATGCAGAAATGCACCAAGTTGGGAGCTGATGTTATATGCCAGGAACAGCACTTGACTTGGAATCGGGATTTGGCTTCTATTTCCAGCTTTGGGATTTAAGCTTCCTGGTCTTTAGTTTCCTTGTCTGTAATAGGATAAACATTGGATATCTAATGTCCCTCTCAGATCTAAATCCTATGTTAGTGAGACCTTTGGAAAAGACTGAGAGACAGATCTAGATTTGGAGTGAGTAGTGAGCGATCTTAAACCTGGGCAGTGAAAGAATGATGATAACAAAGATCTGTATCCAGAGAAAGAACTGATAAAAAGAAGTAGGTATAGAATAGTTTTATATACATACATACACATATGAGTCAATATTTGTGTGTACTTATATGTATGCATGTGTATATTTGTGATAGCCATCTCTTATGTTGCAGGAAGAAAAAAGGTCAGGTAAAAGAAAGTAATGTGATAATTGTATTACATATTTAAAAATAATAACAAATTGTATATATTAAATTTGCAGTTTCATATACAAGCTTCTTTTTTCCCCTCTTCTATTTTGTTATAGAAATGCTTGTTTTGTTTCTTAAGTTCAGAAAAAAAAAATTTTAAAAGATAAGGGAGTCAAAAGGAAGGTGGGAACATTTTTTGGAGGTGGGGCAATGATGAATATGATGTTAAATATGTTGAATAGTGTCCTAGGAAGTGGGGTAATGTCTTAAAGAATGAGATGGTATGGTACAGGTATTCATAAATGTTGTTTAAAGTTTTTGCATTTCCACTAATATGACTACCATCCGGACTGAATTGGGTGGGTGTGTGGGTGTGTGGGTGTGTGCACACACGCGCGCGCTTGTGCAGGCTTCAATTTCAAAGATGTTTTAGATATGGGATAAATTTCTCATAGTACCACAGAGGATGAGAAAAATAGAGTTTTCTTTCTCAATGAGTAGTTTGATCATGTGGAGGCAAAATACCGACAGTGAGGACAGCCATAGAGAAACATGTCTTTTCCTTCAATGTACCATGTAGTAATGATTATATACTAAGGAATCACTCTCACAAGTAAGAAACGGCCAGTGGGCACAAAATATGGAACGTGCCAAGCTCCTTAGAGGTAGGATGATATAGTAGTAGAATTAGTAGTTTTCTAGTCAAAAGAATGGGTTTGAATCTGGCCTTACCACTTACTAGATGGGGAACCTTGAGTTCTCGGAGTATCAGTTTTCTCATTGTAAAATGTCTATAACTATACTTGTACTTCTTTTATATTTCAGTGATCTATTGTTGTGGGTATTCTCTCCATTGACCCACTTGCTTATCTATATCAATCTTATGTACTTCCACCTCCTAGAAATCTTCCATGTGAAAATGATCCAATGACTTGGAGGCCTTCCTCTAGAACCTGTCTTCTACCCTTTCATACAGTAGACCAAGGCAACTCATGAAATTCTCATACTGGTTACTTCAAAAGATTTTTACAGGGAATATGCTTTGTATGACAGTATATACATTATGTCAAAATGTCATCATTGCATCCTTTTATTTTTTGGTGGGAAAAGAAATAGCAAGATAACATAGTATCTCATTGGCCTAGGGTTCAAGAACTTCCTACAGCATCTTAGCATTTGGAAAGAAGGCTCCAGAAATAGTGGCTTTGAATGCTAGAAGATAAAGTTGTAAGATCTAGATAGAAAAACCAAATAATATTAAACAGATGGGAGTAGGAGGATCCAAAGAGTTCCAACTATGCAAATGTATGGTAGAAAGCCAGAAGAAAACTGAAGAAACAAGGGGAGGACTCTTTTGGCAATGTATTCCCCCTACCTGTTCCAGAAGCTCTTCTCACCAGAACACATAGTGTGTGTGTGTGTGTGTGTGTACTTTTTTTCTTTTATGTTTTTTTCAGTCTCTTATATGCAAAGCTGGACCCTTTGAGTACAGAGGAAAATTGGAATTCGCTATAAAAGGGACTTAGAGGGAAATATTTAGCCTGAAATCACTTTAGCTCCACAATCTCTCTACTGGGCTCCTCTGGCCCCTTTACTACCTATAGCTTCTAACTAAAGTAGATAAGAGCTCACTTGTCTGGAAACTGTATTTTCTCAAGATAAATTCAACATAATAATGGGTGGATCACTGGATCTGGAGCCAGAAAATTCGAATTCAAATTCTGCCTCAATTAATCTGTGAAATATTGGACAAATCACCAAATGTCTCTGTTCTTCATTGCTCACATCTATAAAATGAGGAGGTTGGACTCAAAAAGTGTGTAGTTGTGTTTGTGTGTGTGTGTGTGTGTGTGTGTATGTGTGTGTATATGTGAGAGAGACAGACAGACAGACAGACAGACAGAGACAGAGAGAGACAGAGAGAGAGAGAGAGAGAGAGAAATTTAGGACAATAGATTTAGAGCTGAAAGGGGACTTCATAGGTGATTTATTCAACCCTCCTACTTCATAGATAGGAAACCTAAGGAGCAGAGAAGTTTGGTGAATTGCTCAAGGTTACATGAGTAGTAAATAACTGAAGTTATTCAAACCTCTGCCATGACAGTCATTCTTGATCCAGCAGTCTTTCCACTGAATCACTTACAACAGATTCCTAAGTGCTGCACTTGGCACCTTTTATTGGGTCATTTAGATATATCAAATCATGAAATGATATAGTTTGTCTATAAGGATATTTTGTCATCTCAGAAGCAAAAAAAAAATTATTTGTGGAATTATAAATCAAGGGCAAGAAAACTTCCCCAGAATGCTACAAATAAAGTCAGTGGTCTTTCATATAATAGAGCCCATATGTTGTGAGTTACTCCAGTTCTGCAGCTGAGATTGAATGCTTAGTAATGGATTCCTTGCATGGAAACTGGGGAACTATGATCCTCTTTGGGTGATTTCAAGATAATAGTCACATCAGAAGTTGATGGAAGATATAATGTGATACCTATTATTCTGTTTTCTGCTTTTAAGGTCAGTTTTTACACTTTGTACTATAACCAGAAATTTATTCCGATATCAATTTTGTGCTGTCTCCATAAAGGACATAAGGAATTTATATTTTGATGAGTTTATAGTTTTGCTGATGGGGTTATTATTCTGATGACAACACTTCTGTAAATTCCAATTCATTCATGAAGGGTTTTCTATAAAATCTCCATAGAGAACCTATGTATGTATTTGTATATCTCTATGCTAACCAGATTTCCTATTCTGAAAATGAATAATCATCTCTAGTTCAAAATTCAATTTGATCATTAAAGTGTATCTTGAGTATACATTTCTCTTTGAGATGTGATTCACTTATAGAATTTAGAATATTAAAGCTTGAGAGAGTCTTAGGGTATCTCTATTCTAGTGCAGCAATCCCTAACGATTACTTTGTCATGGGCAACATTGGCTACCTCAGAATAGTTGTTTTTTTTTTTTTAATTTATTTTGTGTGTGAGGCAATTGGGTTTAAGTGACTTGCCCAGGGTCACACAGCTAGTAATTGTTAAGTGTCTGAGGCTGGATTTGAACTCAGGCCCTCCTGAATTGGGGGCCAGTACTCTATCCTCTGCACCATCTAGCTGCCCCTCTCTGAATAGTTTTTAAAGTCTGAAGCATTGGTGTGCTGGTAAATGTTTGACAACTGGATATACAAAAAGAAAAGAAAGAAAAAGAAATGAAAGAACTAACACACTTTAAAGTTTAATCTGTACTATTTACATATTCTCTATCATTTTAAGTTCAGACAATAAATGCAACAATTAATCAATCCATGATTTTAGTGCTTATCAGTTTTCAAAGTGTAAAGGATCACACTCAAAAAAACCCAGATCAATAAAAGTATATATATATATATATTTTGGGGGGTGGAGCAATGAGGGTTAAGTAACTTGCCCAGGGTCACACAGCTAGTAAGTGTCAAGTGTCTAAGGTCAGATTTGAACTCAGGTCTTCCTGAATCTAGGGCTGGTGCTTTATCTACTGTATCACCTAGCTTCCCCCTAAAGTATATTTATTTTTATTTTATTTTATTTTATTTTTTTTTTGTGAGGCAATTGGGGTTAAGTGACTTGCCCAGGGTCACACAGCTAGTAAGTGTTAAATGTCTGAGGCCGGATTTGAACTCAGGTACTCCTGACTCCAGGGCCCGTGCTCTATCCACTGCGCCACCTAGCTGCCCCCAAGTATATTTATTTTTAAAGAAAGTTTTTTGGGGACAGCTAGATGGCGCAGCGGATAAAGCATCAGCCCTAAGACCCAAGTTCAAATCTGGCCTCAGACACTTGACACTTACTAGCTGTGTGACCCTGGGCAAATCACTTAACCCTCATTGCCCTGCAAAAATGAAATTAAATAAAATTAAAATTAAAATTAAAAAAAAGAAAGTTTTTTAAAAGTATGCTTCAATCTGTATTCAGACTCCATCAGTACTTTCTCTGAAGTTGGGTAGTATTTTCTTTTTTTCTTTTTTCTTTCTTTCTTTCTTTTTTTTTTTTTTTTTGGTGAGGCAATTGGGGTTAAGTGACTTGCCCAGGGTCACACAACTAGTAAAGTAAGTGTCAAGTGTCTGAGGTCATATTTGAACTCAGGTCCTCCTGACTCCAGGGCCAGTGCTCTGTCCACTGTGCCACCTAGCTGCCCCTGGGTAGTATTTTCATCATGAGTCCTTTGTATAATGCTGAGAATAGCTAAATCATTCAGTCATTGATCATTATATAATATTGCTGTTAAGGTTTATAAGGTTGTTCTGGTCACTTCACTTTGTATTAGTTCATATAAGACTTCTCTTGTTATTCTAAATGCATCTTGCTCATTATTTATTTTATAGCATAATAATATTCCATCATAATCATATAGCATAATTTGCTCATCTATTTTTCAATCAATGGACATCTCAATTTTCACTTCTGCCACCACAAAAAGAGCTGCTGTAAATGTTTTAGTATTTAGAGGTCCTCTTCCCTTTGACTTTGATCACTCTAGCATACAGACCAATAACTAGTGGTATTTCTGGGTCAAAGGGAATATGCAATTTTATATGGTTGGATCAGTTCACAACTCCACCAACAGTACAGTGGTGTCCCAATTTTTCCATATCCCCTCCAATTTTTGTTTTTTTTTTCCTATTCTGTAATATTAGCCAATCTGATACATGTGAGGTAGTACCTCAAAGTTGTTTTAATTCACATGTTTCTAAAGTGTAGCAATTTAGATCATTTTATATGACCACAGATAGTTTTCATTTCTTCTGAAAACAGCCTATTCATTTTCATTGACCATTTATCAATTAAGGCATGACTCTTATTCTTATATGTTTAACTTATATCTTTATATTTTGAAAAAATTTGTACTTTATAAGAGAAAGTTGCTTAAAAATTTTCCCAAAGTTTCTTGCTTTCTTTCTAATCTTGGCTGCATTGGATTTGTTTATGCAAAACCCTTTTAATTTGATATAATTAATATTATTCATTTTCCATGTATAATGCTCTCCTTTTCTTTGTTCACAAAATCTTCTCTTATCTATAAATCTTACAGGTACAATATATCATGCTCCCCTAATTTGATTATCATAGCATCCTTTATATCTCAATTGTGTACCAATTTTTTTTTATCTTATCTCAGTATGTAGTATGAGAGATTGGTATATACCTAGTTCCTGCCTGACGGCTTACCAGTTTTCCGAGCAATTTTTGTCAAATAGTTAGTTGTCCCAAAATCTTGCATCATTTGGTTTGTCAACCACTAGGTAACTATTATCACTTAGCACTGTGTATTATGTACCTAATCTATTCCACTGATCTACCACTGTATTTCTTAACCAGTTCCACATTGTTTTGCTGATTACTGAATTGTAATATAGTTTGAGATCTGATACTACTCATCAACCTTCCATCACATTTTTCCATTGAGTCCCTTGATACTATTGACATTTTGTTCTTCCACATGAATTTTTTTATGATTTTGACTATTTCTATGAAATTAAAAAAAATATTTTCATTGGCATCGGCAACCAAAATTTACAACCTGCTCAAGTTAATTGGAGTGGTTCCATCAAAAACTTGGTTAGAAGTTAGTGAAAGTAAAAGTTTTATTTTTCCTAATCCAAGTTCATGGATCTCTGAAATTTGTCCAGTGGTCTATAGCAGAGGTAATCATACTGTTACTTGAGGATTGGATCTTTCTACTTTGTTTATTAGAACCATACAAAAGTAGGAAGGAGACATATTTGGCCCTTTGGTGTTGATACTTTTTCTAGAAGAAAACAAATCAAATTTGACATAAAAAACCTGGGTTCAAATTTCAATTTAGTAACTGTATATGACCTTAGGTAAGTCAGTTCATTTCTCAATCAGTTCACTTCTCAGTGCCTCTGGTTCTACTTCTTTAAAATAGAGATGCCGATTTTTGCACTACATAGTTAGTTATATAGAGCTCTGGGCCTGTAGCAAGGAAGATGTGCTTAAATCTGACCTCAGAAACTTACTAGTTCTGTGATCTTGGACAAGTCACTTTTAACCTTTGTTGGCCTTCGTTTCTTTATCTGTCAAATGGAGATAATAATATCACCTACCTTCCAGGGCCATTTTAATAATTTGGTTATCTAATACTTGTAAAGAGCTTTGCAAATCTGAAAGCAATATATGCATATATACTATTATTATTATTATTTTCATCTTCATCATCATCATTATCACCTACATAGTAGGCTCATTGTGAGGACCAAGTGAAATAATACATGTAAGTGCTATCTACATATTTAGAATCACTATGTAAATATTAGATATTCACAGTGCATATTTCCACTGGGCTGGAACCAATTACCATGCTTTATATCACCAACCTCAAATAGTTTGATTTTTAATATATGTATCCACTTAAGGGCATTCATGCTAATCAGGACCTAGCTGTATTATCCAGTTTATAGGACCATACCACCAATTTACCAATGAGAGAACTGAGGAATTGAGAGAGTAAATGTCTTATTCCAGGGCACACAGCTAACAATATCACAGTTACATTTGGAACCCAGATTTCTTCACTGACAATCAACTGATTTTTCCCTGATATTTAAATTCAATTCATATCTTTGGTTATTTTTTCAATATATTTCAACTTCCACTCTTTTTGTCATAAATATTATTGCCCTTCAGTACTTCACTAGAACTTTAATTTCACTGATGTGGACAACCCTTCTGACAGGCTTTCCAAAAAAGTCATCTATCTCTTTCTCTACCTATACTACTCTTATCAATGACCTCCCCTAAATGGAAGAAGGAATTCTAACCAATCTATTTGAGGCTTCCTCAAGTATTCTAATTATTACTTCAACACTTGTCTGTTCACTTGTTTTGTTGCTGTTGTTGTTTGTTATATTTCCCCCTGGGTGAATTGTTAGGCTAAATTATTTTCAGTAGTGATGAATTTCATTGAATAGTCTCTGTAAAGTCCTGGGTCTAGTATTACTGAATACAACATTTTATTTATTTATTTATTTTAACAACATTTTCTTTAAACAGGAGCTTGTAGAAGTCCTCATCACCTATCAAGTGTCCTTTTTATTTTGGTCTTTATGTTGGCATCCTCTATGACAGTGGCAAACCTTTTCAGTAAACAAGTCTTCTTAGTGGTTTTGCAACAAACTATGTTAACTAACAATCAAAATGTTGTTATATGAAATTCTTTCTCCTATCATGCTTTTCCAGGAACCTGGCTGGAAGAGAGCCTTTAAATTGGCACTTTGCTGATTAAATAAAATGTTTCTTTATGGTTTTATAGTTTACAAACAAGAAAAACAATGGGATGTTCACTAATATCTTTTAGTCATTGATGTGAATTTATAGATGTGGTCTGGCACAGAGTATTGCCTTTGAAAACTTTTCTATTTGCTTCTTGTGTTTTAACTAAGAATGCCTTTAGTATGTGTGTTGATCGTTTTCATTAAGATTTAAAAGAAATACATGTTTTATTCTTCACATTGTGGTCATCATCTCTCTGTCAGGAGATGTCAGGAGATGGCTAGGTTCGCCATCAGTTCTCTGGAGTAGGTGGGTCATTGCAGTAATATGAGTTCTTAAGTCTTTCAAAGGTGGTTTTTCATTATAATGCTTTTACTATCGTATAAGTTATTTCCTTTATTCTGATCTTTTCGTGGAGCGCTTTGTTTTGCTTGACTGTATATTTATATATTTATTATAAAGATTTTGTTTTTCTTTTTTTAAAAGTGGGAGGGTACTAGTCTTTGTTTTGACAATACTTTTTTAAAAATTATAGAAATAATAAAATAGACACATTGGTAAGTAGTTTGTTTACCTTTGCTCATATTAGTAGTAAAACTGTCCATGATTTTAACCAGTCATTCTGAATCTTCCCTTATTTCAGATATCTTGAAAATCAGTTACTCTTGCCATTTAGACTTCTTATACCCTCCCCGCCCCCCACCCCCAGCATAGACTGTCATTTTGGTATTTGTTACTCATTTCCCCATCGTCAAATCTACCCCCATGATAGACAATGTAAAAGGTAGACCTGCTTGGACCAAATCTCCTTCCACAGTGAAAGACCTTATAACAAAGTGTGAATGTACATTTTTTGTTATTGTTGTTCACCTACTGTTCCCTTTATTAAACCTCTTTTTTTCCATAAAAGTATTTTATTATTTTCCAGTTACATGTAGAGATAATTTTCAACATTTGTTTTTATAAGATTTCTGGTTTCAAATCTTTCTCCTTCTCTCTTCTCTCTCCTGCCTCCCCAAGACAGCAAGCAATCTGATATATATATATATATATATGTGTGTGTGTGTGTGTGTGTGTGTGTGTATGTATATGTATATGTAAATGTGTATACATGTATATGTATATATACATACACCACATATATACATATATACACACTATATATATATACATATATACACACAATCATATTAAACATATTTCTGCATTAGTCATGCTGTGAAAGAAGAATCAGAGAAAAAGGAAAAACCTCAAAAAAGAAAACCAAACAAAAAAAAAGCAGAAACAGTATCATTCAATCCGCATCTAGATGCCACACTTCATTTTTTATGGATTTGGAAAGTATATTCCATCATGAGTCCTTTGGAACTATCTTATTGCTGAGAAGAATCAAGTCTATCACAGTTGATCAACACAAAATGTTGTTAATAACTGTATACAATGTTCTCCTAATTTTGCTCATCTCACTCAGTATCAGTTCATGTAAGTTCTTCCAGGTTTCTCTGAAATCTGCCTGCTCATTGTTTCTTACAGCACACTAGTATTCCATTACATTCATATAACACAACTTGTTCAGCCATTCCCTAATTGATGGGCATCCCTGCAATTTCCAATTCCTTGCCACCACAAAAAGAGCAGCTATGAATATTTTTGTACATGTGGGTTTTTTTCCCCTTTTTTATGAGTTCTTTGGAAAAAAGACCTAATAGTGGTATTGCTGGATCAAAGGGTGCGTACAGCTTTATAGCCATTTGGGCATAGTTCCAAATTGCTCTCCCAAATGGCTGGATCAGTTCACAGCTCCACCAACAATGCATTAGTGTTCCAATTTTTCCACAGCTTCTTCAACATTTATTATTTTCTTTTTTTGTCATATTAGCCAATCTGATAGGTGTCATATGGTACCTCAGAGTTGTTTTAATTTGCATTTCTCTAATCAATAGTGATTTAGAGCCTTTTTCATATGGCAATAGATAGCTTTGATTTCTTCATCAGAAAACTTCCTTTTCATCTTTTGATTATTTCTCAATTGGGGAATGACTTGGATTCTTATAAATTTTATTTAGTTCCTGATATATTTTAGAAATGAGACCTTTATCAGAAGTGCTGGCTGTAAGCTTTCTGCCTCCCTTTTAATTTTGGATGCATTGCTTCTGTTTGTACAAAACCTTCTTAATTTAATGTAATCAAAATCATCCATTTTGCATTTCATAATATTCTCTATCTCTTGTTTGGTCATAAACTGTTCTCCTTCCCATACATTTGAGAGGTAAACTGTTCCTTCCTTTCCTAATTTACCTATGGTATCACCTTTAATGTCTAAATCACGTACCCATTTTTACCTTATTTTAGTATAAGGTATAAGATATTTGTATATGCCTAATTTCTGCCATGTTATCTTCCAGTTTTCCCAGCAGTTTTTGTGAAATACTGAGTTCCTATCCCAGAAACTGGAGTCTTTGGGTTTATCAAATAGTACAGTTAATGTACATTTTTAATAGTATGCCATAGTTTCTAAAATTAGGGAAAAATTATATGAATGCTGAGGAGCAAATCAGAAAAGTAAAAGAAATTGAAATCCCTAATTATGGGGAAATTTTTATAGATTTTTTACAATTTTTTTGTATAATTTTTAGTATAATAGGTATGTAGGAAATAAATCAATATGTCCATTTAGGACAAATTCAAGCAAGAGAGGATGTAAAAATCTACAAAGAAACACCTCTGAATTTTCTTATCCTTTTATTTCATTACTTAGCTTTTTATACACATGAGAGAGCCATGCAGATGTTCACACCCTTTTTTATTTCTTTCCTTTTCGGATCACTGCTTCAGAGCCCACTCACCAAATTTTCTTTCAGATCAGTGCACTTCTCATACAGTCTTTACATAGAATGCACAGCTTCCTTTTCTATCTTAACAAGAAATGCACATCAAAGACCAAGAAATACAGGCAGACATGTCCACAAGGACATGGAAATCGGAGGTCATTATTGCTTTTCTCTTATCATTCTTTTTTCATCTTTTATTCTTCTCTCCTCCTCAGAGTGAGATGGAGGGACTATACCTGACTGGAAATAGATAAAACTTTTAGCTCTCTTTTTTTATATAATAAACCATGTGGTATAGTGGAAAAAACACCTGAACTTGGAGCTAGGAGCTAGGTTAAAAGCCTAGGTTTGCCATTTATTAAATAGAAGACCTTGGGCAAATAACTAATGTCTCTTAGTCTGTTTCCTCCTCCATAAAATTAAGAGAATCCGTCTAATTATTCCTTGTAGCTTTAAACCAATAATCCTGTGTGCACAGGTATGTTGGTATAGCTGACTCACTGCCATCAAATTGCCATTCATTCAATAGCACCTTGTCAGGTTACACAACTGCAAGGTGGGCCTCTGGAAACTGTATGACCCTGTATTGCTTTTAAAGAACCTGGATCACACTGATTAAAGGCTTTCTTTTTGAGTGACAAGATGAGTCAAAGGAAGGTAGTGAGAGTACAAATTCATGTCACTATTCCTTCTTTTACCATGGAGTCCAGAGCATGAATGGCACTTATCTTTTTGCCCACCCTACAATACACACATCTCAGAGCAACTTACCCTCAGAAGCGGACTTTGGAATTAGAATAGACTAGCCTCACCATATTTTCTTAATGTGATCTCTTGTGCTGCCTTTCATTCACTGTCTGCTAATTTGAACATTCCTGTTGAATAAAATAGATTGTTTTGCCATGCATTTGAATTTCTATAGCTATATCACTGGTTAGTGTTATAAAAGATGAAAGCTCCATCACTCAGGATATTTCAAATTTACTTGTACTCAAAGCTATGACTGGGTCTAAACTAAGAAATGTTTATGTATTGAAATGATTCACATTGTCACCTTGAATCTTCCTTTTCCTACAATTTAATATAATCCCCTTTGCAACATCATGTGGGATAGAATGCAGCATAGCACTGTGGCACTCTGGGGATATGTTTATCATAAAACCCTGAAGGAATTTACCTTATGAACTGACATCTAGGTCTAACCTAAGACCAAGTAAAAGGCTCTTAACACATTCACTCTGAAGTTTAGCTCAGTAGAAGTATTTTTAAATGGCAACATTTCCCTTTATTACTTGATTAATCTGAATGGAAAGGTCCAAAGAACTGTATAGTCTGCTAGTTCTAATCCAAATTCTACCATTGGCATTGTGTGTGACATTAGCCAAATGTCCATTTCAGTTTCTTAATCTGTAAATTGAGGATAAGCATATCTCCATTTCTCAAAAGGACCGCTGTGAAAATCAAATTGGATAATGATAGGAAGTAAAGGTTTCAAGTTTATTCCATAATTAAGACTCAATTAAAGTTAGACTCTTTTGCCTTAGTGGAGTATAGAGGTGACAGTCTGTTTTTGTGGAAGTCTTGATCTGACAAGTACTAAAAAATGGAAAAACCATTGAGAATGGCCATAACAAAAGACTATTTGAATTGTGAGAGATTAATCCCTAGTCAGATCATAGAATGATAAATGCTTCAGCCTCAGGAACCCTCAAAAATAATCTATTAAAGTATACATAGAAAAGTTGTAATGTATGTACAGGGTTGGGGTAAGTATCCACTTTGATGAACCCATTGATCCATGAGGTAATGGATAGTATAATAATGATATAAACATATTCATCATCATCATAACAATAAGTATAATTACTTAAGATGTAAGACATTGTGGTGCAATGGGTAAAGAGGTGGTGTAGGAATCAGGAAGGCCTGGACTAGTTAGTCCTGCAATGTTATTGAATATTTTATGGACAGATGTATCATGGTATGCCTATAGTATTCAGGATGAAATCGATGACAACTTTAAAATATATTTTTTAATTCTCCATTTAAAAATTATGTACACACAAAAAAGATAGAAGTTGTTATTCTCACTTACCCCATACATCCATTCTTTTGCTAAGGCCTTTAGTTCTTACCTTCACACTATCTTTGATATATCTTCCCTTCTCTCCTCTCACATAGCCACCACCCTGATACAATCCCTCATGGTTTCATGTCTAGATTATTGTAGTAGCCTTCTCTTTGGTATCCCTGACATTTCTCCCCAACTGCTGAAGCAATCTTTCTATTGCTCAAGTCTCATTGTACCACTTACCTCAGTAAACTCCGTTGACTCCCAGGGAATAGGGTGCTGACCTGAAGTCAGGAATATTTGACTTCAAATCTGGCCTGATACATATATTTGCCTTTATTTTCTCTGCCAAGGAGAAGGATTATAGTTGTGAAAATGCAGCCCAGAAATGGTTAACAGAGAGTCAAAACATAAGCTAAGTCCATGCATTGATGTCCTTTATGAGATCAAATTACCTTGTCCAGAAAAAAAAAATTTCCTGTGTTAATAAAGTGATTTGTATATGGAATTCCTGTGATGCTCTTGTTGAGGCAGTGGGTTGGGAGGCTGTGTGTGTCTGTGTTACAGACTTGTAGAGGGGGCGGCTAGGTGGCACAGTGGATAAAGCACCTGCCCTGGATTCAGGAGTACCTGAGTTCAAATCCAGCCTCAGACACTTGACAATTACTATCTGTGTGATCCTGGGCAAGTCACTTAACCCTCATTGCCCCGCAAAAAAAACAAAACAAAACCAAACAAACCCAGATTGGTAGAACATGAAGCAGCTGATTTGGTATCAGGAAGATCTGAATTCAAATCCCACCTCATACACTTACTAGTTTTGTTACCCTGGGCAAGTAACCTAAGTCATGTGACTGCAAAGTAGTGATAATAAAACCATCTATTTCATATGATTATGGTAAGAATCAAAAGTAATAATAGTACATAATGAGCATTTAAAACCTTCAAGAAATACATAAATTTAACCATCATTGTTATCTGTCTGGAAAATTTCTTAAGACCTGGTGACAGGATATAAAGACTAGAGAAGGCTAAAGGACAGAACAAAAAAAAAAGAAAAGAAAAAGGGAGGTGGTGTCTATAAACTGTAGACTCTAATTATTGACAAAATTCTAAGCTACATTATGAAAGTTATCATTTGTGAACATATAAAAAGGGAAGCAGTGATCATTGTGAACCAACTTAATTTCACCCAAAACACATCATGGTAGACTAATGATATTTCATTTTTTCATAGAAAAAAGAATGCTATAGATACAGTAAATATAGGTTTCAGCAGAGTACTTACAAAGTTTCTCAGGTTATCCTTGAGGATAAAATTAAGGCACATGGACTGGATTACAGTGCAATTTGATGGATAAAGAATTAGGTCAATTTCCAGATAAAAGGGTAATTATTAATAAGTCACTGTCAACTTGGCACTAGGTTTTTGGCTAAATTCCACAGGAATATGTCCTTAAGTGTTTAGTATTTCCATCCATGATTTGGATGAAAATATAGGATTATAGACTAAGGTAGAAAGGAATTTGGTGGTTATCTATTCCCAAACCCTTTATACTTATCAAATTGGCAGATACTTTGAAGTTGGAAGGCTTGAGAAACATGTTGAGGTACATGACAGAATCAAAATCCCAAAGGATTTTAAATGGCTGGAATGATGGGCTGAATCTAATAGGAGAGGATTTATTCAGGACAAATATAGAAGCCTCTACTGGGATTCAAGAATTACCTATAAAAGTAAAGCATGGGAGAGGTTTGGTCAGACAACAGGATAAAAAAAAGCCTTGGGAGCTTTAGTGGTTTCTAAATTCAGTGTGTGATTTAAAAAAAAAAAATTAAAAATTTTTTGAGCCAGAATGGGTAATGTAGTCTTAGGCTGTATTAGGAGTGGCAAAATGTGCATTGAATGAAGGAGATTATAATTCTGCTTTGTTTGTTCCTGGTCAGGTCATCTTTTAAATATTGTGTGCATTCCTGGGTCCCACACTTAAGGAACATTTCTGACAAGTTGGAGAAAGTACAAAGATGAGCATTGAGTAAAGTGAAGGTAATGAAGATCAGGATATATTGAGTGATGGAAAAAACTTGCAAATCAAGAAAATGCCTTAGCTGTCTTGATTTCAGCATGCATTTGACAAAGCCTTTCATAGCATCTAGGTGGGTAAAATGTAGAAATCCCAGGCAGATAATAACACATTTTAGTATATTCATAATATGTGAATAACTATACTCAAAAAATGTTGATTAATATATCTGTGACAAGTTGGAAGCAGCTCTTTATGCGTGCCATAGAGCTCCTGTTTTTGTCCTAACACTTTAATCAACAAATTAGATTTTTGGATGAGAAATACTTAACAAATTTTCTTATTACTGAAAGCACAGAGAAATATAGTCAATATGTTGAATGATAAACTCAAGATTAAAAAAAAAATCTTGACAAGTTGGAATGCTGCACCAAACCAACAAAATGCAATTCAACTACATTTGTAGCAAAATAAAGATAATATAAGATGGGGGAAGGTCTGCTGTATTGACATTTGGCAGTTACAAGGGAGACAGATTTAGATTGATTGATTTTTTTTAACAATTAGAGTTGTCCAACAATGGAACTGATTGACTCAAATTGCAGAAAACAACTTATTACTAGAAGTGTTCAAAAATAGTCTGTAAGAGATAGTTTAGCTATGGTGATAAAAAAAAGAAGAGAAATTATTAGAATAAGCTAGACCACTTAAAATTATGAATGGTATGGTCATAACTAATGAAATGAACAACACAAGGCTTATTTTGATTCTTTTAAAAATATGCCAAGAGAATGAAATTTCAACTTGAAAGTGCCAAACGAAAATGATTAAGTGACAATTGATACTTGTGTGTTGATATTTTTCAGTCATTTTAGTTGTGTCTGACTCTTTGTGACCCCATTGTGGTTTTCTTGACAAAGATACTGAGTGGTCTGCCATTTCCTTCTCCAGCTCATTTTATGGATGAGGAACTGAGGAAAATGGAGTAAAGTGATTTGCCAAGGGCCACATCCACTGTGCCACGTAACTGCCCTAAATTAAATCAGTTGATAATAAGAAAACCAATTTCACCTTGATGAGTTCAAAGTAACTGGTCCAGGTGAACTATTCAGAATTAGATTCATGTTTCCTGACCAGCTCTTGATCATTGCAGAAAGATCAAGATGTTTGGGGTGTAACGATTGGAATAACGCCACCTGCTGGATACTTACTGTAGAAGAGTTCTGCCCATGAAGCGAAGGTCTTTGAGGGCAAGACCAGGCATCAGGAAGTGACGCGGACGAGTGGGAGGAGGAAGGAAGGAAGAGACTGGCGCTCAGTCTCGCGCGCTCTTTCCTTTGGACTCTGGTGGAGAGCGGAGCTAAAAATGTGCTCTCCCTTTAATAGCTAGGAATTTAGGCCTTTTTCTCTCTCTTTACCAAATTCTTATTCTCCTTAATAAATGCTTAAAAGTCTAACTCTTGCTAAAGCTTATAATTTATTGGCGACCACTCATTAGATATTTTAGACAGTTTAGCTAGAATTTTAGCCCTCAACAGATGGCTGACCACGAAGAGGAAAGCTAACCCTCAGTCTTCTGATCTGCTGGTTGGGTAAGAAATTTCCCCTCCCTCTCCCTTTAACTGCTAAGTACTGGTGTACTGGCTGTGTTTTCCTTTAAATTTTTTCAAATGGACCTTTTAAACTCCCTAATTACCCTATTTTTTATTTTAGTCTGTTTAACCAGACAAATGGGAGATAAGATCATGTTAATGCTTTGTTTTTGTGGATTTTCTATTTTTCTTTTTATTTTTGTTAAAAGAGCCAGCAACTTACTCACACAAGGAAATATCTCTCCCTCTCCCAACCATGCTTTTTCAGAGAAACCTGAAGAGATTCCCGCAGCTTTTCCCAGTTCTAACAGTAATTGTTGCTTTAATTTTGCATGCCTGGAGGCAATGACCCACCCTCTAGAAGCTTTTAATCCCCTAGCACCTGGAGGCAAAGTGGGGGAAGAGGAATCCAGGCCTGAGTTCAAAATCAAGTCTGATTCAAATTGCGCTGGTCCCTCCCCTCCTCTCCAGACCCCACCCTCTACTCCTCCTATGGCCAAGCCCATAGCTTCCCCTGCCTGGGAAGTCCAGAGATCTGATGCGCATGCTCAACTTTCTCTAACTACATTTGCAGCTTCAGGCTCAGCCCTTCCCCAGCCTGGCTGTGCTTCTGAGACAACCTTAGAAAGCCCTTTAAATTCCAGATATACTCCTTTTGTTCATAATTTTGCTAACCTGCTTTTGTCTTTAATTAGTAATCTTATAAAGCATTTGTATGGTGAAAAGCCCGACAGACAATATAGAGGGGTTAAAGAAGAAAAACTTAAGCTGAATAAGAATGACAATCATCAACATAGTTCAAGACTCTGCTTTTGCCATGGAAGGGTATATATTTTACAGAAATGTAGAAGTAAGCAGCAAGGTATTGATATGAGTATTGGGGATTTTAGATATCGGAATCAAGAGTGTTCTGAATTCACTCAGATTATTAATGTCAGTTCAGAGGTTACATAGGATTTCTATGCTATTACATATACATTTTGGAATTAATGGTATAGGTTTATTTTCATAGAGATTTTAATGCTTTTGAGATTGTGTCTTATACTTAGTTTCTAAAACAAGGAGAATATTTGTAAAAGCTTTTTATAGTCATGCGATCAAGTTTATATTTTGTAATACTCTTATTAATATTAAGTTCATATTCATTTAGATTTCCTTAGTTTGAATTTCATTGTCTTTTATTGTTCCATGTGTATTTTCTTCTATTCATTTGTCTATCTAATTTTGAAACATTGCAAGATGGTTTTGATTTTATTATACAATGTTAATTCTAGGAGTATTGTGCTCCCATATTCTGAGTTGTTTGTTTTTGTTATTTTTTCTCAACTGATTATTTGATCAAACTCTTTAAAGCATTTCCCTGGCAAATTGGTTGCCATGGCAAGTGTAAATTGATTCTAGAAGTATTATTTTTGATAAGCATATTCCCAAAAAAAAAAAAAAAAAAGAGGGGAACATTTGTAAAAGTTTTCTATTTTCAAAAAAAAAAAGTTCTTTGAGATTCTGTTGTGCTTTAACTTGTATTTAAATATGTTCTGATTTTTCACAAAAGTAATTGTATACTAAGTAAAAAAAAGGGTATTATTTGAAATTGTTGCATAATTATATATTATATTTTGAGTCAAGACGTATTCGCATTTTTTGCAATCATTTATTATCCTCAATTTTTAAATCCATATGAGACTTGGATTATGGGAACTTATCATTTAAGACATTAATTGACTTTATTCTGAGTTATCAGATGCCAGTTGGCCAAGATGCCATCCAATCACAAGAGGAATACATGCAAGAGCAGACACTGAACTGTCACATGAGGGGAGACATGCATGAAGTCAAGGTATGGCCGAGGGAACGGCTTTTGACAAATGTTGAGGTTGGATTCTCTTGGTTTAATATTTTATTTTATTTTTCCCCACAATATTGTACAGATGGCTGGAAGTATTCATCCCACCCATCTCACTTCTACACCTGGCTTCCATGCTCCCTCCTATATGCCTGATGCCATGGACATCTCAGTCCCATGCATCTGATTAAGTCTGACTCAGTTTCTTCCAATATGTTCGGTGGCATGGACATATATTCCATCCACCTATTTTAAGCCTGGCATACTGTATGGGCAGTACATATT
The DNA here is from genome assembly GCF_019393635.1 of Dromiciops gliroides. Taxonomy (NCBI): domain Eukaryota; kingdom Metazoa; phylum Chordata; class Mammalia; order Microbiotheria; family Microbiotheriidae; genus Dromiciops; species Dromiciops gliroides. Next base: position 369,348,418 of record NC_057861.1, on the reverse strand, counting down.
GCTCAAGTGTGGGAATGCTCATATCCCATCATTTCTCTGTTCTTTTATGGTAACCCCCATAATTATCTCAGGTGTCATGATAAATACAGTGTTGAATTTGGCCTTGACACCTGTTACCAATTATATTAGATTTTTTAATTTCTCATAATGGCATGAGGATAATTAGGCAGATGATGCAAAAAGTGATGAAACAAAGATAAAAAATTATTTTTAATAATTAATATCGCAGCAATTGTCTTCTCAATTACCCTCCATAAGGGGGGACTATAGTAATATTATAATTTTAAAGAATGGTTCAATTTTTGTTTTATTATATGTTTCATGTGTAACAACTAAGATTCTGAATTCCCTTAGACATGTTTTTGAGAACTTTCATTGTTTGATTTGATTATTGACAAAGCTATTTTAAAGTTGTGTTAAGCTCAATTTTGTAGGAAATTTCCTGGCTGATTACCACTATCCACTCATCAACCCCTGAAAAGACTTCCATTCCACGACTACACCTAGAGGACATCTGAGAAAAGACTTTCAGAGACTTTAAATGAACAGTTTTGATTTGTTGTTTTTGTTGTTTTTTTTCTCTTTCTGTTATAATATACACCATCTGTAACATGTATTCTCTGCAGAGGCCCTCCCTTTGCAAGACTAATGTCAAAGCGTCGGTTCATGAGGACAAAAAATCGCTCCTCTGGACAAAACTTTCCTCTCTTCCTTTTCTATATTGTTGTTCACATATTATTAGTTAGCAATAGTTATTATATTGTTTTTACTGTTCCGTCAAGGAAACATTTTGTTTCTTGAGGAACAACAGGGGGGACTGTAACGATTGGAATAACGCCACCTGCTGGATACTTACTGTAGAAGAGTTCTGCCCATGAAGCGAAGGTCTTTGAGGGCAAGACCAGGCATCAGGAAGTGACGCGGACGAGTGGGAGGAGGAAGGAAGGAAGAGACTGGCGCTCAGTCTCGCGCGCTCTTTCCTTTGGACTCTGGTGGAGAGCGGAGCTAAAAATGTGCTCTCCCTTTAATAGCTAGGAATTTAGGCCTTTTTCTCTCTCTTTACCAAATTCTTATTCTCCTTAATAAATGCTTAAAAGTCTAACTCTTGCTAAAGCTTATAATTTATTGGCGACCACTCATTAGATATTTTAGACAGTTTAGCTAGAATTTTAGCCCTCAACAGGGGCAAGTATTACAAGATCAGGCAAGGAAAGTTGTCTGTTTTCCTTAAGAGAAAAGAATAGAGTACAATTTTTAGGCCAGTAATCTTGGGTCTTTTTGCCGACAAAATGTTAAAACATTACATTACAGGTATCTTTTTTTGGATATGCAGAGAATATGGAAGTGATGGCAAAGTGTAATAATGGTTTAATTAGTAACATGTCATGCCATATTAATTCTATTTTTTTAAAAAACTGTTTTGCCTGCATCACTAGACTAGTAAATATAGTTTACCTACTGTGAGATTAAAATTGGATATTAGATCATAAATCTACCCTATGTAACTTTTCCCTTAATTTATCTCCCAGACTAGTAAATGGAAGAAGCTTCTGATTTTCTAGATAGACCTTTTATTGTATGGTAGTCACATGGTGATGTTGATTAGAAGGATAGGAAAGTAGAAATACAATACAAATCGTCTTAAGTCTAGGCTTAGTCTATATTCTGTATAAAACTCACCAAAAGTGGAAGGCCACCTTTGGGGCGAGAGACCAAGTCAAGCGCATTCTGTTAACCAAGAGCTGGGCCGAGTCAAACTCCAGTCCGCCTCTGTCTGTGCCGTGCAGCCAGGAGACCAGCGGAGCAGGAAAAAAGGCCCACTTCCGTTCTCTCCTTGCCTTTTTTTTTTTTTTTTTGGCGGGGCAATGGGGGTGAAGTGACTTGCCCAGGGTCACACAGCTAGTGAGTGTCAAGTGTCTGAGGCCAGATTTGAACTCAGGTACTCCTGAATCCAGGGCCAGCATTTTAACCACTGCGCCATCTAGCTGCCCCCATAGATTTGGTTGTTTTTTTGTTTGTTTTTTGTGGGGCAATGGGGGTTAAATGACTTGCCCAGGGTCACACAGCTAGTAAGTATTAAGTGTCTGAGGCCGGATTTGAACTAAGGTACTCCTGAATCCAGGGCCGGTGCTCTATCCACTGCGCCACCTAGCCGCCCCGTTCTCTCCTTGCCTTTTAAGCTCGAACTCCAGAAGTCGAGTGCTCAGCAGGCAATCTGGCGTGCGTTGCAGGTGGACTGGTGTGCTCATGCTGTTGGTCTCCTCCCCGAAAGGGTGGTCCTAAAAAAAAAACTGGCGTCTCTCCATTATCTAACTGACTGTTAAAACTTTTTACCACATTCCCCCCTTTTGTTCCTCAAGAAACAAAATATTTCCTTGACGGAACAGTAAAAAGAATATAATAACTATTGCTAACTAATAATATGTGAACAACAATGTAGAAAAGGAAGAGAGGAAAGTTTTGTCCAGAGGGGCGATTTTTTTGTCCTCATGAACCGACGCTTTGACATTAGTCTTGCAAAGGGAGAGCCTCTGCAGAGAGTACATGTTACAGATAGTGTATATTATAACAGAAAGGAGATAGTAAAAACTAACAAAACATATAAAGTCTCTGAGTTCTCTTGTCTTCTTGAAGTGGTAAGATGTCATCAGGAGGAAACTGGATTCTGGACTCTGGTCTGGAAAAACTGGATTCTGGACTCTGGTCTGGAAAGCTGGATTCTCTTCTTTAACTGTTTGAATTGCTGTATTTTTACTAAAACTTAGCATAGCACTGTCAATGATCAAATTAATAAATTCCATTACACTACATTTTAGCAAAAATATTTGGCAGTGTCTCTTATACTATTCTTTTAGAAAGAAAATAAAAGTTCTGGGGATTATCACAGTACCTTCAGGTATATTCAGAATATATATAGCATAACAAAAAAGATAGTCATTAGAATTTAGGAGTTACCGTAAAAGGAAATATACAGTGGAGCCATCCCAAACTTTGTAGTTGACCCTGTGTTGATCAACAGTTTTAATTTGAAAGGACATGGATAAGTTGGAGATATAATTTTAATTATTCATTCTTTCTTTAAAAAGAAACAAAACTTAAAAATACATTATTCATATTTTTCTGATGTTCATGAGAAATAGATTTGCAGTCATGAAGACATATATTCAAATTTCATTTCTAAGACTTACTAGTTATATGAGCATGGACAAGACTCTTAAACACTCTTACACAGTTTTTCCAGAATAATGATTTCTTAATGCTTACTTTACCTAACCCCTTAAGAGTTCAAATGGTATGTATATAAAACACTTTAAAATGTTACATAAGTGGAAGTTCTCATCACCATTGGTTCCTTGGCCCCAAAATATATTTTTTGGTTGTAAAAATTATGTGTGCCTGTAATTATAATGTAAAAAATGTATTCATACTTTAAAACCAATCATTTAACACCTGTTCTCAAAGTAAATAAATGTCAACTGCATTTTTTCCATCATTTAGAACACCTACTCTTTAATTAATTCAGCAGCGGTATTCTCAGTTACAATCCCCTGGTAACTTGTATGTTGAAAGTCTTGACAAATGTCAGCAGGAGTATTTAATAGGACAGAACACTGTGCCTATTCCAATACCTAGATAAAACATTTAGTAAATGGATCGTATGCCTACAGCATGTCAAAGACACATGTATAAGTGGATACTTTCATTTTCTTTGGCAAGATTGTTTACCATATCTTTTTTTGCATTCAATCTCACCAGATTCTTCAACACATCTGGTTTTTTTTTCCAAATAAAAAAGCATCCTGTCTTCAAGTATTTACATGATTAGAAATATCTATGGCACATAACTATTTTGAAGGGAATGTAATTCCAATGTCCCTGGTACAAGGACCCCTGACAACAAATGAGAAATGAGGATTTTACCTGCAGCCTGCTTGGTAAGAAAGGAAGTTCAACATGGACAGTCTCTTTCTGCTTCTAAATGCTATGGCAGTATTTTATATCTAAACCACATATTATAATTCATAGGTAAGATTAGCTATGTTAGATAAATGACTGAATTTTAAAATTTAAAATCATAAAATTACCTTTTTAGACTGCTGGTCATTAGGTAGCATGTCCTTCTCAGTGGCCTGAAACTCCTTTTATAAAAAAGTTATTATGTGTGGCATTTTTAAAAAATCATATTTTATGATTTTATATTGTATATTTGAAATAAACTTTTTTTGTCAAAAAAACCCCTACCATCTTATGGAAAATCTGAATTTTTCCTGGGAGATACATTAAGTCAATATTCATGCCCACATATGCATGGATAAAAAATAGTGAAGGGCCCTAACACAGACGTTAGGATCCGAGGTGATACTGGAGTTTATATTGGGAATTCAATAAGAAATTGTTCCAGTAAAGAAAATTTAGAGTAAGAATATTCCAGTGGGAGGTTTCAGTTCCCAAGTCCCACATTTCTTCAAGCTATTAAGGCAGTGCCATGTACTATCAAGCCTGGGAAAGGAGCAAGATAAACTCTGTGATGAAGGCAAGGCTTACCTTATACACAGATGAGAGTAGGCAGGATTTGAAAAGCTCTAGAAAGGTTCTCCTGCCAAACTTTTCCACTTTGCTTTTGCAGTACCTCAAATGTCAGCATTGGAGTCATTCCTTTAATGTTACCATGGGAAATTCATTTCTTTGGTTTGAACCCGGAGTCACATTTTTACCTTGATAAGCTGCTTTTACATTTTCTGGAATTTGGATTACAACAGCAGAGCTGGTGAATGAGATGTAGGACTGAGATGAAGAGATGTTGACAAGTGTTATTTACTACCTGGAAGATAATATGAAAATGACTGCTGGCTTAGGGGTTGAATAAGGTCAAATGTTGATTTGTTCTTCTATTGAAGAACCATATATGGACTGGAAAGATTCACAGAAATTAAGGGCACATCTCAAATGTAATGGAGATCAGTGCATATATGTGACATACATACAAAGAAGCAATAATGATATAACTATGATAAAATATTAAAAGAACAGAAAGAAGATACAAAGGATACTTTGTAGCTCAAAAGTCATAATTTTAGGATTTGTAAAGATGAAGGAAGATAATAACATTTCACTTAAGCCATGAAGAGATATGACTATTCAGTAACATGACCCTTTTCAATGATGATCGCCAAGGTAGTAGGACTTAAATACTTACCTCTGAGGTTATATCTAACACTAATGATCATTCAGGAGAAATGCTCTGCTCTGCTAATGCTATCCCTTAGTTCCTACGCTTTCAGGGTTACATGTTTATCTTATTAGTCTTAGGACATAGTGTGACTCTTGGCTCAGCCCCCATCTAGCCAGGAAAGTCTGCCCTTCTCTATTGAATTTCAGTGAATGCCATTCACAATAACATGACATAATAGAGTCAGCCATATGAGCATGGCTTGAGAATGGGCAGTGCTTTGTTCATTATTTTAATACAACGAATAAGAATAAAATCAAATATATTTGAGTAACTACATAGGAACTGTCTGCCTATACCTTTTCTAACATCTACACTGCCATTAAGCAATCTGTATGGGATGTTCTAAATGTTCTATGCAAATCTATAGGGATTTCCTAAATAAACCACAGGAGACTCCAGATAGATCTGAAATGCTTAAATTGTGCCACTTCTACTAGGAGCTATAAAACATTTTTGATGCTGAAAAACAAACAAATGAAATCAAGTTCTCTAAAATATTTTTACTCATAATTTTTCATGGAATGAGTATTTATTCCTTTATGTGAATTAGGACCTGGGGTGTGTCACATAGTCTGTGTCTCATCCTTAAATATTACTAGCAACATTCTGGATTTAAATACTAATTCTTCCTGCAACTCATTAGATCCTTAAGCTCCTCCACTCTAACCACTCTGAGATGCCTTCTTCTTACTACTGACCACTTAAGGCTATGTTTTCCCCAAAGCACAACTGTGTTATCAGAGTCTCATGCTGAAAATTATGATGGTTGATCAATAAGAAAGTGACTTATCATAAGTCAAGATAAAGCTGGGTTTTTTTGTTTATTTTTTTGTTTTTTGGTGAGGCACTTGGGGTTAAGTGACTTGCCCAGGGTCACACAGCTAGTTAAGTGTTAAGTGTCTGGGGCTGGCTTTGAACTCAGGTCCTCCTGAATCCAGGGCCAGTGCTCTATCCACTGCACCACCTAGCTGCCCCAAAAAGCTGTTCTTGATGAGAGAAGCTGGTCCTTGCCATAGATAACTTTGCAAATGAAGTTATCTCAGTACCAAAGTACTTTTGGTATTGTAGAAAAGGGCAATTAGGGAAAAACTAATTATTTATGATATATAATCATATCTTATATAACATTTTGTTTTAATATATTAATATATTTCATAAGGAGAGCTACATATAAAAGAAAGCCAGATAGATAGATATGAACAGATAAAGCATTTATTAAGCACTATGCTGAGCACTGGTAATACAAATAAAAATAACCATGATAACCCTACCCTCACATTGAAGTGGTAGAAGAAAACACATAAAGAAGAGGTGAAAAGGAGGAGGAAGGACAAAGCAACTGTTGGAGGATGAGAGACTAAATAATCTGAGAATGAAGTGAAGTATGACTGGCATCCCTTTAAAATACTGGTCTATGTAGACAGCCATGAATGAAGAGTGTGGAGTCACTTGACAGAGGTATTCCTAGGGTTGGAATATATCTGGTGAAAAGGATAAGAAGACTAGAGAATCATATTCTGAGTAATATGAAACATAGTTAGACCCACTCATAAAATAATGGCTGCTTTGTGTAGACAGCATTAAAGAGAACAGGGAGCTGACAAGGAGGTTAGATATTTAGGTGTACTATTGAGTGTATTATTTCATAAAATATTTGAGCTCTTTGAGCACAGAAATTAGTTTTTGCCTTTCTTTGTATTCCCAGCACTTGGATCAGGGTCTACTACTACTAGGCACGTAGTAACTCTTTACTGACTTTTCAGAGTGCCCCCTCATAATGCAGGCATAAGGCTGAGTTGACAATGGCTTTGCCCACAGACTAAGCCCCAACAGAGACATTTTGCCAAACAGGAAAGGTTACAATTATGGAACTGGCAATAGATTATATCAGCAGAGGAAGCAGTCAAGCTAAACTCAGAGGTTAATCACCAGTTTGGCCACAAGGTGATGAACTTCTTGTCCACTGTAACTTTCAAAAACCATCTAAATCAGAGAGAGATTGAGATCTATGTCAGTGGAGGAAGTCCCCATATAAACAAAAATATAAATCATTGACATATTGAATTATTTTATAAATGATTACTTCTATTTTTGTTTTATAAATAACAAAACTGAGATTCAAAGGGATAGTCTTTTCCTGTCATAATTCTTTTTTTTTCAGGGCAACAGGGGTTAAGTGACTTGCCCAGGGTCACACAGCTAGTAAGTGTCAAGTGTCTGAGGCTGGATTTGAACTCAGGTCTTCCTGAATCCAGGGCTGGTGCTTTATCCACTGTGCCATGTAGCTGCCCTTCCTATCATAATTCAACAAGTAAGACTTATTCCAAGACACGAATCCTGGTCTTTTGATTGCAAGTGGAATTGCATATCTGTAATAAATCTTGTTACATTGGTACAATGAAATCACTCATATTTTCAGTAGATATGGTTCTAGTCAAGAACACAAGCACCAGCAATACATAGACTTTTTTTCTCCTTTTTACAGAATGGAAGCTAAGCACTTGCTAGCTGGCCAGTAACCCTTATATAAATAATTTACAAAATAATGGCTGTATGATTCTGCATTTTGTCTTTAAATTGAAAATAGTAGGATGACTACTTTTAAAATAAGCATTGTGGGGGCATCTAGGTGGCACAGTGGATAAAGCCCTGGCCCTGGATTCAGGAGGACCTGAGTTCAAATGTGGCCTCAGGCACTTGACACTTACTAGCTGTGTGACCCTGGGCAAATCACTTAACTCTCATTGAACCCCCCCCCCCAAAAAAAGAAAAGAGCATTGCATAGTGCTGTAGCTTGTTTTGCCAATGTGTATTGTGTCTTAATTGATAATTAGTTTTCTTTTGTCAATAACTAGGATACTTGATGTACCTTCTTTATGTTTCATAACTTCCCACCTCTGTTCTTTTGTTCACATAATTCCATGTACTTGGAATGTATCCTATCTCTTCCACCCCCATGCACACTCACCACCTATTAAAATTATATTCAAACTTTAGTACCTAGCTTAAAAGCATTATCCTTCATAAACCATTATATGAACTTTCCTTCCTAGGAACTTATATAATGCATTTTTTGTCCTCTCATTTTCTGGACTTACCATACTTATCATGATATTATATATCTATTATGTGCATATATTATCATGTGTTAGGATTTGTGCATATGTCTTATCCCCAACTAGATGGGAAGCTCCATAGGGATAAGGAATGTGGCTTATAAAATCTTTTAATTTTCCCCCTCCCCCAATACCACTTTTTTTCCTCCCACTATAGTATTTGGGACATAATAGTCACTAAATAAGTGCTTGGTTAAGTGAACTGAATCTGAGTAATATACAGTGAAGATTGACAGTGAATATAAGATGCTTCCTCCATATTTCTTAGGGGAATCCAAAAGTGAAGAGTTCTTACATGGTTTCTAAATTCCTTCTCCCATAGATATTTCTTAGATTCCCAGAGTCCTGGATATTGACTGGAATGTCATTGTAACCAGAGAGTTTGTAGGACTGGGTCTATTAAGCTATGTGAGAACTGCCACATAATTTAAATGTATCCTGTAAAAATCTCATCCTGAAATCATGTCTAGGTCTAGTATTTAATATAATGAAAGCAAGTGGTATAAAGTACAAAAGGAAAAAAAAATGATGATTTATTGCATGCACTTTGCTCACTTTCCTTTTACTTGTTTAGGAAATTGCATTTCAATGCAGAAAAAAGAGGGTTATACTAAAGACATACCATAGGATTTGATGACACTGCAGTGCCTGCTTCCCAATATCTGTTCTATGTGTAAATTAAATGCATGGATAGCTGAATTTCCATTATTTACTTCAGTTTATTGCGGCTCCCTTTCTTTACCTACTAGATTACATTTGTGCTAACTGAAGTCACTGTTTACACTTATTTAACAGTATTGACTGAAATAACCCTGAATCTTCTCCAGTGAGGACTGATTTAGCTACCAATCACCGTTCCAGCTCTGAAATCATTAATCAGCCTTAGGCTAGATCCATTATGTGGGATTTCAGTGTAGAAGAAATATTAACAGCTCCCTGGAAGAAACGTTACCATCAGATTGGCTCTGACTCCCTGCTGGAGCAGCAAATTACCCTGAAGTAATAATTATAATACATTAGTAGAGGTTTAATTTCCAATAAGTGCTGTCTGTTTAAGGGATGGCAATCTCACCATGGCTCAGAGAACAATACATCATGTTATCAGCAAGAATAAACCTACATGGAATTAAAAGAAAGATCATAAAAAATTCATTACAATTTGAAAACTCAGGGGAAAAAAAAACCTGTACAGGTTTGCCAGTTGTATTTTTATAGATAAACTCAATGTTTATAGATCATCTGTTGGAATGATCATGGATACAGTTGTACCTTTTTTAGCCATAGCTTCAAGTCAAGGTTCAGATTATTTGTCCATTTCCAAAATCTTTTCTTGGGGGGGTTGCTGCTTTTGAAACTATGTGGATGGATTAAAATGGGGGTATGACACTGCAATTATGGATCATACTACCTAACCTGAAAAAAATAAGAAAACAAAACTAGGCAATAGAGATACAAAGGAAATATAACAACTATCCTACCCTGAAGCCATTTGACACCTCATACTTTGAATCAATAAAAAAATATGAATTGACATTTTGAGAATCTACGGATACTTTTTTTCCTAAAGACATCCACAAGAATTAATGCTATGTTGTAGGTTGTCCAAAATTCAAAGTGCATTCAGATTCTAGCTGAATTATTTTTTGGGGGGTGGGGCAATGAGTGTTTAAGTGACTTGCCCAGGGTCACACAGTAAGTGTCAAGTGTCTGAGGCCAGATTTGAAATCAGGTCCTCCTGAATCCAGGGCCAGTGCTTTATCCACTGCATCACCTATCTGAATTAATTTAAAAACTTTATAGACTCAAAATAAGATTTTAACTATGAAGATAATGGTGGTTATTAAAACTTAAGCAGTTAGCCATTTTATGAACACTCTGGATTTAAGGCAAACTTCAATTCTTTCATTCCTTCACATGAAAGAGGTACAAAATTTAGTCTCCACCCTCAAGAAGGACCTATGACTTGATTTTGTTTTTTTAAGTTTGGTGTTTTTTTGCTCTCTTGTTTACTTTTTTAAGAGTATAGGGCAGCTAGGTAGCACTGGCCCTAGATTCAGGGGGACCTGAGTTCAAATATGACCTCAGACACTTGACACTCAATAGTTGTGTGACCCTGGGCAAGTTACTTAACCCTCATTGCCCCGCCCCCCCAAAAAAGAGAGAGAGTATAGTATATTTTTCTTTGACTATTGAAACTCTTGGAGATATGAACAAAATTATAGACATTGTGTAGTTTCTGTAGTAGTGACCATGGTATGGTCAAGAAATGTGTTCCTAAGGATTTTTGTAGATTTGCATTGTTCACATCTTTTTTATTGAAAACACTCTATCATGCTACATAAAGTAGTTTATGCATCTGGTGGTTTTTGAAAATTGTTTCAGGTTCACTAGACTATTGATCAATGGAATTCAAGGTGATTCTATTACATTGTAAAGACATTCATATTTTCTTAACCTAGTAGAATTTGTCATATGATTTATGTGTATCATGAAGGCACACATTTGGAGTGTTGTTTGGGTTGGGTTTTTTTTTTCTGTTTTTCTGTTTGATAGATTCCATGTCACATTGTCAGATGTAAGAATAAAGAAGAATACAACTGAGATGAGTCAGATCTGTCTATTTTCAAAAATAGATTAAGGTTGAATGTAGCCCACATTAAACAAAAACAAATGACTCACATTATGTGGGTGATACAAATATGAGTCTTTACTACCAAAGAATTTATTTAATTAAAAAATAAAACTCTGAATATATGGGAAATAAGCATCGTAAAAAGTTATTTGTTGTTAGTCCAAAGGCTTCAAAGATTCCTTTCTTTTGAAATGGTGCCAGTATGTTGGTGATAGGCAGTTAGGTGGGGCTAATACATAGAATGTTAGAGCTAGAGTCAGGAAGACCAGAATTTGAATCCTGCCTCAGACATTTAGCTGTGTGATCCAGGGCAATTCACTAAATCTCAGTTTGCCAGAGTTTCCTCATCTGTAAAATGAGAGTAATCCTCCCAGGATTATTGTGAAGATCAAATGAGAGAAGATTTTCAAAACACTTTGCAAACCTTCAAGTGTGATACAGACATTAACTATTATAGCTATTGCTGCATCACCTATCTTGGCATTGTTAGGACTCAGAAATAAAAGATTGTAAACTAACAGTTTGTATACATTTAAGTTGCTTTCATTTTCTCATTTCAGTCCAAACTCATGGCAGTACAAATATTTGGGGATTTGTTTATTGACATATAAGCTAGATATTTTTGGGATTTGAGGAAGGGAAGGAGAAGTAGAATTTATATCTATGATTTAAACTGTTTGGGAAAAAAAACACAAAATACTCTTGGTCTGGGAACTCCCTCCACCAAAGTGGATCAGCAACTCTTCCTTAATTTATAGTCTTAGCGATTTGCCAAGAATACTGAGAGTTGAATTGACTTGCCCATAGTCACATAGTCTGTCTCTATCTGAAGGAGAACTTTAAGGTGTTTCTGACTAAAAGGTGTTTCTTCTCTCCATTATATCTGTGTTTACACTGACTTCCCTCCATGCCTAGAATCTTCTCCTTCCTTACCTCTCACTCCCTGTCTTCTGTGAAGACTCACTTCACATGCTGCCTTCTGCAGGAGACATTTACCAGATACTCCCAATCCCCAACTCTCTGTGATGCTTTCCTGACTTCCTTCTGATGCTACCTTCCATCTATTTGGTGTATGTGTATCTTGTATGTACAAGATTCTTTACATGTTGTCTCCTTCATTAAAATGTGAGTTCTTTAGGTACAGGAGACTGTGTTCTTGCCTTTCTTTTTAATCTTATCATTTAACACAACACCTAGCACACAGTGAGGCCTTTGTAAGTGCTTGTCAACTTCATTTAACTGACATGCCACAATGGCTCACATAGATTAGTATTGCTAATTATAAAATACACTGGAAATACTGAAAATTTGAATGAACTAAGGTTAATAATGTTTTTTGAGGGGAGGATGTGGGGTTGGTGAGGGGTTAAATGGGAGAGTAATGAATTCAGTTCAGGGAAGTACATTTTATTTCTACTGAAAACCACCCCTAATTACAGAAGTATTATTTGAGGTTAGAAGAAGGGATCAAGATCAAAAGTTGAGGGTGCGACAAGGCCAAATACATGAACTTTGTACTTGATAAGATGTACTTTCTTTTTTTAGTACAATACCTATGTCAGCAAAATTGGATGTTTTAGAGAATAATGTCATGTAATAATAGGTAGAGAGGACAAAAAAAAAGAACACACCACATCTATATGTGCTAAAAAAAAAATCTCACATAATGATGATTAACCTGGTCAACCCTTACTAATTCACTCAAATTAGGGAAGGATTATCACTTTTATTTGCTGAAGTATTAGAATGCTAGAGTTTGGTTTTAGATGCAATTTTATTATTTTTAATTATGTACAAAGGTATTAATGACAGATAGAATCACTATTTTTAGCATTGGTGTTCTCACGTCAGGTTCTTTTAATAAGTGAAAATAAGTTAGCTTCATTTTAAAAGCAAACTATTTCCTCTCTATACACTATTAATTAGTATTAATTTGCATATCCAACCTGCTCTATGTTTTCTGGAGGGTAAAGTATCAAGCTGATGGTGCCAAAGAACACCAATTCAAAATATCTGAAGCATAATAGTGTACTATAATGGGAAGAGCACAGAAATGCACAGGCCATAGCCATAGAATATCGATTCTATTTTCAATTCTGCTATTTTTTAGTTGAACTGGAAATAGAAACCAGTAGCTGTAACTACGAGCTTTGTGCACTTGAGCTTGGGACCTCACCATGGACTGTGATTAGGTGAGTCCTATGGCCCTAGATGAAACCATCCTAATGTGGAATTGCTAATGACTATAACAGTCTTACATTGTGGCCCGGGCTCATGGTAACGAATCAGTTTGTTTCTTATCCTTCGTTCTCAGAGAGGACCAAAATGACATCACTATGTCAGAGTCAAGTTACACTGTTTCAGACTATGGGTGATCAGACCAATATGAGCTCAGAATACTCTGCCATAGGTTGGGCAAAAATAATCCATGTGAACATTTGGGTTGGATTATCTAGATTTGTATATATCATGTTTTTTTTTTTTAAACTATTTTAATTCCGCTTTGCTCATAGAGCACAACACCTTCTCTAATGAAGGCATGCCATACCGGGTGGTCCTGTGCCAGTGTCTCCCTTGTCATACAATCAATTCCAAAATTCTTGAAAGACCTTGAGAGTGTCCTTGTATCGCTTTTTTATGACCACCAGGTGAGCACTCGCCTTCTGTGACTTCTTCATAAAATAATCTTTTAGGCAAGCATAAGTTTGGCATTCAAACTTTCGCCAGCCTGTTGGAGTTGTGCTCTCTGCAGTAGAGATTGAATGCTTGGCAGTTTAGTTTGAGAGAAGACCTCAGTGTCTGGTATCTTATCCTGCCAGGTTGTCTTCAGAATCTTCCTAAGATAATTCAAATGGAAGTGATTCAATTTCCTGGCATGGTGCTTGTATACTGTCCAGATTTAACAGGCATACAGTGATGAGGTCAGCTACAGTAGTTCTTGCAGAAAAGTATGGTGCAAATACTTCTCTGATTCCTAATATTTGAAATGGGAACAACCATGCTTCTGCCTCCCAAGGTCATTCTAAGACTTGAATGAAAGAATACATGAAAGATAAAAGCTATAATATAATACATGAATTTAAGTTGCTATTATTCTCAATTAGTGGGATCCAAACTCAGGAGATTTCATTATAATTGCCAAAAATGATATCCCAATAGAAAATAATACTAGATTGATTTAGAGAATTCAGTTCATGATTAACCTGTGAGCACATGTACAAACTGGAAACTTTTAGGTTCAAATGCATGCTTAAATTCCTAGAAAAAACGAAGATAGATCCAAACATCATTAGAGCTGCAGAGATATGACAGATCATAGTTGTTCAGCACCTCAGTCACCCACAATGCCAAAATCACTACTAATTATCTGCAAAAAATTTGAGTCAGGCACTCAGCATATCAAAATAATTTTACACTTGCACTTTTATCTTTGTTAGGTTATAAGGAGATGGTACCAAATTAAACTGAACTTTTCTGCATCTTGGCCATTGTTGAAGGATGGCAATTCCATTTTGTATGATGGTGTTTTTAGATAAGTAGATACAAGAGCATCCAAACCCTTTGATTGGATTGGTATTGCAGTTCTATTATGGTAACAGGGTTGTAGAAATGGGTTACTTCATGGATTTCTTAGTTTCAAAGAAAGATTTGATTACTCAATCCCTTCAGAAAAATGTAAGGAGTTCTAGATATGACAGGTATGGTGCAAAAGCAAGACTTCCTCATTTATTTTCTTTTTTTGTTGTTGGGCAATGAGGATTAAGTGACTTACCCAGGGTCAAGTGTCTAAGGCTGGATTTGAACTCAGGTCCTCCTGAATCCAGGGCCAGTGCTTTATCCACTGCACCACCTAGCTGCCCCTCCATTTACTTTCTATGTGTATTTGCACACAGCCCCATCTCTGACAAATATTCACTTTATAATATTGGGCAAGACTGATCCTGGATCTCCTGATCTATAAAAAGGTAATACTTACAGTATCCATCCATCTGCTACAAGTTGTTGGCTACTATAAGGGTTTCTTGGAGGTTGAGATGAGTTAACCTGTGTAAAGTATGTTTTAGAAAACTAACAGCTTCGGCAATTAGGCTTTTGTAGCAAAATAATCAATGATTAAAAAAAAACACTTTCTTTTGAAAGAACTAAGATATTAATATTATGGACCCTAAAGTAATTGGATCTAGAGCTATTGGTGGGAGGACCTATAGAGAATTAGGAAGTCAGTGAGTAGAGTAGATTAACATGCAAGTTTGTCAGTGTGAGAAGAGTGTCAAGAAGCCACAGTCAGGATAGCAAAAGATTTAGCAGCTTCTACATCAAAGGACTGGAGGACTTGGAATTTGATATTCTGGAGGGCAAAAAAGTTAGGATTACAACCAAGCAACACCTACCCAGCAAAATCCTTCAGGGGAAAAATGGGTATTCAATTAAATAGGGAACTTTCAAGCATTCTTGATGAAAAGACCAGTGCTGAATAGAAAATTTGACTTTCAAATACAAGATTCAAGAGAAACATAAAAAGTTAAATGGTAAAGAAAAATCATAAGGGACTTAATATGATTAAACTGTTTTCATTCCTGCTTGGGAAGATAGTATTTGTAACTTATTAAAACTTTCTCATTATTGGGGCAGTTAGGAGTATATATAGACAGAAGGCACAGGTGTTAATTGAATATGAAGGGATGACATCTAAAAAAAAATAAAATTAAGGAGGAAGAAAGAGGAATACACTGAGAGAATGGGACAGGGATGAGTAGTATGGGGTAAATTATCTAACATAAAAGAGGCAAGAAAAAGCATTTACAGTACTAGGGAAGATGGGAGAGGTAGGAAGGGGAGTTAGTGAACCTCATTTTCATCAGAATTGGCTCAAAGAGGGAATAACATACATTCATTTGGGTATATCAATCTTTCTTACCCTACAGGAAAGTAGGAGGGCAAAGGGGATAAGAGAAGGTAGAATTATAGAAGGGAAAACAGATTGGGGGAGGTGGTAGTCAGAAGCAAAAGACTTTTCGAATAGGAACAGGGTGAAAGGAGCAAGAAAATAGAATAAACAGCGGGAAAATAGGATAAAGGGAAATACATTTAGCAATTACCTGAAAAAAAAATTGAAGCAAGTTTCTCTGATAAGGGCTTCATTTCTCAAATATATAGAGAACCGATTCAAATTTATTTTTAAAAAATGAGCCATTCCCCAATTGATAAATGATTGAGAGATATGAACAGTTTTCAGATGAAGTAATCAAAGCTATCTACAACCATATGAGAAGGTGCTCTAAATCACTATTGATTGGAGGAATGCAAATTGAAATACTACTGAGGGACTACCTCATACCTATTAAATGATTGGCTAAAAGGACAGAAAAGGAAAATGAAAAACATTGGATAGATTGTGGGGAAAAATGAGACATTAATACACTGTTGGTGGAGTTGTGAATTGTTGTAACCATTCTTTAGAGGGATTTGGAGCTATGCCCAAAGGGCTACAAAATTGTGTATATCCTTTGACCTAGCAATGACACCACTAGGTCTGTATCCCAAAAGATATTATATATCTATATCTATCTATATCTATATCTATATCTACATCTACATCTACATCTACATCTATATAGATATAGATATAGATATAGATATAGATATAGATATAGATATAGATATAGATATAGATATAGATATAGATATAGATATAGATATATACAGAATGACATATATGTATAGAAATATTTAAAGGTGCCCTTTTCTGGTGGCAGGGAGTTGGAAATTGGGGAGATGCCCATCAACTGAGGAATAGCTGAAAAAAATTGTGCTCTGTGATTATCATGGAATACTATTATGCCATAAGAATTTATGAGCAAGATGCTCTCAGAAAAACCTAGAAAGACTTACATGAGATGATGCAAAGTGAAATGTGATATATATATACATATATATACATATACATATATATATATATATATATAAAGGAACAGCAATATTGTAAGATAATCAACTGTGAATCACTTAGCTATTCTCAGTAATACAATGATCCAAGACAACTCTGAAGGACTTATAATAAAAAATGCTATCCATCCCCAAAGAATTGTCAATCTCTGAATACAGATTGAAGTATGTGTGTGTGTCTGTGTGTGTGTGTGTGTGTGTGTGTGTGTGTATATATATATATACACCTCATTTTTTTGAGGATTTTTTTGGTCTGTTTTCTTTCACAACATGACTGATATTGAAATATGTTTTGTATGACTACACATGTACAACTTATATCAAATTGCTTGCCTTCTTTTTTTTTAAACTCTCTTCTTTTTTTGTTTTTGTTTTTGTGTTTGTTTATTTGTTTTTTGCAGGGCAATGAGGGTTAAGTGACTTGCCCAGGGTCACACAGCTAGGAAGTGTCAAGTGTGTGAGGGTAGATTTGAACTCAGGTCCTCCTGAATCCAGGGCCAGTGCTTTATCCACTGTGCCACCTAGCTGCCCCCAAATTGCTTGCCTTCTTAATGACGAGGGAAGGGGGAGGAAAGGAGAGAATTTGGAACTCAAAGTTTTAAAAGAAATGTTAAAATTGTTTTTACATGTAATTGGGGAAAATAGAATATTACTTTTTTTTTTTTAAATGCAAGTTTAGGGGCAGCTAGGTGGCACAGTGGAAAAAGCACCAGCCCTAGATTCAGGAGGATCTGAGTACAACTCCAGTTTGTGATACTTGACACTTACTAGCTGTGTGACTCTGAGCAAGTCACTTAACCCTCATTGCCCTTCAAAAAAAAATGCAACTTTGGTATGGTAGTATATGTTGGGAGCATGGGGATATAGAGACAGCTGTATTGCTTTTATCTAGTATCCTTGTATATATGCCAATCATAGTGCTAGGTGCTCAGATATGGATATGAAAGTGAGATTGCAGCTTCTCTCAAGGAGTTTCATTTCTAATAGGATTATACATGGATAAGTAAGTATTTAATGCAAAGTATGTTTGTATCAGGATGTGTACAAAATACTCATGCAGTGATTAGAGGGAAATCACTAAAAACTGACAAAGTAAGGCATTTTTAAAAATTTCAACTAAAAGAAAACTGGATATCTATGATCCCACATGTACATATGAGGCTTTTATAATTTCATTTTGTTTTACAAAATATCTGTGGACTTCTATTTTATATTAATACTGACATTAAAAAGTTTATTTGGAAAAATATAACAAAAAAGAAAGAAAAGAAATCTGAAGAAGTATATTCTTTATATCTTGGGTTAAATTTTATGTTTTGTGATACTTAAATGCTAGGGGTGTTCATGTTGTGGGTGTACACAAATGATATGATATTGTACTATAACATCAACTTCTAAAGGTTGCATTTCAAAATCAGAGGCAGGAATTAGTTTGTGCATTTTTAGGATGAAAGTTTTCTTCCTATTTGGCATGCGTATGTTAAATTAAGCAGGATATTACTTTTTCTTTCTCTCAATTTGGACCTTGTCTGTCATTGTAGCTGGCAAAGAAACTCACCTGCCTAATAATGGTTCAAGAGACTTCAAAACAAAACATGTTGTACTTTTCCCCACAATTGTTAAACATTAAAAACTTAACTATTAAACTGATGAGACTATTTACCAATTTGCTTATTGCAAAATGATTAAGACAGAGACATTGCCTTTAAGGAACATAAAATACAGAAATAATAAGACATATATGCAAATAAGGATAATACAAGGGTGAACATGATAAATTCTATGAGGAGGTTGAAACCAAGTTCTACAGGGTTCAGAGGGCAGTTGAATATTCCAAGTTCTGATTAAAGGTAATATTTTCCACAGGTAACACTGTTAATAATCAGAGAATCATAGTAGTTATAGATAAAACTTTCATAAGGAATTTCAATCTACCCTAATGATTGATTAGATGTTCAAAAACACAAAAGGAAATGTTTCCAAGGAGTAGAGCTAGGAAACTAAGTAATTTCTTAGCATCTAGGTAACTTACAAAGAATAATCAGTCTATAAACACTTCTTAAGCACCCACCTTCTATGTGACAAGCACTGTGCTTAATGCTGGGGATACAAAAAGCCCCCCCAAATCAGACCTTACTCTTAAGGAGCTTACAAGGAAACAAGATACAAATAAATATATACAAAGTATTACTTCATAGTTTGAAGGGTTTTTATTTTTAACTTTAAAATATATTCTTCTAAAGGAGGAAGCAGTGGTATTTTGTTCATGTGGAATTCTTGTTCCTCTAGGAGGAAGTGTTTTCTCATTTTGAACAAAATTATTTTCCTTTCAATGTTTACTATCTTTAAATGTGTGATCTATTTTATTTATCCTTGTAGAATTTATAAATGTGTCCATATATTAATTGATGTTTTACAAATATCAATTCATTCTTATTTCCTGGAATTACATTTTGCAATCAAATGCTATGAAAAGTGATGACATCATCCCTAATATTTCGAGAAATTTGATTTATTTTCATGTAGTTTTCAACATTTACAAAAAGTGTTTGGGGTTGAGGAAAGTAGCAGGTCATGCATTTTAACCATGAAATGTCACCTGCAATTACTGTATTTCATAAAAGATCGCCCCTTGGAAAATAAGCTCAAAAGCAGTTCCATGAACTGGGGAGTATTGAAAAATATGAATTGGTTTCTTCAGTTAAGGCAAAATGCCCATGCCATATAAAATATAATCATTATACCTAGTTACATTGAGGGATATGGATTACTAAAATTTTGGCTTCAATATAATAAAAAATGAATAATTATCCAGAAAAGGAAGCAGAGATCTTGACAGGTTGATGATACATTA
The DNA here is from genome assembly GCF_019393635.1 of Dromiciops gliroides. Taxonomy (NCBI): domain Eukaryota; kingdom Metazoa; phylum Chordata; class Mammalia; order Microbiotheria; family Microbiotheriidae; genus Dromiciops; species Dromiciops gliroides. Next base: position 369,328,637 of record NC_057861.1, on the reverse strand, counting down.
TAATACTAAAGGAATTAGGTCTGCCATTTGAAAGCACCCCAAAGTGGAAATATTCAAAGTGGTTATAAAGTAAGCTTTGTATCTTTGATTTTTAGAATGTTCTTTTCTCTTCCACCTTCAAGAACCTCTGCTTTAAAATGCTGCCAAATGGTAGAACTAATTCCCTCCATTTATACTGCATCATCACCCTTCTTCCATTTTTGAGCATTGAAAAACAGATTTTCAAGGTGGTTGAAAAATGCATTTTCTGTTTTAATTTAAAAGTATTCTTTTTACCAATACCTTGAAAATCTCTGCTTCTGAAATGGTTTCAAATAATAGAGCTAATTTCCTCAAGTTGCACTGCATCAGTGATTTTACGCTATTTAGAAGCATTGGAAACCAATGGTTCTTCTGAAAAAGGCAATTTTTATATTAAAAAAGCCAAAACCTGAATTATCATCACCTTGAATGTTTCTGTCTCCACTGGTTTTATATTATGGTTGATTGCTACTGAGTTTTCAAATCATCATCATCATTTGGAGAGGTGACAGGATAATAGTAGATATCTCTTGCCTTAGAGTAATCTATTCCTGAGTTTGAACCCTGCTTGAAACTGGCCTATCTCTGGGATCTTGGACAAGTCACTTAACCTCCTTGACTCTTGGTTTCCTTATCTGTAAAATAAGAACGTTATTACCCATAGATTTACCTACTGTTTGGGGGAACAAATAAAATAAGTAAAAGGTTTGTGTAAATCTTAAAGTGATAGATAAGAAGACTGGAGTTCTAGTCCCAATCTGCTACTTAGTACTTATGTGACCTTGGGAAGGTTAGTTATCTCTAAGCTGCAGTTTTCTCATGTGAAAAATTAAGCAGTTGAACTATCATATCTCTAAAGCTCCTTCCAAATCCAAATTTATACTTTGTTTTATTCTCTGGACTCAGTATGATTTATTGTAAACTGGAGTTTGTATTTCTAGGATTCCTTTGAATCAATTGCATTATGTTACAGTTGACCCAGTAAGATAAAAAAAACTGCCAGTTCTTTTCTTTAATCTATTTCTTTTTCACTTTCCTTCACCATACCCTCCAAGCAATACCTATGCAGGCAACAGCTAACATTTATTTAGTACTTACTATGTGCTGGGTACTGGGCTAAGTGTTATACATGTTATACAAATATTATCCTATTTGATGAGACAGAGAGACAGAGAGAGAGAGAATATTAATACTTTTGCAATAAGTCCTCTGCAATTCAAACATGGCAATAGACTTTCTCCCTATCATCCCCTACTCCCAAGCCCAGTAATTGGAATCCTTCTTTTACTCGAGATTAAGGAAAGACATCCTCCAATTCTCAATTAATCATCCAGGTAAAATTCATCCCTCCATTCGTGAATTTCATGCCAATGTTTAGTATTCTTGTGTGCTTACTATATTATAACTTGGATTTTAGAGGATCATAGATTTAATATGAAAGGGACCACTCAGACTATCTTGTCCAACCCTTTAAACCATTCATTTCATAGATCAGGAACTGATGCCAAGAAAGATTAAGCAATTTATAAAAACATACATAGGTAGACAGTAGCAGAGACAGAATTTGCACACAGAGACTTCTTGACTCCACAATCAACAAACTTTTCATCCTAACACATTATCTCTCATCTCTATGTTTACCATATCTTTAAAAATAGAGTGTGGATATGAACAGTTTTCTAATGAAGAAATCAAAGCTATGTATTCCCATATGAAAAAAATGCTCTAAATCACTAATGATTAGAGAGATGCAAATTAAAACAACTCTGAGGTACCACCTGACACCTATTAGATTGGCTAAAATGACAAAAAAGGATAATAATAAATGTTGGAGAAGCTGTGGAAAAATTGTAACACTAATGCATTGTTGGTGGAGCTGTGAACTGATCCAACCATTCTGGAGAGCACTCTGGAATTATGCCCAAAGGGCTATACAGCTGTGCATACCCTTTGACCCAGCAATACCACTTTTGGGTCTTTTGCCCAAAGAGATCATGGAAAGGAGAGAAGGACCCACATGTACAAAGATATTTATAGCTGCTCTTTATGATGCGGCAAGGAATTGGAAGTTATGGGGATGCCCATCAATTGGGGAATGGCTGGACAAGTTGTGGTATATGAATGTAATGGAATACTATTGCTCTGTAAGAAACGATGAATAGGAGGAGTTCAGAGAAACCTGGAGGATCTTGCGTGGACTGATGATGAGTGAGATGAGCAGAACCAGAAGAATATTGTACACAGTATCATCAACATTGTGTGTTGACCTGCTGTGATGGACTATATTCTTCTCACCAATGCAATGGTACAGAAGGGTTCCAGGGAACTCACGATGGAAGGGGATCTCCGAATCCAGGAAAAAAACAACAACTGTGGAGTATAGATGCTGAATGAACCATATGATTTCTTTTGTTTCTGGTGCTGTTATATTTCTATTTTGAGGCTTTTCCTCATTGCTCTGATTTTTCTCTTATAACATGACTAATGCAGAAATATGTTTAATGTTATTATATATATAAATATATATATATATATATATAAATATAAAACCTATATCAGATTACCTGCTGTCTAGGGGAGCGGGGAGGAAGGGGAGGGAGGGAGAAAAATCTGAAATTGGAAAGATTGTATAAACAAGAGTTGAGAACTATCTTTACATGTAATGGGAAAAAATAACTAAATAAAGTACTTTATTAAAAAAGAAAAAATAGAGTGTAATATTAGGGCAAAGTACGTTTTATTTCATTTTTTTATTCTCTGTAGCTAGTACAATGCATAGGTACTTAATACATACTTATATCAAATTGTCATTAATTCTCTTTTATTTTATTCCCTGAAATATCTGTCACTATGTGTACTTTGAGAAGTATCTCCTTTTATATGAAGCCAGTGCAATGAAAGAAAACAGATGACAGAAATGAAATATAATCCTCTACTCTTTATATTTGACCTCTGAGATGTGAAAATGTCAGCTAAGCAGATAGAGATCCTGACCAAGACATACTCTGTTTCTCTTCTCCCCTTCAATTTTATAACTGGTAGCCTGTGAAAATGAGTAAGTTTATTTTGTTAAGTTCTTTGCTCATTGATGTCCGCCCCACAGTTGGTGCTTTTTTTTTTGTTCTCATTTTCATTAGACTATAAAAATTCAGTAAGTATTTTCTTCTCATTACCCATTAACCTTTAAAATGATCCTCCTAAGTAAATTTTTAAATCATTGTTATATGGAAGGAAGTAGAGATTAAGTCCACATCTACTTAAGTAAGGGACCCCTAAAGGCAACTTTAACATGTGCATTATATTTTATATAGCTTGAGAGAATTAGGTGAGTTTGTTAAATACACATATAGTCCACACATCCCATTTTTGCCTATAATTTTAATCAGCTCCTGGAACAAAAACAAAATAATAGAAATCACTAAGATTAGTATCAGAATACTTTATATCTTACTAATTTTCATTTGTAGTAATTATAATCATGGACTAGCCAGATGTTTCTTGTGAAAAACAAAAGCTTTTTTTTTTTTTTAAGTGAGGCAATTGGGGTTAAGTGACTTGCCCAGGGTCACACAGCTAGTAAGTGTTAAGTGTCTGAGGCCAGACCCGAACTCAGGTCCTCCTGACTCCAGGGCTGGTGCTCTATCCACTGTGCTATCTAGCTGCCCCCAAAAGCTTTTGTTAATCAAATTAAGTGTCAAACTATACCTAGAGGATGCTTAACCTAATGAGAATAAATATTTTATTTGTTGTTTTTTTTTTTTTAGCTCAGGCAATTGGGGTTAAGTGACTTGCCCAGGGTCACACAGCTAGTAAGTGTTAAGTGTCTGAGGCCGGATTTGAACTCAGGGACTCCTGAATCCCGGGCCGGTGCTCTATCCACTGTGCCACCTAGCTGCCCCGAGAATAAATATTTTAAAAAATGTAGGAGAAATCTACTTACATAATCCTCTGGCATAAAGGACCAATTACATTCTGAGGCATTTTCTCACCTCTTTTGACTCTGCTGACATAACTTAGGAATATGGGAAGTCATTTCATGACTTCATGAGATCAAGTGTCAACCTGCAAACATGCTGGTGACAGCATAATTTTTTGAAAGGAAGAAAAGAAAGTAACCATTGAATCAGTGAAAATTAGAACCAGTGTTTCCTATTCCAAGTCCCCAGAGTCATTTTCAATCTCCAAATTAAGAACCTTCTTTACAAGGCTTTTATTTAGGCATAGTACCTGCTATGCTCAAGGCAATAGCTCACTGGGGGTGAGCTACAGTTACCAACTCTAACCAGTAGGTCACTGTAGGTGTTGGTCCTACTTTATCTAAGAAGTTTTTCTTGATCCCTTTTAATGAAAGATTTTAGTTGAGACTTGAAGGAAGTCAGAGAAATCAGGAAGTGTTGGAAGAGGGAAATGATCATCCATAGTCAGTAAAAAGGCATGGATTTGGAAGATGAACTATCTTATGCAAGCAATGTGGGAAAGGACAGTGTCGCTGAATCACAAAATGCATGGAAGAAGTAAGGCATAAGAAAACTAGAAACCTAGGAAGGGGCTGGCTTATAGAGGGCATTAAAAGCCAAACAGAAGATTTTATGTTTGATCCACGAGATAATAGGGACCTATTAGTGTTTCTTGAAGAAAGGGATGGCATAGCCAGACTTGTGCTTTAGGAATATCATTTTGATAGCTGAGTAGAATATGGACTGGAGTGGAGAAACAGTTGAGTCAAAGAAACCAATGAGAAGACCATTTCAAAATTTATGCTTGAGGTGATAAGGGTTTGCATGAGGGAGGTGGCAGTGTCAGAGGAGAGAATGGGGTGCATGTAAGATTATTTGTGAAGACATAATAAATAGGATTTGGCAAAAGTTTAGATATGACAGGTGGGGGAGAGTGATCAGTAGGAGGAAATAATGATAAGTAACATTTATATAGCACTTACTATATGCTAGACACTAAATACTCTAAAATTATTTTCTCATTTGGTCCTTATAACAACTCTGGGAGGTTACTACCATTATTATCCCCATTTTACAGATGAGAAAAATGAAGCAAATAGAAATTGAGTGACTTGCTTAGGGTTATACAGCTTGTAAATGTCTGAGTCCAGATCTGAACTCAGGTCTTACTGATTCTGGGCCCAGCACTCTAGGATGACACCTAGATCATGACCAGAAAGATGGTGGCATCCTTAGTAGGAATGGGGAGGTGTGGAAGAGAGGAGGATTTGGGGGAAGAAATAGCCTCAGTTTGGGATTTGTTGAACCTAACATGTTTAAAGTAAATCCATTTCAAGATGTCCAAGAAGCAGTTGAAGATGTAAGATGAGAGGTCAGCAGAGAAGATAGGGATGGATAAGCATATCTGAAAATCATCTACATAGAAATGATAATTGAATATATGGGAGATATGATCATCATGTTGCAACTACAAACAGCAAAAGTGCTAATTGGAACTCATTCTTTCTTTTTCAATTTATATGTGGAAGTTACAACTGGGCAGAAATTTATTAATATATGTCAAATTATAGTAGGTACTTGAAAATAATAAAATTGTCATTTCAAATCAGTTAACATATTTACTGAGCCTATCTATACTTTATACTTAACTCTGGCATAACCACTTTGGAAAAAGAAGTAGCAGACAAGGCCCCTGCCTTTAAGGATATTGTCCTCTGAATAGAGAGACTAGAGTAGAGTATTGGCAAACATGAAGCCTTGTTTCTGGTTTTCAAGTGGCCCTGCAAATAAGAATATTGCTTGTTTGTGGGGTTTTTTTTCACATTTTCAAATAAATTCAATTCTGTGAGGGCCAAAATTTGATATACAGGGCGTTATTTGAATGACTCACCTTAATATTGGAGTCCTGGAAATATGAGGGACCTTTTAGGTTCACCTTCCCCTCTGAACTGCCCTTTTAAAATATTTCTCCCAGGCCAATAAGAAAGGAGCCTTTAAGCTTTAGTTCACAAAAGGATCAGATTTTATTACTTGGGAATTAATTAAACAACAAAGGTAAAACTAATAAAAATCAAAGATAAGGATATAGGAAAATAGAAGTACAGATAAATACTCTTAACTCTAAACTTGCCTATTCAATCCCCAGATTAATTAATTAATTTCCAATTAAGCTAGTTCAAAGGAATTTAGGGTTTTCCGTAATTAACTCACCAACCCCTAGGACAGTTTGCAGTTGCTCCTGACACTGGGAAAAACAGCCACCCGAGACAGAGCACTAGCGCCACCACCTCAAGGAGAGAAGTCTGAAAAAGACCACATTCCAGAAGAAACCTAGTGTTCTGGAAGAAGCCTCTGCCTCCCTTCAGGGAACATGCAATCTTTCCTCCCCCAAAGGGGAGGTACTTCATAAACTGCCTATGGAGAGTTCTCCTTCTGACCTCAGTAGCATATGTAACCTCAGGCTGGGCCAGGTTTGGCCCCTCCCAAATGAATCAGCTAAAAACTGCAATATTAATCTTTACCACAAATGATTTTTACCACAATTCTAAAGTGTAAGTCCATCAATAAAGCTTTATTAAGTGTCTGTTATGTTCTAGGCATTGCACTAAGAACTGGGGATAGAAAAATATGTGAAAGATAGTTCCTGTCCTCAAGAAGCTAACAATGTAATGGTAATAGTAAAAGTAAAGGCCATTATTAGTTCATGGGGCCATAAAATTTTAAAAAAGGAAAAGAGCAATAAAAAGATAGGGGATAGATTGGATCTGGCCCTGGGATCAAATTTAACCCATTCCCTAAAGCAGACAATACAGGTAAGTAAATAACTAAATGCTTGAGATCAGAATAGAAACACTCTGTAGGAGGTGCCCAGCAGAGATGAAGAACATCAAAGAAGCCCCTACTTAGGATTAGCTTTACAGAAGATGTGAGATTTGAGCTATGAGGAAAAAGGACTGGAGAGGTTTTAGACATGGTGTGGTTAGCACATTCTTGGTTAAAGTAATGGCATGAAGTTGTAGAGCAGGAATTAGCATGGTATGTCTCATGGGACAGGGAGAAGTGAAGAATGATGGAGGTAGTGACTTCAATCAAACATCAAGAAAAGAGTAGAGGAGCGTGCTGCCAGATTATTTTTGTTTGTCCTTATTCTGGAAGAGGACCAGTGACATCAAGAGGGTGATGTTTGGCTTGCAAATTAATTGGATTTATGGGATGCAAGACTGTGCAAAGACATCAGCCTCACCCTATTCTCCAGTGTCATTGGAATCCATTGGCAAGCTATAGGTCAGGATAACTGGTTGTCAGATTATGAGAGGCCTTGAAAACACAGAATAAAAAAGACAGTTAAGTTAATATAGCAAGAAATGAAGAGCCATTGGGGGCATTTCATCAAGAAAATGTTATAATAAAAGGACATTTAAAAAATATTAAAGATTAAAATAGTTCAGATTTTCCCACAGATTTGAATAACCTTTTTTCTATAGTTAGTCTCATTATGTTTTTAAGGTTATAAAATCTGATTGATCTACATTAACAATAGTAACAATGCCATACAATAATAGTAGCCTTTTAATATTCTGAAAACACTTTCTATACATTCACATTTAGGTCTCACACTACCTTTTTTTTGGGGGGGGGAGGGGCAATGAGAGGGTTAAGTGACTCGCCCAGGGTTACACAGTTAGTAAGTGTCAAGTGTCTGAGGCCAGATTGAAACTCAGGTCCTCCTGAATTCAGGGCCAGTTCCTTATCCACTGTGCCACCTAGCTGCCCCCAACACAATGTCTACCTATACATATTGGAAAAGAAGTGTACATTTCTGAATAGAAAATGAAGAAACATTGATGAATAGATAAATGATGAATTGTAAAGTCATTTCCTAAATAGTTATCATCTGCTATCATAAAATTAATTTGTGTTCTTTCTAAGCCTATGTCCTTACAGTTTTAAATGTATGTAACACTCCCTTGGGAGGGGCCCTGAAAGACACTCCTGTTCTCTGAGCTGTTTATATGGAAAGAGATCCATCTTCTGATTAGCTGTGTGAAGGAGATGCTCTATGTATACCAGGTCTGTTCTTCAGGGCACTGTACAAGGGTTTGTTACATATGTAAAACCTGTCCGTTTCACTCATTTAATTTTGTACATTTTGAAAATTCATTCCAGTTGAATGAACATCTCTAAGTATAGATTAAATCTGAATAGAGTCATCAATTTTCATAATTTTTATCAAATTAAAATATCTTTCAGTACAAGGATTTGTTTCCAAGAAGCTTTAAAAAAACTGTTCTTGAGTAAAAACCTTTTAAGATAAAATCCTGCTTCTTCCTTCTATAAAAAAAAAAGGTGAATAAGGAGCTAACATTCACCTTTGGAAATGTGCTATGACAAATATTTTGAGTTAACATATTTTGATTCATACTTTCTACATTTCCCCAAACAGAAAAGTTAACACAACTCAACCTCATAGATTTAGAGTTGAAAAGGACCTCAGGGGCCATGCAGTATAATTTTATTTTATACATTAGGAATCCGAGGCTCAGGGATTAAATAATTTACCCAAGATCCCACAGCAGAGTAAAGTAGCAGAGGGGACTTAAACTCAGGGCCCTAACTTGTCAGACAGTGTTCTTTCTACTGAACTCCACTGCTTTCATGGTGCCCCTTGCTGCCTTCATTCAGCATAATACTTTATAATCTAACATTTTTAAAAAAAGCTAACATTCAAACTGTCTTACAGCAGTTTTAAAAGTGGAACTAGGAAATTACCAAAATAAGAATGCCCTACTTAGAAACCTTGAGTTATGAAACATAAGGGGCTTCATTTTTCATATCTTCAGAGGAAGGTAGCATACTAAAAAGAGATAGACTCACTGAACAGTGATTCATAGCTGCATGTTGGATTTAAGTAACCCCAGTTTTCAAGATTACAATGCTTATCTTAAATAATATTCTTAAGCCTCCACCCACAAGACATGTGACTGATCCAACTTTTGTTCAGAGACTGTGGATTCTTTCTCTAGTCTCGGAATCTGAGTTATATATTAACTAGTTATTTGGCTTTGTATTGGGATGCTTTACTGGTACATTGGGTTTCACAAAAGCATTAGGAAAGTAGTGTTGAAGGTATCAGACCCTTTTTAAAATGCATCTTGACCCACTTGAGGAAAAGTGCTTAATTTGTCCTGGGGTTAGCACAACAGAGGAAAGTTATAGTACAGGTAGGGACATGCCACGATGAAAGATACCATTGTGATACTGTGAAAAGCTGTCCCTAGCACTGGGTAGCATGGCTATGGGTAGCATCACTACTGCTCCAGATGGAATATGCTAGACAGGATTCCTGTTCCATCCCTATTGCAAGTGTCAAAGATTGATGTTTTATGTCATTGGAGTAGAGGTGTTAGGATCTTACTCAGGTATAACCAATTGATTGCCTACCTTTCAAGTCACCAATAGGGAGATATAACAAGTTGTGCGATTATATAAGAGAGAGAAATTTCTAACCTAACAGTTTCTAGAAAAAGGGAGGGAGAGTAGACAGCTTAGAGAAAGGAACGTGGTATGGCAAGAGACAGCCTATAGATGGAAAGATAGAGAGGAAGCATCATGAGGTGTGTTTTGGGTTGGGAAATGCCTGAGTGGAAATTGAACCATAAATTGCCTTTTTCCAGGGGCACATCCTTTTTGGCAGCCCCTTCAGCTCTATCGGGGTTCTCATATCCTCTTATATTATTCCCTGTAACAACAAACATGCATTCCTCTAGAGACATTCACACAATTTCACTCACATCGATAAATTCTATATATACTGACAGGAGGATTGGACTTAAGATTCAGAAAGACATGGGTTCAAATATTGCCTCAGACATTTACTAGCAATATGACTTTGAGGAAACTACTCAGCCACTTCATGCTTCAGTTTTCTCAGCTATAATGAAGGGATTTCATTCAGTGACCGCCCCCCCCATTATTCTTTTTTCAGTTCTAAAACTATGATCCTGTGATCCTGTAATTGGTGAGGAATTTACACACAGCCGGTTGTATGTCTGTGGACCAGACATAAATTCTATACAGTATACTGATGGACATTGTTAAACAGCTGTCAGAAGGCATTTCAGGTTGGGAAGAAAGCACAAGAAAAGTATTTGAAGAATGAACTAGAAAAATATAAGACAGGCAGTGAGAAACCACTGTAGGCTCATTAGAATGAATGGCATCATAAAAACAGTATTTCCAGAAAATTACACTGTCTTCATTGCAATGGAAAAGGAGTAGAGAGTAATTGGAAACAACATGACTGGTTAGGAACTAACTATTCTGCTACAGGTAAAGCAAAATGAAACCCTGGTTTGGGTTGTGGCTGTGAAAATGGAGAGGTAAAAATGATTAAATCAGAAGTGAAAACCAATGAGAATATAAGCATATCGGAATCAATTAGTGAAGTAAAACAATCATGTGCAGTATTTTCGACCTCATGTCAATATATTCCTGCCCTCTTTTATTGTATGCTACACTGTTCCCATACTATCCATATTTGCCATTTTCCTTGGATCCATACAGTCTTCTCTCATTCGTCTCAGAAATCTCCCCTTTCCCCTCCACGTCTTCAAATTGTTTTCTCTTCTGACCTCTGACTATATTTCACTGTGTAAATCCCTCAGTGTTTTCTTCGGATTTGACTGAAACTGAAGCAATACATTTCTCTCAGTTATATTAACATCAATTCAAATTTAGAAGTTTCATTTTATTGCCTATACTATTACCTCCATCCTCACCTATCTACAAATGCATTTAAAGATGAAAGGTGTAATTTGAGAAATAAGAAAGCTTGATGGGAACAGGTTAAAGGGGGAATAAATGTACTCTTATTTTGATCAAGTAAAGGGAAAGAGCAGGTGTTATAGGAACCTGTTTCAAGATATAGACCAATAATGAGTCCCTAAGCTTGAAGTTAAACTAAATGCAGGCACCATTCAAAAGACACTGAGCTACTTCCAATAATGCATTCAAAATCAAATCACTACCAGGAGAACAAGAAGCAACAACAGCAGGGGCTGGAGTAGTGGGGTACTTTGTGATTGTATCACCAGAGAGCAGACAGAGAGTATGAATGGGGCACTGCTGCAGTTAAGGAAAGCAAGAGGGAAAAGGGAACAGTGGAGCTCTGCCAGAAAACAAGTCTTTAATGAGGCATTTAAAAAAAAAACAGATTGCAAAACAGAAGACTGTGAAATGAGACAGCTAGCATTCTCCTTGCTAAATGACGGTACTGCATGAGAATAAAGTAAAAGTCAAGCATCAAGTGATAAAAGTAAAAACAAAATAAAGGATAAAAATAATTTAAAATATATTAAGTCAGGAAACGGCAAACACAAATACTTTCATATTTTCTAAAAGAATGCTTCTGTAAAACTAAAAAGTGAGTTTTATAAAATCCAATAGAAAAGTACTTTTTCTTAATGATTTATTTTTTCTTTTTCCTTAAATTATTCAAGAAGACATATGTTCCTAACAATGAACTTCCAAAATAGTAAATTTAAAATAATTTTGTGTAATACATAATGCTTGTGTACAAGTTTGTATAAATTACTACATACATAAATCCCATAAATTTATAAAGGTACAGAATCTCTGAGTTGGCAGGGACCTCACAGGTAACCTAGTCAAACCTCTGTTTTTACCAGAAATGCTTTCTATAACATTTTTGACAAGCTCTTGTTCAGATCTTGGTGAGACCCATTACCTTCTGTAACAATTCCTTTATCTTTTTGGGTGGACTAAATATAAACATTTTCCTTGCATCAAATATAAATAATTCCTTTGCAACTTTCACCCATGGCTTCTAGATCTTTGCTCTGGAAACAAATAAAACAAATCAAATCTCTTTTCTAATAGATAAACCTTCAAATATTTGGAAAAATACATAACATTCCTAAATCCCCCTTTTAACTTGCTTTAAATATTTGAACATATTTTGATGATATTTTTCTTTTTTTCATAGTTTTCATCCACCTCCAGAGTGAACTCAACATTTTGGCAAAGAAAAACACAAGTAAAAACTTTGAATACCGTGATTTGTCTGCCATTGTATGAAATGGTAGTATTTCATGGTCCCCTACTCCTCTTCTTTGAGTTATGAAGTATATGTCACTTTCTCTTCTTTGGGACCTTAACTGATTTTTCAAATTCTGAGATTTATTTATTTTTAGTGATCTTTTCCAACATTGTTATAGTCGTTGCATACATCATTTGGTATCAGTTCATACAAATCTTATATTTCTCAAAATTCTCCATATTCCCCTTTTCTTAATAAGCAGTAATACTCTATTAAATTCATGAATCACAATTTTTGCTTATTTTTTCCACAGCTATTTTCTAAACAATTTGTGGACAACTATTTATTGCAAGTTTTTTACTACCACAAAGAGTTTTTTCAATATTTTGGCATGTATCAGAACAAGACTTAGGTAGTTCTGAGCTTTTTATCACTGGCCTCATTATCAATGTGCTTCTTTTAAAACAGCCTAAGATTTTTTTTTCCTATTTCATACTCTTGTGCAAAGTCAGCTAAATGGAAAAGTAAATAGAGCCCTGAGCCTGGAGGGAGGAAAATCTGAGGTCAAGTCTAGCCTGGACACAAGCAATGTGACCTTTAACTTAACCTCTGTTTGCCTGAGTAAACTCAACTGTACATTGGTGATAATAATAGCAACTATCTCCCAGGTTTGTTATGAGGATCAAATTAGAAAATACTTGTAAAGCACCTACCACAGTACCTATGCAAACCAGGTACTTAATAAAGGCTTCCTTTCTTCAGATGCCTATGGAACTTTCAATTTGCTAAAGCCTTTACAACTTCTGTAAAAGCATTGTTAAGCCATGCTTCTCTCATACTGTACTTTTTTATTTATTATTTTCATCAAATGTAAGGTTTCAGATTCATCCCGATTACATTTTGTCATATTCATTTAGCCCAGTTTTTTAGCCTTTAAAGAATATTTTGAATCCTAAATTGGTTGTCCAGAATTTTTGCTATCTTTTCTACTTTTTTATTGTCTATAGACTTAGAAAACATATTGTTTTATAAGTTAAACTAACAGACCAATAAAAATATTGAACTGAAACAGGACCTGGGATCAATACTTTGAAAACCCAATGGAGTTTTCTAACTTCTTTTTAGCTATGATGAGAAAATATGTCAAATACCTTACTGAAATAGAGATATGATAAGCCTGTACTATTCCTGAATCTGCTAGGCTAGTCATATTGTCAGAAAAGTCATTAGGGTAGTATGTCATGACCATTAATGAACTCAATCAATTGATCTATGAGAAATCTTTTCTTAAGCCTTTGTGATTTGCCAGGTACTGATCTAGCCACTGAGGGAACAAGTTAGGGGCTTACATTTTGTTCAGAAAAAGAACATTACACATATAAGTAAATATAAAATATAATAAAATTAAATCCAAAGCTTTGGGAGAGGCACATGCAACCAGGGAGACCAGGAAAGGGCCTCATCAAGGGGGAGAGCTGAACTTGGGAGGAAATTAGGTATTCTAAGAAGCAGTGCTTAGGACTTGAGTCTTATCCAGGTATATAAATAGCATGTGTAAAGACATGGATATGGGATATGTAATGTTTTGTATGAGGAAGAAAAAGTACTATATTAAAAAAAAAACCTGGAAAAGGTAGGCTAGGGTTAGATTGTGGAGATCTTTAAATGCCAAATAAAAGTTTTATACGCTATACTAGAATCAGGAGGGAGTCACTGGCATTTTTTATTTAGAGAAGTGGTATCATCAGAAGTGCTTAGTATATCACTGACAACTATGTGTAGAATGAATTGGAAAGGGGATACCAATTAGAAAACTATTGAAATAGTTAAGGTGCAATGTAATGAGGGCCTGAAGCCTAGTGCTCGCCATGTGAACAGAAATAGATTATCTGTGATATATTATAAAGGTAGAAGTGACAAAACATGGAAATCAATTGAATATTGGGGGTAAAGGAAAGAAAAAAGGCTAGGATGTGCCTGAGCTTGTGAATTTAGGACTCATGATTGAAAGAGAGAAGTTCGGATGGGAGAATTATGAAGAAAAGATTATCTGTTTTATACATTTTGATTAGCAGATATCTGGCATTGGTTAGGCATGCTCATAAGTAGTTGGCATCTTGCTCATATTAGGATATTATACAGAACTTAATAGGTAAAGAAAGGCTAGTGTTAATCTGATTTTGTAGTGGAATTTTCAAAGAAAATCCTTTCTTTCTGAACATTGTTTTATTTTTCAAAGCCTAGGCAAAGTTATGAAATAATGAGTTTATTTCCAGTACTCCTCTATCTTTCTGCTCTGCTACAATCAAGCAGTCAATTAAGCATTTATGGGTATAGTGCCAAATCCTGTGTTGGGGAAATAAACATACAGCATGCTTATTCCCTGCCTCAAAAGGCTTACATTTTCATTCTTGCTTTGTTGTTAGTTAATCTACCCTAAAGAAGCACTACATGTACTTTAGACCTCTCTAATATCAATGTAACCTGACCTCTCACTTTCTTACTCTTTCTAGAACCTGATGAGCACCGTTAAATTATTTCAAATTGTTTGATACTGCCTGATGATCGCTTGAATGTGCCTATCTTCCTAGATGTCTTTTCTATTATAAAATCAGCTTGCAGTAACATACCCTGGGAAAGTAGGAAAAGTGGGGATTTTAGGTTTTGTGGAAGGATTTGGGAAGGAAACACTGGGGAAGGAGGGAATGGTTCTTTTCTTGCAAACCTCCAAGCTGTATTATTACACAGTTTCTAAATAAATATTGTAGACATTCTGATCCTGTGAACATGTTCAATTTCTTCCAATCTCTAATATATGAAAAAACTGGATTATCACCTCTACAACTGAAACTCAGATGTGTGTTCATCTGTAAAATATAGGGTTTGGGCCTGGAGTCTTCTGAAGTCCCTTTTAGTTCACGTTCAGGGATTTTTATCCCATTCAGGTGTATGTGTACATGTTTGCCATGGACCTCTTTGACAGTCTGATAAAAATCTAATAATAATCTGATGTGTTGCCTCTATTCATAATTAAAGGAAATGATAAATTTCAGTTAGATATCAATAAGTCAATAAGGATTTATAAAGTGCTTACTATGTTCCCAACACTGAGTGTTAAGTACATAAATACAAACAACAAAAATAAAAGGAATCTTTGTCTTATGAGGAGCTTAAATTTACACTGGGGATGAGCACATTAAAAGGGAGCTGAGGGGCAGCTAGGTGGTGCAGTGGATAGAGCACCAGCCCTGGAGTCAGGAGTACCTGAGTTCAAATCTGGCCTCAGACACTTGACACTTACTAGCTGTGTGACCCTGGGTAAGTCACTTAACCCCCATTGCCCCGCCAAAAAAAAAAAATCTGACCTCAGACACTTGACAACTTGACACTTACTACCTGTGTGACCCTGGGCAAGTCACTTAACCCCAATTGCCTCACTAAAAAAAAAAAAAAAAAAAAAAAAAAAAAAAGGAGCTGAAGGTGTAAGGTCATGAGATTCTGAAGTAGAGTTAGGAGAGGAATGCAGCATGGTTGATCAGAACCCTTTCTCATAATGGATGTTCTAGAAGTCATCAATAGGGGAACAAGGCCTTTGGATGGAGGGAAATTCCATGGTGAAAATATCAGGGCTTTGGGAAACTTCCAGGATGAGAAGGCAGACAAGAAGTGATAGCATACTTTACAGAGTCAGAAACAGAGCCAGGAAACATTTCATGAATTCTCTTCTCTGATAGTTTTCATTCCTATACAATTTCCTGGACTCTGTGAAATCTATACATGTAACCAAGGTTAAGTACATTTGTTCTAGCTCTATAATAACCAAAAAGATTGAAATAATAACTTTTTTTTTCCTGCTTCACACTTTCCTTGAGCCTATGGTTCATCCTTTCATTTCCCACTGAGCTAAAATTCCTATTTATATAAATAAAATGTTTGAATACTAAGCCTATTTATGGCAGTTAGCCTTCTAAAATGGAAAATGGCCTATGCAAGGTATGAGGAAGCCTAAGGTTTATAGAGTATCCTTGGAAAAGTCACAGCCTCTCTAAACCTTAGCTTTTTCATATGTAAATGAAAATGTTGCACCAAATATTCTGAACACTTTTCCAGCTCTAAAATTCTATATGACTAATTTAAAAGTGAGAATTACCTCAAAGGTACATGGAATGTAAATTCTACTATTAGTAAAGTTATTCAGGGGGCAGCTAGGTGACACAGTGGATAGAGCACAGGCCCTGGAGCCAGGAGGACCTGAGTTCAAATGTGATCTCAGATACTTAACACTTACTAGCTGTGTGACCCTGGGCAAGACACTTGACCCAATTGCCTCACACCCCCCCTCCCAAAAGTAAAGTTATTCAGGATTGACTATATGTTGCTTCTGAAATGGGGTAGGGGTCACATCTGCATCTATTTGAAACTTTCGTCAGCAAGTTTTTTAATAAATGACTTAGATTATTATGACTAAGAAATAAATGGAATGGTATATACTCTTGGACAGTCTAAAATTCATTGGGTAAAGAGAAAGTGTACTTGTAGATGTCTTAAAATATATATTGGGCTATTAACAAAGGTAAATATAGTTCAAAATGGGTTTCTAAGTAAGAGTAAGGGTAAGGAAAATAATAATTACTTAGGAAAAGAAGCTTTAGATGAGAAGAATTGAAAAGAACCTTAGAGATCATGAAGTCCAGGCCTTTCATTATACAGATAGGAAAACTGTAATATTCAAATAACTGATTTGAAGGGCCTGTATTAGAAATCTGATGAAATTATACAGGACTCCAGTTAAAGTCTAGAAAATGATCATGTGTTAATAATAGTAGCTCACATTGACATCGTGCTTTGAGTTGAAAAACATTTTACATTTTTAGCTAATGTTCTGGCTCAGTCTTCTAATCCTAACCCACAGTAGCAGGTTACTTCCCAAGAGTGTCGCTGACTACTTCTCTCCTCAGACTTTGGGAGTTTTTCTGTTTCTCTTGTTCATTAGCCCTCACTGTGTGCTTCTCCCACTGATTATCAGTAGATATTAATTAGTCAGCCAGACTTAAATATCTATCGGAAATGGACATTTACTAAGATGATATAAAAAGAACAATCCTTATAAAATATCCCATGAAGGGGGCAGCTAGATGGCGCGGTGGTTAAAACACCAGCCCTGGATTCAGGAGTACCTGAGTTCAAATCCGGCCTCAGACACTTGACACTTAATAGCTGTGTGACCCTGGGCAAGTCACTTAACCCCCATTGCCTGCAAAAAATTTTAAAAAAATTAAATTAAATAAATAAAATAAAATATCCCATGAAACTGATATATGTGTGGACGGGAGGGGTTCTATCTCCACAACTAGAGAGTCATTGGGCAAATGGGCCCAATCTTGGAGGGCTCATATAGCAAAGGAGTATTTCAAAACTCCTGGTTGCTAAAAGCCTTTTTCACCCCTTTTGGGGTCCTAATGAATCCTTTTACTAAAATGACTTTCTCTTGGAATCCTTGTATATTACTTAAAAAAAAAATTAACGACCAAATAAGTAGGGGAGGGGAGAGAAAGATGTACACTTTCCCTCTTTAGCATAATGCAAAAAAGATTATTTATGAATCTATGAATTTCAACTTCATACCACTTGTGTATATAGATGTATATATTATATTTATACTTATGTATTAGGTCTCCTGACTGTAGACATACCACTCGTTTGGAAGTGAGCAGGGAGGTCATGCCAGGTACTAGGTATGGCCAGTGAAAAAGCATGGAAATGATAGATGTCCTTCATTGACAAACAAAGTGAAAGCCAATTTGGCTAAGCTATAGAATATGGTAAGGATAGTAATTGTACATAAATTACTTTATTAAAATATATTTATACACATTCATTTATATGCATGTATATATGTGGGGCAAATAGGTACACTGCACAGTGGCTAGAGCTCCAGGTCTGGAGACAAGAAGACCTCAGCTCAAATCTGGCCTCAGATACTTTATAGCTGTGTGACCCTGGGTAAGTCACTTAAATGTTTGCCACAGTCTATTTATGTGTAAAATGAGGTGGGGAAATAGCAAATCACTTCAGTATCTTTGCCAAGAAATCTAAAATGGTATCACAAAGAGTCACACACAACTGAAATGACTAAACTATATGTGTGTGTATACAATATATAAACACATATATGTGTTTATATGTGTGTACATGTATAAAGTTTAAATAATCTAGAAAGGTAGGCTTGAAAATTTTATATTTTATCTTAGAGACAATAGTTAGGCATTGGAGGTTACATAATAGGGGAGTTAAATAATCCCAACCATATTGATACAAGATCACTTTGGCAGCTGGAAGAGAAATGTATCAGAGTTGGTACGGAATAGAAACCAGGTGAGAAATTAGGAGGTTATTGCAATAATCTATTCAAAAGGTGATGACAGTGGATAGAGCACTGGCCCTGGATTCAGGAGGACCTGAGTTCAAATATGACCTCAGACACTTGACAATTACTAGCTGTGTGACCGTAGGCAAGTCACTTAACCCCAATTTACACACACACACACACACACACACATACACACACACACAAGGTGATGAGGACCATGTGTTTTTTTAAATTAATTGCTACTACTGTACTTTGTTATTACACCAGTTTTGGCAGTAAGCATTTGTTATTAATCAATATTGCATAGCAGTAAACTATTGACCCAGTTTCTCCCTCGCTCCTCATGGTCTTAGGCATTCAGATCCACTTGTCCTAAGAGAATAAGCATGCACCAAGAGAGAGCATCCAGAGTCTAGAGATTGAAGCAAGAAAGAGTCAAAGCCAGAGAGTAAGACTCTGGCATGTCCAAAGGTTCTATCTTCTTTAGATAGAGGTGTCATTGTACATTGATTAAAGCTAATTGGTTAGGATCATTCAGTTCCATTGACTGACATGACTTGAGGGTGATCTAAATTAAAATGAACTCTACAGATAAAATCAGAGAAGAATATGCAAAAGACCCTAGCTGAAAGGCAAAGTCCAGTATCTAGGTTGGTTCTTCACTGAGCTAGACAAAAGAGTCTATCTCTAATTCTTTTGTTCCCTTGGGCTTGTCCCAGACAAGAGCTGAACTTTCTGGAGTGAGTGAGTGTGTGTGTGTGTGTGTGTGTGTGTGTGTGTGTGTGTGTGTGTATGGGGAGGTAGGAAAGGACTGAAACTGATCTCTGGGTGCCCCCTATAAATCCATTATTAATAATTCTTTTCTCACAGACCCTAAGATGGTATCTATATAATTAGAGAGAAGGGGTCATATGTGAGATATGTTGTGGGGTTCAGAGCAGCAAGATTTAATAACAGATTAAATATGGATGGTGAGAGAAAGTGAGTCACTTAGGATAATACAAAGGTAGAAAATCTGGGAGACAGAAAGAATATTTGTTGCTTCAGTAGAATTAGAAAAGGCCATGGGTAGTAGGCAAAGGAACTGGGGAAGGGAATGAATTCTGTCTGGGATATATTAAGCTTGATGTCTTTGGGAGATGCCATATCCAACAGACAGTTGATGATATGTGGCTGAAACTTAAGAAGAAGAATAGGAATACATGTGTAGATTTATGAGTTATTTGTCTAACTGATCATTAAACCCAAGACGACTTGAGAGAACTGAGGATGTCATCAAGAGAGTATGGAGAAAGAGAACAGGGTAAAGCCTTAGGTAACACCCAACCTTAGGGGATGGGAGTGATCTGGATAATGAGGTAGAAAAGGAGATGAAAAAAGTGAGCTCAGATATGTAGGAGGAGAATCAGGGAAGAATAGTGTCATGAAACCCAGAGAATATTTAAGGGAAGTTAAAAAATATTATTATATGAATATATTTTCATGTTTGTTATACCCATAAATAAAGAAGAAAATAATAGGCATGTAAAAAGTGTGAGGGGGCAGGTAGGTGGTGCAGTGGATAGAGCACTGACCCTGGATTCAGGAGGACCCGAGTTCAAATCCGGCCTCAAAACACTTGACACTTACTAGCTGTGTGACCCTGGGCAAGTCACTTAACCCTCAAAAAAGTATAAGATCAAGAAACAGGAATGTTTACAAGCATAAGATGATTCATTGTAAAAATACACATGATAGATCATCAGTGGAGTAAAGGTTGAATATTACCTGAACAAAGTGAAGTATGTTAGCCAACTGAAGAGAGCTTATTAGGACCTTATAGGTCATTCTGTAAAAGGAAAGTAAAGTATAGAGATGTTCAGTTACCTGTCCAAGGTCACATAAAACAAGGAAGTAGCAGAGCTGTGAGTAGAATGGTATTTTTCATTATAATCATGGCCCAGAGATTCTACCCACAAAATAGCTTAAATTGCTGAATAATCTTTATAGACTCACATGTATTTGGGTTCTCAACCTTTTTGTTGTTGCTGCTGTTGTCAACCCCTTTGGCAGTCTGGTAGGGCTTTTCTGAGACTATTGGTTAATTTTCTACATTCTCAATTGTAGAAAATACTACATTTTAATTAGAGACAAGTGAAAATAAAGATATAATTTTCCCATCCAATTTCAAAGACCTCCTGCAATCTATTTATGGATCCCAGGCTAATATCCCTTGACCTAAATAGTCCCACTATACATCAGGGAATCTGTGCTGAA
The DNA here is from genome assembly GCF_019393635.1 of Dromiciops gliroides. Lineage (NCBI taxonomy): Eukaryota > Metazoa > Chordata > Mammalia > Microbiotheria > Microbiotheriidae > Dromiciops > Dromiciops gliroides. The sequence continues at coordinate 369,307,975 of NC_057861.1, read as the reverse complement.
TCAGGATCCCTTCTTACACTTTCAAATACCCATAACTTACTGGAGGAAATATATGGATAAAGTCTCTATAGCCCTACGAGTTTGCCCTACCTCATTACCCTGTTTTCCAGACTTTGATTACACACTTTAAAAAAATAAAGTTTCTCTGTTCACAGAGGATTATATAACCCCCCTCTCAATAAATAATAATAATAATAATAATAATAATAATAATGATGATGATAATGATAATAATAATAATAGGTAGTATTCATATAGAAAATATTATGTTCCAGAACTGTGCTAATCATTAATATCTCATTTGATCCTCATAATAACCCTGAGAAGTAGGTGCTGTTTTCCCCATTTTATAGTTGAAGAAACTGAAGCAAATCAAGGGTAAGGGACTTACCCAGGATCGTACAGGTAGTAAGCATCTGTCTGAATTTGAACTCAGATCTTCATTACTCCAGGCCCAGCACTCTATCAACACTGCCATTTGTTTTTTTTTACACCATTTTGTACTTCAGTCTCCAGTATCTAACTAAATTTGGGGGGATTCAAAAGACATGGATTTTATATCTGGGCGAAGAAGGGATGTAAGACCGTGTTTAAAAAGGTGCACTGGATCCAGTTGGATGATGAACTGGCATGTAATGAACCATCTGGGGAAAAAAAAAAAGGAGTAAATAGTTCACTGGTACATGTACAAGGTACAAGTCTTTGTTGAAATTAAAAATAAAGTGAGACTTCTAGGGTATTTTGTTTTGTTTTTGTTTTGTTTCATGGTCTGCTCAATATTTTGGTTCAAAATAAGTCCACATGATGTCCAGATCTAAATCTTTGATAATTCGGTTACTTAGCCTTAGTGTTTAAGTCAATTGAACTCTAGCAATACTTTGAAAACCTTGGAAACTAGAGAAATATCAAGTCACTTGGCACCCATCTATTTGACCATCAGAAAATTACTACAATAACACTAAACGGAAAAAAAAAAATCTGAACCAGTAAGCTATAAGTTAAAAGATTCTAATAAATTTCAAATCTGTTAAGGCATCTCACTTTTCATAGTCCTGTGTCTGAAGAAAAATTATTTGATAGGAGGAAACTCACCTTCAGTGAAACAAACTTAATTTATGGAGAAATGGAATTCTTTACTTTTGCTACATTGCAAGTTTTTTGATTTATCTCTGACTCATTCAGCAGAACGTGGCAGAGCAATGAAGGAGTTTTATTAAGGGGTTGGAAAAGAAAAAAATTCAATAGTGCTCCTGAGACATTATATTTTCTCTTGCTTGGAAAGATCTTTTCCTTTTCTTAGAGACTGTCCCATTTGACTTCTTTGGATCAACTAAAAGCGAAAAATAAAATTAAATTACAGGTTAGTAAACTTTGCTTTATTCCGTCTAGCCCCAGGAACTTTGAATTATATAAGTATTAAGAGAAAGATATTTTGGGGGATATACCCCCCCTTTTCCAGATTCATATTCAATGATAAAGCCAGATGCATTTGGATCTCTAGTTTTGCTTTTTAAAACACACTCAGAAGAGAACACATGAATCTTACCTTGTTTTTTTAAATGATTTGTGTGTGTGTGTGTGTGTGTGTGTTTATGTGTTTACTTGTATAGCATAAATTCTGGGTCCTCTCTCTTAACCACAACTAGCATTCTCAGACTGGATCCCTGGAGGACAGTGGGCTATTTATTCTCTCAGGGAAAACGGGATAACATTGAGGGGTTGCAGATGGTTTTCTAATACTATGGCTTATGAGACTCCACCTGTGAACATTATTGTCAGTTTATATCAGTTAGGCAACCAGACTTAATTAGCTTTTAGAAACATATTTACTATAATAATAAGAGAAGTTGGTATATTTAAAAAAACAACAACAAACCTTCACAAGTACCCACGAAATGCTTTTCTACGAACTTTTCTACAAATACCTTATCTATTTTTTTTTTTGTGAGGTAATTGGGGTTAAGTGACTTGCTCAGAGTCATACAGCTAGTAAGTGTCAAGTGTCTAAGGCTGGATTTGAACTCATGTCCTCCTGAATCTATGGCTGGTGCTCTATCCATTGTGCCACCTAGCTGCCCCTTACAAATACCTTATGATTCCAGAGTAAAGTGACCTCAAACTTACGGCACAAGATCTGGCAAAAAAAGTCACTCACAGTTCATCAAAATTCCTTTGCTAAAAGTCTTCTCTTTTTGTGGAGTTCTCACAAAATTCCCCATTACCTTTATATAGCTTTCTACTAGGCTCTTTATAGGATTCCTAATCTGCTTTCTTCAGTGTGCCTAATTTGTCTTCAGCTTTTGATGAAGACGCTGCCTTCTACTATTCTAGGCATGCTATTAAAATGCCAATGAGGCATCTCATATCTCTTCCCTTTCAACATCCAGTGTCTTCTTCTAATGAAAGTGTGTTGGGGGAGGGGGAGACTCATCCCTCTCTCCCCACTCTCAGAAATTTCTCCTAATGGGCTTTAATGGAATTATTGTTCTCTCTGCTACAATATCTAGACAATTAAAAATCATGGAACCACCCCTACTACCAAAGTATAAAGTATTTATAGTTATGACAAAATATGCATTTTAAATGTTTATGTTCACTATTTGATGGGCTATCATGTAGAAAAAGGGTGAAATCTGCTCAATTTGGTATCTAAGGGTAAAACTAGTGTTAAGGGCTAAAATTCTAGCTAAACTGTCTAAAATATCTAATGAGTGGTTGCCAATAAATTATAAGCTTTAGCAAGAGTTAGACTTTTAAGCATTTATTAAGGAGAATAAGAATTTGGTAAAGAGAGACAAAGGCCTAGATTCCTATCTATTAAGGGGAGAGCACATTTCTAGCTCTGCTCTCCACCAGAGTCCAAAGGAAAGAGCCCCAGACAGAGCGCCAGTCTCTTCCTCCTTCCTCCCACTACCCAACGTCACTTCCTGAAGCCAAAGAAAAGACTCCTGGGCGGAACTCTTCTACAGTAAGTCTCCAGCAGGTGGCGTCATTCCAATCGTTACACTAGGAACAATAGATGGAAGTTTGAAAGAAACAGATTTGATCTCAATGTCAACTCTTAACATTTGAAGCTATCCCAAAGTGGGATGGCCTGCTTCAAAAGGAATTGGGCATCCACACACCAAAGATCTTTGAACAAAGGCCAGATTACCATTTGTTTGCCAGGTGTGTCCAGAGGGGATCTTTGTCCAGATATAAATTGTACTTTCTTTTTCCTAAGGTCCCTTCCAGACACATGCGAATCTGTGTTTCTGTTAGGTTCCTTTTTTGGTAAGCATCACAATGGTGTAAGAGCTGCTTTGTTCTGGGTAATTTAATCATTTTATTAATAGGGCCAGCAGGGTATTAATAAAAAGGATGATTATTTGGTTGTCTTTCTTAAACCAAAGACAATCATGACCACAGACTCACAATTAATATACCCTTCAAAACAGTAGGTGTTCCATCAAACAGGAATCAAATATAATTGGTTAACATGATTGGAGATGAGCTATACTAAAATGAAAGGCTTAGTATCTTTATACCAGACCACCCATAGCTTTAAGTTTGTTGTTGTTGTTTGTCCTTCATTCTCAAAGAAGTCCACCCTGATATTATTACTTGCACTGAATTGGATTTAAGTGAAGGAGGGCTGTGCAAGGTCTCTAATCTTGCTCTCTCCTCCAGAGTGATTTGGGTCCAGTGGCAAGGTATACATCATGATGACTGCAGATGGCCCTAGATGTCTTAAGGCAATTGAAGTTAAGTGACTTGCCCAAGTTCACACAGCTAGTAAGTGTCTGAGGTGAGATTTGAACTCAGGTCCCCCTGACTCCAGGGCCAGTGCTTTATCTACTGAGCCACCTAGCTATTCCCATAGCTTTAAGCTGTCAATTTTAAAAATGTCTGCCCTTTTCAATGGGGTCCTGAGAGTGACTCCTGGCCAGAGAAATTATCTCTATTCAGACTATCCCTAGTCTTCAGCTATCTAGACAAAAAGATCTGTCTTCACCCAAACTTGAGTAAAACCCAATGGGGCTTCCCTACAATGGATTAAATTTCTTACAAAGTTGGGTGGGTTCTGGCTAAGATGAGGATAGGTTTGATATGTTCTTAATAGCAATGTATCTACACTTGTCCTTTCCACGTTGTGGGTGTTAGGGGTGTGACACCTCAATGATCTGGAAAATCTTCATAAAGTTTTTTAACCCTCCTTTCACACCAGAGAAAAAGCCTGATTTTCTTTTATTTCTTTTATGGGATGTTCACAGTAACTTATTGTAAAATTTGGATTGAGTATTTTGTCATAGGATCTGTGTCATCTGCTGACCTTTACATGTCATCTGTGGTTTATGCAAAACTCCCCAAAACTCTCATTTAATTTCTTATGCCAACCCACAATATATCGAGATTGCAATAGGGAAAGTTGTGTTGTGGAAGGAATAACTGTGTTGTTTTCTTTTGTGGTCTCTGCATCTGTGCTAAGGCTCATTATAAACAAGGGAAGCCACAAGCAACAGTCTGAGCTTCAATATGAGAAAAGTCATCCATATGTCCATGAAAGCATCAAGGAACTTTCTACATTTTAAGAGATCCTAATTCGCTCCCTGTCATAACTCTATGCCACTGGTCAGGCCGCTATAATTTTCCTCACTCCTACTTACATGAGAAGATAATGTGTCTAAATTATTGCTTCTACAAAATACTGAGAAAGTACTCATGCAGTCTAGGACTTCAAATCTTTCAAAGGTAGGACAGGAAGGATCCTATGGGCTAAAATTCTACAGAATCCTATCCTATGGTAACCATTGCAAAATGAGATTCTGAGGATGGAAAAAAATAATTCCAGTGAGTAGGAAAATTTAAAGAAAAGTTATCTGAAGGGACTAGTGTGGATGTACAGAGGGGTCACCAAACAGTCAGGAAACATTTTATTTTATTTTTTGTATTGTTTTGATCTAATACAAACAATGTAAAGTAATAGAATGTATAACAAGTCTGAGTGTGGGACTGATAAAGGTCAGAGTGAACAAAGGATAGTTAGGGAAGATAAGGACAAGATAATAATTCTAAAATTTATTATATTTGAGAAAGATGAGACTCAAAGAATAGATAGAACTGTTACTATTTAGTAAGTGTGGAATAATGATAACTGAAAAAAAGAAGGTTGAATTGTTTCAATTCAAAATTTTGATTATTATTTTACTTTCAAGGAAAATGATAATTAGACTGAAAAGGATGCACCAAATTTAGCTAGCTGGTAGGAAAGTTGAGAACCCAGATAAGCAAGGGGATTTGAAAACACTTAGCTGCCTCTAAGAGTTTAAATCATCTAGATTATATGCACCTTTGAACTCTTTAAGAGCTGGCAGATATGATAGCTGAACCAGTATCAGTAATATCTGAAAGATGCTGGAGAACTAGAGAGGGACTGCAGGACTAGAAATGGGAAGATACACGAATATGCTTTTTTTTTGGAGGGGGGGCAGGGCAGTGAGTGTAACGTGACTTGCCTGAGGTCACATAGCTGGTAAGTGTCAAGTCTCTGAGGTCAGATTTGAACTCAGGTCCTCCTGAATCCAGGGCCAGTGCTTTATCTACTGTGAATATGCTTTTGATTGGGCAGAGGGCTTCACTTTGTTTTGGGGAAAATTCTAGAATGAATTATTAAAGAATTGAAAAAGAAAAGAAAAATCAAAATACTAGTAAGGTTTCATCATGAAATAGGTCATGGCAGAATAACCTGATTTCCTTTTTCTCAGTGTTTGACCCTGGTTTGTTTAACCTTTTCAAAAACCCATTGATTTAAAGACATAAATGGCATGCTTATCAAATTTCCAAATGACACAAAACTGAAAAGAATAGATAGCACACTGGGTGATAAAGTCAAGATCTGAGAATATCTTGACAGGCTAGGAGACAATTGAGCCAAATCAAAGATGATGAAATTTAATATATATAAATATAAAATCTTGTACTTCAGTTCAAAAAATCAATTTCACAAGTACAAGATGAGCAAGCCATGGTTAGATAGAAGTTTGTCCAAATAAATCTGGGGATTTTATTAGACTGTATATTCATTATTAGTTCATACTTTGTTATAGCAATCTACAAAACTTTAAAAGAGGCATAGATTTTTGGAATAAGGAGAAGGGCTTCTTCTTTGCTATTATGGTTAGACCATGTCTAAAGTATTGTATTCAGTTCTTGTCACGACTTTTTTTGGGGGGGTGGGCAATGAGGGTTAAGTGACTTGTCCAGGGTCACACAGCTGGTAAATGTCAAGTGACTTGGCCACAGTCACATAGCTAGTAAGTGTCAAGTGTCTGAGGCCAGACTTGAACTCAGGTCCTCCTGAATCGAGGGCCAGTGCTTCATCCATTGTGCCACCTAGCTGCCCCCGAAAACTTTTTCATATTAAATTTTAAATGATGTACAGAAGTATACTCTTTTCAACTTTATCAGTGTTCTCCAGCATCTCATCTTCCTACAAGATTACATCAATCCTGAAACACACACACCTATTCAGTAACCCCCACTCCTGGGTTCCCTTTATTCCTCTGATTAGAGAGGTAGAGGATGAATAGTGATGATCTCCCCCATTTAAGGAGGGCTTCCAAGGCAGCTATTCCCATCCTTTCACACCAGGCTGTACTCCTCTGACCTTCCTCATACAACAGGTACCCCCTACCTGCAACCTCCTTCATAGCTTCTTTTTATGTATTTCCTTAACCCAATAGATTGTAAACTCCTTGAGGTTAAGGAACTATCTTTTGCCTTTCTTTGTATTCCTAATGCTTATCACGTGTGAGTCATGACAAACAGTAGACAATTTTTTCCCATAAAAGTATTTTATTCTTTTCCAGTTACATGTAGAGATAATTTTCAACATTTGTTTTTATAAGATTTCTAGTTTCAAATTTTTCTCCCTCCCTCCCCTCCCTCTACTCTCCCCAAGAAAGCAAGTAATCTGATATAGGTTGTATATATAAAATCACATTAAACACATTTCTGCATTAGTCATGCTGTGAAAGAAGAATCAGAGCAAAAAGGAAAAACCTCAAAAAAAAAAAAACAAACAATAGAAATAGTATGGGTCAATCTGCATCTAGATTCCACAGTTCTTTTTTTTTTTTCTGGATTTGGAGAGCATTTTCCATCATGAGTCCTTTGGAACTATCTTGGACTGTTGTATTGCTGAGAAGAATCAAGTCTATCTATCACAGTTGATCAACACATAATGTTGTTCATACAGTGTACAGCGTTCTCCCGGTTTTGCTCATCTCTCTCAGCATCAGTTCATGTAAGTTTTTCCAGGTTTCTCTGAAATCAGCCTGCTCATCATTTCTTACAGCACAATAGTATTTCATTACATTCATATACCACAACTTGTTTAGTCATTCCCCAACTGATGGACAACCCCTCAATTTCCAATTCCTTGTCACCACAAAAAGAGCAGCTATGAATAGTTTTGTACATGTGAGTCCTTTTCCCTTTTTTATGATCTCTTTGGGACAAAAGACCTAATAGTGATATTGCTGGGTCAAAGGGTATGTACAGCTTTATAGCCCTTTGGGCATAATTGACATTTTTTAATTTGTTTATTGATAGGCTAAAATGTACAAGATATAATAAAAGACATTTTATAGCATTATGATATAATATGTTTATGTTATCCAAGTGGAGGTGTTATTAGCTATGTTCAATTTAGATCATCATTTTAGGAGCATTTTCCAGGCATTGTAAAAACTAATTAATTCCTTCTTTGTCTTTATTCCAGGGTCCCTCTTTCTTAGGATTTCCCCAATTAAAGTCTGCAAATGAACAAAAAATAATAAACAAAAAATATTTATGAGTTACCTACCATATATCAGGTACATTTTATATACAAAATAGTATGTCAAATGAAAAGAATAATAATACCATAACTCAAATTGAAAAATACACCAAACTGTCATAACATATAGTTTTGAAGCTTGAAGGGACCTACTTCAATGCCTTTTTTTATAGTTGAGAAATAAGGTCCTGTGAGCCTGCAGTATTGTCTATGGTATCACAGCTTATTATTTAAAGAGCCAAGACTAAAACCCAGTTCTTTGTGTATCTTTTTCAGTGCTTATGTTGCAAAATACCAAATGGCAAGGACTCGGTTGTTCTCAGTCCTCCTTCAGTACTCTCAGCATCTTACAGTTGCTGAAAACTTTAATGGGGGAAAGAATATCCATTCCTTGCTGTCAGTCACTTCAGAAGCTGATCCAAGTTTGTTTACTGTGGGGAGCATGGTTCTATCTTCCTTTCTCCTAGATAAGGAACAAGTTGATTTTCCCCCCCATTTGACTTACTGAGAGGGAGAAGACAATAAAAAGCAATCACATTAAAGGGGAGCTCAAGCATAAAAGACTAGATCAACCAAAAAAAAAGGACTAATTATGTAATAATATTTCATAAAAATGTTGTTTACAAAGCAGCATTATTGAGGGGGGAAAGTTCCTTGAGTAATTTTTCAGTCATCATCTGATTCTTTGTAACCCCATTTTGGGGGTTTCTTGGCAATGTTAGTGGAGTGTTTGCCATTTTTTTCTCCATCTCATCTTAAACTGTGGTTCGTTACCCAATATGCTGTCCTGAAACTGAATATGCATTGTAAAGAATAAGGCAACAGTAAAATGTTATGTATACCTATTTCATATATGTATATACCTGGGGTAGCATAAACATTTCTCAAGTGAAAAGGGATCACAATTGGAAAAAAAGTTTAAGAAGCCCTGCTGTAGATAATGGAACTGAAGCAAAGAGGGTTGTAAATAACTCTGGGTCCCACAGCTATTAAGTGTCTGAAACTGGATTTGAACTGAGGTAGATGTCTTCCTGCCTCTAGGTCCCAAGGATTTTACACTGCACTACCTGGCTTTAAAAAAAAAAGGTATAAAAAAATTCTTGATTTGCTCTCTATTGAATTTCTCATATCTATGGAGTTTTAGTGGAATTCAGGAAAGGTTATAGAGGGAATGGGAAAGATTTTAAAATGAAATAACATCCATCCTGGAAAAACTTGCTAAAAATGATTCATTTTTATTCAATTTTGATCACTGTACGCTATCCCCTTCGTTATTTAAAAAGCTATGGTAATGACAAGTAATTAGAACATGAACTAAACAGTATATGCAATAGATGATGAAGTTAAGATCAGTAAAAAAATAGTAAACATACATAACTTTTGACATATATATGAATATTATTATATAGGTTGTAGAACATTTCACACCATAAATAAACATTTTGACCATTTGAATGGTTATATTACATTTTCTAAGTAGAGAGTAAAATTAACAAACCCTTATTAAGTGCCTACTCCATGCAACACACTGTCCTAAGTGCTGGGAATACAAACAAAAGAAAAAAAAAGTCCCTGTCTTCAAGGAGCTAACAGTCTATTGAAGGAGAAAATCAGATTTAGAGTAAAACGATCTGAGTTCAAATGTAACTGCCAAATTACTAGCTGTGTGTGAACTTGGGTAAATCACATCACTTCCCTAATCCTTAATTTTCAATCTATAAAATGAGATTTGATTACATGACCTTGAAAATATCTTCAATTTTAAATCTATAACCTAATGTTTTTCATTGTTCATGGGAAACCAAGTTTAGGAAATCTGAGTCATAAAAGAAAGATGAATGATACATTTACTGCCTTTCCCTAATATATATTCAGCTATTGTTGGAGGATGAGTAATAATACATAGCATTTTTAGTTGTAAGGAAGAGCTTAGAAAAACAAGGCAACTGCTTTTTTTCCCCCTGTTTTAACCTTAGAAATACATTTATATGAATAGTAAGTCCTTCCAAACATATATTTTGGCTCAGAGACTTCTGAATCTGAAATGATAGCTTTGCATCATGTACTAGTCCAAGTAAATGAGTGTTTGAATGTTATGCATATATAATATGTAAAATTAAAAAACTACAAATATTTAGTTAGTGGCATCGTAGATAGAAAGCTGGACCTGGAGTCAGGAAGACAGGAGTACAGATCTGGCATCTATTGCTTCATTGCTGAGTGATGTAGGGTAATCACTTAACCTTTATTTACTTCTACTTTCCTCAGCTGTGAAATGGAGATAATCATAGGATATACATCTCATGATTGTTACAATGAGATAATGAGATAATATTTTAAAGTTCTATACAAACTGTAAATTCTCCCTATTATTATTATCATTATTACATCATGTGTGCAGTACATGGTATTAGAAACAAATGTGTATATGTATGTGTTTAAGATGGTGGCATGTAGTCCCTATAAGGGAAATATGTTACCTCTCTTTTACTTTTTTAACTCATTTGTCCATCCCATTGGAAATACTATAAACTCTCAGATTTTGTCATGATAACAAATCACTTTAATGTTATATCAGCAAAAAAAGAATGGGAACAATTTACTTGGATTAACAAGCATTGTGAGTTCAAGGAAATTCAGCAGCATCATGGACTTCTAATGTCCCTGAACCAAGCAAGCCTTTGTAATGCTCCAGGGACAGACAGTTCTGAGTCTGATTTCTGTACCCTTTGGTGCTATTCATATGACTACACAAATTCAGTTGTTAGAAGACCAATAACATGTGTCTCGTTGAGGCATAGTGAATTGAATATTGGATAGAGAATCAGGTAGGTATAGGATCAAAACCAGCTTCTGATATTTACTGGCTCTGTATCCATGGATAAGGACAGCTAGGTGACACAGTTGAAAGAGTGCCAGGCCTAGAGTTTAAAGACCTGAGTTCAAATCTGGCCTCAGACACTTACTAGCTGTGAGACCCTGGGCAAGAGTTAACCCAGAGTTTACTCATCTATAAAATGAGCTGGAGAAGGAAATGGCACAAGAAAATCCCAAATGGGATCACGAAGAGTTGGACACAACTGAATGACAACAATATCCATGGATAACTCAATTATCCTCTCTAATTCTCTAAGATTTATCTATTATATTACAAATGGCTTTCAATCATTTTTTGAAACAAATGAAATCACAAATCTTTGGTGTGGCTCTCTCATACTTCAAGAATTGGATTTAGTGACTTTACCCAGTTTAGGGTATTTGATTCTGGCAAAGTTACATTTACTATTTAATATTAAATACAGTAATGAATGATAAAGATACAGTTGGCATTTCAATATGTTATACTTCTTTCTGTTAATTCCTGTTACCATCACTTTCTTAGTACACTATGGATAATCTTTTATTAAATATACTCTCATCTTGTCATTTCAAGTGCTGATTATATTTCCAATAATTACTATTTCTTATTCCATCTCTTTTCAACAGATATTCTCTATTCTCTTCTTCCCCATAACCTTGGGGGGGGTGTATGTATGAATGTGTGTATACATACATATATACATGCACACACACAATTTTACTTTTTATCTTCTGCATAATTTTTTTCTGGTAGATGGGCTTGTTACCCTTTTTTAGTGGTAAATGGTTGTAGAAGTGCTACTATAGCTTGAATAACCAGCATGACATCTCTCCAACCATAAGTAGTATTTTTACCTGTACATAAATGGAGTATATTAAAAATTAAGTTCTTCTACATAAAACAGGAATTAGCTCTCCCCTTCAGCCTTCAGCAGCGCCATTACCTATGCTGTAATTTTCACCTTCAAGGTAAAATTGTCATATTTAGTGTTAAACTAGTCAGTCTGAACATTTCTCTTTAATTGGTCTAAGCCCCATTCTCTCAGTTCAAGCCTTCTTTTTCTACCTTCCTCCATACTTCCTCTGCAACTTCATAGAAATTAGCTGAGGAAAAAACTTTCTCTCATTGTCTCACTCTATCAGAAATAGTGTTATCTATTTAGAGAGGCATTGTCAAAAAGAAAATGGAGATAATCAGGGTTAGTTGACTGGCCTAGAATCACACAACTAGTAAGTGTCTGAAGCTGGATTTGAACTAAGGTCCTTCTAAGCCCAGGACTGTGCTCTATCCACCCTGCTACACCACATGCATAGTTGCCCCCATTATAAAATTCTTAAGTTCAGAGGCAAGCTTTTGGACAAATTAGTTATACTTTAACCATATTGATATCCTGATGGCTGTATCTACATTGAAATTCTATTGCAAAAAAAAAGGGGGGGCAGCTAGGTGGCACAGTGGATAAAGCACTGGCCCGGCCTCAGGCATTTGACACTTACCAGCTGTGTGACCCTGGGCAAGTCACTTAACCCCCACTGCCCCACCAAAAAAAAAAAATTCTATTGACTACTATGCCTTTAGTCATTATAACTTTGATCCCATTTGTTCACTTCCTTTAACATTTGTAAACTTTATGAAATTCTCTCTTTTTGATGTTTTTATTGTAATGTAGTATTATATAATTAGAAGTAAAATTGAGACTTAAAACACTTTAAAATCACCTACTCACTCTTCTTTTAACAGATGATAAAATTGAAACTCAGAAAAATTAAGTGACTATCCTAAATTCACACAACAATTTATCTAACCAAAAACTGATGTGTAAAAGTCTACAAGTCATGCTTCTACTTCTGCAGTACTCTATTTCTGTGCACAAGTATATACCAGTTGGAGAATTCCAAGGGGATTATCACCTGTCAGATTTTTCCCCCTTATAATATTTGCAGAGTTAAGTAGCTATGGCCTCAAATGGCAAGGAAGATAAACTCTTACAAATTTTAACCTATGAATCTCCATGATAACTTATAGTGCCAATGTTCATGATTTTTTTTTTAGTGAGGCAATTGGGGTTAAGTGACTTGCCCAGGGTCACACAGCTAGTAAGTGTCAAGTGTCTGAGGCCGGATTTGAACTCAGGTCCTCCTGAATCCAGGGCCAGTGCTCTATCCACTGCGCCATCTAGCTGCCCCTGTTCATAAAATTTTAATCTTAAGTATTCTAGAGAATATTATGCTTCCAATAAATGTGATAGATTTAAGAAATGTGGTATGTAACCAAAGGCTTCCTATAAAAGCATGTGACCATTAGAGGGAGCTGATTTCCCCAGGATCCCCAATATATTCAAGGTCCAGCACCAAGGAATTTTTGTGATATTCACCAAGTCTCTATGCTTCCCTTAGACTCTAAAAACAATTGGATGCCACATAGGCCTTTGCTCTATGCCTTGTAAGTGGTAAGATCTTGTGGTATTCTAGGAGTTATGCAAGTAAGGAAGGAAACAAGTATTTATAAAGTGCCTATTCTGAAAAGATATCTCATCTGATACAACAACTCTGGAAAGTAGATCCTGTACCATTATTACAGATATTTTAAAGATGAGGAAACTTCTCAGCATCACAAAATTTGTATCTTGGGCCATATCTGAATTTAGATGTCCCTGACTCCAAACCCAGAGCTGTATCCACTGTACTACCTAGCTACTTCCTTGTGTTTCCAATGTCAAATCAAGTTTAAGAGCACAGAACCCCATCCCATTCACTCCTCTTTTTTTTTTGTTAAATATTCTGTTTCCTTAAAGTCATGTAAGAGCACATACTGTATAAAAGTTTTCATCAGCATGATAATAAACCAAAATAGATTAAAGCCAATGAACATAAAACACCTATTTCTGGGTCATTCCACTTTCATCAACATCTCAAGCAATAGACAAGGCAACAAGCCAGAAGCTTGTTATCCCTTTCCTCCCAGTCTATAGCTGATAGGACATTTATATAAGTTTTGTTGTGTTTTTTTTTTCAATCACACCTCTGACATGGTAGATCAAATTTAGTTTATTCAAGCTTGGATCCACAGTGCTTTATCCATCTCTTTCAAAGGTGGCACAGATTAAATAAGCATTTATTTACTTAGGTGCTGTTTTGCTTCTAGATGATTGCATTTCAACAACCCCATATTCAACTATTCTCTTTCCTTCAGGTACTGTCATTTGATGTTCTTTCTATCCTTTATGTACCAGGAAAATAGGAGAGGTTTTCCTCATTTGACTTAAGCTGATTACATATAACAGTCTCATACCACAAAGAGATGAGAAGTCAAGGGCTACCTGAGAAGGGCACTGTCTCACCAGCCTGTCACTTCACTTTTAAATTCAGTATTTTTTGTTTATTTTTTAATTCTTTACCCTGGCACTTTTGGCCAATCACTTGGCCGCAGTTTCTCAGTCATCCTCACACATAAAATTCTGTTTATCAGCAAAAGAGCACTGTGCGTAGAGTCTGTAATTCCTGAGTTCACATACAGCCTCAGAAATTTACTAATTGTATGACCTTTGGTAAGTCATTTAACCACTCAGACTCAGTTCCCTCATCTGTGAAATAGGATAATAATTGCTCCTACCTTACAGGGTTGTTGTATTAAATAAGATATGTGTGTGTGTGTGTATGGATATGCATATGCATATATGTGTATATGTATATAAAATGCTTTGCACGTCTTAAAATACTATGTAAATGATTGCTATCTTCTAATCTATTGGTATCCTTGAGATTAATTTTTTTTTTATCTGCAAAATGGGCATAGGAATTGCCACCATCCTTCCCATATCCAGTAATTTAGCAGTAAAATAAAAATGTTTCAAGTGTTCTACAAATAGACTCATGGTATATTAGAACTGTAAGGTACCTTAGATGTTATCTGGTGTAATTACATAATTTTCTAAATAAAGACCAGAGTCAAATCCAGAATTCCACCTAGATCCACTTCATTTAAAGCACAGCTGTCCTAAGGGAACATATTGGATTGACTATTTGGCCAAACATTCATTTGTTTATTTTTTCCAGTAGAGACATTTATACTTATTCTCTCTTTTTATCAGACTAATGAGGGACCACATCCTGCAATTTAGGCAGGATTCTGCTAAATTATTCCATGAGGGTAAGAATCATAGCTCATCTAAAATATGTATCTTTCCACAAGGCCTAAGAGTGTTAGATGTACAGAGCATACTTTATGAATGTTTGTGGAATAAATAAATGAATTTAGGAAGTTGGTAGTACAACACAAATAATTATATTCTAATTAGGAATGGAAAAAACAACACACGGTAGGTATGCTTTGAAAAAAACAACAGCTAATATACAAGAGACAACAGTAGGTACTATTATAATATGGGCTTGTGATCTGAGAAAACAATTGAGAGTGACCATTAAATGCTAGAGCTATTTCATGAAGTCTTAATATTATTAAATATTTGCTGTCCCTTTCAATTTCCCTTGCCCTTATTTTTTGGAAGTGCTAGGAGAAGCAGGTATCTCTGTGACCTTACTTTAATTTGATTTACACATCAATACTAAAGTTTCATAGGCACATTGTAAAGTTAAAGTGATTTATTTTTCCATTATTGCCTCTGGGAATTATGGGGCATTCTGGCCATAAATCGGAGATGAGAGGCCTTTTCCCTTGCATTGTAACAATAAAGAAAAGCCAGATCTAGAGACCAACAAAGGAATAGTAAAAATTAAAGATTGAATTGCCTACACTTGATCATTAATCCATCCTCTGTCAATGCTGAATTTTTACCTGCAGTATGTTTTTCTTGTAATTTCCTTGTTCCAGGTTAAAGTTTGAAAAGCTCAGGGGATAGAGGAGTTTCAATAGCCCTGTGAAAACTACTCTGTGTAAATCTATCAAATGAATTTTATTCCTTTCCAAGCAGTACAATGAAACTCCATTCAGCCTAATAGCTTTTTACATTTTTTCAGTTTGTTTAACCATTTTGCCCCCATGGCTTGTAGATTAAGTTACTATTGGCATAAGCTTATATGTACGACAAGTTAAACGTTTCCCCTTTCTAATAACTAGATCATAGATCTAGATCTGGAAGGGACCATGGAGACTGTCTAGGCTTTTTACAATTGAGTCATTTTACAGCTGAGTACACTTAAGCTTATTGAGGTTAAATGATTTGCCCAAGGTCACACAGCTACTAAGCATTAGGGAAAGGATTTGAACACAGGCTTGACCTAGTCATGGGCATGATTTCTAATTGAGCCTATATTCCTAAACTTTCCTGTATTCTATCATCACAAACAAACCCTACTCCTACTGCCAGCCAGCTATCACACAAATGAATTATGTGCCCAGGTAGAATCCTGATGAATCAAAACAAATCACATTACAATTATTAGAAAACAGCCTTAAATACATTCCTTTCTGGTGAGGAATCAACTTCTCTGATGTTCTGCTACTAGTACCCTGGGTGCAAGAGAATAATAGAAGAAGAATAATCCTATGGACTGAAAGGAATTTTCATCTTTATAGGACCCAGTAGGAGCCTCTATCTTTACCCAAAATTGGAAGACCTGTAACCTGAGGAAAATTGAATTACTATTTTAGTAGCCATGGATGCCCCCACCAAGACATCTATGACTGATACAGATCAACTTGGTTTGGAGGTAACCAGGAACTCCTGTGCTACCATTAAACATTTTACAATCCATGCTAGCTACTCCTGTTGAGAAAGTCCTGATTATTGTCTCTTAATCACATCTTCTTTCAGTGCAGACAAAGCTATCTTCCATTAAAGAGAAGGTCAAGGTTTATGGGGAACATCTAAAACTGGGAGTTCATCTGTGAAATAAGAAGACTGAGACTAGCCTCAATCTTTTCCCTAACCTAACATGATTTAATAAGAAATAGGTATGATTCAATACCTGAGATGAACAAATTATAAAAGGTCTTAGCTTGATCTCATTCCCTTTCTTTAATTTGCCACTGCTTAGATTTTGTTTATCTTTACTTTGGCTGTAGATTATTGATTCTATGGATTAACTTGGATCCCAATAATTCATTTTTGTTGATAACAATACAAAGATATACAGAAGTGATTCTTTGGTGCTGTTCATTTATGCCTGAAAACATGGTCTTTTATGTCATTCATTATGTATATAAACTGTCTCTGCCCTTTTATATGTTTAGACTGCCTTGTTTAGTTGATCCTTTCCCAGGTTTTCTAAGATCTCCCCTAGAGTTATAGAAGATCCTACTCATTCCATATGTCAAGGCATGTTTTTGAGTCAAGGACAGAAGGAATAAGACAGTCCTTGCCCTGCCATTCTCTCAGTTTCTCCAGTCTATGGCTTACTTATAAACCATCGAATCCTTTCATGAACTGTGAGTCCTACCTTGGGTCTAGCCCATAACCTTTTCTAACTAGGTTTCTTGCTCTGGCATTTGAGATCTTGACTTCATTGTCATGGATTCCTACCCTAAACATTTACTTTTCTTACCTACATTGATATTTCTCAAGTTCAACCTATCCCACCACTTAGCAAATACCCTACTTGTTTCCCACTCAAATTAGCCAACTTTCTTTTGTCTGTTTACATACACAAATCCCCAAGACTGACCCTGAATTGACATTTATAACACTTAACCTATTTTAATTGGGGAGAATCCCAAGACAACTTTTGCATTGTCCCTGATGGCATTGGTATTCCTAGACAAAACACATCCTATCAGTTAGCAGAGGACAGTGCTTTTGATATAATTATAGGGCAGTTAACATGCTGGAAGTCAATGATAGACGAATTCAGTTCCATCATCATTTTTTTTAGAATATGTGATATATAAAACATGAAGGGTGGAGTACAAAGATGAATAAGAATCAGACCCTGCCCATTTGGAGCTCACATTATAGTAGCGGAAAGGGTGTGTGTGTGTGTGTGTGTAATACAAAATAATGATATAGATGAATGAATACTTAGATTATGAGTTAGAAAAGTTAGATTCTACCTTAATTGTTTTCTTGAATCTGCTACAAATTTACTCTTTCAGAGAGATTATTAACTTTTTTACTTACTTTTTGAGAATAATGCTTTTAAATATATAATATAAAATGCATAGGTTTACAAAGAAATTCAATTGTACTTATTAAGTACTTAACAATTTGCCAACACAGTGTTTCATATAAAATAAGTGGATAAGAAATGCTTTACCTCTCTATTGAAACAGTTTATACATACATACACACTTATGTGTATGTGTGTGTGTGCGCGTGCACGTGCATATGAGCATGTACATATAGTGATTTCTGATTCAGAATCTTTGATTTATCTCATATCATATTTGGGATTTAGTATACCCCAAATAAACTGAAAGGATTAAGTAGATTTCTAAGATCCCTCTGAACTCTAAAATTTTATGTTTTAAGTATATAGAACTAAAAATACAATGCTTTTTAAAGGACCAGGACAGAGAAATTACTACCTTCTGGAGGATTTGGGAAGTGACCTTTGAGCTGGGTTTTAAGAGATGGGTTGGATTTTCCAAGGCCAGTTATGAGGGGAAAATGGGAATGGTCCAGACTCAAACAAAAAGGAACAACAATAGTAGGGGAAAATCTTAGATTTAAAGAAAGAAGATTTGAGTTTGAATTTTGACTGTGCTATGTACTGTATTGTGTTGAGCAAACCACTAACGCATTTGGACCACAATATCTTTGCCTGTAAAATGAGTGGGGTTGAGTTGAATGATCTTTAAGATTTCTTCTATCTAAATTCTATGATCTTCTGAATTAGGTGAGCAAAGTCAATTACATTGGAAATTATGTGCTCCTGGATCAGTCTGGTTTAACTAAATTGAAGAGTATAGAACAGAAAGTTGTAAGACAAAACCAAAAGAAAATGTAAACAAAGGGATTCTAAAATTCAAGAGATCAAAACCATCATAAAGTATAACTGCCTGGAAGAAGACAAGTAATAAATGATGGCTATCATTCTGGAATATTTAGCTGCCTTTATAAGATGACTTAAAATAACTCAATGATTATTGTTATATTTAGTTGTGAAGTTATGTGGTTTTAACCCAGGATAATATAGAGGATGCCTGTACAAAAAGTACTTTCTAAAAAATTCCTTTCTTTCTGAAGAACAATTCTATGTATAAGCATAATACATTAGTAATTTCCATTCCAAGAAATCTCTGGGAAAATGATAGTTTCCCGGGATCCATATTCACTCTTATTCCAAGATTATTGTAATATACCAGATATTGTTATTGTAAAGAGAGTGAGCAATAGAGTATACAGGTTGTCCCAAAAGTCTTAGTGTAATTTTAAGCATTAGTTTACTATCTAGAAAAAAATATTCAAACAGAATGCATGTGTCTAGAGAAAGAAACATTTTAAGTATTCATCTAATGTATGTCTAGCAATAGAAAAACATTTGATTCCCTAAAAGTCAGTCTCCTGGGATGTATGTTAATTTTAACAGTGTAGTACCGAGAAACTACAGGATAATCCTCTTCTTATATTTGGTTTTTCTGACACTTCTTATAGTATAGTGCTGTGTTCTAAGCTCCATAGTTTAAAGAGATTATGGAAATTTTTGAGACTGTTCAAAGAATCATAAGGAGTTAGAAAATAAAGTCTTCCAGGAAAGGCAAAATAATTTATATTATTTTACTCATAGAGTGTATTTTAATATGTGAGTTTTGCTAAAAGTACCTTTTTAATGAACACTAGAAGAGATGACCTGGTGAAGTGGTGAGAATTCCTTCTACAGAGGAGTTTATAAAAAAAAAATTGGATCCAGAAAACTATGTTTTTTCAAGGTTGTTAATAAGAAATATGGATTTTCATAAATAGCTTTACTCTGTGTATCATTTCAACTTTATATTGTGCTCTATACTCAAATCCCTTCCACCCATATACTGTTGCTGATCATGTTTTACCAAAGCCCTAACTTTGTTATACTGAATTTCTGAGGCCTTTGCTCCTATTCATGTGTTGGTGAATGGAGCTTGAAAAATTCAGGAAACTGCTGACTCGATTGTCAATTTTGTTGTTGTTGTTGTTGTTATTACATAATCTCAACTGGGCTATCACTGCTACAAGACAATCTTTTTTACATTTTCCTAATCAAGATCCTATCCCTCTCACCACATTGGATCTTCCATATATTTTCACCTTTCCTCAAAGACTCCCTAGATATACCTTCCACTAGCCACTAGCCTAAGTATCACACTGTATAGTTTACCCCCTCAAAAATTAGTCTATTAGATGAGAGTTCCTTCTACCCCCCACTCCTCTTCTCACTTCAGTAATACATATTCTTGACTTTCTCTTCCTCTACCACTGTCTTTCATAAAGTAGTGGTCATTTTCTTACCAAGGAAGACCCAAGTACAAACATGCTTAATCCTATCACATCCCATTTTTTTCCAGTAGATTTTCCCATCTACTAGTTACTTCCCTCCCACTTAGAAATATTCCCTTTTCTCCCCTATCCACATAAACAACAATAACAACAACCACAACTACAATAACTATCACTTGATCCTGCTGTCATCTTTTTTCCCCTATTCCATCTCTACTCGATAAAAACAGTCTACAATTGTTGTCTCCACTGATTCTCCTCACCTTCTTCTAAATCTTCTGTACCTTATCTTCCAATTTTATCATAGAACTGAAATTTCTCTTCCCAAAGACACCAATTTTCTTTTAATTTCCAAATTGAATGCCCTTTTTCTCATTCTTCATTTTTTCTTGACATCTCTGTAGCTTCTGATGATGTTTATTACCTTCTCATAGTTCTCTCTCTTGTCCTGATCTATCTGACCATTCCCTCTCAGTCTTCTCTACTGGATTTTCATCCAGATTATGTTGTGTAATGCCTGACCTAGCATACCCTATACTACGTTTACATACTTTTCTTCTCATGTACCCCAATAATGAAAAACAGTAATTTCCTTCCCCTTCCTCATTTATTGTTTATTGTAATCCTTCCCCCACCACATCTAAAATGCAACAAGCCAGAAGAAATTCAGACCCAATTCCTGTGTTGCTTAATTTTCTTTACTCCATGCATAACCCTTAAAGCTAGTGATGTTCTAAAAGCATATCTGTGCTGTACCCAGTTAGGAGCACTTTATCATTATTTAATCCTTTCTAGTTAGACTCTATCTCATTATTTAGTCCCTTCTAGTAAGACTCTATCTCAATTTCTCTTGTATGTTTTTTTTTTTCATTTCAAAGATACTTCTTGGTCTGGTCTTTCTTAAGGAATATTCGAAAGTCCTCTATTTTATTAAACACTAATCTTCCTACCCCCTTCATCCACAATTATATTTAATACTGAAGAGTGCATTTCTCTTTTGCCTTTTGGAATATATCCTTTTTTGGGGGACAGTGAGGGTTAAGTGACTTGCCCATGGTCACATAGCTAGTATGTGTCAAATGTCTGAGGCTGGGGGGCAGCTAGATGGCGCAGTGGTAAAGCACCGGCCCTGGATTCAGGAGTACCTGAGTTCAAATCCAGCCTCAGACACTTGACACTTACTAGCTGTGTGACCCTGGGAAAGTCACTTAACCCTCATTGCCCTGCAAAAAAACAAAAACAAAAAACAAAAACAAAAAAACAAAAACAAATGTCTGAGGCTAGATTTGAACTCAGGTCCTCCTGAATCCACGGCTGGTGCTTTATCCACTGTGCCACCTAACTGCCTCTGGAATATATTTTAACATTTTCTCCATAATTATCACGGCTTACTCTTGAGTAAAATCATTTGTCATTCCTTGATACACAAGCTTTCTTCCTGGCTGTTTATTGTGTTTGTATGTTTGTATTTTCTTTTAACCTGAAAGTTACAGAACTGGACTATGATATTCCTGGGTATTTTCAATTTGTGGTTTCTTGAAGGAGATTAGTAATGATTTGTCTCTCACTTTTTCTACAATAATCATAACAACTAGTGTTTGTGTAACACTTTAAAATGGTTGAGCACTTTATAAATATAAATTATGTTCTCACAAAAACCCTGTGAGGTAAATGCTATTATTGACTACATTTTACACATGAGGAAAATAAGGTACAAAAAATTAAATGACTTCTCTAGTTTCCACAGCTGGTACATTTCTGAGGCCAGATAAGAATTTAAATCTTCCTGACTCCAGACTCAGGGCTCTATCCACTGTGCCAACCAGCTGCTTAATATATGTCCAGGCTTATTTTTATTTCTTAAATTATAGTATCTAGATTTTTTTGGTCATAGTTTTGGGGAACCTTGATGATTCTTAAATTATCCTATATTCACCTCTTTTCCAGAACACTTGTTTTTGATGTATTACATTCCATGTTTTTATATTTTTTCAGTCTTTTGACATTGGTTTCATATTTCTAATTGTCTTGTGGAATCACTGAGTTGTTTATTGATTCTACTTTTCAAGGAGTCTACTACTTAGGTAAACTTTTTCATGTTTGTTTCTAGTCTATTTATTCTTCTTCCATTTTCCCCTTCTAGACATAATTTATTTACTTATTTCATTTCTTATCTCTTGCCTTCTTTATTAATGCTATTCAGAGTTTTGTAGCCAATCCATTCTTTTCTCTGTGCCTCTACTTATATGTTAAATTAATCTGTTCTTCTGGGTCCAACTGTTGGGATTCAGTTAAGTCATAATATTTCTTCATTATGTTAAGAATTTTCTTACCCACATGTACAAAAATATTTATAGCAGCTCTCTTTGTGGTGGCAAAGAATTGGAAATTGAGGGAATGCCCATCAATTGGGAAATGACTAAACAAATTATGGTATATGAATGTAATGGAATACTATTGTGCTGTATTGAGCAGGAGAATTTCAGAAAAACCTGGAAGGATTTACATGAACTGATACAGAAAGAGGAGAACATTGTACACAGTAACAGCAACATTTTGTGATAAACAATGGTGATAGACTTGGCTCTTCTCAGCAGTGCAGTGATTCAAAACAATTTCAAAGAACTTCATGATAGAAAATGTTCTTCACATCCAGAAAAAAAGAACTGTGGATTATGAATACAGATTGAACCATACTGTTACTACTTTTCGGATTTTTTTTTCTTTTGAGGTTTTTCCTTTGTGCTCTCATTCTTCTTTCACAAAATTACTAATGCAGAAATAGGTTTAATATGATTGTACAGGGGTGGCTAGGTGGCACAGTGGATAAAGCACCGGCCCTGGATTCAGGAGTACCTGAGTTCAAATCCAGCCTCAGACACTTGACACTTACTAGCTGTGTGACCCTGGGCAAGTCACTTAACCCCCATTGCCCTGAAGAAAAAAAAATATGATTGTACATATATAACCTATATCATATTGCTTCCTGTCTTGGGGAGGAGGTAAGGAAGGGAGGGTGGGAGAAAAATTTGGAACTAAAAATCCTATGAAAACAAATGTTGAAAACTATCCTTATGTGTACCTTGAAAATAATAAAATAATTTTATTTTTTTTAAAAAAAGGATTTTCTTCTGGTTACTTATACCTGTAGCCTCAGTTACTAGTTTGGGTCATTGTGTCAAGGCCAAGTTCTGCCTCTTCCCTCAATTTTGGATGAGGTATGCATGTCCAATATGGTACTTTCCCTTTTGTAATATGATACTCATAGATGGATGTGTTTGATGGAAGTGGGTCCCATCCTCTACTGTGATTCTTGGATTCTACCTCCATCTCCTGGTGGTCCACTGTGGGTTTTGGCCTCAGCCATGTTTCAGTTTCATTTTCCTTGCAAAATTACTCATCAGAAGTTGGCTTTCTCATTTGTGATGGGCCAAGGAGACCCCAGAGTTATAAGTGATATCAGTTCTCCTAGAAGTGTCTGTTTCACACCTATAGGTGTTAGGCTGATCCTGGCTCCTGCCGTGGCTCTTAGGAAGGAGCACTGGTTTGAAAGCTCTTGGAGGACCCCTTTTATTTCATTAACTGTTTCCTATAGGCACTCTTTGCCCCCCAAGATATTTACTTCCTGAAGCTGTCACTTTACCGTGATCTTTTGTATTCTGTTTCCTTTGCCTGTTGCTTCCCTGACAGACAAGTGCTAAGGTACCACTGGTGTCAGGCTCATTTTAGACATGCTGTAAATGGCTTCTGCCTTCTCTGGTGTTTTCCCTCTGTAGTACAAGCAGGTTTTGGTTTATCTCCTTGTGCCATCAAGTGTTTTTCTTCATTCATTTTGATCATTGTTTTATCTGGTGCCATTTTGTTCTATGTTGGGGCATTGACAGGAGAGCTGAGCTCCTTTAGTACCTTTCACATAATCATGCTAATCAGAAGTCTTAATTCTACAGCTTTATAACAAGATAAAGAGTTATATCAATATACCTTAATTGGATTCATTTTAATTACATTTAAAAAATAATAGGGCAGCTAGGTGGCCCAATGGCTAATGCACTAGCCCTGTATTCAGGAGGACCTGAGTTCAAATCCAGCCTCAGACACTTGACACTTACTAGCTGTGTGACTCTGAGCAAGTCACTTAACCTTCATTGCCCTGAAAAATAATAATAATGATAATAATAACAACAACAACAACAACAACAATAATAATAATAATAATAATAATAATAATAATAAACATGACCACTTTTATTGGAACCTTTAAAGACTGGCCAGGGACAAATATGTGTTCACTATTTCTTTTGAATTTATGTGGACCTAGAAATATCTAGCTTCTCTCTGCTTCTGTCTGTCTCAGTCTCTCTGCTTGTCTCTTTTTCTCTCTCTGTTTCACTCTGTCTCTCTCAAGCTTCAAGTAAAGGGACATGTCAAAGGTTTCTCTCTTTTTTTTAACCTTTTTTCTATTTAATGTTGCTCCCTACTAATTCTAACTCAGGACTGCTTCATTTTTGGTGGCTTATGGACTCCAGATTAATTTACTTTGCATAACTATCTATAGTTGTTTATAATTTAAACAGAATAAAACTATAATCTTTACTGGCAAAATTTCATTAGAAGGCTTAATCAAGATTCTAATTCTTTGTATATTATACTAGAGTTTGGACTATTTATACTTTGAGAATCTTTTGAACATTTACATTCATTTTCAGTAACATCTTACATTCCAATATATTTTATTTGTTTTCTACATAGTTATGTGTTACTATTCTTGCTGAATTGCTTTCATTACATAAATTGTTATCTGAAAAATAAAGTTGATGCTTTGTTTCAGAATGTAACAGTCATGGGCCTTCTGAAAACTGCCCCCAAAATGGGATTTAATTATTAACCTTCTTGGTTACCCTGTTTCAATGAAGGGTAACCACAAGGTTTAATAATATGGTTACCTCATATTTATATATTTCAATACAATTAGTTATAAGAGTAATAGAGAAAGCATATTTTATTTGTAAAGAGACTTCTTTCATAGAATTTCCCTGATTCAAAGTGGCCAGGGAATCCTGGGAAGTTTCTTCTAGTAGAAATGTAAGCTCCTTGAAGGCAGGGGATATTTTATTTTTGTCTTTTCATACCCTTGGTCTAGTATAGTGCCTTACATATAGTAGGCCCTTGATAACATGTCTCTTGAGTTGAATCATTTGTTCCTCCTACCTATTTGAACTGAACAGTGAAGATAGGCTGTGTAATATCCTTTAGGTGACTTCTAAGCATTTGATTATAATATACCTCTGTCATTCTGGATATCTAGTTATTTAAAACATTTACATTCCAATTTAGTTTTATTGATACAAAAATATTCAATCAGTAAGATGAGAAAAAATTATTCTAACATTTTATCAAACAAGAGGCCAGTGCATGTAGGAAGGTAAACATATTTATGTCAACTAAAAAGAAAAATATGTTATAGAATTTCAGTTGATTTTCTGTGGGAGACTTTAATGGGAAAATTCTCTTGAATCATCTAACAATGATGAAAAAATAGGAGAAATCTGCACCACTTTGTTGTTGTTATGAAGTTACTTATTTTACTTCATTGCTAGCTTTGAACTGGATTGCTTGGGTTCTGAGCCAACAGTGATTTGAAGCATCTGCAGTGAATCATTGGGGAAGTTTTCTTTGGGGACTTTTCCCTCCTATTTTCTCCCTCTTTAAAGCTATTATCACAAATAAAATGAACAGTTTTATAGTGTTAACATGTAATAGTCCTTTGGGATGTTGTTAGTGGAGTCTTGAGACAATATTACTGCAAAGAGTTCCCTAAGTATATTTCCTACAGTCAATGACTATGGGATCAGACTCGTTATTCGAAAGATCAAGACATGTAAGTGTTGCAATGAGAGATCTTAATCCAAATGTAGTTTTCTTCTCAAGCACTGGGAAGAATGTTTCCAGGTACTTTTTACACAGTTTAGATGCTATTGTTGTGACTCAATGAAATAGTTCCTTTGGCATTGCTATATGCATTCATAGAATACATGTGGATATAACAATGGTTTGACAGAATAAGAAACAAGAATACCAAATGTGTAGCCTTTTTTGTCTAACATTTAAATAATCTATTTTTTGCATGTAAAATAATACTATTCTGAAGAAAAATTAGTTTTATTTTAACATTGTTGAGGAATGGACAGAGAGGTATCTTCATGGCCCAGAAAAACTGGATCTAATCCTCATCTATGAAGCCTATAAATTAAATGGCCCTGGGCTTCTGTCTTAATGTTTATTTGTAGCTGCCATAGTTTATTCCATAATTTACTAACACAATGATTAGATTATACTAAATAAAATATTTATTAAGCACCTAAAAGGAAAAAAAATAATAGTTTTATTTTTGGAGAAAGACGAGCAAGCGTGAATATATACATAAGTGGGAAAGGATGGGCTACATGGGAAACAGTCAGTAGATAGAGAGAACATTGATTAAATGTTTACTATATGCCAGGCACTGTGCTAAGTCCTGGAGTTAAAAAAATATATATGATAGTCCCTTCCCTCAAAGAACTTAACATTTAAAGAGGAGTTGGAATGTAAAAAGAAACTAATGAAATGTATATTGAGTGGCATGGCTAGAGATGTCCTGGAAGTAGAAATCTGTATTTGAGTAAAAGAAGGACAAACCTGGACTATCACAATTAAGAATGGCTTCAGAGGCAGAGAACGTTCTCAGATTAGGAACTGACTCTATGGATATGCAGTGTTGCTGTTTGGTAATACAAGTATCATTTGTACTCATTTTAATGATGAGAAAATAGAAAAAAAATGATCAATGTATTTGTCTATAGTGATTGTAGCTAGTAAATAACAGAGGTAGACTTTGAATCATGGTCTTTTCACTTTATATACAATGTTCTTTCCTTATACTATTGTGGGTATGAACTAGGATATTAGGGCATTTTAAGCAACAGAAGTCCATAGTTTAGGTAATAGACATCTAGGGATAAAAGAGGGAAAAGTTTAGATTTATCATATAATCTTCCTTAGAAAATACAGTGGCATTTTATATATTGCATTAATTATGTAATGTGTCAAAGGTTAGGCAGTCAACAAGTATTTATTAAACATTTTGTATGACATACCATGCTAAGCAGCAGGTATTCAAATAGTACTAAAGTAACAAGGTGATTCTAGAATAGGAGAATCAAGGATAAATGAGGAAGTTTTTTTTATTTACTTTTTTTTTGCAGGGTAATGAGGGTTAAGTGACTTGCCCAGGATCACACAGCTAGTAAGTGTCAAGTGTCTGAGGCTGGATTTGAACTCAGATCCTCCTGAATCCAGGGCTGGTGCTTTATGCACTACACCACCTAGCTGCCCCCCAAGGAAGTTATTTTTGCTTTCTTAAACTTGGATTCAGTTAGATTCAAACAACATAGTAGTCTTTTTTTTAAATGACTACTATGTGCAAAACACTGTGCTAGGCAATGGGATCAGAAGTACAAAAATATGATTCTCAAGGAACTTATATTTAGCTTGGAGGGATATGAACTGGGAGAAATTTAGATTGAATATACAGATTTGAATATCATATGCATATATTCACATGTATGTTACCTGAATGTAGAGGAGCAGATGAAGTCATCAAAAGAGATAGTGTGTGTATATCTATCTATCTATCTATCTATCTATCTATCTATCTATCTATCTATCTATCTATCTATCTATAGATCTGTGTGTTTATACATATATAGATAGATAGGCCGAACAAAAACAGAGAGAATAGATGCTCTAAAGGGGAGAGAAAAGTATAACTTATTAAAGTAAAAATATTGTACTAATAGAAAAATGGGCAGCCACTGGTTTGGGGCAACCTCTATTAAATATGAAATGTGGTTAATAGAGAATATTAAGGAAAGAGGAATTTAGATAGGGATTATTATGAAAAAGTTTTTTCACAAATAGGAGAGGAAAAAGAAAAAAAAGAAATGACAGTTCATAAGTAACAAATAAAGTATGATTTAAACTGGTAAGTATGGCCCTAGACCACTTCAAAGATTACTAGCCTTGCACACCCAGTGAGTACCCTCTGGGATAGAGGTTTCTGCTCATTACCACTTTGTAGCTAAGCTTTGACATTTGGAGATAGCAAGCTGTGTATTTTTATATGTCAGCTTAAACCAAAGGAAAAATCACAGAGGGATCATAGGAGATGTAATTTTTATCCTATTGCAAAGTGGAGGCTCAACCAGTGTGCAGTGTTTCTGGTAAATTATTATATAATAGAAGGGGAGGAGAAGTACTATATAGAGAAATATATAGAAAACCATATATCCCTAGATAGAAACATATTTGAAAGTTTTAAGTATTTGATTAAGAATAATAGAATAGGGAAATAATAGTTTTATTGAAGGAGTTTATTACAGAATGCTTGCCCAAATAAAACATACTATACTTTACAAAGAAGAAAAATATAGTACTAACGGGTGATTTTAACAGTCTGAATATCTATTAGAAGTTTAATGTTTAAAGAGCAGTTGATCTGACACATACTTTATGTGGCTTTCTAACAGTTTAACCTCTCAGATGGAAGAAGTATCAGCAGGGGGAACTTCCACATTAGATTTAATTCTGATAAGTGAGAAAGATGTGGTTGGGGATTTGGAAGTGATAGGAACCTAGAATTCACAATTTTGATGGGAGAGACTGTTGGGGAAAGTAATGTATGTATGCCATACTTTAAGGTAAAGTTTCAAAAAAGTTTAGAGGAATGATAGATATCATGTGATGACTCAAAACTCTTAAAAAGAATGCACAGCAAAAAGTTAAGGAAGGTCTAAAAATGTAACTCCGACTACCCATTTACAAATAATCTCAATGAGGCAGAGAACTGGGAGGAACTACAGTATAGCTATCTCAGGAGTGGCGAGGAACTCACATACAAAAAATAGAAGGACTTATACACAACATCTGAAGTACCTGATTTATTTCCTTATGATTACCATATTTTAAAAGAGTTATGTCCAGGAGACAATGAGCTGCTAGGATAGTAAGCCGAATACTTGTTATTTGAATAAAAAATAAAACACATGCATATCACATAAAAGTAATGAAAAGGGATCCACAAAAATATCTTCATTTTTAGCACTGTCATGCAAAAAGTCAGTAGATAGACTTTTTTGCTTCAAAGGTCAGAATAAGGATCAGTTACTCAATAAGCCTTTAGGGAATGCCAACTATGTGCCAGGCATTGTGTAAGGCAGTGGGGATAAGAAAAAAAAAAGTGATGAAACAGTTTCTGCCTTTGAAAGAAATTACATTGTATTGCATAAAGTAAGATGTCACAAAGAGGCCAATTTTACCACAATATTGGATTTTTCTAACAATTAAAATAATGAAGTACTTTATGAAGTATTGAGTTCTTGTTCATGGGAATATTTCAAGTAAAGGTGGCTGGAATTCCTGTAAGAAGTTACAGAAAGGATATTGGTATGAGCAGGATATTATATCACATTATTTCCAAGACTCATTCCAACTCCCGAATTCTATTACTCTTGGAAAATCTCATCTAACTGGAGTATTGACATTAGAGCCAACAATTATTGGGGAAAAAATGTCACAGTTCACTATGATTTTCCTGAATTGTGAAAAAAAATAATCATCAGACTACAAAAATAAAACAAATCATAGTTTTACTTACCTTAATTTCTTAGACATAGAAAAATTAATGGAAATTATGGTAAGCATGCATAAAGTAGAAGGGAGAATATATTTTTTTCTCTATTTTCACATCAGTTTTGTAACATGATTATGGAGCCCAATGAGTAGTAAAGTACAACAGATCAAGTGACCAGAGTCATTCACATTTCTTGTGATCTCTCATCACTTAACAATTCCCAGGGTAGGAGTAGGCATATCCACTTAATTGCTTTGCTACTTTAACCAGATCCCACATCAAGACAACTGAGTTTTAGTTCCAGTTGAGTTACTTATACCGCAAAGTTATGCATGACAGACAAGTGGTTGTTTAGATTCTCTCAACCTCAGTTTTTGCACTTGTAAAATGAGGCATTTGAATAAAATGATCTCTAAGTTCTCTTCCAAAATGGAAGTCCACAGACTGATATTTTAAACACACAATAAAAATATCAGAATCTTTTCCTCCAAGGAAAGAGATTTTCCAGCCACCATCTCCTGGAGGGAGTTAAACCATACAACATCCCATTACAGCACTGAGAGCTATAAATGTGCTCTTCTCTGTCAGCATGTTAGGATGTTTCAGCTATTGACAATTCACAGTGAAGATTTAAAAACATAGAGGTCAGAGCTTTATGCTTATTCAATCTTTGTAGAAAGACTGTGCCTCATAAATCAGCATGTTCTTTTTAGAATACTTAAGTATTCCAACTTTCAAAGTACTTGCAGGAAGCAGAAAGGATCGCCAGTGTAATGACTGTTCATGGCCTTCACAAAGTCTAAAATAAGGCTAAGAAATATATGTGCTAAAAACACGGGGAAAAATCAATAGAGAGATTAAAACAGATATAGATGTTTACATTCACTTTCTCCACCCCTCCCAATCATTATCACTCCCTACTCTGAAGATTCAC
Organism: Dromiciops gliroides; assembly: GCF_019393635.1. Lineage (NCBI taxonomy): Eukaryota > Metazoa > Chordata > Mammalia > Microbiotheria > Microbiotheriidae > Dromiciops > Dromiciops gliroides. Next base: position 369,277,325 of record NC_057861.1, on the reverse strand, counting down.
TTTGGAACTTAACCAAAACTGATCTTTGTTTGAAGATCTTATACCAGTGCCTTCAAGCACATGGAGTAATGGACTTGCCAGGGTTTCCATTTTGGACTCCTATTTACAGAGCTTTAGAATTCAAATTGAAAATTATCTCCTGCATGAAATGTGGCATGTGGATTTTCAGGATAACTTCCCATAGGGATGTTTATATTGCCAATTTCAATCTAGTTTCTTTACTTTGTCTTCTATAGCAAGTGGGGGGAAAAGATTAAAAAAGAGAGGCAAAAGTGAAGGAGTAAAAACATGTCTTTTTTGTTTAAGCCCAATTTATTTGTTACTATTACTGCCTTTCTCTCTTTTCTCCCCTCTGTTGGAAATTTGGGAATAATGTGTACCCCCTAATGTGTATATAGATACACACACATACATATGTATGCATACATACATATATTCATGAATGCATATATTCACACATACATACATGCATACATACATATCCTATATCATGTCAGGAAAGGGCAACATGTCTTCTTTGAAATTGGAATCAAAAGACCTGGGTCAGAGTCCTGACTTAGTCCCTTAGTAGCCATATGACTTTGCGAATGTCATTTCCCCTCTCTGGTACTCATTTTTACTACCTGTCTATATGAGTCTGTTAGTCCTCATATAATGTACTCAATTTTAAGAGCTGATAGCAATGATCCTTTATTTTACTAATAGGCCTAAGATATAGGAAGAATAAAAAGACAGGGGCAAGCTGTGCGAAGAAGGCTGAAGTGTAAACAATATTGTAGGATTAAGAGTTTAAAAAATGAGAATTCTAGGCCCAACTTGCCACAAGCTAGGCAGGTGATTTTGACCATGACATTTACCATCTCTCAACCTCAATTTCTGTATCTATAAAATAGGAGATTGGATTAGATGATTTCTAAGGGCCCTTTCTATCATATGATTATGAAGGAAATTCCTTATAAACTTTAAAGTGCTATATAAATGTGAATTATCATTGTCATGTCATGATGATGATAGGTCCTAGGCCTGTGCCCCAGGGGCAGCCAGGTGGCACAGTGATTTATAGCACTGGCTCTGGATTCAGGAGGACCTGAGTTCAAATCTGACCTCAGATACTTGACACTTACTAGCTGTGTGACCCTGGGCAAGTCACTTAACCCTCATTGCCCCACAAAGAAAGAAAGAAAGAAAGAAAGAAAGAAAGAAAGAAAGAAAGACAGAAAGACCTCTCTAACAATGGTGGTTAGTATCTTCTAGATTTAGAGAGTTCTAGTATGCACTGAGAAATTTTATGACTTCGCCAGGATCACACAGAACCTAGCACACACTAGGTGCTTAATAAATACTTTCTGACCTAATTTAATATAGATAATATGTGCCAGAGGTGGGACTTTATCTCAGCTTGTCCCTTATTTACAGAGCATACACATTACAATACCTTCGGTTGCTTAGTTCCAAATTGCAAGGCTATGTCTTTTCAAACTATCACGAAAGTAAAGTAGATTTAGAGTAGGAAGGGAGGTTATAGATCATGTAGTACACCTCCCTCATTAGAGAGGTGGAGTTATCTGGCTGAAGGTCACCTAATGAGTAAACACCAGGGCTGGTTTTCAGAACAAGGTCTTCTGATTCTAGTGCTTGTATACAAGTTATGATGGAGAGATTTCAAGAGAAGTTAAACCTGACAAATATTATGAACTCTGTGAATTCAAGTACGGGCAAGTGAAGCCTCTGGAAGGAACCCAGAAAGAATCTATAGGCATTAAGACATTCTTAATGCAGGAAACTGAAGACCATAAGGGGAACCAGTGATATTTTTATCACTATAGTCAACTGAAAGACAGGGGATTTTGACAAGGAAAGGTACTGCAGCAATTAAATAGCATTTCAAGAAGTTAGTGTTTTGGAAAGTGATTTGGATTTTCAAACAAAAAACTTAAGATTTGAGAATGACTAGCTGTTGTTGGCAGGAATGGTGATGGTAAGAGAATTAATGGGGGTCAGCAGACATTCTGGAAGCCTTAATTATATGATTATAACGGATTTAAACTGAAAATGGGGATTAGCAATGGGGTGGCCCTTGAGGAAATAGACTCAAATAATAGACTATCAGTTAAATATCATGGAGAGTAGAAGGCATGATCAAGGAAGAGTAAGAACAGTGAAGATAGCTGGTAATTCATAGAATATTATCCGGGACAAAAAGAAGTAATGACACTTGGGGTCTTAGACATTAATAGAAAAATATCAAGTATAGGTGGCTGGAATTCCTGTATAATATATCCAAAAAGAAGGAAATAAATATGGCTTTATAGCTGATACTAAGACTTGATGGGATATGACCCTGGACTGACTTACTGTACCAGAATTGGTATGTCCTGTTCAAAAGAATGAGTAAGATAAAGGGGCCATTGGAAAAGCCTTGTATACCAAGAAAGTAATAACTTCCATTTATTTAGTGTTTTAAAGTTTGCAAAAATGTTTTATATACATTATGTTTATACTACTGAAATCTCATGTACATTTTACATATCAGAAAAATGAGTCTCGTAGCAGTTAGTGATTTGGCCATGGTCAAAAAGCTATTAATTATCAGAATCAGCATCTGAAGCCAGGTTCCTCCAATTTCCAGATCCAGCATTCCTTCTTCTCTACTGCTTTGGATCTCTCCATAGATACCTTTTCTGTGTAGATATGTGAACCACCACTTCTCATGTATGTTGTTTGGTACAGTAGAAAGAGCACTGAATTTGGAATCAAAAGACTTGCATTTGACTCCTGTGCATGCTGATTAATCTCTCTTTGACCCTGGTCATGGCAATTTATTTCCCTGGGCCTCAGTTTCCTGATCTGTCAAATGAGAGTATCAAAAGATAATTTCTAAGGTTTTTTCCAATTCTTTGATTGTGTCACTTTATTAATAACTTAAATAAGTGTCCCTTTAGCTTCCCTTGCCATAGATATAGGTTTCAATGTATTTCCTTCTTCAGGACATAAGATGATGACTGGAGATTTTTAAGTAGTAAGAAAATTGTTTCTATAGATCAAGCCAATTCTAATAAAAGATATATCCTTGATTCTCATCTGATATGTTAGCATACTGAAAATATTTTTGTAGTAATATAATACAGCCTAAATAGCAATCACATTAGAGATACCCGGGGGGGCATTAAAAATCAAAGATAAAGAAAACAATAAATGATGTTTTTCATATTAAGCTGATTGTGATGAGAAAAATCAATATGACTTTAATTTCCAGACAAATAACAATAAAATAATCATGAGTCTTCATTGTCATTTTACTTAAATGAATGAAATGCAGTTTTCATGAGATTGCACACTTTAAAAAAATAGAGAAAGGGCAGTTAAATTTATTGCATATTTAGTGAGATGAAACAGTAGTAGTGTACAGTTCATAAACAATTATGTACTAAATTGTGTGCCATAAACTACAAGTAGTTTGAGAGAAATAGGAAATCATTGAAAGTTGGAGCAGTCAAGTAAGGCTGCATAGGGGAAGCAAGATATATTTGGTCTAGAAGGATACATAAGATTTATATGGGTGGAGAGAAGAGAAGTCATTTAAAAAAAGTTGAATAGCATTAGAAACCAAATAGAGGTAGAAATAAATGTGATTTTTTTTGGAAGTAGAATTATGCGACCAGCTTTTGCCATTTTTTCCCCTAGGAAATCAGTTGCATCTTGGGGTATATGTGTATATATGTATATGTCTATGTGCATCCATATGAGTATATGTGTATCTGTGTGTCTTTGTGTGTATAAATAAAATGGTGGAGTGAAACAACATAGCCAATCTTACTAGAAATTTATTCCCCAAAAGGGATGCTTTTAGGACAGTGGCCCCATAAAAGTTTTCCTATTCTTTAAAGAAGAGCATGATGTCTGACTACTTTACATATGAACCTTAAATAAACATTTTCTATGGATGTTAATCTAAAATTACATTCAGTATGTAAGTTAATAGAAGAGTAACATGCCTAGATAAAAGCCACTAGTCTGGGAGGCAGGTGAGCTGGGTTCTAGTCATTGTAATTCTACCCCAAACTAGAAATGCACCTGTAAACAAATCATTTAAACTCTCTTATCCATTTCTTCTTCATCAGTAAAATACAGAAGATAGAAGGGAGAGATAATCACTAATATCTTGTCAAAATCTAAATACTCATCTTAGTATTGAGGGTACATCTGTGATTTCTTTGGTAGATGACTCCCAGGTAAGGAAATCCATCAACTAATGCAGGTCAGCATCAGCCCTGTAATGTAGAGAATTGTTCAGAGCATTAAGAGGTTAAGTGGCTTGCTCAGAGTCTTATTGCCAATAAGTGCCAGAAGTGAAACTTCAACTTAGGTCATACCATCTCTATCCACAATGGAACACTGCCAATCAAAATTTGATGTCAATATGATTTATCTTGAAATGAAAAGAAATGTGACAGAAACCTGAATTTGACCCCTGGTTTTATCACAAATTTAATTTAATTCAATATAAATTTATTAATCATTTATGTAGTAGGTTCTGTGCATGAAATAAACAAAGGCATACTTACCTAACCTTCTTAGATCTAAATATTCTAAACTGTAAACTAAAAATTAAATCTGTTTTAGTAAATTTGCATGTTTTCTGTTGCAATGATAAAATCATATGCCTATGGAATTATTTTTAAAAGATGACTGATTGCTTCTGAGTGTACGCCTCCAGAGACAGAGATTGCACGAACTCTGTGCCTCTGAATGCGGTTTCATGACACATTGTGGTCCTTAAATTTCAGCGTTGGTGAACAACCTTCTGGCAATAAGCATATCTATGCTTAGCTAAGCTGCTCCTTGGATTATGGAAGGGACATTTCATTCAAGTCTTAGAAAAAGATCTCCTAAATCTTATCCTCTAAGGACACAGATTTTAAGAACCTAGACATGGAAGGCTTTTTGGAAAGTGAAAAGTGCTGCATAATGTAAGATAATAGTATAATGGCCTCCCAGTTACTAGCTAAAGATATATATATCTTTAGATATATATATCTTTAGATAGATAGATAGATAGATAGATAGATAGATAGATAGATAGATAGATAGATAGATAGATAGATATAGATATATGTAAGGTAATATCCTCCCATACTACCTGTCTTCCAACCATCCCCATACACAACACTTTCATCCTGCTCTGTTATTCTTATATCACCAACAACTCTGTGATATTTCTTATAATTTTTAAAACTTTTTCTTTTCCAGTGAAAGCTCTGCTACCCCTGTGGTCCCATGAAAAAGCTAAACTTATTAAAATGTAACTTAATTGGATCTTTTAATTTCATATCACAATTGCTTATAATCTGCCCCTTAAAATTGAACACAATTATATATGCTATTTTTTTGTTCTCTAGTTCTTTATGTATTTTTTATTACCTGAAACATAGTAGTCTACAGGCCAGTCCCCATATGTAACATTACATCTGTCACCTTGGTGCCTTACTACAATTTGCCTTACTTGCTTGATTTATTATCTCTCTTAATCTCAGTTTCTTTGTGTGCCTTAGTCTCTTCAAGAGACATTTCAAGTACTACCTATTACCAGCCTCTCTCCACCAATTATTCCCACCCCACCCACACCCCAGTTCCTTGGAATTATTTCATATAGAATTTGTACGTATAATTTATATCAGAGGGAGTATGGAATAGTATGGGGCTTCTTAAACTCATTTGACTCACTACCCATTTTCTCCCATGACTCTGAGTTTATAGGTATATAAACTAATCTTTTACTGTTGCCAAATTTCCTGTGACCCCCCCCATTATGTTATGTGACCACATATGGGGTATTGACCCACACTTTTAAAAGTTTTGGTATAGTGGATAGAGAAACCAGGAAAACTTGGTTCAAATATCCCTTTCAAAACATACTGGCTATATAACACTGGGCATCACTTTACCTCTGAATACTATGACCAAATCTACTGACCTTCATTGTTAAATGAGTTCTTCAGAAGTAGCTTCCTAAACCATTGAAATCACAGACCCATTCTATTTTTTTAATCATAAAAGTATTTTATTATTTTCTAGTTACATGTCGAGATAGTTTTCAGATCCCCCCCCCAGGACAGAAAGCAATTTGATATAGGTTATATATGTACAATCATATTAAACCTATTTCTGCTTTAGTCATGCTGTGAAAGAAGAATCAGAGCAAAAGGGAAAAACCTCAAAAAAGAAAAAAACATTGTAGAAATAGCATGGTTCAATATGCGTCTAGATTCCACAGTTCTTTATTTTCTGGATTTAGAGAGCATCATTTCCATCATGAGTCCTTTGGAACTATCCTGGACCATTGTATTGCTGAGAAGAGTCAAATATATCACAGTTGATCAACACACAATGTTGTTGATACTGTGTACAGGGTTCTCCTGGTTCTTCTCATCTCACTCAGCATCAGTTCATGTAAGTCCTTCCAGGTTGGTTTGAAATCCGCTTGTTCATTGTTTCTTCAACAGGTCCATTCTTATATATATATATATATATATATATATATATATATATATATATATATATATATATATATATACACACACACATACATACATTATATATGTATGTATGTATGTGTGTGTGCATGTGTGTGTGTGTGTGTTTATATATATGTATAATGGTATGTGTGCTAATTCCCCCAAATATTAAATATATGTTCTTCGAGGGGAGTAACAACTTCTGTTTTAGTTTTTGCATGCTTAATGCTAGATGCAAAGTCTCACATATGGAAGATGCTTAATACATACTTAATGAATTAAATTTACTTATAAGATGATTAAGGGGTTCTGGCCATGAATTAATCTCTCTCTGGCTGTGCAATGGATAAATCACTGAACTTCCCTCAATGTCACTTTTTCCTCATGATCTCTAAAGTCCCATCCTTCCTCTATAAAACTCTAGAATTTAAAAGTGCTAGGGATTTTACCATAAATTGCTAGAAGTTTTACCGTAGCAAGGAAGGTAGGTGTGTTCAAGTCTCTTGCATCTCTTTGTTTTTTAAGTTGCGCCTGTGTTTCTTCTGGGAGTAGTATTATGTCAATGGAAGACTCACAGTCAATTATCTTCAAACAGGATCCTAGCTCTAATCAATACAAAGCACTTTCCCTCTTCGATTGGCAGACATGAGTTAAACATTGGCACAGCATTCAAATACTTATCACTCTGTTAATGAGGTTTTTTGTAATCCCCAAGGAACTGGCATCAAAAGATGCCTAATGCAATAAAATGCCTCAGGAATGACAAGGGTTTTCACCAAGCATTCATTATAATGTGTCATTATTGACAAGAGAATATATCACCTGCCACCCCATAAAGAACAATGTGTTTTTTCTTATAAAAAAAGAGACTCTTTTTGGGGTAATTCCAAGTTTAATCATTTATAATAAAAGTATCTTTTCCTTACTGTCCTTTCTTCTCTTCTCTGGCTAAACATCATGCTGGATCCTTCCCCATGGCTTTTCAGGTGTCCTTCCAAGTGAAGCTCTGTTTTTGCCCTTGGCAACTATGGAAACAGTCATGATGCTGTCCTTGAAGTCAAAGACTTAGTAAAAATAAGAGAAAGATTTATTTTGTTATACTTACTTTCTTCTTAAGCCGACACTTCAACTACTTACAAGGCCATGCTGTGTTTCCTTAATTGCTGAAATATTCTTACACAGTAGTGTTGTTTTGCAGGAACAAAGACAAAAAAGCGAGATAGTCCCAGAGGAATAACCATTTAAGGCATCAGATGAGGCAATAGTCTCTGTACTTACAAGAGGCTTAAGATCTTGATTGAATTCAACTATCTGTTACTAAGGGAATCAAAATAAGCAAATCAAACCACAAGTGAAGCAAGTCCTTCTCTCTCATTGAACAGCAGGAAGTCCATCCCTCCTTGCCAGATGATTAAGGTGTCAATAAGGCGTACTTCAATAGGTAGAAATAGTTTTTATACAAGCTTAACTACTCTTCCATCATAGCTCCAGGGACTTGAGGTCCATCTCCATGGCCAGAATCTCTTCCCATCTTTTTCTTTTCTTAACCCTCAAGGTACCCTTGTACTCTCTACTAGTAGAAACATGGCATCATTTTTTTTTTTCTCTTTATTTTTCTTTCTCTTAAACATTCCATTATACTACCTTAGTTGAGGATGGTGATGAATTATAACTTTTTCATCTGTCTTTCCTCCTTCCTCATCTTTTTCCTTTATCTCCCCCTCCCCCCAAAAAATAAACACCTTCAAAGGGACATTGATACAAAGAAAAATGAAAAAAAAATATGGAAAGCACTGAGATATAATAAGAAACAAAAGGAAGCATTTAAAGTTATAGGATTTTTTTTTAAGTGAGACAATTGGGGTTAAGTGGCTCGCCCAGGGTCATACAGCTAGTAAGTGTTAAGTGTCTGAGGCCAAATTTGAACTCAGGTTCTCTTGACTCCAGGGCTGGTGCTCTATCCACTGTGCCACCTAGCTGCCCCTATAGGAATATTTGAAGTTAAACTTACTGTGTGTATAATACAGAGCTCTAAAGCTCATTCTTTTGATCTTTTTTCAAACTAGACCCAAATCTAAGTTTTTGCTAAATTGTATTTCCTGATTTAATCATACTATGGATTTATTTCATTACTATTTCACAAATACATATTGAAAAAAATTAATATTCATTTTTTTAAATTTCAAGTTCAAAATTCCCTTTTTGTGTCCTTCCATCCTCTTTGAGAAAGCAAGCAATTTGAAATTGACAATACATGTGAAGTAATACAAAAAGTATTTCCATATTAACCATATTACAAAAGAAAATACAGATAAAAAGGTGAAAAATAAAGAAAGCTTTTAAAAAGTATGCTTTAATCTGCATTCCAAGTTTGTCAGATTTCTCTCTGGAGGTAGATAGAATTTTTCATCATGGGTCCTTTGCAATTGTCTTGGATTACTGTCTGATCACAGTAGCTAAGTTTTTCATAGTTGATTATCCTTACAATTTTTTTCTTATTGTGTAAAATGTTCTCTTGGTTCTGTTCACTTCAAATGGCCATGAGTTCCTATGTCTTCCTAGGTTTATCTTTTTATACTTCTCTTGAGTCTGGCATTTGAAAGTCAGATTTTCTATTCAGCACTTATCTTTTCATTGGGAATGGTTTAATGTCATCTGGTTCATTAAATATCCATTTTTCCATTGATGAATTATGGTCATTTATTCTGGATAGATAGTTCTTTGTTATAGTCTCAGCTCTTTTGCTTTCCAAATATCATATTACAAGCCCTCTGCACTTTTAATGTGGTAGTTGGTAAATCTTGTGTGATCCTTACCATGGCTCCATGATATTTGAATGGTTTGTTTCTGGCTGCTTACAGTATTTTCTCCTTGACCTGAGGGTGCTGGAATTTGACTATAATATTCCTGGGAATTTTCATTTTGAGATCGCTTTCAAATGATGGTTCTTGTCATTTGCATTTTAACCCCTGATTCAAGGATATCAGAGCAGTTTTCCTTGACATTTTTTAATATGATGTCTAAACTGTTTTTTTCCCCCAATAGCTTTCAGGTAATCCAATAATTCTTAAATTATCTCTCCTCAATCTATTCTAAAGGTCAATTGTTTTTTGATGAACTTTTTACATTTTCATCTATTTTTTTTATTCTTTTGACTGTTTTATTACTTCTTGACATGTCATTGAGCCTTAGCTTTCACTTGCCCATTTATAATTTTTAAGAAATTATTTTTGAGTGAGCTTTTGCATCTTTTTTCCCCCTTATTTGGCCAAGTCTGTTTTTAAGAAATTATTTTCATTAGTATTTTTATTCCTTCTTTTTTTTAACCATGTTAATTATCTTTTCATAATGTTCTTCATTTGCTTTCATTTATTGACCTAATTTTTTCTCTACCTCTCTTATTTGGTTTTGAAATTTTTTTTTAAGTTCTTTCAGGCATTCTTCTTGGGCTTGTATCCAGGTGGCATTTTTTCTTTGAGGCTTTGCTTGTAGCTATTTTGACTTCATTGTCTCCTGAGTTTGTTCCTTGATCTTCCCTGTTACTATAGTAGCATTTTATGGTCAAGTTATTTCTGTTGTTGTTGTTTGCTCATATGTCAACCCTATTTTTTGATTGAGAACATTTTTTTTAGCATGCTTCAGTCTGTGTTTAATCAATATCTGTTCTTTCTCTGGAGGTGGATAGTATGCTTTATCATTAGTCCTTTGGGATTGCCTTGGATCATTGTATTGCTGAGATTAGTTAAATCATTCACAATTGCTCATAGAATAATAATGCTGTCACTGTGCACAATGTTTACCTGGTTCTGCTCACTTCGTTATACATCATTTCATATAAGTCTTTTTTTTTTCTGAAATCATCCTGCTTGTTATTTCTCAAAGCACAATAACACTGTATTACAACCATATACCACAGCTTCTTCAGTCATTCTTCAATTGATAGACATTCCTTTGATTTCCAATTCTTAGCCACTACAAAGAGTTGCTATACAATTGTTCCCCCTTTTCTCTTTTTCACAATTACTATTACTAATTGTTTCCTTTCATCCTATTCCCTTCCCCATGATATTTACTCTATTATATATCTTCTTTCACCATATCCCTCTTCAAAAGGGATTTGCTTCTGACTGCCCCCTCCCCCAATATGTCCTCCCTTCTTTTGCCCCTCCCTCTTTATCCCTTCCCCTCTTATTTTTCTGCAGGGTTAGATAGATTACTCCACCCAATTGAGTGTGTATATTATTCCCTCCTTGAGCCAATCCTGATGAGATTAAGGTCTTTGAGCCAATTCTGATGAGGGTTAGGCTCATTTACTGCCTATCTTAAATTGATAACTCCATCCAGTTGGGTGTGTGTGTTAATCCCTCCTTGAGGCAATTCTGATGAGATTAAGGTCTTTGAGCCCATTTACTGCCCTGCTCCTTCCCCATCTCTTCCCCCACTCCTTAATCCCTTTCCTGTTTCACTCATGTGGAATTTCACCCCATGCTACCTCTCCCCTTCCCCCTTCCCCAAGTGCATTCCTCTCACCCCTCAATTTTACCCTAAAGATGCCATCATGGAGCAGCTAGGTGACACAGTGGACAAAGCATCCACCCTGGACCCAGGAGGACCCAAGCTCAAATCCAGCCTTAGACATAGGACATTCACCCACTGTTCAACCCCAGGTATGCCATTTATCCCCAACTTTTTATTGTTCTCTAGGGTCTTTTATTTGAAAGTTAAATTTTCCATTCATTTCAGATCTTTTCATCATAAGTACCTGAAAGTCCTCTTTTTCATTGAAGTCCTATTTTTTCCTCTGAAAGATTATATTCATTTTTATTGGATAGGTGATTCTTGGTTGTAATCCCAATTCCTTTACCCTCTGAAATATCATATTTCATGCCCTCTGATCCTTTAATGTAGAAGCTGGTAGATCTTGTGCTATCCTGATTGGGGCTCCACAGTACTTGCATTATTTCTTTTTGGCAGCTTGCAATATTTTCTCCTTGACCTGGGAGCTCTAGAATTTGGCTATAATATTCCTGGAAGTTTTCCTTTTGGGATCTTTTTCAGGAGGTGATTGTTGGATTCTTTCAATTTCTATTTTGCCTTAGGTTTCTATAATATCAGGGCAAATTTCCCTGGCAATTTCTTGGAAGATGATGTGTAAGCTCTTTCCTTGATCATGGTTTTCAGGTAGATGAATAATTTTCAAATTATCTCTCCTGGATCTATTTTCCAGGTCAACAGTTTTTCCAAGATATTTTACATTGCCCTCTATTTTTTTTTTATTCATTTGAATTTGAAGGGAAGGGAAGAGAAAGGAAGGGAATGGGGAGGGGAGGGAAGGGAAGGACAGGGAAGGAAAAGGAAGGGAAAGGAAGGCCTTCTCATAAAGTCACTAACTTCCATTTGTTCAATCCTAATTCCTAGGCAATTATTTTCACCAGAGAGCTTTTTTATCCTCTTTTCCATTTGGTTTTTCAAGCTGTTTACTTTTTTCTCATATCTTTTCTGCATCACCCTCATTTCTCTTTCCATTTTTTCTCTCTTCCTCTCTAACTTTATCTTCAAAGTCTTTTTTGAGTGCCTCTATGGCCTGAGACTAATTCATATTTTTCTTGGAAGCTTTAGAAATAGGGGCCCTGACATTGCCATCCTCCTCTGAGGGTACACCTTAATCTTCCTTGTCACTAAAGAAACTTTCTATGGTCCTCACCTTTATCTGCTCATCTTGCATTTCTTTTACTTGACTTTTAGCTCCTCAAAGTGGGGCACTATTTCAAGGCTGCACTGTCCCAAGCTTCAGGGGGTCCCAGGTGGTATTATTTAATGAGGAACAGGTTCTTCATTCACCTGGCCTGTTCCCTGGTCCATAGATAACCCCAGGCCAACTTTCTACTAAACCAGACAGCAAAACTTGTGTGCTGTGGTTGTCAGCTTTGCTTCAACAAGCCTGACCCCTTCCCCAACCTGGGCCACTGATATTCAAGCCTACCTCCTGATTCCCAGCAGGGGTGAAACACCCAAGTTCTGCCTCAGCACCAGCAGAGACCCCTTTAATCTTCCCCCTGCCAAGGACTCAGGCCTCTTCACCAGACCATGTGCTTAGTTCCAGACAACATTGGTACTGCAGCTGATTCAGAGGCTCTGGGGGTCCCTTTCTCTGACAAGGTCTTCCTGGGAATGGATCTGTGTCAGCATGACTGTGGGGTTGGGCTCCACTCCTGTCTGGGCACAGCAGCTACTTCCTTCTGACTTTCCAAGCCATCCTTGTTTGGAAAATGATCTCAGCATATTCTTCTGTGGATTTTGTTACTCCAGGAATTGTCCTACAGCATTATTTGGAGGGTTTTTGGAGCAATCGTGTTGTGAGTTCAAGAGCTCCAATTTAGAACTTTATATTAAAGTTCAGCTCTGTTCCCACTGTGTTGAGATTTAAGAGGAACTGTTTCAAGCTTCAAGCTTTTTTCACACTGATGGTTTCATTGCTATTTTTGAGATTTGGAAGTTGTTGAGTGCTTCCAAGGTGGCTTGATCTGTGGAGAGATGTGGTCACTGTTATCCCGGTCTGCACTCTGGTCCTTATCCAGGAAGGGCTTCTGTTCTCTTGGGATTGCAATTGATAATACTCCTCAGGGACCCTGTTAGATGGGGGCCAAAAATTATACTGTTCTTCATGGTCCCTGATCCCTCCTGGCCAGAAATGATACTGCCCCTCAGGGCATTCATACCCTCTTGACTGAAAGTACTACTCCTTACCTTTGAACTATGACCCAGCAGTAGGTATAGACAATGGTGTAGCCAAACATAGTCTGATCCTCCATCCATTGTACACACAGGGGCCCTCTGTAATCTCTTTTTGACCAGTTGCTAGGTCCACTTATCATTTCTAACTTGAAAATTTCTGAAGCTGCTGCTTCTTCTGTCACCACCATCCAGTTCTACCACTGGTTTTTATCCAGGCTGGGTTTAGACTAGTCTCCTCCCTTATTTCACAGATCTCTCTTTCTGACCTCCTGTGTTGTCTTGGGGCTGAAGAATGTCTCACTCTGACTGTATATTGGCTCTTCCATTCCAGAATTGGATTCAAGATATTATTTTGAAGTTGTCGGAGGAGAATGTTGGTATAGCTCAGCTGAGTTCTTACTCTACTCTGTTGTCTTGGCTGTGCCCCCCTCTCACAGAAGTTCTACATTACAGATTATTCTGAACATATGTCTTAATAGGGTTTATTCTGGTAGCATTTTTTAATCTCTCTGAAATTGTTTTTTTCAAACATTTGCTTCAAATCTGAATATCCTACTGTCTGAGTGCTAGCATCTTCTTCTACCTTACCTAAGGTGCTATTATGATAATTAGATCAATTTAAAGCATAGTAGCAATATAATGGTCCATGAGTTTCATGGAATGATCTCCTCTTTTATTTTAGTAAATTTAAATGAAAATGTTATGAGTTCAATCACAGTGGATCTGTGCTCCCAGTTAGGAAAAATTTTAAAATTTAGGCAGAGATCAGGGTTTAGATTTATACCTCTCTCTAGTTAACTGCTGACCTTTTAATGGTTGAAGCAAAAACTATGTTACTGGAAATGTTTGGGCAGTGAAAGGACAAATTGGATATACTGTCTGCACACAGGCACTAAAAGAGAAGTTAGAAAAAGAGTTGACATTTATTAGGACTTTTCCTAGTACTGGAGCATTTGGAGGTGCAGTGCATAGAGCACTGGGTTTAGAATCAGGAAGACTCATGTTTGTGATTTCAAATCCAACCTCAGATACTTATTTCTGTGAGTCTTGTCAAATCATTTAACCTTGTTTACCTTAGTTTTCTCATTCGTAAATAAAAATTTAACTGGAGAAGGAAATGGCAAACCACTCTTGTATCTCTGCCAAGAAAACCCCAAACAGGATCATGAAGAGTTGACCATGACTGAACAACACAACATCTCAATACTTATGTAGGTCAGCACACCAATGACAGTATCTTCTCCTTTGAGATCCTTTTAGAGCCAGTGGCCTTCTTCAGTATCTGCCTTCTCTGCAATGACTCAGTCCTACCATCTTTCTCTTTTTGCTGATTGCTTTGGAACAGCTATTTCTTGGATTACCTTTGTATTATCCACTCCCCACCCCCACCCCACCTCTGCTATTTTCTCTGTACTTCAAAACCTCAGAAATTCTCTCTGGTTCTGAGGTAGCTCTTTCCTTTGATGCAAAGTCCTTAAAAATTGACCAAATCTCTCATAAAATGATTTTGATTAATTCAAAGTAGTATTTAGAATTTATTCTGTATATGGTGTATTCAGGGAAGTCTAAGACCTATGTTCTATCTATCAAAATAATTTCTTTTCTCAAAACCTTGTTAAACCTATATAAAATCAGATCAGTAAGGTAATCACTAAATAAAGTAAGACATTTATTGAGGGTCAGAGAATTGCAATCTGGAACAACTGCTGTCTTACTTGGACAGGGAAGTTCAGTTGAGGGGCATTATAAACAGAGATTATATACACAGGAGGGGTAGATAGATAGCTGGTCGATAGATGGATAGATAGATTGATAGATAGATAAAACAGCAGGTGGGTCAAAAGTTATTTATCACAGGATGAGATGGCATATTCCTAGAAAAACCACAGGATCAGTTTTAGGTCACTTCTAGGCGAGAAAGGTAGGCCACTGACCTTACCCCTATCCAGTGTCACCTGTAGGGTCAATAGAATAGCTGGATTGCAGGAAGGGAGGGGATATAGAAGTTTCCTTGTTGCTGTCTCTGTTCAGGGACAGAAACCATTAGATACATGTATAGACTTGCATGAAATAATTTAGAGTGAAATGAGATGCCCCCCCAAAAAAAAACATTGTATACAGTAATAGCAATATTTCTGTGACTTTGAGCAAATAAGTCATTTTAACTACCATAAATATCAAAATTAACTACAAATGACATATGAAGGAAAATGCTATTTATAGCCAAAGAATTAATCAATAGAAATATGTGTAGAGTGATTTTACATATACACACACACATTTCTTTATACATGTACACATTTGTGTCTAATGGCATCTACATTGAAGCAGGAGTGGGCAAAGGGGAAAAAAGGAAAAAAAGAAATGTACGTATTAACTTTATTAACTTGCTAGGAATAGCAAGTTTTACATAACAGATTTTATATGCAATCATTTTTATTATAATATGTTATGAAAATGCTTGTTTTATTCCATAAATTAAAAATAAAATAAATAGAAATTAAACACACACACACACACATACACACGCAAAGAAAGTGCTTATCACAAAAGAGTTTCTTAGGCATTTACCTTGGGGTTGTGATATGATTAGAAATTGCTAGTTGGAAAAGGGTAGAGTTTCCCAGAGTTTCCCAGAAATTGACAGGCTCAAGAATCTCCAAGTTCCTCTTGGTATAATTTATGTTTTTGCCTTCTTTTTACCTGCCTCATTGGGTAAACGATATTAAATACAGTGGCAAGATCAAATCATGCTAGAGATTACCTTGTCTCCACTCACACAGACATCACCCTAGTACATACTCTCCTTACTTCTTGCTTGAATTATTGCAAAAGCCATCTAATTAGTCTTTCTGTCTCCAATCCATTCTCCCCTGGCTACCAGTGCTTTATCTCAAGTATAGGTACGACCATATCAATGACTCCTTAGCCACCAGGATCAAATATAAATTCTTAGTTGGCATTTAACAACCTTTACCACCTGTCCACATTCATTATTTCCAAGTATATTATATTTTATTACCTTTGCATTAATAAAACATTCCATCTCTTGATTCCAAGCCTTTGTCCTATCTTAGCATGCCTAAGATATTCTTCCTCCTGTCAGTATTCAGCCTTAATCCTATCTTCTGGGAGAAGCCTTTCTTGTTTCCTACCCACCACCCCACTCCTAGTGCCTAACTCCTTTTTCTCTGAGAGTATCTTCTACTTACCCTGAATATATCTTATATGTATAGTTATTTGTACATCATTTCCTCCATTACAATGTGAGCTCATTAAAGGCAGGAAATGCCTTTCTTTGTATATCCTAACCATTTATCATTGATCCTGGCCAATAATAATAAACACTTAATAAATGCTTGTTGATAGATTTAAATCCTTTTCTTTACTCCTAATTAGTTCAGATCATTTCTTTCTTGGGTAAGAAGGTTGACTCATGATTGAAGATTCAATTTCTCATCTTTGGAGGGTACTTCTTATAGATTACATGCTTTTATAATAATAAATTCACAAAATGCATATCATATTTATTTCATAATATAAAAATAGTCTTCCCCTTTCTACCACCAATAATTAAAATAAAGTAATTTCGTCATGCTT
The DNA here is from genome assembly GCF_019393635.1 of Dromiciops gliroides. Taxonomy (NCBI): domain Eukaryota; kingdom Metazoa; phylum Chordata; class Mammalia; order Microbiotheria; family Microbiotheriidae; genus Dromiciops; species Dromiciops gliroides. The sequence continues at coordinate 369,260,475 of NC_057861.1, read as the reverse complement.
TTTAATGTCATTTTTTAATAAATGTAAGTGGTTGCTGTTTATCTTTGATGACTAAGTAACCCATGATTAAATATGATGGGCATGGTAATTATCAATTAGCAGTCAAAAAAACAACCAAAAAAAAGTTTTGTTTTTTAAGATTACTTAGTCAAATCCAGGATCTCTCCTTTTCAGTTTTTTCCCCCCTTTCTATGATTCCTTCCTACCTGAGACTCTTGACCAGGAGTCTGACAGTTTCTCCCTTTCTACCAAATATTATATATTCTCCTATGGCTCCCTGATTCTATACTCACAGTTTCTTCAGCTCATTTCATTTTGCCATATCATTCCCCTTTCTTCCAGATATTTATTCAGTATTTATCCTATATGGGAGATGAAAACAAACAGTTGGACTAACCATACCAAACCCTGCCCCTTAACCTTCTACTTGACTATTTACATTATTCATTGTGATCCCAGCTTCTAAACCTAAAAATATATTTTGATGTTTTCCCATAAATAATTAAATTGCAGTGTATTTTCTTAATTAATAAATGATCTCTAAGACCCAAACACAGCTTTTTAAATATCATTCACTAAATTAAACACTTTTGCCAGAAGATTTCACTCATCTTTCTTCATATTCCCCTTCCTTCACAATATTCTAGGCTTAAATAAACTTTAAGGTTATTGTCCATGTAATTTTGTAGCATATAATAAAGTAGAGATAAATATTAATTTACCAAGAATCTGGTTTGAGAAAAATCAGTGTTCCTTTAACCATTACTCTGGAAATATGATTTTGCCATTTAGCTGTTTTCCTCAGAGAGCTTAAGTCATTTTTTTCATCATTTCTCTTCATAATGTTTCTTTTCACAATAAAAGGTAAATTCAGTTTTCTCAAGAAATGACTCTTCGGACTCCATCTCACTAGTAGTTAGATTGCTCAGTCTCCCCCAAAATCAATTTATTTTAGTCTGTGGTATTGAAGCCTACCTTACATTAACACAATAACATTTTATTAAAATCAATTGACATGACCTTTGGAGGCAGTTTGTATAGGGCATAGAGTGCTAACCTTGGAATTAGAGGATTATGTTTACCATTGCCAGTAATATTCGTTTAAAGTTATCTAATAAATTAGCACCTCTAATAAACCTGTGCAAGGGAGCCAAATACCATTTTAGTTCATAGTCTTTGCCAATTATCCTCTTACTTTGGACCTGTACCTTGAGGGCAGGGATTGTTTTACTTCTCTCTAAATCCTTAATGCTTACCATCAATTTTGGCAAATAGAGGACATTTAATAAATGTTTATAAGCCAGTTAATTGAATGAATTACATGCTGAGGTAAAGAAAGCCTTACACAGTCTGATATGATAGGGGAAAAAAAAAAGTCATTCCTGCTTGCTTTCAGTAGCCATCAAAGTAATTAGGTGCCTGAACAATTTGCCTTGTCACTAGTCTACTTACTCACAGTGGATAGAGCATCAGTGGAGTCAAGAGGACCTGAGTTCAAATTTGGTCTTAGATTTTTACTATTAGTGTGACCCCGTTTGGCTCAATTTCCTCATTTGTAAAATTAGCTGAATAACTCTAGTATCTTTGACAAGAAAGCCCCAATGGATCATGAAGTTTCAGACGACTGAAATGACTGAATAAAAACAAAATCTACATACTTCTTCCATGTCTAGTTGGGATTCTTGATTTCTTTCCTCTCTAGTTCATTAACATTTCACTCCTGGTTACTTATATTCACCTTAATGTTCTTATTTAAAAAAAAAATTTCCAATTACATATAAAACAATTTTAAAACATTTGTTCTTTTTGTTTTTAAAAAAAATTGAATTTAAAGTTCTTTCCCTTAATCCCTTCCCTAACCCCTCATTGAGAAATCAAGCAATTTGAAGCAATTATTCATATGCAGTCATGTAAAACATATTTCCTATCAGTCATGTTGTGAAAGAAAAAAAGAACAAGAAAAAAGTATTTTAAAAAGTGCTTCTATCTGCACTTGGACTCTATCATTTCTGCTTCTCAAGAAGGATGACATTTTTTAATCATAAAACCTTTGAAATTGTCTTGGGTCATTAATGCTGAGAATATCTAAGTCCTTCACAGATGACCATTGTATAATATTGCTATTACTATATACAATGTTCTCCTGATTCTGTTCACCTCATTTTACATCAGTTAATTGAAGTCTTTCCAGGTTTTTCTGATATCATCCTGCTTATCATTACTTATAATACTTATGTTATCAATTCTTCAGAATCATATACCACAACTTTATTAAGTGCAGTGTTAACATGGCCTTGGGCAGGAATAGGGGGTGGGAAGCAAGGATTTTTCCACATCTGAAAACCACTCACATTCTCAGGTTGATTCTAAATGGTTGTACTCTAATTCCTACAGTAGCTATTACATCATGTTGTGAATATATTTGGGGAGATAACATAAGATGAGCTCTCTACTGAATCCATTTGCCATATGCCTGTTCTGGTTAAAGCCTTATGGCTTTAGTGTTAGGGAAGAATTTCAAGGAATCTGATGGTGTGAATTCCAATATACATTCATACCTTGAAAATTGAACTCAAACTTCCTTGCTGTTCAGTAATCCTTTTATTTATTTCCTTTTAGTTTTCTCCTATACTTAGAACAGTCCTTGGAAAATTCATCCTTCTTGAGTCCAAAATCCTAGGCATTTTTATGGTTATCTTTTTGATTAATGGCCATACCTGGTTTTCATATTTTTGCTGACAAATTTGATGCCATTTAAGTAATGAGCTCTTGCATCTCTTTTCCTTCCCACATTAAAATATCTTAATCATATCTAGCTCTTTTTTCTGCCTCTCATCCCAGACCAAGACCTATTCTTTCCTTCTCAAGGATATCATCTGATATAGTAGAAACACCATTGAACTTAGGAGTCAGGGAAACCTGGGATCAAAATCCACCCCTTGCACTAGCTGTGTAACTATGGACAGTTCACTGAACCCAACCTCTGTGAGTCTCAGTTTACTCAGGTGAAAAACAGAAATAATAATGCCTAACTTACAGGGCTGTTTGTTGAGATCACATGAGATAAAAGATATAAAGCACTTGATAATTCATAAAGCCATAAAGAAATGTCAACTATGGCTACTAAAAATTTATGAACAATTCTGTACTCTTGCTCCATACACTCCTATTTGCCCTAGGAAACTGTTCTCTTTTATTCACCCTCTTCAATCTCTCCCTATCTGCAAAATTTACTTTTGCCTATAGATGACCTAACCCTAATCTTTCGAAAACCTTAGTTCAATCTTGCTTAAACAAAAAGAGAAAGACATTCCTGTTTTCCTTCCCTATGTATTTTTGAGCAAGTTATCTACATTCTCCATTTTTTCTTATCTTCCATTGAAGGCCATACAATCAGAATTCTGTCCAGAATACTGCATTGAAACTGTTATGTAGCCTCCTAATTATTTCATATTCCATTTTTTCAAAGACCTGATTGTCTAAGGATCATAAGTTTTAATCCGCTTAATTTTACAGATGAAACTGAGATGTAGGAATGTTAAAAACTTGCTGTATGTTATACTTTTTGATGTCTGTCAATAAACATTTACTAAGTGCCTACTATGTGCCGGGCACTAGGATAGGAGCTAAGGTTACAAAAAAGAGGCAAAATACATCTGACGTCAAGAGGTTCACAGTCTAATTGATTAAACAACAAGTAAACAGATACATACAACAAGCTTTATACAGGAAAAAAGAGTGAATATGAGAATGAAGAAACTAGAATTAAGAGAGATTGGGAAAGACTACTTGTAGTTCAGAATTTAGTTCAAACTTGGAAGGCAGCGCAGCTAGGAGGTAGAAATGAGGAGAGAGAATATCTCGGGTATAAAAGACAACCAGAAAAAATGCACAGAGGCAAAAGATGGAGTGTCATTTGTGGAATAGCCAGGAGTCTAGTGTCATTGGAACAAAGAATAGGTGGTAAGGTATAAGAAGAGTTGAAAGGTGGGAGGAAGTGACATTATGATTGCCTTTGAATACCAGACAGAGAACTTTTTACTTGATCTTAGAAATGACAGAGAGCCAATGGAGTTTATTGAGTAGAACAGGTACTTCAGGGGAAAAATAGTGTTAAATGGTGGATGAATTGGAAAGTGGAAATACTTGAGGTAGGCAGATAGGGATTTGCAATAATCAACACATGAGGTAATGAGGGCCTACACTAAAATGTCATAGTCTATGTATTATCAGTGGGAAAGAAAAGGGTATTTTGAGAGATATTACAAAAGTGAAATTTACGGGCCTTGGCCATAACTTGGATATTGGAAGGTGAGGTAGGGACTAGTTGAAGTTCATGCATAGGTTTTTGTGATCCTTGGGGATTTGGGAATATGCTTTCATTCTCTTTAGTAATAAGGAAAAATAGGAGGTAAGAAAGCTTTAGGGGAAAATATAAGGAATTCTGTTTTGAACATGTTGAGTTTAAACTGTGTACAGGACATCTAGTTCAAGATATCTGAAAAACATTTGAAGATGCAAAATTGGATATCACTGGCAAGTTGGGACAATTTAAATGTCAGTAGAGAGATGGTAATTAAGTTGATGGAAACTGATGAGATCACCAAGAGAAGGACGATAGAGAGAGAAGAGGAGGCAGCCCAGACAGAAGATTGTGGGATGATGAGAATCCAGCAAAGGAGACTGAGGAATGTACAGATAGGTAGGAGAATGAAAATAGAATGATGTCCTGAAAACCTAGAAAGAAGAGAATGTCAAGTAGAAGAGAGGGTTATCCCATAGTGTCAAAGGTTGTTGAGAGGTAAAAGAGAATGAGGATAGAGAAAATCCTATTGGATTTGGCAACTGAGAGATCTTTGATTTTTAGAGAAAGCAGAACAGTGAAGATGTTGGAAGCCTTATTGTAAAGGATAAGAAGAATGAGAGGAGAGAAAGTGGAAGCACCTTTTATCAATGGCTTTCTCAAGAAGTTTAGCCACAAAAGGCAGAAGAGATATAGACAATCATTAGCAGAAGTGGAATGATCAGGGCAGCACAGTGGATAAAGCACTAGCCCTAGATTCAGGAGGATCTAAGTTCAAATCCTGCCTCAGACACTTGACACTTACTAGCTGTGTGACCCTGGGCAAGTCACTTAACAGTCATTGCCCTGCAGGGAGAAATTAAAAAAAAAAAAAGAAGTGGAATGATCGAGTGAGGCTTTCTTGAGCATGAGGGAGACATGCACATTTTTATAAACAATCAAAATGGGGCCAGGCAATAGGGAGTTATTGAAAATAAGTGATAGTGTGGAAATGATAGAAGTGACAATCTATAAAACTCAGCTCACATTTTTGTAGTAGTTTCCTCTTGATTTATGTATAAAATGTAAATACTGTCTACCAGAATTCAAGGCCTTCCTAATCTAGCATTATCTTACTTTTTTAGTCTTATCTCCTATATCTATCTATCTAAATCCTCTTTTTCAATTCTTACTCAACATTAAAAGCCTACCTCAAAATTCACTACATCAATGATTGTTGTTTTTGTTTATCCTTCATTCTAAAAGAGGACCATGACATTGGGGGATGATGTCATGACTTGCAGTGAATTGAATTCAAGTGAGACAGGTCAGTGCAAAATCACATGCCCCTCTCCCCCTCCCTCCCTCTCTCCATGTGTGTGTGTGTGTGTGTGTGTCTCTCTCTCTCTCTCTCTCTCTCTCTCTCTCTCTCTCTCTCTCTCTGTGTCTCTCTGTCTCTGTCTCTCTCTCTCCCCCCCTCCCTCCCTCCAAACCTCCCTCTCTCCCTCTCTCCCTCTCTCCCTCTCTCCTCAGGAGCCATATGGGTCCATTGGCAAGATATAGATCAGGTTGACTGGAAATGACCTTGTCCTTGTCCTTGTCCTTTTTAAGATAAGATCTTTCTGGTGTCTCAGTTTGCCTGAGGCAATGCCCTTTCAATGATTAAGGCTAAGTAAGAAATGCAAAGAATAACTTCTTTTACCTAATTAAAAATAAACAAATAAATCTGGAAGGGGAAGACTCTCAGGGTTTCTGGCCAAAACAGAAACAATTGCTATTTTCCTCTCTTTAATCCAATTCACTGAAAGTCATGGCATCACCTCCCAGATATCATGGTCCTCTACTAGAACAAAAGACAAATAATATTGTGTGAGTAATATCTGACCCACTGGGGACCCAACTGGCAAGTTCCAGTTAGGCAATACAGTTTCTTCCTTCCTTCCTTCCTTCCTTTTTTCTTCCTTCCTTTCTCCTCTGCTCTGCTCTCCTCTCCTTTCCTTTTCTTTCACTTCTTTTCTTTCCTCTTCTCCTATCTTCTCTTCCTCTCTCCATATAATGAAGACTTGTGGTTGCTTTACTTAATGGAATATGTTTTGATTGCTCAAATCTTACAAGATGCCTTGGGATTTACAGGCTAGGTTTTGGTTTTTTTTTTGTTGTTTTTTTTAAGGACCATGCCTTAAATCCAAATCAATCCGGCTCTCATTGATTGGCCAGCAATAGGTGAATCCAGGAAGTCTTAAATAGTGTCAACTATTGGTATCATCTTGCTCCTCTGGCCTAACATAGAATGTTGTTTTCCACTTTTTAATGTACTTCTCAGATCACAGATTTAGAAATGGAAAGGTACTGCTAGAGATCATGTGGTCCAACCTTTCCACTCTACATATAATTTAACAGAAGCCTAGGGAGGTCAAGCATGCTGTAGCATGATCCTACTCTAAACCTCTTCGTCTAGAAAATGTTCCATATCTTGACTTCTGTGACATTGGCTAGTCTCCTACTTCTTACACTACTCCTCTGTATTCTTTGCTGATTCTGCTTTCTTTTCACGTTTCCTGAATATAAGGATGTTTCAATTCTCATTTCTTTGCTTTTCTCCTTATTCTTTCCTTTGTACACCTTCCTCATCCCAATGATCATCATTCTGTCTATAAACACATGTACACATATATAAATATTTTTTAAAATATATGTATATGTTATTTGTGTATATATGTTTGTGTGTATGTGTCCAAGTAAGTTCCAGAATCACAGTTACAACTGTCTGCTGAATGTTTTCATTTTAATATACTATCATCCTTTCCTATTCAATTTTTCTCTACATAAAAGACCAGCATTTTTTTCCATGAAGAAGTAAACTTCTACACAGTCCTGTCATCAGATTATTTTAACTGGACAAAATTTTAGGGCTCCAATCCCATTCTTTGGCAGATGAGAAAATAGAGGTTATATGACTTGTCTAAAGTTAGACAGCTTGTTAATGGTAGAGCCAGAGTTTTGGTTTATAGGGCATTCTTAGGCACAAGCACTACTTCTGCCTTAACCAATATTTTCTACCTGGGTCCTAGAAAGAATGAAATTTGACTCCCTAAATATAAAAATTTCTATGAGGGAATGATTTAACTATCAAATGCAAATTATCCCTGGAACATATAAACTAGTGTTCTTGTTTTTAGGAACATATAGCATTTCTCAATTCAGTTTTTTTTTCTTTCACAATATTTCTGTTCCCTAAATAAAAAAATATATATTGTTTAAAAGATACGAACTACTTTAAACAATAAATCACATATAAAAAGATTAATTTTGTGTGTATACATTCCATTCCTTACAGGAATAACTTTTTAATCTCAACATACTACATTTACCTAGGGTACTTATAACATGTGTACACATGCATGCACATACACACACAAGGGATATAAAATAAAAGGAAGTATGTAATTGGGATGAGATTTTTAAGTACCCATGGTTGACAAGACTTTTATGCGTATATAAAGTTTTATGATGAAGATTCTCATCTACAGAAATCTGTGGATGTGAGAGCCTTGTTTGTGATTATATTTCAATGTGAACAACTGGTCCATTGTCATCTGAAGTAATAGGAATAGTCATTTATAGATGAGGTATGATTCAATGCTACTGTGCTTTGGATCATTTTTGTGCTAGAAAACAGAGGCCACCAGTGAGTAAGGTCTAAAAAAGGATTATTCTGGAACAGTTTGAATTAGTCTTTTTAACCTTTATACATCGAGGAACCTTATGGTGGACCAAAGTATATGGATTCCTTTTCAGAATATTTTTTTTTTATTATGAGATATTTTATTTTTTCCGTTACATGGAAAGATAGTTCTCAACTTTTGTTTATACATGCTTTACAATTTCAGATTTTTCTCCCTCCCTCCCCTCCCTCCCCCCTCTCCTAGACAGCAGGTAATCTGATATAGGTTATATCTATATATCTCTATACATATACATATAGATATATATACACACACATATATATATACACATAATAACATTAATCCTATTTCTGCATTAATCCTGTTACAAGAGAAAGAATCAGAGCAGTGATGCAAAACCTCAAAATAGAAAAAAAAACAACAGCAGCCAAAACAAAAGAAATAATATGGTTCAATCAGCATCTATACTCCACAGTTCTTTCTTTCTTTTTTTTCTTGGATTTGGAGATCCTCTTCTATCATGAGTTCCCTGGAACTCTTCTGTACCATTGCATTGGTGAGAAGAATATAGTCCATCACAGTAGGTCAACACTCAATGTTGATGATACTGTGTACAATGTTCTTCTGGTTCTGCTCATCTCACTCATCATCAGCTCACGTAAGACCCTCCAGGTTTCTCTGAACTCTTCCTGCTCATCATTTCTTACAGCACAATAGTATTCCATTGTATTCATATACCACAACTTGTCCAGCCATTCCCCAATTGATGGGCACCCCCTCAACTTCCAATTCCTTGCTACCACGTAAAGAGCAGCTATAAATATTTTTGTACATGTGGGTCCCTTTCCCCCTTCCATGATTTCTTTGGGCAAAAGACCTAAAAGTGGGATTGCTGGGTCAAAGGGTATGCACAGCTTTATCGCCCTTTGGGCATAATTCCAAATTGCTCTCCAGAATGGTTGGATCAGCTCACAGCTCCACCAACAATGCATTAGTGTTCCAATTTTCCCACAGCCTCTCCAACATTTATTATCTTCCTTTTTTGTCATTTTAGCCAATCTGATAGGTGTCAGGTGGTACCTCAGAGTTGTTTTAATTTGCATCTCTCTAATCATTAGAGATTTAGAGCATTTTTTCATATGGGAATAGATAGCTTTGGTTTCTTCATCAGAAAACTGCCTGTTCATATCCTTTGACCATTTCTCAATTGGGGAATGACTTGGATTCTTATAAATTTGATTTAATTCCCTATATATTTTAGAGATGAGGCCTTTATCAGAAGCACTGGCCTCAAAAATTGTTTCCCAGCTTTCTGCCTCCCTTCCAATTTTGGAGGCATTGCTTCTGTTTGTACAAAAATTTTTTAATTTAATATAATCAAAATCATCCACTTTGCATTTTATAATATACTCTATCTCATGTTTGGTCAAAAACTGTTCTCCTTTCCAAAGATCTGATAGGTACACTATTCCTTTCTCTCCTAATTTACCTATGGTATCACCTCTTATGTCTAAATCATGTATCCATTTTGACCTTATTTTAGTATAAGGTGTAAGATGTTGGTCTAAGCCTAATTTCTGCCATACTATCTTCCAGTTTTCCCAGCAGTTTTTGTCAAATACTGAGTTCCTATCCCAGAAGCTGGAGTCTTTGGGTTTGTCAAACACTACATTACTAGTGTCATTTACTACTGCATTTCCTGAGCCTAGCCTATTCCACTGATCTACCACTCTATTTTTTAGCCAGTACCAGATAGTTTTGATGACTGCCGCTTTATAGTAAAGCTCCAGGTTTGGTACCGCTAACCCACCTTCCTGTGAATTTTTTTTCATTATTTCCCTGGATATTCTTGATTTTTTGTTTTTCCAGATGAATTTTGTTATTATTTTTTCTAGCTGTATAAAATAATTTTTAGGTAGCCTGATTGGTATGGCACTGAATAAGTAAATTAATTTAGGCAGTATTGTCATTTTTACTATATTAGCTCTGCCTATCCATGAGCAATTGATATCTTTCCAATTATTTAGATCTGATTTGATTTGTGTGAAGAGTGTTTGGTAGTTGTGTTCATAGAGTTCCTGGGTTTGTCTTGGCAAGTAGACTCCCAAGTATTTTATATTATCTACCGTTACTTTAAATGGAATTTCTCTTTCTATCTCTTGCTGCTGGACTTTGTTGGTCATGTATAGAAATGCTGATGATTTATGTGGATTTATTTTATATCCTGCTACTTTGCTAAAGTTGTTAATTGTTTCAAGTAATTTTTGACTTGATTCTTGAGGATTCCTTAAGTATACCATCATATCATCTGCAAAGAGTGATAGTTTTGTTTCCTCCTTGCCTATTCTAATTCCTTTAACTCCTTTCTCTTCTCTGATTGCTAAAGCTAACATTTCTAGAACAATATTAAATAATAGGGGTGATAATGGACATCCCTGTTTCACCCCTGATCTTATTGGGAAGGCCTCTAATTTATCTCCATTGCATATAATACTTGCTGATGGCTTTAGGTAGATACTGTTTATTATTCTAAGGAAAGCTTCCCCTATTCCTAAACTCTCTAGTGTTTTTATTAGGAATGGGTGCTATACTTTGTCAAAAGCTTTCTCTGTATCTATTGAGATAATCATATGATTTTGGTTGGTTTTCTTATTGATGTGGTTGATTATGTTAATAGTTTTCCTAATGTTGAACCAGACTTGCATTCCTGGTATAAATCCCACCTGGTCATAGTGTATTATCCTGGTGATCACTTGCTGTAATCTCCTTGCTAATATCTTATTTAGGATTTTAGCATCAATATTCATTAGGGAAATTGGTCTATAATTTTCTTTCTCTGTTTTTGCTTTGCCTGGTTTTGGTATCACCACCATATTTGTGTCATAAAACGAATTTGGTAGAACTCCTTCTTCACCTATTTTTCCAAATAATTTGTATAATATTGGAATTAATTGTTCTTTAAATGTTTGGTAAAATTCACCCGTAAACCCATCTGGCCCTGGGGATTTTTTCTTAGGGAGTTCATTAATAGCTTGTTCCATTTCTTTTTCTAATATGGGTTTATTTAAGGATTTTATTTCCTCTTCAGTTAACCTGGGCAGTTTGTATTTTTGTAAATATTCATCCATTTCATTTAGATTGTCAAATTTATTGGCATACAGTTGGGCAAAATATTTCCTAATTATTGCTTTAATTTCCACTTCATTGGTGGTAACATCACCCTTTTCATTTTTGATACTGGTAATTTGGTTTTCTTCTTTCTTTATTTTAATCAAATTAACCAATATTTTATCTATTTTATTGGTTTTTTCATAAAACCAGCTCTTAGTTTTATTGATTAATTCTATAGTTTTTTTGCTTTCAATCTTATTGATTTCTCCTTTAATTTTCAGGATCTCTAATTTAGTGTCTAATTGGGGATTTCTAATTTGTTCTTTTTCTAGCTTTTTAAATTGCATGCCCAATTCATTAATCTCCTCTTTCTCTTTCTTATTCATGTAAGCATTTAGAGCTATAAATTTTCCCCTAAGCACTGCTTTGGCTGCATCCCATAGATTTTGGTATGTTGTCTCATTATTGTCATTCTCTTGGATAAAGTTATTGATTGTTTCTATGATTTCTTGTTTGGCCCATTCATTCTTTAGAATGAAATTATTTAGTTTTCAATTGATTTTCATTCTACTTTTCCCTGGCTCTTTCTTACATGTAATTTTTATTGCATCATGATCTGAGAAGGATGCATTTACTATTTCTGCCTTTCTACATTTGACTATGATGTTTTTGTGCCCTAATACATGGTCAATTTTTGAAAATGTGCCATGTACTGCTGAGAAAAAGGTATATTCCTTTCTATCCCCATTCAATTTTCTCCAGACATCTCTCATGTCTAACTTTTCTAGTAATCTATTCACCTCTTTCACTTCTTTCTTATTTATTTTTTGGCTAGATTTATCTAATTCTGAGAGGGGGAGATTCAGATCCCCCACTAGTATAGTATTACTATCTAATTCCTCTTGTAACTCATTTAACTTCTCCTCTAAGAACTTGGATGCTATACCACTTGGCGCATACATATTCAATATTGATATTACTTCATTATCTATAGTACCTTTAAGTAAGATGTAATTTCCTTCCTTATCTCTTTTAATGAGATCTATTTTTGCCTGCACTTTGTCTAAGATAAGGATTGCTACCCCTGCCTTTTTTACTTTAGCTGAGGCATAATATATTCTGCTCCAGCCTTTTACCTTTACTCTGTGTGTATCTCTCTGCTTCAAATGTGTTTCTTGTAAACAGCATATTGTAGGGTTCTGGTTTTTAATCCACTCTGCAATTCGCTTCCGTTTTATAGCAGAGTTCATCCCATTCACATTTACAGTTATTATTACTGACTATCTATTCCCCTCCATTCTATTTACCCCCTTTGTACTTTTCCCCCCTTCTTTCACCCTATTCCTCCTCACCGACGTTTTACTTCTTACCCCTGCCTCCCCCAATCTGCCCTCCCTTTTTATCACCCCCCTCTCTTTTCTTTACCCTTTTCTCCCTTGCTTTTGTCCTCCCTTCTATCAGTCCCCCCTTTCCCTTCCCCTTTTGTTTCCCTAAAGAATGAGTTAAGTTTCTTTATCCCAATGAACGTATATGTTATTCCCTCTTTGAGTCAAATCTAATGAGAATAGGGTTGAAACCATGTTCCCCCCTCCTTTCTTTCCCTCTATTATAATAGGTTTTTTTCCACCTCTTCATATGATATAATTCATCCCATTCCACCTCCCCTTTCCTCTCCTCCCCATAGACTCCCTTTTTATCCCCTTAATTCTTTTGTATCATCACATCAAAGACAATTTATATTTATACCCTCTATATAAAGTCCTTCTCTCTGCCCAAATACATTTACAGTTCTTAAGAGTGATGAGTATTATCTTCCTGTGTAGGGATATAAACAGTTTAACCTAATAGGGTAACTTTTTTTTTTCCCCTCTGTTTACCTTTTTAAACTTCTCTTGAGTCTTGTATGTTGAGATCAAATTTTCTATTCAGTTCTGGTCTTTTCACCAGGAAAGATTGAAAGTCCCCAATGTCATTAAATGTCCATCTTTTCCCCTGAAAGAAAATGCACATTTTTGCTGGGTAATAGATTCTCGGCTGCAATCCAATCTCCTTTGCCTTCCGGAATATCATATTCCAAGCCTTGCGGTCCTTTAATGTTGAAGCTGCCAGGTCCTGAGCAATCCTCACTGTGGCTCCATGATATTTAAATTGCTTCTTTCTGGCTGCTTGGAGTATTTTCTCCTTCACCTGATAATTCTGGAATTTGGCTACAATATTCCTTGGAGTTTTCCTTTTGGGGTCTCTTTCAGGAGGTGATCGATGGATTCTTTCAATGATGATTTTATCCTCTGATTCTATGATATCAGGGCAGTTCTCCTTAATAATTTCCTGGAATATGGTATCTAGATTCTTTTTCTGGTCATGGCTTTCAGGCAGTCCAATGATTCTCAAATTGTCTCTCCTCGATCTGTTTTCCAGATCAGTTGTCTTTCCAATGAGGTATTTCACATTTTCTTCTATTTTTTCATTTTTTTTATTCTGCTTGACTGATTCTTGGTGTCTCATGGATTCCTTATCTTCCAACTGTCCCACTTTAATTTTTAAGGCATTGTTTTCTTCAGTGAGATTATGCACCTTTTTTTCCATTTGGCTAAGTGAATTTTTTAAGGTATTGTTTTCTTCAGTGAGATTATGCAGCTTTTTTTCCATTTGGCCAAATGAATTTTTTAAGGCTTTGTTTTCTTCAGCTTCCTTTTCCAAGCTGCTGATTCTTTTTTCATAGTTTTTTTGTTTTGCTTTCATTTCTCTCCCCATTTTTTCTTCTACCTCTTGCAATTGATTTTTAAAATCCTTTTTGAGCTCTTCCAGGAAGGCTTTTTGTTCTTGCAACCAATTCACCTTCCCTTGTGAGGCTTCAGATGTAGACAATTTGAGGCTATTGTCCTCATCTGAGTTTGTGTTGGCTTCTTCCCTATTGATACAGAAGCTCTCAATGGAGAGGGCTCTTTTTTGCTTCTTACTCATTATTGCAGCTTATTTATTTATTCTTTAAGTTGAGGTCTGCTCTGGGGGCACCAGGGTCCCTGTTTTGGGCTTCTTGTGCAGGTGTATAGGTGCTGTGTGACCGGGCTTTTACTCTGAGGCCTTTATGGTGTGTGGAGATGCCCCGCCCTGCACTTCCTGTCTGATTGTGCTCAGCCAGCCAGGCGCCAGACCCCGGCGTCTGTTCCCGCCGTTTGTGGCCCTCTCGGCCGGTGCAGGTAAGTTTTTCCAGTGTCCTTCTTGGCCACCAGATTTTTGAACCAGGTTCCGGGAGCCTCAGTTGTTCGGCTGTGGCCCGCAGCTCCTGCTGACTTGCCCCGACCCCCTTGGCGCTGGGTTGCTGCCCTGCGCTGGGCCTCCCTTTTGCCCGAGTCAGACCGACCTTTTCCTGAAGTCTTCTAAATTATCTCTGGTTGGAGGACTGTGTCTCTCTGTCTCTTTGCAGGTTCTGTAGTTTCAGAATCTGTCCAGAGGCTTGATTTAATGTTCGTTTTGAGGGAACAGAAGGAGAGCTCAGGCAGCTTGCTGCTTCCTCTCCGCCATCTTCAGAATATTTTTAAATTCATAAAATAAAATACATTACAAAAGAAACTAATTATATTAATATAGAATCATCAAGATGAATATTTTAAAGTCCCCAGACTGGGGATGAAAAAATCCCTGCTCTAGAAAGAATGAATCTGAAAACAGTGGAATTAAAATTGCTAATTCTATATTTTATATGAAGAAGAAAAGTTGTAGTCCACAATAGGATGGACACTGTACAATGATACAAAAGAGGGGAGCTAGGTGGCACAGTGGATAGAGCACTGGCCCTAGATTCAGGAGGACCTAAGTTCAAATCCGACCTCAGACACTTAACATTTACTAGCTGTGTGACCCTTGGCAAGTCACTTAACCCCAATTGCCTCACCAAAAAAAAAAAGATAAAAAAGAATGAAAGACTAAACCATATATTTTATCAAAGTTATAAATATTTGAATTGATTATTGGAAAAATATTTTTGTGTGGTCTTTATTGCTCTGTGACTAATTGTATCATCCATATTTACAGTATATAGTAAAATGCAAGTGAATGTAAATTCATGAAGGTCAGTTGCTACATTTTTTGTCTTTGTATCCCTAGAAGCTAGCAAATTGTCTTGCAAATGGTAGTTACTTCTTAAACTCTTTTTTTTTTTGGGGGGGGGCAGGGCAATAAGGGTTAAGTGACTTCCCAGGGTCATACAGCTAGTAAGTGTCAAGTGTTTGAGGCAGGATTTGAACTTGGGTCCTCCTGAATCCAGTGCCGGTGCTTTATCCACTGTGCTACCCAGCTGCCCCTTCTTAAACTCTTACTGAATTTAATTGCTTTGATCCTCTTTTCTGCTCAATCTTTTTCCTAGATACCAGAACTTTATTTTAGTAGGGTATATTTGTCATTAAATATAATTATTATTATCATTCTATTCTGTTCTTATATTTTGGGTTAATAGGATTTGGGTCTTAGTGAAATATCTGTATGTATGAAAATGGAAATTACATTTGGAATGTGAAGAAAATAAGTACAATATAAGTCTACCTATATAATTCCATCCTATCTAAATCTCTGTTGTTTTTTTTCTCAATCAGTTGATAATCATTTATTAAGTGCCTACTATGTTAGGCACTATGAAAAATACTAGGGATACAAAGAAAGGCAAAGGACATGCCTTATTGCCAAGAATTTCATGGTATAAAAGGGTAGATAATATTCAAACAAATATACACAAACAAATTATATACAGAATAAATTGGAAATAATCAACTGAGACAGGCACTAGAATGAAGAATTTGGAAAGGCTTCCTATAATAGAAACTTTTGTTCCTGGGACTCAAAAGAAACCAGGGAAAACAGAAGGCAAAAATGAAGAAGAGAGAAGATTCCAGGCACAAGGCTCAGCCAGTGAAAATGCCTGGAGTTGGAAGACAGAGTGCCTTATTTGAGGCTGGTGTTGCTGGAATACAAATTATGTGGTGGCGTTGGGAGCAAAGGCATAAAAAGACTGGTAAAGTGTGAGTATGGGGGCAGATTATAAAGAACTTTGAGTGCCAAACAGAATATCATACTGGATTCTGCAGGTAATAGGGAGCCACTGTAGTTTATTGACTAGTGGAGGGGCATGATTAGATCTGTACTTTAGGCAGATAGATCACTTTGACAGCTGAATAGAAGATTCATTGGACTGTATGGCCTGCAGAATAACAAGGTATCTATCTACTCCTCCTTAGTCAGAATGAATATCACCAAAGAACTGTTTGTAAATTGAATAAGGACACAGATTACAAACTAAAACATCTCTCTGTTATCTCACATGAGAAGGAATGTGCCTAGTCATTGCTCAAGATTTCCATGTAGCTAGATTTGTCATTGTCCAAATAGAGGTAAAGGATCCAAGTTGTACTATATTCCCTTTAATGTTCAACTGAATTCATAGCTGAGCTTTTATATGAGAATAACTGATAATTACACATAGTTGGAAAAAAATTTTAAGGCATTATTACAGTTGCTCAAAGCAACTCTCTGTGAGATAGACAAGGCAGGTATCATTATTCTAGTTTTAAAATTTTGTAAATTGAGGCCCAGAGTGAGTATTATTTGCCAAGGTCACGGAGCTACTAGGTTGCAGAGCTAGAATTAGAATCCAGAGTTTTTAATTCTAATTCCAGGATTCATTTTGCTAGATCATACTGCCTCTTAAGTCTGTAATCATTATTAATTGGGTAAAAGACAAATGACCAAGGCAAATGATATGCATTTGAAGGGACTGATTTTGAAAGGGGATTAAAAACTAATGAGAATATACGATTTCCTTAGCATTATTAAATTTTTAGTTGAAAATGTTTCAGATTTCAATAGGACTTTAGAATATCTAGAACCATTTGAGTATATTTGTATATGTTTATGTGTGTATTTATACATATATACATACACATATTTTAAGAGGACATAAAAATAATATGTGACTGAGAAATATTTTAATAAAAGCTAGTTTGGTATTTTGGTACATGTCTCTGGTGTATATATACATACACACACACATATATACACATATATGCATATATGTATATATATATCTATCTCTCTGTCTCTCTGTATCTATTGTAACGATTGGAATGACGCCACCTGCTGGAGAGCTACTGTAGGAAAGCTCCGCCACGAGGAGAAGGCGCCTGAGGGCAAGACATGTGGCTTTTCTTGGGCCACAGGAAGTGACATTTGCTTGTGGGAGGAAGAGGGGGTGAGGCTGGTGCTCTCGCTCTCTTTTGTGAGGACTCTGGTGGAGAGTGGAGCTAAAACTGTGCTCTCCCTTTGATAGATAGATGAATCTAGGCCTTTCTCTTTCTCTTCACCAAATTCTTATTCTCCTTAATAAATGCTTAAAAGTCTAACTCTTGCTAAAGCTTATAATTTATTGGCAACCACTCATTAGATATTTTAGACAGATTAGCTATAATATTAGCCCCTTACACTTTCTAATTGCCACGTATTGAAGGAATGGGGAGCAGCTCAGGGATTAGTCTGATGTAATTATTAGATGAAGGCTCTGAGAAATTTTTTGTTGTTGTTGTTCTACTCCTTATGTCCTGTGAGTAAATGATGTAAGCAGCCTCTACTTTTCGCTGTAGTATGTTCCTAGAAACCAGAACAGAAAATAGCCTGGAGGGGAAAAAAAGGGGGAATAATTTTAGTCTCCATACAATTTTAAGTACAGGCCAGCAATTGCCTTTTTTTTCCCCAGCACCAGATGGTAGATATTCATCGGTAGTAGCACTAATAATATTTGACATATTTTAAAATATCCAGAATTTCATCACTATAAGTATCTACCCTCATAGTTTAAAACCTTCCCAAGCCTTCAGAGATGTAACCTCATGAGTTGCTTTTCCTGAAAACAAATTAATAACTTCTGGCCCACTTTCCAGTAAGGAATCACTCAGAAAGTGTGGGCTGGTCTTCAGACAGTAGATGTGGTCCATTCATTCAGTAAGCATTTATTTAAGTCCAGCTAGGTTTTATACTCAGTGATCAGAAAACAAAGAAAGGTCCTAGGAAAAAAATACATGCTCTCAGTGAACTCATAGTCTAATGGGAAAGACAGCACCAAAATTTCAAGGTACAAACAAAATAAAGGTATACATATGCACATGTATACATACATATATACACAAACACGGAACACATATACAGTTATGCACATTTATACATACATTTAGAGAGAATTAGAGAAGGTAAAAATAATAATATTTAGGAGGTTTTGGAAAGGCAAGTTATAGATGGTGGGATTTTAACTGGAACTTGAAGGAAACCAGAAATGGCTAGATATGGAGATAAGGAGGGAGAAAATTCTAAGCATAGAAGATAACATTTAAAATCCATGAAGTCAAGAGATGGAATAAAAATGTGGGGAGGGGAGTAATGTGCAAGAATGCTGCAAAAATAAAAAAGTGGTTCTGTTATGGGGGACTTCAAATGCCAAAAAACATTATATATGATACTAGAAGTCAAAGAGATCCACTGGACTTTGTTGTCTAGAGAGGGGAAAATAGTCAGGCCTATACTTGAAGACAATCAATTAGAAAGCAGAGTGGAGAATGGTTTGAGGCAATGAAACCCAACAAAAGATTATTAAAATTTAGTCTAGCTGTGAGGTAAAGAGAGACTTCATTAATGCGGTGGCAGTGATAGAGATGTGAAAGTATACAAAAGATGCTATGAAGCCAGCAATAAGAGAACTTGTCAACTTATTTCATATGTGCACATAAGGGTTAATGAGAGAGTGAAGAGTAAAGGATGACACCCAAGTTGTAAGCCAAGGTGACTGAGAGGATGATGTTACCTTTCATAGTTATAGGTAAGTTTGAATTGGAGGAGGATTTAGGGGGAACAATGAGTTGTTTTGGAAATGTTGCATTTAAGGGGGCAGCTAGGTGGTGCAGTGGATAGAGCACCAGCCCTGGATTCAGGAGGACTTGAGTTCAAATTTGGCCTCAGACGTTTGACACTTACTAGCTGTGTGACCCTGGGCAAGTCACTTAACCCTCATTGCCCTGAAAAAAAAAAAAAAAGGAAATGTTGAACTTAAAATGTCTTTGGCGGGGGGGGGGGGGGGGGGGGGGGCAGCTAGGTGGTGCAGTGGATAAAGCACCAGCCCTGGATTCAGGAGGACCTGAGTTCAAATCTGGCCTCAGACACTTAACACTTACTAGCTGTGTGATCCTGAGCAAGTCACTTAACCCTCATTGCCCCACCAAAATAAATAAATAAAATGTCTTTGGGACGTATGCCCACTAGGCAGTTGGAGATGTGAGACTG
The DNA here is from genome assembly GCF_019393635.1 of Dromiciops gliroides. Lineage (NCBI taxonomy): Eukaryota > Metazoa > Chordata > Mammalia > Microbiotheria > Microbiotheriidae > Dromiciops > Dromiciops gliroides. The sequence continues at coordinate 369,241,080 of NC_057861.1, read as the reverse complement.
GAGGTCAGAAGAGAATCTAGAGCTAGACATCTGAAAATCACTTGCAGAGAAACAATTAAAAAGATGAAAGCTGATTAAATTGCAATAGAAATCCAGCAAAGGAGAATAAGAAAGAGAAGACCAGATGGGTAGGAGGAGAGCCAGAAGAGAGTAGTATCACAAAAACTTAGAAGAGAGTAAAAAAGAGAAGAGTGTTAGCCAGAGTGGTAGAGGTAGCAAAGAGATTGGGGGGAAATGATGTTAGATTTGGTAAGTAAGAGATTATTGTTAACTTTGGAGAAAGCCTTTTCAGTTGAATGCTTATCATTTCATGTGTATTCAAAGGCTTTCCAGGTTGGTAAGAACTGTCAGAGTCTATGCTTTCCTAACATAGCCTTTGAGAACCCAGAATCACTTCCATGGTATAATGTGCAAAAGAGTAAATATTTAGTAAAGCTATAACAAAAATAATCAAATTGGTAATCATAGCTGATGGAAATATATAGCATAAAATAGCTTCTTTTAAAAGTGTAAAGTGAGGGGCAGCTAGGTGGCGCAGTGGATAGAGCAGTGGTCCTGGATTCAGGAGGACCTGAGTTCAAATCTGGCCTCAGACACTTTACACACTTACTAGCTATGTGACCCTGGGCAAGTCACTTAACCCAGTTGCCTCACCAAAAAAACAAAAATCAAAAACAAAACAAAAAAAAGGATACTATTTATATGGGAGCAGCTAGATGGTGCAGTGGATAAAGCACTGGCCCTGGATTCAGGAGTACCTGAGTTCAAATCCGGCCTCAGACACTTGATACTTACTAGCTGTGTGACCCTGGGTAAGGCACTTAACCCCCATTGCCCCGCAAAAAAACAAAAACAACAACAAAAAAATAAAAGTGTAAAGTGCCATTTTCCAATTCTCCATCTCTGCCCCCTCCCCCTGAAAACACAGTTGACCATCCTTTATAATACAGAAGTATAATAAAGCAAAATGAATCACTGCATTGCTGATGTCTGACAAAATATGCTTCATTAAGCACCAGTTGTCTACCCTGTCTCTGGCAGAAAACAAGAGGTATAGCATTCTTCTGAAATTACAATAGATCAGAATTGTGAAATCTATCAAAGTCTTTTCCTCTCAAAGAACTTTCTTTACATTTAGGAATCCGGTTATCTTCTAATATGGTCCTTAGGAGAGAATAATAATCCTTGCAGTTTGGATTTTTTCTAGGTAGTTTTATTTAGAAATTTTTGGTTAATGTGTTAATGAATAAATTATATGTAAAGCATTTGTCGGAGACTGAAAGGAGGTATGGGAGAGTTTGGAGATTATAAACAAAACTGTGTTAAAGCTGGGCTTGAGTCACTTAGAGGAAAAAAATGAGGGTAATACATCAAGTGTAAATGGGCAACATTAATGGGAGTTATGGGCACACATCTCAAAAAGAATATACCCCAAAGAATTTATAGAACACCTCTCATAATTGGAAAAAGACAGATTTTACAATTATCCTCAGGACAAGCAGCCAATAGAATACAATACATAGCTTCAGTGTCGAGAGAAATGTATTAGACAAGAGGGAGGCTGGGTTAGAATAGAATGAGAGTGGAAGGAGAAAACATTCTGACTAAGCAATAGCAAAGAACTCTACATTAAGGCATGAAGTATATATAGGCCAAGGTATAAATATGGGGGTTTTGTATGTATATGCATGCATGGATATGGATACATTAAATATAATTAAACTATTTAAATATTGTCCTGTAATTAAGCTTAATGTAATCCTTCCACAGGAACCTGTGTTAATATGTTATGCAATAAAATAATAAATCAATAAGTATTTTTGATAGAGATATGTAAATTAAAATTGATAAGCCCACTGGAACATCAACATGGAATGAGATTTTTCCAAAATTAGGCTTGACATGCAGTGTGGTATAATGGATAGAGAGCCATACTGTACTCCGAACCAGGTAGAGGTGGATTCAAGCCTATCGCTGGTATATTTACTGCTTGAGTGATACTAGGAAAGTCCCTTAACCTCTCAATGCTCTAGTCAACTTTTTTTTTTTTAGTGAGGCAATTATGCTTAAGTGACTTGCCCAGGGGCACACTGCTAGTAAGTGTTAAGTGTCTGAGGCCAGATTTGAACTCAAGTCCTCCTGAATCCAGGGCTGGTGCTCTATCCACTGCACCACCTAGCTGCCCCTCTAGTAAACTTTTTAGAATTAAAAATTTCAAAGAAGGTATTGATCTGCATTGGCAAAGGATTCTTTACCAGGATCTTCCCCTCTACCAATGAAATTACAGATATAGTCCCAATCATTACCTTTAATTTTGTTTATTCTGTATTTTTATTGCTAAAAATTGTTGTTTAAAAAGTACAAGCCAACATTTATATGCAATAATTCCTAAACAATTACACACACACACACAAACACACACACATCACTACAGTTGATCATCATATAATGTTATGGTGTACAATATTCTCCTGGTTCTTACTTCATTCAGCAGCAATTCCTGTGTTTCTAGGTTTTTTTCTGAAATCCACCTGCTCATCAGTGATAAGAATCTTGTGTAGCAATAAGATAAATTTGTTCATTTAATATAAGTAAAGAAACTACCAAAATGTTATTCAATTAGTCAATGAACACCTAATATTTTCAGGCACCGTGTTAAGTGCAGAGGTTACAAAAAGAGGAAAAAATAGTTTCTGTCCTAAAGGAACTTGCAATCTAATAGGGAGAGACAATGAAACAAATATATGCAAAATAAATTATATATTGGATAAATAAAAAATACTTAACAGAGGGAAGGCACTATGATTAAAAGTATTTGGAGAAGTCTTCCTACAGAAGATGGAATTTTAGCTGGGTCCTAAAGAAAGCCAGGAAAACCCATATGTCAAGATGAGTTGGGAGAGCTGATGGGGAGAAGCAATTCCAATCACTAGGGACAACTAGAGTACATGCACAGGGCTGAGAGATAGGTTGTGTTTGGATCAGAGTCTGTGGCAGGGAGTAAGCTGTAAGAAGACTGGAAGAGTAGGAAGGGGTTAGGTTCCAAAGGATAATATTATATGTCAAACAGATACTTTTGTATTTAATCTGAGAGGCAATAGGGAGCCATTGGAATTTATGTAACAGAGGAGCATTTGCATACCTGCACTCTAGAAAAAAATTACTTCAGTGGCTGAATGGAGGATAGATTGAAATGGGGAAAGACTTGAAGCAGGTAGACCCACCAGGAGGCTATCGGAATAATCAAGGCATGAGTTTATGAGGGCCTGTACCAGAGTAGTGGTAGTGTCAGAGGAGAGAAAGGGGTGTTTTTGAGAGATGTTAAAAGGGTGAAATCAACAAGTGCTGGCAACACATTTCTTATGAAGGGGGAAAAGATACCATGGAGTTGCGGTTGACACAGAGGTTGTAAACCAAAGAGACAGGAAGAACTGTTTTACCTTCTACAATGGTAGGTGAGGTAGGATTGAGGAGAGGGTTTAGGAGGAAAGATAATAATATCTGTTTTGGCCATGTAGAGTTTAAGTTGTCTGCCAGATATCCAGTGTGATATGTCTGAAAGTCAGTTGGAGAATAGAAGTCAGCAGAGAAGTCAGTACAAAAAAGACAGATGTGAAGATCATCATCTTAAAGATGTTAATTAAATCCATTGGAGCTGAATTCATGAAGTGAAGTATTATAAAAGTAGAAGAGGGCCCAGGGGGAAAAAGCCCTCAGAGACACTTGCACTTAGAGGAAGTGATTTGGATAAGAATCCATCAGAGGAGACTGAGGAGTGGTCAGATAGGTAAGAACAGATAAGGAGAGAATGGTGTCCTAAAAACTTGAGAGAAGAGAATATCAAAGAGGAGTGAATAGTTAACAGCATCAGAAGCTAAAGAGAGGTCGAGGAGATTAAGGATAGAAAAAAAAATGTCATTGGATCAGACAACTAAGACTTCATTGGTAACTGTGGAAAAAGTGGTTTCATTGTCATGTCAGATAGGGATGAGGGAGGTGATAGTATCAGAGGGTATCTGAGGGATAAGAAATGAGGAAAAGGGGAGAAGAGTGAGTTCAAGAATAATGGCCTCAATGTTTCTATAAAATTGGAGGCAAGGAACTCAGCTGAGATGGTAGGGGGAAAGGGAGCCATAGGAGGTTTGAGAAAGGATGGAAAAGTTTGGAAGAACTATTGTGGAGAATGGGATAGTGAGTTGTTAAGGAAAATATAATAAGATTGCCTAGCAGCAGTGAGGGGCCAGTTGGCCCTCATTTTATGTGGCCAACATAAATTTACAGTGGACAAAGGCTGAACATTTGTGTGGTTTTTCTCTACCTTTGTTCAGCAGCACATGTGTAGGAGTGAAGGAAGCAAAATGTGGGAGTGATACTTGGCTGAGACTTGGTAGGGTATACGTAATGATATAATAAATGTAATTCAAGAGAGGAGCACAGCATAAGATTGAATTGGTTCACAAAGGGGATAAGATGGGAAAAAAGAGCAAACAATGGCTAGTGCAAGGAGAGTCTTGGGAGAGATTTGAGAGAGTAAGGGTTTGGAAGTCACAGGACATATACAGGGTTTTTAAGGGAAAACAGAAGGAGAGCTAAAAAGCCAACATATTATGGTCAGATAAAGAACTTCAGAATTCTAGAATGTGAAGATGGTATATTTGTAGATGTTGGCAAGATCAAGGGTATGATTCTTTGTATGTAGCTGAGGTAGGGTGGAGTAGCTCATGGGAAGTAAGTAGGTTGAAGAACTATGAAAAATTTAAAAAAAATTTTATAATGTTTTCCACACAATTTTCAGTTACAGTAATATGTAGAGATGAATGGATATGTTTATGTGTGTATTGCATGAGTATGCAACCACACACAGAGTAGATATTATTCCTAGGTAACAGGAAATGACAGATAATTTGTGAAAATGTGGCCAGTTCATTTTATATACTAAACAAGAGAGATAGATGGAAAGTTAGATTTTGGAGGGATTAAAATAATAATAAATTTCATTCACTCACAAAATAGAGGAATTATCTTCTGTGGTATTCCTTATATCTGATCATCCAGCTTATACTTTAATATATTTAGTGGTGGAGAGCTTACTACTTCACAAGTTATTTGACTTGATTGCAAAATATCTCTAATTGTTAGAAAAAAATATCAAAGCTGAAATTCACCAAATTCTAGTTTCTGTCCATTGTAGTTCTGAAATTTAAAAACACACAAAGTAAACCTATTCAGTCTTCCCATGAGAACCTCAAAGATATTAGTTCTTTTATTTTAAGGTAAGTATCCCAGATGTATTCAACTGTTCTGTTACTGGATTTCTAAACAACTCCCCACCTCAACCCACATCAATGGATGTTTTTGCCTTCCTCTGGACATACCCAGGGAAATGAGATGGTGTAGTGGATAGAGTGCTGAGCCTGGAGTTAAGAAAACTCATTTTCCTGAGTTCAAATCAGGCCTCTGACACTTAGTAGCTTTGTAACCCTGAGCAATTTATTTAATCCTGTTTGCCTCAGTTCCTCAATTGTAAAATTAATTGGAGAAGGAAAAGGCAAACCACTTGACTATCTCTGTCAAGAAAACCCCAAATTGGGGTGGGGGGGTCACAAGGAGTCAGGCATGACCAAAACTATTGAAAAACATTAAAGACATATCCTATCTTGGCTATCAAGGATTATCAGCCAAATTAATCAACACGTTTTAAGTACCAACAGTGTACCAGGAATAGTATCAGAACTTGGGAAAATAAATGAAAACAGAAATAGTCCCTTTCCTCAAGGAGCTTAAATTCTGTTGGAGAAAATATACCAGTATATGTCAATACAAAATACACACAAAATAATTTCTGGAAGAGAAAGCGCATGTTTAATATGAAGAACAACTTGTAAACAATGGAATAGGACTTTTGAGGCATAGTAGAATGATTGGGAAGAATAGGATAGGATAGGAGAAATGGGGATAGTTTCTAATATGGTTAGGTACTATGGTATAAGGAGTAGCCATCTAGGAAGAAGGGAGCATTAGCCCAGACAAACTACAGCTCATAATTACAGGATTTCTGAGTGAAGACATTGACTTCTTCATCCTTAGGAAAAAAAAAAAAAGATGATGTTGTTGATGAACTTTGATTTGTTAGGATGTTTCCTAAGCACATTTGTTGTTTGTCCAAATAAAAAGCAAAACAATGAGGTATTTGAAGGATGCTTAATTGGATTCAGATATCTCTGATACTTCAAACTGTAATTTAGCAAAAACTAATACATTTCTAGGTGAACCTACCAGCTGTGATTATTAATTATGAGCACCAATATAGTCTCAGTATAAAAGGGAGGAATGGAAACTTAGAATAAAGCTCATTACACCTGGTAAAAATGAGAAATATGATGTTCTGGTACACAGAAGTAGATAAAAAGTTTATTATTATTTTTGCTTTCATCTCATCTTTTCTATATTGATTGTGTCTGAAAATGTTAGTGTTTCATTTGAGTGGTATACACATACGTATTTTTAAACAGTGGAAATAGATTTTTAAAGTGATGTGAAGAATCATAGAATAACAGAATTGAAAAGAATCTCAAGGATCACCTGGGCCAGTCTCATCCCCAATAAAACGTTTTCCAGTTTCCAGTTAAAGTCCTCCATTGACCGAAAATTCCCTACCTATCAATGAATCCCTATGTGTATATCTATTTTACTTCTCTAATTATTTGGAAGTTAAGTTGATTCAAAAATCTATCTCCCCATAAATTCTAGCCATTCATTTAGATTCTGGTCTTTGAAATAAGCAGACCAAAATGTCTCTCATTGAAGTGTCAATCCTTCAGATAGCTGGAGAATGCGATCAACTTTACTACAACTACTCATTTTCCCAGGCTAAATAGCTAAAAACTCTTTAACACATCATATGATATGGTTGCAAATAATCTCATCATCCTGGCTTTCCTCCTCTGGATTCAATATAAATTATCAATGCCCAAGAAGAAGCGTGATGCTTAGAACTGTACATATCTCTGGATATGATATAACTTTGGAAAAGTAAACTATAAGTATTATTGCCAAAGTATAATTAAATAAAAATAATCAATAAATGTGTCAAATATATTATTTTAATGTACTCTAAAAGTCTCTTGACCTTGGATATTGTAATATATTCACTTAGCCTAAAATCATATTAGCATTTTATGCTGTCATATCGCACTATTGACTCATATTGAGCTTATATTGCACTACAATTAAACAAAACCAAGTAATGCATTGGCTTCAGTTCTATTTCAGTAAATATATTTGCTCTGAGCTATTTCAAGTTGCTGAGAAATGGAGGTAAATCCATCATTTGAGGGTAATGAGTTACAGTTTTAGGTAGTGCGGACAAAGAGACCTTGAATCTAGGAGAGTCCATCCGTAGGAAGAATATAAATTAAAGAGTGCAAATTTTGAGTAGCAGCCCAGAGTGGGCAGTACACAAGTTAGAATTAACATAGATCAGAAAGAAAAAATACATAATATGTATACACGTATTTATAAAAATATATTAGAATGTATCCTAATATATGTCCATACCCATAAACATCTGTATGTAAATATGTGTGTGTGTGTTCCCTTTGCCATCCAGGTTGATATATAATGTGGAGGTTATGGTTATCAAACTTTCTAACACTGCTTCCATGCTAGCTATATCTCAGATTAAGCTATTTCAAACATAAGTATGGATGTGTTTTTCTTAGGGAAGAAGCAAGAGTAACAGAATGAGTTTTCAAATCAATGCTTGAACTCCTGGAGCTTAGTTTGTTCTTTAAATTGTTTTACTTAAAAGTCTTTCACCATACAGTCACAATGCTATAATTTAGCTAATTGAACTCTGAACCTAAAATATAGCAACACTTGTGAAAGAACAATTCAAGTCGGAGATTATCCAATCAAATTAAATTACAGTCCTCCCTGCTGGTAGAGAAATGTGTTTACAGCCAATGAAAGAACAACAACAACAACAACAACAAAATCCTGGTCCGCTTGAGAAAACACACTAAAGTGGGGACATTAAAGATGAGAGATTCTTTCTGATTTGTCTGGCATAGCACCCAGACTGATTTTTTAATTTATTTTTCTAAATTTATAGACAGACACCCTTTGCTGAGCCTGTAGGCATATTTACAAACTGAAACCATATTCCTCGAAAGAGTGATATTTGTTTTGTGAACACTTACCCACAAACTAAATTGCTAAAACATAAAAACATAATATTGGCTCGATTACCAAGTTGTACTAATATGCTGAGAGCAAGATTTTCCTTTGCAGTTTCATAGTAGAAAAGGCACTAGCTGTTTCTAACTTTTAGATACTCATAGTAAAAAAGAGGTGTTGCATTCACTGAATAGGTAAACATTGATTCTCTTTTTTTTTTTTTTTTAAGTGAGGCAATTGGGGTTAAGTGACTTGCCCAGGGTCACACAACTAGTAAGTGTTAAGTGTCTGAGGCTAGCTTTGAACTCAGGTCCTCCTGACTCCAGGGCCAGTGCTCTATCCACTGCGCCACCTAGCTGCCCCGATTCTCTTTTGAAAGTAATAATATAAAGAAAAATTAAGAGGCACATGTAAAACTGGATCTATGAAGTACAGTCAAACCTTAACATTCTTGTAACTTTTGTGACCACGTATTTTTTGTGATTTTATTAGTAACTTCATTTTTACTTTCATGTTGGCAGCTGCTCATATTTGTGGCCATACACAGTAGAGGAAAAAATGAGGAGAGATGTGTGCAAGCTTGCAGAGCAGCTAGTATCCTTTTTTTTTTTTTTTTTTTTTTTTTTTAAATTTTTTTTTTTTGTGGGGCAATGAGGGTTAAGTGACTTGCCCAAGGTCACACAGCTAGTAAGTGTCAAGTGTCTGAGACTGGATTTGAACTCAGGTCCTCCTGAATCCAAGGCCAGTGCTTTATCCACTGCGCCACCTAGCTGCCCCCAGCAGCTAGTATCCTTCTAAGTTCGTCACTGGTCTTGTTCATCCTACTGTTTTTTGTTTGTTTGTTTGTTGTTTTTTGGGTTTTTTGCGGGGCAGTGAGGGTTAAGTGACTTGCCCAGGGTCACACAGCTAGTAAGTGTCAAGTGTCTGAGGCTGGATTTGAACTCAGGTCCTCCTGAATCCAGGGCCGGTGCTTTATCCACTGTGCCACCTAGCAAAAGTTTACAGCTTTTGGTAGTCATGGGACTACAGTGCATTTCCCATTGGTTCATCGTATCAGTATTTCTGGTTTGTTTGCTTTTTTTCACTTTTATTCTGTGTTTTATAATGTTATCCACATGAAAGTTGAGGATTAAGTTTACATTCATAATTTTAGTTTGCTCTGATACTGTAGTTATCGTGTGCATGCATGATTGTTCTGTTTTAAAATGCATAAAATTGGAGTGACCCTAAAAATCAAGTTGAAGTGAAATTTGTCATGAGGATGAAGGATAAAAAGACATGAAGGACACTTGGTGAAACCATCATCTCTCTTCATTGCCCCAATGATTGTTTTCCCCTATGATTATTCTCTAATATATAGTATCAGAGCTTTTATAAATGAGTTATATATAGAAATTAATTGCTTAACCCAGTTCTCTCACAATCAGTTCCTCAACTAACCCTGCAATATTTTTACTCCAATTTGCATTAATTATCACTAGATAGTTCTAGGGAGTAACAAGGCTGGCTCTCCACATCAAAGTGTTATTCTAAGGTTTTTAGCACAACCAGAGATCTAGTCACTAGTTCCTAGTCACTAGGAACAAGAAACATAAACTTGAAATTAAATTAAAAATGCAATGATTGTTTGTATAACCTGTTTCCATAAAATACAGAAAGATAGAGATATAATATTGTCAAACTGGAATTTTGATGAAAATAGTCTATACCATAAAATGGAGGTCTTTAATGGGGCAGAGGAGTTGCAGCTCATGGTACCGAATAGCAAACACTGGAGTACCTAAGGGAGGGAACAGGGTTTATATAGGGCAGGGCTTCTTAAATTTTTTCTACTCCCAACCCCTTTTTGCCCAAGAAATTTTTTATGTCACCCTTGGTATAATAGGTATATAAAATAGGTTTACATAACCTTTTACAGTTGCCAAAATTTTTGTGACCCCCCCCACATTAAGTTACATGACCCCATATTAAGTCAGGACCCACAGTTTAAGAAGATTTCATATAGGGTACTAAGATTGAGAGAGTAAGGAAACTGCTTTGGGGAGTTAGGATAACTATCTCATAATTTCACCAGATAAGTTCTTTTGCATAACAAGAAAAAGTTCATGAGGAAAGCTTGGGGATTTTAGAAGAGGGGAAAGTTTGGAATTCTTAACAAAATAATCAGAAGCCAGAATGAAAATGTCTGGTCATCCCCAGGCAACTCATTGGCCTAGGAACAGAAACAAGGTCAGTATCAGTTAGTTCTTAGTCAATTTTGTTTGTCAATATATAATAAGATTTGAAAGTAATATAATAGAAAGAACTATAGCCAGAAAGACCTAGCTCCATATAGCCAGGTGAAAAAACACAGGTCCTTGGATTTCCTCTATTAAAGAATTAAAACTTGAAAACATCCTGATTAAAGATAACAGCAAGGTTTTTTTTATTTGGCACAAGGGGATGTGGCCGGAAGGAAAGTCTAGAACTTTAACTTCCTTGAACCAGAAAAAAGACAATGCTTTTCTAGAGGGTAGATGGGGTGACCACCTGAAAAAGGAAAGTTCTTTTTTGGGGTGGGGAAAGCCTTGATGTTTGACATATTCCTGAGAGTCAAGGATTTTTTTTTTTTAAATGATGGTCTTCATCTTTGGAGTTATCTGTGTCTCCTGGCTCCAGCCAGGTTTGTAGACAAGCCCAGCCAACATTCCTGCTTGTAAACCTTTATCTCCCCTTACTTCCTCAGTATGCTTGTCCTGCTATCTGGTCATCTTTGAATCCACTTCTCACAGGAGAAGTCCCCGCTAATTGATTCCAAGCCTTATGTCACTAGGATACTTAGAAGCTCTGTGACCCTGAGCAAATCACTAAGCCTCTATATGCCTCTGTTTCCCAAACTGCAAAATAGGCATAATAATAACATCTACCTCCCAGGGTTGTGGGGAGATTTAAATGAGATAATATTTGTGAAGTGCTGAGCACAATGCTGGGCACATAGAACGTACAGTATAAATGCTTCCCAATCTACAAAATGGGGATATTAAGAGCACCTACCTACCAGGGTTGCTATGAAGATCAAATGAGAGAGTATTGGTAAAATGCTTTGAAAACCTTAAAGTGCTATATAAATTCTATTATTTGCTCTGTGTTATCTTTGATTTGCTAGCTATTTAATAAGCACATTTGTTTTGTCTTGTTTATTATCCTCCAGTGTATATGCTTAGATCTTGTATTTTTTAATTTATCCTATATATTCATATATTATCTCAAGGTAAAATGAAAAATCCTTGAAAACAAGGATAGGTTCATTTTTTCTTTGGTCATTGAGTGCTTAACACATAGTAGGTGCTTAATGGATGCTTATTGACATTGATTAAGAATTGGAATTATTCTTTCTTCACCCTAATTTCACATTGCTTCAGGTTATATATCCAGATGCAAGGAGTTCTTAAAGTTTTAGTAATTCACTTAACTAGAATAATTTTAAGGTTCATACTTTCATTCCTACCCATCATGTAGGGTAAGGTCCTCCTCCATTTCTTTCCAAGAATTAGCCCTACTTGAATCTGAATTGTTCCCTCAACCATCTTTTGTCCTTCCTATTTCACAGTGCAGGTCTAGATTTCCATTATTTTTGCTATATGTAGACTACATGTGCTGCTTCTAAGAATTTCCATTTTTCTCAATTAAAAAACAGAAGCTTTTGGGGGCAACTAGGTGTTGCAGTGGATAAAGCACTGGCCCTGGATTCAGGAGGACCTGAGTTCTAATCTGGCCTCAGACACTTGACACTTACTAGCTGTGTGACCTGGGCAAGTCACTTAACCCTCATTGCCCTGTTATGGCACAATTGACACCGAAAATACTCAGCCAGGTACTCGAGGTGGAGAGAGAGAGAGAAAGTTTATTATGAGTAGATCCAAAGAGGGTTTCATTCAAGTCTCCAACAATGGGGGGGGTGAGTCTTGTAGCCCACCTGACTATATACAAAATGAGTAGGCATGGTATAGTGGCAAGTTTAACAAACGAAGATGAGGTCAGTTATTCACCAAACAAAGGATGTATAATGGCTCCTAGTGGTTAGGGGAGGCTTGTCATTGCAGTTGGGGTACCTCAAGGCCAGAACCTGTTTGAGACAGACAAGGTCAGAAGGCAGAGATTATAGGCTTGCAGCAAGGCCAGGGTCTGTTTAAGACAGACAAGGTCACAGGCCACATGTGATTTTCCACATCAGCCCTGTAAAACAAAACAAAACAAAACAAAACCTGAAGCCTTTTATATCTTTTTAAAAAAAATTTCTGCACTCGATTTATCTATGGCATTTAATTTTTTAAAAATCTTAGTCCAAAATGATTCAAGTTAAGATTGTTAATCTGAAATAAAGAAAACTACCTGAGTAGCAAAAAGTAGGATCTTTGTGGCCAGAGCACCGCAGTATGGGGAACCACTTAGCAAAGAAGTACTGAAGTGCCTCCTGCAGAAGCAGAGGAGACAGGATTTAAATAGTAACTAGAAAGGAGTCTCAGAGAAGGCATCACCTTAGGATTCTAATAAGTAAGATTTTTGCATAACCACCCAAAAGTCAATAGTGGAGGGAGTGGTGACTAAGTCTCTAAGTGACCTGCCCAACCTTAGAGTCAGTGAAATCCCTGGCAGATAGCCCCTTCCAAAGTCTGCATTCAGCAGGATTATGACCTCTTTAATCTTTCATTCTCCAGTGCCAAGGGAAGAACAATGGATTTTGAATTAAACTAAACTAGATTTATTCTCTTACCTGTATCTTTCCAGTTCTCAATTTCTAATTCTAATCTAGATGTAACTTTAGTCTTCCCTAAGAGTCATTTGCATAGAACCCACTCAGGTACTTTCTCAACTTGTATTCACACAAATGAATCCACAGTAGGCAGTGTCAACCTGAATTCAAAAGAAAGCAGCCAATAAAGCAAAAATTATGATCTTTAGTTGGTACAAAGAGTTACAACTAGGGTTCCACACAGCTGTAAGTGCTGGGGGTACTGAAGAGGGACTGGACTCAGGGTTCTTATAAAGTATTTGGAAAGAGGGAGCGGGGCTTCATGTCCTAGGGGGTTGGGACTTTCTACTATTTTCACCAAGTAAGTTGTTTTGCACAGCAAACTGAAAGTCTTTAGAAAAAACTGGGGCATAGCAGAGGAAATAGTTTAGGACCTTTACAAAACAGTTAAATGTAGGGAATGATAAAGTCTGGTCAGCCTCAGGCAATTCAGGGGTCTGGGAATGGGGACAAGGTCAGCTTCAGTCAGCTTCTACCTTGAGCTTTAAGAGTTGTCTGTGTATCTGCCCTATTAATTCTAGAGCTCAAAAGTTCCATGAAAGCACTTCCCATAAATAATCAAGCAGTAGACTCAATGAGCTCTTAAAGGCATTTTCTTAAGAACAGTTGCTATAAAATATCTATAGGTTATTCTCCCATAACTACAGTGTCTATAGGAAGAGTGGGCTCAAAGCTTGATAACAATGGCAGTGAAGCACACATATACAATATATTTGTGGCAAAGTACCTAGCATTTCAGGGTCTGGAATTTGTTTTTTTAAGAATCCTCATAATGGATCCCCAGAGTTTATATCTTTCCATAACTGGGCTTTTTATTCACTGCCTATGGCCATGCTCCTTCTTGCTGTGCCCTTCGTCTACAAACTATCTGTAGTCATGACTATCTGGATTTTGTGTCTCCACCTCCTGCAAAATATTAGATCTCTTTCTGGTCTAGTAGTTCCCCTTTGGGCAGCATTTAGCATTTATTAAATGCCTACTATGTGCTAGATAGTCTGCTAAGCTCTTCAGAGCTGTATGGAGAATGTATGAGGAACAAGCAAGAGAAATTCCCTTCTCACTCCACCAGAAAGGTCTCCTACATAGATACCCACAACTAGTACTCTTTCTCATTCTCGAAATCCAACTCCTGAAATTTATCTGGGGTTTTGCTATTTTAAAGTTGTTGAAATATTATAGTTTTTGTATCTGTCTATCTCCTACAAACAGACCAGAGAAATTAATGTTTAATCTCTCCTACAAAATTAATAAACAGATCAGAGAAATTATATCTTATAATATCTCCTACAACTTGTTTCCATACCTGTCCTCTTCTAAACACCCAAATCAGAGAAAACATAAATATTCTACCAAAACCAGATCAGAGATAGAAAAAACAATTTACTTTTGTCCCAAGAAGAAATATAGCATGATCATGCTGGCAACCTCCCTCCTCAGAAGGGAGCTCAGGGATTCCCTCTTTCTGAGGGTATATATGGTTTTCTGTCCATGGGTTAGAGGGTGTTGTCATTTACAGATAACCCAAAAGCAAATATTATAACAAGAATGAATATAACAGAGGCATCATTATAAGATTACAGGATTCCAAAAAAGGGTTTGGCAAGTATGGGGATGCCCAGATGTTATCATAAGATAGGGACTTAATATCTTGAGGGAAAAGAAATCACTAGGTAAGGTCTTTTATATGCTAGTTATCTGGGTTCAGTTTGGAGTTCAGTTGAAGGACATTATGTTCTTATTAATCCAGGGTTTCATAAAAAAAATACTTTTGGATAAGATGGCAACTGCATCAAATCCAAGTGATCCACATATTCATATTAACAAAGTACAAGAGGTATGGCTAATTTTTTGGTCTTCCAGTCATCTGTTGTTCCCTTCTTGGCACGATCAAATAAGTGTTCAGATTTCATTAAAGATTCTAAAAGAGATCAGGGCACAGACATATCTTTTATAGTTATAGTGACTTTTGTGACTACATCAACTGAGTTGGGGTGGGGAAGGGAGAATTCCTTCTTTTACATATTGTTCATTTATTTTTAAAATTATTGAAAATACAAGCTACACAAAGATTATTTAATAGTTTATCATCAAATGAAAGTAATTACAAATGTAATTTTAAAATTAAAGGTTAGAGGCATTTGTAAATACAGTCTCAAACATATTTCTTTGCCCATATAAAGCATTCAATTATTTTTTCAATTGCATTGGAATATTTCTAGTGCTTTTATGATAATAATATTTTTATTGTAGCATGCTAAAGTTAATAAAAGTATTTTACATAAAGCCTTATTGGGGGTCTTTCAGCCTCGTCTTTTCTTTGATAAAGTTTGATAATTTTTCGTAAAGTTTAAGTCTGACTATGTCTCCTCCTCCCTAGTTCACTCAATAAACTCTCCAGAATCAATTGCTCTATTTGGCATTTAAAACTCTTCACAAGGGGTCAGGTAGGTGGCACAGTGGATAGAGCACCAGCCCTGTATTCAGGAGGACCTGAGTTCAAATCCAGCCTCAGAAACTTGACACTTACTAGCTGTGTGACCTTGGTCAAGTCACTTAACCCCAATTGCCTCACCAAAAAAAAATTTAAAAATTAAAAAAAACAAAAAACTCTTCACAACCCAGCCCCTTTCTAGGTTTCTAGTTATATTGTACTTTACTCAACCCTGCCTCACTTAAATTCAATTCACTGCAAGTCATGACATCACATTCCTGATGTTATGGTACTCTGAAAACGATGGACAAACTTCTACAACTCTGCTAATTGTACTATAGAATTTAGCTACTTGCTTTTCATCCAAAACAATACTTCATCTCTTGATTCTCTTCCTGTTCACTGGCTGTCTCCCGGAAGTGTGTTGGAGTCAATTTGAACTTACCCAAAAGAGAGCTGATTGTTAAATTTTCAGTGCAACCAATTATATCTCTCCCCCCAAAAAATATCCACTGCTACAAATAATAATTTGATTTATGGTTTTGTTGGTTGCCTGGACTTAAAAAAGTGATGGAGGAAATGTTTTTAATGTAAATTCTACCTAAAATTATGTAGTACATATTTTTTGAGTAGTACATATATATTTTTTTAAAAATTCTAGCACAATGTTCTGCCTTCTCACCCCCACCACTTATATTTCCTGCTCCATATCAACTTCAATCTAACTTCTTCAAGGGATCTTTCTCAGCTACCCTTTGACCTCTCCCTGCATCTTTTGGGGGATACCTCCAATTTACCTAGTATATATTGTGTGTATATCTTCATTTGCATGTTGTCTCCCCTTTAGAATAAGAGCTCCCTGCTTTAGTTTATATCTCCAATGCTTAGCAAGATCTCTGACACATAATAAACACTTAGTAAATGCAAGTTAACTGAATGACTGATACTCTCAGTGACAATGTAGATCTAATTATCTAATTAGGATAGTTAAGTGACTTTTCCATAATTCCATCAGTAATAAGTGTCTGAGTATTTGAACTTAGGTCCTTGTTCACTCACTTTGCATTATGCCATGCTATCTCTAATATTCAGTATAACTTCCCAGATATATAGGAAAGTCTTTCAAAATTAATGAGAAACTCTGTTTTTAAATCTTTCTTAAGAAAGTAATATAGTATTTATTTCATATTTAATGTCTTTTTTGACCAATTTGAATTAGGAGATTAATGATAATCATATTTTATAAAATAAATATCAAACTGAGCAGCATAACTAATTGGAAAAAATACTGTACTTGGAGTCAGATGACCTGAGTTCCAATCCTGGATCAGTCACCTTGTTTGAGCTTGTGCAAGTGACTTGAGATATTACCTTTCTGTCTCAATTCCCTCACCTCTAAAATGAAATTATTGTACTAGGTGGCCTCTGAGCGCCCTTCTGGAACTAAATCTGCAATCTTAAACCCTTAACAAAAATTATGGTCTTATTATTTTTTTTTTAGTGAGGCAATTGGGGTTAAGTGACTTGCCCAGGGTCACACAGCCAGTAAGTATTAAGTGTCTGAGGTCAGATTTGAACTCAGGTCCTCCTGACTCCAGGGCCAGTGCTTTATCCACTGTGCCATCTAGCTGCCCCCCAAAATTATGGTCTTATTATCAAAAAAGTGTTCTAGCACTTTCCCTCCAACATTTAAACAGTTTTATTACTATAATTAATTGAGATATGAATACATTTATCTTAACAAACTTAAGTATAAATGTACCAGAGACAAATTGTTAAAAGTGAAGGAAGAGAAACTGGTTAATGAGATTACCCTACTGCCCATTGCACACAAATGTTTAGTATACTTATGTCTGCCTCTAGGGAGATCTTTTTCTTGCCCCCAGTTACAAACAGCCCAGGGAACTGACCAGTTGTAGATAATTTAGAGGAAGCTGGAAGGCAGGGACAATAATAGATAGTGTTGCTTTCTAAATTATTATAAAGGACTTAAGTGCTTAAAATTGTGTAGATTCTGCATATCTGAATATCAAACCTTTTAAGGAGATTCTAAGATAAATATATCTTTTGTGCTTCTTCAATTCTGTTTCATCCAAGATATGGTCTGCATTTCTTTCTTTTTTAAATTTTTTTTTTGCTGGGCAATGGGGGTTAAGTGACTTGCCCAGGGTCACACAGCTAGCAAGTGTCAATTGTCTGAGGCCGAATTTGAACTCAGATCCTCCTGAATCCAAGGCCAGTGCTTTATCCACTGTGCCACCTAGCTGCCCCCTCTGGTCTGTCTTTCTAATACAGATAGTCTTCTACCTCTAGAGCCCTCAGCTCAGCAGTCTATAGCTCTAAAATTAAACTTTGGTACTCCATGCTCAGCAAAGGCTCTTAGCTCCAATCCATGGTGCTTCCACTTTCTATCTTTGTGAAGGGATAGAAAGAATGGGAATAGTATCATATAACCTATGCCAAGATAGGAATTTGGGATATCTTTCCTTGCTTGTTGCTAAGTGTAACCACTAATAATTATTTCTCAGACACTTATGACACAATCCATATGTAAGTTCACAGAAGATATATACTGGAAATGAACATTATAGCCTAGGTACAGCAGTAGAATGAAGAATCAAAATTCTTTGAGTATATGTGCTGTGACTGGGGAGAGATATAGGAAGGAGGATAAGTTTAAATGATTCTTCATCATCATCTAACATGTATATAGTGATTTGAAGTTTGAAAAGCACTTTATAATATCTCTTTTGATCCTCAAAACAAGCCTAGGAGTTAGTTGCTCATATCTCAAATTTACAGATGAAGAAACTGAGGCAGAATAGAGGGTGAGTGACTTGCCTATAGCCATATTCCTGGTTTTTGACTAACATAAAAATATCCTGTATTTACCTTGTAGACAGGATGCTGTGTAGGTGATAATGAAGTTTGTTGTATCATGAAATCAACTCAATGAGTAGTCATTAATGGATCAGTGTGAACCTGGAAGAAACTCTTTAGTAGGAGAACCCCCAAGGAGCTATCCTTGGTCCCATGAGATTCAACACTTTTAATCAGTGTCTGTTTCAGATTTTCAAATGGCGCAAAACAGGGATGAATGGCTAAAATGCTGAATAACAAATTCTGTATAGAAAAAAAAAAAACTTGACAAGATAAAAAAGAGTGAACCGAAAGTGGAGGTATGGCAGGTCACTCAGCTACTCAAAGGGAATATTTAATTGCCTCTAGGACCAAATGTAAGTTCCTCTGTTTAGTTTTTTAAAGCACAGTATAACATGGTCCCAACCTCTCTTTTCAGTACTGTTGGACATTACAGCCTTTCCTACACTCTAGTATCCAACTTTACTGAACTATTCTCTGTTCTTCACTCATCTCATTCCATTTCCCTTCTCTGCACCTTTAAGCTAGCTTTCATGAACTTCTTCCTTACTTCTACCTCATAGAGTTAGTTGGGTCCCCCCTCCTCCTTAAAATGTAGCTCAGGTATCATATTCCACATGAAGCCCTTTGTGATCCTCCTGACTACTAGTGGCCACCTTCCCAGACTACCTTGTATGTAACTATTGTCTGACCTTCCAAAAGATATTCTGGTACTAATTTCTCAATTCCTAAACATGTATGTTACTATCTGTCATCTATCCATCCACCTATCATCGATCTATGAATGTATTTATTTTATATTTATGCTATGTTTTCAATGTACTTATTATCTCACCCATTAAAATGTAAGCTCCTATTGAGAAGGGGCCTTTTTTTTGGGGGGGGGTGAGGCAATTGGGGTCAAGTGACTTGCCCAAGATCACACAGCTAGTAAGTGTTAAGTGTCTGAGGCCAGATTTGAACTCAGGTACTCCTGACTCCAGGGCCGGCGCTCTATCCACTGCACCACCTAGCTGCTCCTGAGTCGAGACCTTTTTATTTTTTGTACTTGTGTCCCCAGTGCTTAGCATAATGCCAGCCACATAGTAAGTATTTAATAAATAGCTGTTGATTGATTGATTGATTGCCCAGGTTTTCCTCTATACCTAGAATCTAGTCCTTCCGTATTTCCACAATTAAAGTGCTCCCCCTCCTCCCCGTACCATCTTCTATATCAAGCCTTCTTAATCATGTGTGTGTATGTTGGATGGATTCCTTTAGCTGTCTGGTAAAACCTATAGACAACCTGCTTAGAATAATGTTTTGTTGTCTACATTCACAATTAATGGAATGCTAAATTTCACATGGAGATTAGTGAAAATTAAGATATTTCCCATCTACAGCTTCATGGATTCCTTTGGAGTCTATGGATCCCAATTTAAAAGCCCTTGTTCTGGCTTTCTTGATCCCTCTAATATCCTCCTCCACATTTGTTTAGATAGATAAATAGATAGATAAAGATATTTTTATAATATATGTATGTATGCACACACATATTACCTATATGCATATATGTAGTATGTGTGTACACACACATGCATGCATGTCGTATGTGTGTTATATGTAGTCTGTGTGTATACACACTCATATTGTCTTTATGATATATGTAATCAACTTGAGGACTTTTTTTCTTTGTGTCTGTACAAAACCTAGCACATCGAAGGCAGTTTGCAAATATTTATTGATTAATTGTCAAAGGTAAATTTCTTTATTTGCATCTAGAAAACCAACTTCATAAATTCATTATCGAATCAATGTTAAAGAACGCTAATTAGCCAACATTCCCTATGGAAATTTTTTTTTTTTAAATGTCCACGTTTTAGTCCAAGCTTAATAAGTGAGTCGATTATATTTAATGGCAGACCGATAATGCTCATCCATCTTTTCTCTCTATATTTTCCCATTCCTTAGGCTCCCTTGCTGTTTTACCATCCATATCATAATACCTAACTATAGGTCCACACTGGTGCTCTATTCTAAGCAGGCTTCCAAGAGCCATAGTTTTGACGACACATGAAATGCCAGTCTTGCTGTTGTTTGGTATGGTTAGATTCTATCAGGAGTACTTCTGGTAACAATATTATAAGGATACAGATAGGCCGGAACACATCCAGAAGAGGAACAACAAGTCTGGACACCATAACCTATATTAATTGGCACTTTTAGCCTGAAGAAAAACCAAAAAGTCCGAGTATATGGGGGCATACTATCCATCTTTAAATATTTAAAGAGCTGTTATATAGCAGAAGGATTAGATTTGTTTTCGTTGGCAGAAGTAGAAGCAAAAGAAAGATGTTACAGAAGAATAATTGATGTAGATTTCATATAAAGAAAACTTTGTCAGAATTAGGGCTCTACAAAAATAGCATGGGCTGCTTCCAGAAATATATGGTCTCAGGGCAACTAGGTGGCACAGTGGATAGAGCACCAGCCCTGGAGTCAGGAGGACCTGAGTTCAAATCAGGCCTCAAACACTTAACACTTACTAGCTGTGTGACCCTAGGCAAGACACTTAACCTCAATTGCCTCACCCCCCTAAAAATATATATATATATATATGGTCTCCCTTCAGCAGAGGTCTTCCAGTAGAGGCTGAATGAGGAGTTGCTTTTATGGAGAGATTCTTATTTATTTAAGGGTTGGACTACATAGCCTCTGACATCCTTTGAATCCAGAGAGTATGTGTTTCTAAAAAAACAATGGCTGCGGCAGCTAGGTGGCGCAGTGGATAAAGCACCGGCCCTGGATTCAGGAGTACCTGAGTTCAAATCCGGCCTCAGACACTTGACACTTACTAGTTGTGTGACCCTGGGCAAGTCACTTAACCCCCATTGCCCTGCAAAAAAAAAAAATGGCTGTTGAAAGATTAGATTAAAGATTAGCAATTTAGGCTTTTAAAAGGAAATGAAATCCAGAGCAAATCTATCAAGCTATCTAGCTCTCTCTCTTTTTCTCTACATGCATTTGTAAATATAGCATGTATGTATAGGTGCATGTGATATATGTATATACACATACATGCATATTCACATATATGTAAGTATGTGCATATATATGCGATTTGGTTCAAAGATGTTAATTGATATTTGGAGCAATTGATCAATATAATAAATTTAGAGATCTATTATTTATTGCTTCCTCACAAAAATAACTATTTTAGATTGCCACAAATTAAACAATTTTACTGGTAATCATAAGAATAGTTTTCAAAGAAATGTTAAACAGTGACTTAAAATGAATGGAATAATTAAGTAAATATGAAGTTAGAGGTACATTGACGGTGAAGATTTGTATCAAATATTTCTGCTTAAAGGAAAAATAATAAAATATATTTTCTTCTTTTATGAAGTGAGTAGAGATGCAATCTCTTCATGTAGCTGGATTATGATATCAGCTTTTCCACAGAAGAGAAAGAGCATGACTGATATAAAATCTTTAAATGTCAACAAAAGTGGACCAAATCTTCATTTTAAGGATTTTGGTCTTGAACAAAAATCACATTCACATACATTTTGTGACCAAATTCATTTGCCTTGTTAGAAAAGAAGACCAAGCTGATTGTGTTAGGATTTTAGTAGGCAGTTTTAAATTCACTGAATATTAGCATGCTAAAGCTAATACTTAGGAGGAGCACTGACTCACTCTGGAACCAGAAGACAGATTTGAATCCATATTCTAGAAATTCAGGTAATTAGAATTCAGGAAAATCACTAAACCTGCCGGGGAATCATTATCCTAATTGGTAAAATGAGAGGGTTGGACCCCATGACCTCTGAGGTGCCTTTCAGTTTTAGAGCTAAAATTCCATAATCCCCAGAGATCATACAAACAACAATCTGATCATAATGGATCTAAGTAATTTTTAGAGAACATTGATACCTTGAAAAATATGTTTTCAGGAGATAACCAATCCTTTTACTGGACACAGATTGTCCCTTCTTGATCTTTTACCCCATGTTATTCTTGTACATGTTTCCTCCATAAATTCTCTGTTTAACATGCTGGAAGACTTCTCATGGATACATAATTTTAGTAAACTCTCCCATTAGTTGTTCATTTATTCAGTAAAGAAAAAAAGGAAATGGTTTAATTGTAGTTCATGTAAAATACTTAAGAGTTTTAATAAACTCAAACCTCAATATGTGAGTCAGTCATGTATCATGGATGACAAAAAAATGCTGAAGCAAACTATACCTTTATAGAATCTTAGTGTCTAGAGATAGGAAGGCAAGAGTCTTGTTATACCCTTCAAAGATGAGATTGCATCCATTATAGTCTTTTTGTTTCTGGGTACCATGTTTCAAGACATATATTAATAAATTGGAGACTGTCCAGAGGAGAGAATCCAGGATGCTAAGGACTATTTAAATTATGCCACATGAAGAGAAGTTGAAATAAATAAGGATGTTTGAATTAGATAACAGAAGACTTTACACATATGATAAAATATTTTTCAAATGTTAGAGAATGTAATATCAATCAATAATGAATCAATAAAATGTTTATTAAATGGTTGCTATGTACAAAGCACTGTACTAAGATTCAGGTATACACATGGATACAAAGTCACTCCCTGCCCTCAGAGCTCACCCCATAATGGGCGAGATAACACACAAAGGAGGTTTCTGTGGCAAATCAGACGGAATAGTCCCAGTGTCCTTAGGATATAGTGGCAAAGCAGATGATAATGCCTCTTTTTTAAATATAACTTCCACTGCTAAAATCATATCAGTTTCTAATGTTGAACCATTTGAAAATGTCAAGGAGTTTTGTGGCAAGAATTTTATTTTCTGGGTCTTCAGAATGAAAGAAATATTTTACTTAACTCTGTGTAGTTTCTTAGGGTACAACCAGACCACTTGTCAGGTTTTTGAAGGATTTTTCCATGTCATGAGTAAAATTGTCTAACATTCAGCTCTGTACAAAAATGGAATGTACAACCTACTTGAAAGTTCTGTTATTCTCCATCACAGATGTGTTCAAGCAGATCATGAATAACTATTTCAAATTAATTCTTTCCATTAGGTTCTGGCATGTGAGGGGAGATTAGACAATGTAAACTCTAAGATTAAAGGACCCTTCCAATTCAGAGATCCTAAGATTATATGTGTTTAACCCTGTAGTTTTTATTACTTGTAGATAATTTTATTTTTGAAATTCAATTCTGTTTAATATATTTACAATATTGATTTAAAAATATAACTTGCTTCCAAATAAATTCACAGTCTGATACAGTTGGTTATTTTATTTCTTCCTGTAAAGATCATTTAACATGTACTAGTCTCTGAATCCAGCATATGTTATATTGGAGCTCAACAAAAAATAAGCAATTTGCCTGTGAAGTTCTTGAGAATGATTGTAGTATAATGAGTCCCATTATTTATGAATTCAGGGAGTCTCCCATTTACAAAGGGGGTAATTTGTAAGTTGATTGTTTGAAACTCAAGTATACAAATCAGTGTATAAAGAGTCTTTAGGTCCCAAGCATAACCACTAATGTATTTGTAATAATTTCTGTGAAAATTTGAAATAGTGGGAAATAATATTATTGCAATATTAGTAACTTAAAACAGTAAATAAATAGGAAGGGAGAAAGGAAGGAAGAAAGGGAAGGAAGGACGGGAGGGAGGGAAAAGGAGTGTATTCCTTGTTTGCATCTCTAATCTGAATATATAGTCCTCTTGTCCTTTATAACAAAAGCTTTGTCTCTTCATTTTATTAATCACTAAAAACCTAAAAATGGTCTTAAGTAGAGGAACATAACAATTTGCTTAAACACAATAGAGAGGTCTCACTTTTACATGTGTAGAAAGTTGGATTCATTAAGTTTCAGTGGCAAGACTAGTGATCATATTTCAAAAACCTTTCTGATAAATCTGGAAAGCATTTTGGCAGAAATTATATTTAGACTACTCTCTTATACCTGATAGCACAAGATCCTAAATTATACATGACCTAAATACAAAAAGCACATCATAAATTAGGGAATAGAAGGAAAAACGTTGTATAACTATGGCTAGGTGGATAATTGTTAGTCAAATAAGGTCAAAGAAGGGATACAAATAATATTAAAATATAAGAATGATAATTTGTTTTATATAAATTGAAAATTTTGTTTCTACAAAATCAATGCAGAATAGAGGATAAGTAAATTAGTTGGGGAAATATATGAAGCAAATATCTCTGATAAAGGCTTATATCCAAGATGAGGAAATTGATACAAATATATGAGGTTATGATCCATTCTTCAGTAGATATGTGGTAAAGAATATGACCTGGGGTTTTCATTATTGTTTTTTTTAATTTTAATTTTTTTTTTTTTTTTTGCGGGGCAATAAGGGTTAAGTGACTTGCCCAGGGTCACATTGCTAATGTCAATTGTCTAAGGCCAAATTTGAACTCAGGTCCTCCTGAATCTAGGGCCGGTGCTTTATTCACTGCATCACCTAGCTGCCCCTGAGGGCTTTTCAAAATAAGAAGTGCAAATTATTAATCACCATGTGAAATAATGTTCCAAATTACTAATAATAATGGGAATGAAAGTTTAAAATCATTTGAGATTCCATTCATTAGATAGCAAAACAGAGAAAAGACGAAAAGAACAGATGTTAGAGGGTATAGGGTAAAGGCATACCACTATTGGTGGATTGATAAATTGGTCAAACCACTTTGAGATAGTTTATAATTATAACTTAAAAAGTCATAACACTCTATATATTCATTGACCCAAGATATATCCTACTATTTGGCATATAATCGACTGAAATTTTTAAAATGATAGGGATATGTCTTGTGTATACAAAAATAATTATATCAAAACAGTTTCTGTGATAATGATGATAATATAAACAACACTGAAAGCCTTTAGAGAACTGATGATGAACATGGTTTAATGTTCTCTACTTTTCCATAGAGGCATGGTAGAACAAGAGTTCTTTAACTGAGGCCTGTGAAATATATATGAACAAAACAACATAAATGTACACCCAAACCTACTTGTATATGGATAGATATACAGATACATAATATACATATAATACACATGTGTAAGCATATGTGTATTTAAAATGCTTTTGCATGCATCAACATTAATATATGTGTATATGCACAAACATAAGCATAGACACATAAAGCTATATGCATTTGTATACATATGGATAGATATCTATATGTTTATGCATGTATACTTGCTTTGATGGCTGTATTCCAACATAGTTTCCATTATAATCCTAGGGTTTTTGCTTTGTTTTATATATTTAAAAAACAATCTGAGTAGAGGTTCATAGATTTCATCTAACTCCCCAAAGTCTGATGAAAGTTTAACAACCTCTCTTGTAGCTTATAGTTACAGAATGTGGCATGCATTTGTTTTGTTTTGTTTATTTTTTCTTTTTTAATTTGATTTAATTTTTAAATTTAGAATTCTATTTTCCCAAAATACATGTAAAAACAAATTTTAACATCATTAAAAAAAAAAAAAACTTTGTGTTCCAAATTCTCTTTTTCCCTCCCTCCCTACCCCTGGTTAAGAACTCAAGCAATTCGATAGAAGTTATACATGAGTAGTCATGCAAAAAAAATTCATATTAGTCAGATTGTGAAAGAAAACAGACAAAAATTTCAGAAAAAGAACTAACAAAAAATTATTCTTCAATTTGTTTCCAGATACCATCAGTTCTGTCTCTGTATATGGATTGCATTTTTCCTAAGTCATTCAGAGTTGTCTTGTATCATTGTAATGCTGAAAACAACTAAGTCCTTTATAGCAGATCATCTTACAATATTGCTGTTATTTTATATACAATACATTTTACTTTGTATCCCCTCATGTAAGTTTTTCCAGGTTTTTCTGATAGCATCCTGCTCATCATTTTTTTATAGTAAACTACACTTATATTTTATTTTAAAGAGAGAGATCCTTACAATAAACCCATGAGGTTGATTATTGCAACAACAGGAATAGATAACATTTGTATAGTACCTTATACCTGACAAAGAATTTTCTTCACAATAACCCAGCGGAGTAGGCATCATACATTTTACCATCATCAATCAATCATCATCAATCAGCCCTCCTCCTCATCAATCAGTCCTTCTCCTCATAATCAATCAGTTGAGGCATACATTTTCAAACATGACTAATTAATACGTTGACTTATTTTGTTTGAAGTATATTACTAAGGGATATACTGATAGGATGGGGGACCTGGAAGGGAGTCATTGGGTAGTGATGATGATGTTAAAAAAAAAAAAGATTATCAAAGGTATTGTGAAAAATAGAAATTTCAGGCAGAGTAAATGGAAAGAAAAGAAGGTAAGAAGGAAGGAATAAAAACAAGAGAAAGGAAGGAAGAAAGAATTGAAAACTATGCTTCAGTCTGCACTATGAGTCTAATAGTTCTCAATCAGAAGTTGGGTAGTATGTCTCATCATGAGTCCTTTATATTGTGGGTGATTGTGTTAATCAAAATTCCTCTGCACTTTACTGCTGATTAGTTTTGCAATATTGCAGTTAAAATGTAAATTGTCATTTTGGTTCTGCTCACTTCACTTTGCATCTTTTTACATGTCTTTACATTTTTTTTTCTGAAATTATGCCCTTCACCATCTTTTAAAATACAAAGTATTCTATCATATACATATACTATAACTTGATCTGCCATTCCCCAATTGAGAGCCATCCCTTCAGTTTTCAATTTTTTGCTAATATAAAAAGAACCAATATAAATATTTTTGTACATTTGGATCTTTTTCCTCTTTCTCTAATTTTTTTTGGTATATAGATCTACTAGGATTTATTCTAGGTCAAAAGGTATGTACATAAAGGGGCAGCTAGGTGGCACAGTGGATAAAGCACTGGCCCTGGATTCAGGAGGACCTGAGTTCAAATCTGATCTCAGACACTTGATACTTACTACCTGTGTGACCCTGGGCAAATCACTTAACCCTCACTGCCCCCCCCCAAAAAGAAAAAAAGCTATGTACAGTTAATAGCTTTCTTGGCATAGTTCTGAATTGCCTTCCAGAATCATTGGACTAGTTCACAGCTCCACCAAAGATATATTCATTGTATTGGTATTTAGTCACTTGAGTAATGTCTGATTCTGTTTCTCATTTAGAATTTTCTTAGCAAATATGCATAAGTAGTTTGTCATTTCCTTATGTAGCTCACTTTATACAGGAAGAAACTGAAGCTAACAGGGTTAAGTGACTTGTCTAGGGTCACACAGCCAGTAAACATCTAAGGCTGGATTTGAGCTGAGGTCTTCCTGACCCCAGGCCTGGCACATCTATTATATTACCTGGCTGTCCAAAGCACACTAAGAGTACATTACTATGCTTATTTTCTCACATGCTTTCCACATTTGTCATTTTCCTTTTTGTCATCTTAGCCAAGCTGATAGGAATGAAGCTATACCTCAGAGTTATTTTAATTTACATCTATTTAATTATTAATAAGAGAGCAAATTGTTTTCAAGTGATTATTTATAGCTTTGATTTCTTCATCTGAAAACAGCCTGTTCACATCCTTTGACCATTTATTAATTGGGGAATGACTCTTAATTCTTGTAAATTTGGTTTTTTCCTTATATATTTTAGAAATGCATTATTTCCTTTATTCTAGCTACATTACTTTTATCTAGACCTAAATTATATTTACTGACTGACTAAAATGGAAACTATTCTTGATATATTAAACATAAGATGGTATGGTCCTGTGATGTTCTGTGCATGGAAAAAAGGTTAAAAACAATTTTAAAAAAGTGAGTGAGGGGGCAGCTAGGTGGCACAGTGGATAAAAAACACCGGCCTGGATTCAGGAGTTCCTGAGTTCAAATCCGCCTCTGGACACTTGACACTTACTAGCTGTGTGACTCTGGCAAGTCACTTTACCCCCATTGCCCCCGCCAAAAAAAAAGAAAAGTGAGTGAACAGAATTTATAAAGAACTTAGTATGTGCAAACACTGTGCTAAACACTTAATATACAAGTACAAGCAAAAAGAGACTCCTTGCCCTTTAGAATTTACATCCTAATGAGCATAGATTGCATATAAAATATGAAAAGAGGGATGGAGATACAAGGTAACCATTTAGGAGTAAAGAAATCAAAAGTGAACCTCTGTGAGAAATGAGGAGATTGCTGGTTCCTCCCCCCCTCCCCTTTTTTAAAATGGAGATTCTGGATATTTTCCATCCCATCAAGGGGAAGGGCCCAAGGATGAAGAACACTTCCAATGTACAAATGCCAGGGCTGGGGTCATCTTCTAGAATGAAGAGAAATAGTAGAGAAGGTATGGAGTGCATCCAGGTAAGAAAACAGCTTCTTTATTATTAAGGAAACTAAAACTTAGAGAAAGGGTTGTGAATTGTAGGCTAAACTAGGTCTATGGAAACTTAATTAACCCCTCTATACATCAGTACTATTGCACATCAGGGTGTTTGAGAACAGACTGGAACAATTTGTGTTCATTTTATTCCCTTGTAGATATCCTGAAATGTAGCAGTGACACTTTCACAAGGAGTATGTAAAAAACATTCTGTCGTTCTGGGGGAGCGCTTCCAAGTCCCACATGGGGCTTCTTTTTCTATTGTTTTGTGTTTTGTGTTTTTTAATGGGCTGATTTGATATTTTTTAAAAATTTTGAGGAGTTGCTTCATCTGAATCCTTGGACTCAGAGTAATCTATTTCACTGAATTTGGTAACTACTTTTGGGATAGAAATAAACAATATGCATTTAATAATAAAAGTCATTAAATAATTAATTATATAGAACTGACACTGGAAATGGATCAAAAATTTGGCTCACAGTTGAAAAAGGCAGAGGCAAGTAAGCTAGATTTCTTAGAGGAAGTCACAAGTTATTTCAATGAACCCAAGTTTCTTCTTGAAAAAAAAAAAACATCCTTTTAATACCAATGGTTTTTTTTGTTTTGTTTTGTTTCTGTGGTGGTGAATGACTGTCAGGCATAAAATGCTACAATCGTCAAAGAATTTAAGTCGAATATACCTAAGGTAATGTGTTGGTATGAGCAGGCTGCTACATATGAACAGAGGAATTGTGCAAAAGAAAGATTGTTAGTGACAGTAAATGAAAACTATAGTCAGAAAAGTAGATAAAAATGATTATATGGTCAAAGCAAAGAATAAATATTGGCAAGACTAAATACTTTATATATCTATGAGATGTCAAAAGAATAAAAGGAAGGCTGCTGGGCATACAATGGAACACATATTAATTTATAGTATAACATGAATTTTAATTGCATGAGATGGGAAGTTTTAGATGCTTTGTGGCCTGTATCATTGAAGGTCCCACTCATATCACCAACAGCATTGATCATCTGAATTATTAAAGAGCTGTGAATAGGTAATAAATGCCAGATGATTTGAAAGGACCAAGAAATAATATTTTAATTGTAATTTGGAGGAAATCTTTGTGGAGTCTTTGAGGCTTTGAGTTTGAATGCAAATGTCAGGTTCTTATAGGAAGAATATTATAGTCAGGTTTTATAGCACTAGCAACAGTGTATTGTCAACATGTGTAGGTTTCCACATGACTCCAATTTATGGAACCCTGAGACCTAAATGGCTGGATTGAAGCAATGAATCAAAAGTGCAAGTTAGCAGTTTATAATTGCTTAACAAACATGCATAAGTGCTTTTATCATTAGATAGAAATAGAGAGTATCATAATTGAAATTTCTTGTGATTGGCTGAAAGAAGCAGATTACAAATTCAGCCTGAATATAGCATAACAAGCTATTCCAGAATTGCTCATTCTAGTAAAAGGACCAATTGATTGATGATGGATCAATCATGTGTGAAGAACTCCTGAGGAGAAATTGTCCTTGGGAGGGAAGGAAGTAGTTTCTTCCCTTTTCCCTTCACCCAGTGATCTTGTGGATAACCTTATTAACTTCTAAATGTCAGAAAATCTAGCGTTTCCCTTGAAATTAGCTGCAATGTCCCCAGAGCACCATAGCTAAGCCATGTATCATCTGCCTTTGTAGCTGAAGACACACAAAGAACAACCTCGAAACAATGATAAAAAGCAGATTCAGGGCTTTACAAAGTTACTTTTGTAGAGGTAGGTACTCAGCAAAGACCTACACCTAGGGAAAAACTTAATAAGGACTACACAAATAGATAAAAGTATGCCTAAATTTGTTTTGGCTTCATGTGTTCCTTAAGCTTCAGCTTACTCTTCTGTTTGGCTTTTTTGCTTTTTTTTTTTTTTTTTGTGGGGCAATGGGGATTAAGTGACTTGCCCAGGGTCACACAGCTAGTAAGTGCCAAGTGTCTGAAGTCAGATTTGAACTCAGGTCCTCCTGAATCCAAGGCTGATGCTTTATCCACTGTGCCACCTAGCTGCCCCCAGGCTTCCTCTTCTCAATAACCTGATGTATACTGGGTAAGAGTACATCAACATCTGGAGGATGTTTCTATAACAACTCTTCTTCATGCGCTTGCTTGTAAATATCCTTTCAAAAAGTTAATTAACTTTGAATTATAAATAAGGAGGACAGCGCTGGGTCTAGACTTATGGTTCTCAACATTAGAATCCCCCAACTCTTAGGATTATTTCTAGAATCCTAAGGGAAAAAGTTGTCAGTTGACCTCTGGTGATCTTTGTCTGCCCATATGAGTAATTAAAGAATTAACCCTGGAAGTGCTACAATTTTACAAATAAGGAAAACATACATTTATAAGCAGTCAGTAAACATATATTTGTTTTTTGTTTTTTGTTTTTTTTTTTGCGGGGCAATGGGGGTTAAGTGACTTGCCCAGGTCACACAGCTAGTAAGTGATAAGTGTCTGAGGCTGGATTTGAACTCAGGTACTCCTGAATCCAGAGCCAACGCTTTAACCACTGCGCCATCTAGCTGCCCCCTAGTCAACATATATTAAGTGTCCACCATGTGCTAGGTTCTATGATAAACATTAGAAATACAAAGAAAGGCAAAAACAAACAAACCAACAATAAATAGTCCCTATTCTCAAGAAACTCAAAATCTAATGTGGGAGACATCATTCAAACAACTATATATAAACAACATATATACAAAAAAAAAAAACAAACAAAAACCCTCAAGATAAACAACAGAGGTAAGGTACTAGTATTTTAAGTGGGATCAGGAAAATTTAGATTTTCTTCTAGAAGGCATAATTTTAGCTCTTACTTGAAGGAAAACAAAAGGGCCAAGAGTTGGGAATGTGGGTTTTTGTATTCATGAATGGTACAATCAGTATAAAAAATAGCACCAAAATTGGGTGATGGA
This sequence comes from Dromiciops gliroides, assembly GCF_019393635.1. Lineage (NCBI taxonomy): Eukaryota > Metazoa > Chordata > Mammalia > Microbiotheria > Microbiotheriidae > Dromiciops > Dromiciops gliroides. Next base: position 369,209,478 of record NC_057861.1, on the reverse strand, counting down.
GGAGCAATAAGATAATATTACTTGATAATAAAGTACATGTAGGGAAGGAAGATATAATAGATCCTGGAAAGCTAGAAGGTGGAAACTGGTTATAAGTTGGTGAGAATAGTAGGGAATAACTTTATATATGTAGTGTGGAAGACATTATAAACTGAGGATATTAATTACATGTTTAGAGCATTACTTATTACACTTTATTAGCAATGATAACAAAATATATTATGGGGACTGAGTGGAGTGGTCATATTAAACCATTAAATACAGAAGGGAAAATTAAAATTACAAGTACATATTCTTTGTTTTCATTGCCCCAGTTTGGAACTACAAAGTATTTCAGTGCTTAAACTTATGAGGATTCATTTGAGTGTGAAATAAAATACAGATTGATGGCTGCTGACAGTAGTGAAGACATAAAATAGTTGTTTTTACCTACTGTTCCTCTTAGAGATAAATGATCAGGACATTTATACCTGACTTTTCCTGGCCCCACTAAAGCTTATTTGGATATACCACCCAATAAAAGGAAGCATTTTTGGCTCTGTATCTTCTCTCTATTCTTCCAGAAAATCTACATGAAAAAAAAAATGGCTTATTTTTAAAGGGTTTCAAAGTTGTGTAAGGAGAAAATGATGAGCTTTAGCACTCAAGATGTTCAACTGAATAAAACAATGTAAAAATGGAATTCTTGTTCATCTTAACCTCCTACAAATCCAATATCTTCAAACTTTGCTTTTTAACACGGGTTTTCAAATGATCTTGGAGTAAAAAATTGAAGAGGCTATTACTGTCTAAAAAATTAATGCTTAGGGGAAAAGAATTAGAGTAAAAAGGAACTCTGAATGCCAGTAACCTCAGAGCACTTGATCTTCCTAGGAAAAGAAAATGTGAAGGCTTTTTCTTTCTGTTGAGATTAATTTAAATAATAAAGAGAGACAGTATCTTAGGATGTAAGTGACTGATACCAGCATATTCCTGACAGTAAGAGTTACTCCAAACAGGAGATATACTGACAGCATGAGTATCCACTTTGGTATTAAAATCATGGGGGAAAAAAAGAAAGATGAACACTTTGATGTGCAGAAGAGAGGTTTCTAACACTTCACTTCGGTTCAGTCAAATGGAATTTCAGGAAAATGATCATCAAAATATTATTTTCCATGTCATGGCACCGATGTATTGTTTAGATGATTTTTGAGAGGGAGAGAATGAGGGATTGAGATAGAGAGAGGGTGAGAGATTCGTGCTAAGTTTTTTGTATGGTTCTATGTATATGTTGCTTAGTCACATTAACTACAATATCTTTTTCCTCTAATTTTTCTCCATCCTCTTCCTTCTTGACTTCGTTGCAGACTTTGACATTATCAATCACCCTTCTTCTCCTTGGTAGTATCTTCTCTCTCTAAAATTTCATGACACTATTTTTTTTCCTTGTTCTCCCTTCCACCTTTCTGACTACTCCTAAGTCTCTTTTGCAGCATATTCATCCAAAGTCCTTCAGATCCCCCTAACCACCTTCAAATTTGTTTTCCCGAGTTTTAATCTCATTTTCATATGTTTTAATTAGACCTGAATCTGACATACAAATTAAAAAGGAAGAGAATAAAACTGAAACATCTAATAAATTACTTGGTGTATGTGTGTGTGTGTGTGTGTGTGTGTGTGTGTGAAATCTGTGGCTGAATACATTAAAAATAACTTCTGGCAACCCAAAATCAAAGCTGAAAGGGAAGATTTTGTTTAAGCCAACTGACACCTACACAGGACCAGACAATGTACACTTTCAGAAATGGATAATGACTGTAAGGGATTTGAAATTATCCTAACAAAACCCATACATATCAGGAAAATACAGGGCCCATTACCCAAGATGGTTGATAGGCATTTGTAGAGAAGTGGATAGACAGATTAGAAACCCAAACTGTAATAAAGACTGAAAACAGATACACACCATTGAATTTATCAAAAGTAATGGAAAGCAACTTAAATTGTAACCTGTGAAAGTGATACAATCTAAGCATAGAATGAAAGTCTTTCCATGGAGAGGCCTCAGTATGAGCTTAGTCAATCATATGTTGACAGTTAACTGTTTAATGTAGATTTAATTTATGGAAATAGAGGACAATTCAGAATCAAATAATTGCTGCAAGAAGCTACAGAAGAGTTGATCTTCGAGGAGCCCAGACACAGTGATCAATTTATATTAGGCAAGGAAATGGCTGACACAGTGTATTACCTCATTGTTGACTGCAAAATCTGGCACCTGCAAAGATGCAACCTAGTACAAGAGAGTCTCTGTCTCATAGTCTGACAAATAATACTTTTATTATGAGACAGACTTTGAAATATTCAGAAGACTTATAAAGACTTATAAAACTATAGAAGCTATAAACCTACAAAAACCAGATAGTTATCACAGACCAAAATGTTGCCCTCAATTACCCAGACATAATATGAATCTATATAAATTAAAAGTTTTATTAGATGTTACCATGCTAAATACTTATAATCATGATGCCATCTGGAAATAAATATTTCAAAGTATAAGAAATATAATGGAGGACATCAAAATTCCTTGGTAACAGAAGGGGGATTCTTAGCATCCTTGTTGTTCTAAATGCTACTGGTGTGCTCATGATGTATTCAGTGAGCAGAGAAATACAAAGATAACAATACCAAAAAAAACCACATTCTCACCCAACTAGAAATTTGAATTCCACTCCTGGCTTCCTAGAGTCTAAAAGATGGATCTTTTCTCTAATCTTAGTGAGAAAAACCAGGCCACCACAGCACTGTTGTTTCCTGCCCTCTGTTTCATCATGCCCTATGTTGAGTAACCTATTTTCCAGCACCCTTTAAAATGCCTTTAAAATGTAAGTTTCTTGAGGGCAGAGATAGAATTCTTAGCTTTTCCTTGTATCTCCAACATTTAACACAATATCTGACACATACTAAGCACTGTAATGCTCTATCTATGTCTGGTGTACCTATCAATTTAAAATAATAGTAGCAAGATAGTTAAACATCTGATGAGAATGTCTGTCTGGATCCTATCAAAAAAGATATGAAGAGGTGCAGCTAGGTGGCACAGTGGATAGAGCACCGGCCCTGGAGTCAGGAGAACCTGAGTTCAAATCCGGCCTCAGACACTTAACACTTACTAGCTGTGTGACCCTGGGCAAGTCACTTAACCCCAACTGCCTCACTAAAAACAAAAAAACAAAAAAAAAAAGATATGAAGAATGAGATAAATATTAAATAGTTAAAACCGAAATATTCTTATTCTAATTTTTGACTATATGGATTTTCTTCCTACAAATATAACATCTGTGTCCCCTGCAATATTCTTAAGACATATTTAATGTTAGTATTAACTTTATTCAGTTTAGAAATTGTATTTGTGTATATGAGCTAGTTTGGATAAATTAATTGTAATCCAGGCTTCAAGCTTGGAACATTACTTAAGACTCTCCTTATGTGAAGGAGTTGACTCACTCAGTCAAGTGCCTTCTATGTGCTAAGTTGTTGTTGTTTTTTCATATTTCTGAAGAGGACCATGACATCACCATGTCCATGACTTGCACTGAATTGGATTAAGTGAAGGAGGGCTGTACAATGTCACCAACCTCACTCTCTCCTCTGGGTCAAGTGGCAAGATATACTTCAGGACAACTAGAGATGGCCCTGGATGTTTAGAGCAATTGCTGTAACTGACTTTGCCAATGGTCACACAGCTAGTAAGTGTCTGAGGTGAGATTTGAAACTCAGTTCCTCACGACTTCAAGGCTAGAGCTCTATCTACTTTACCACCTAGCTGCCCTGTGGTAAGTGCTGGGGGATCAACAAGAGGCAAAAGATTCCCTCAAGGAGTGTACAATCCAATGTGCCTGCAGGAAGGGTTAGAATTGGTGAGGAAACTTTGGAGAGTAATGACATTTTCTTTCTCATTACTGCTGAAGAGAGACACATACACACACAGAGACAGAGATAGATGGCACACACACACACAGAGGCAGAGAGACAGAAACAGATTAAACAGACTTGAGGGGAAAGCTGGCTTCTCAGCATGACCTTGATTTCCAGTTTTTACCTAGAAACAATATGCATAGAAGGGTAGACTTCAACCTCTCCTTCTCTCTCTTCCATTCCCCCCTTATTCCATTCTACCCTCTCTACCCCAAACCCCTCTCATCCTTTCTCCAATTTGTCAATTGACACCTTCTCATACTTCCCACAGGATTCAGTGTCCCCTGAAGGGGTTGAGCAAGATTCTAAAGCTATCTACCAATGTCTCCTCCCAAGTTACATTTTGACACTTCACATTGATAAACACGTGACATAGAGCAATAAACCTTATATAATTAATGAAAAAAATCTGAATTGAATTATTCTGAAATCTAATATTCTAAGAAAACCAGGGCAAGGTGGCATACTGGCACAAGCTCTTCAAGTTTGAAAGATTCTTAATAAAATATTTCCTTTTTATTACCTTGTTTGAGGAATATGGTCACTGGGAAATCTGAAATAAAACACAAACCTATATATGATCTCACTTTAAAATCTAGGTTTCAAAAAGTGACTTTTACTTATATTACATAGTTAAAATTTACCTAAATAGTGACGTTCTTCATAAAAATATTGGAATATATCATATCAATTACAAGTGTAGAAAGTCAGAAATTATTAAATATAGAATAAGTAGATAAATTATAGATTATATAATATGTTAAATTCAACATCTGATATAAACAATTTCTAAACCAATTTTATGTATATAGAATAAAGATAAAAATAAGAAAAATCTAATATTTATGACAAATGACACATTTAAGAATACAATATATAATGAATTTATAAAAAATAAGATATATTACCCCAATTGATGTGGTCAGTGGATATACACAGAGTTTTTAAAATAAATATGAAATATAAATAAGTAATAGTAGCTTATATACAGGTATGCATATATACATATATTTACTGTGATTAATTATTGATATTTTGTATATTTGCACAATATAATCTGTATGCAATAAACATATATATGTTTATACAAAAATATAAAAATATACATATATATATACCCATATACCATAAATGCATGTGTACATACATATATGTATATACTTATGCATATACTATGAATATGTATAAGCATATATATACCTTACTATATGCCAGACACTATGCTAAGCACAGTTATTATCTCATTTGATCTTCACAACAACCCTGGGAGGTGGGTGCTATTCTTTTCCCTGTTTTAAAGATCAGGAAATTCAGGCTAATAGTTTAAATCAGTTACCCAGGGTCATACAACTAGCATCTGAGTCCAGATATGAACCCAGGTCTTCCTGACTCTGAGCCTGGTGCTCTCTTAACTATGCAGCTTAGCTATCCTTACTTAAGAAAGTGTTCAAACCCTTTAGTACTTAGAAAAATGCAAATTAAACTAACTAACCCATTAAATAATCAAAGATAGTTAAGCACAATAAAATTATGCTGGCAAAGTTGTGGGGGGGAAGCAGTCGTGCTACTTTGAAGTAATAAATTAGAAAAATCTTTTTTTGGAAAGTAATATCGAATTTTATAATTTGTTACAAAGCTATTGGTACACTCAGACCTAATGATCTCATTACTAGGGCTATATCCCAAGGCTGTTGTTGATAGGGAAAAAAAAAAGATCTATTTGCACAAAGAAATTTTAGTATACTTATTTGTAATAGCCTAAATAAATTAGAAGCAACCTATATATAGTCAATGAAAAGGTAATGAATTGAGGTATAAAAATATAATGGAATTCCATTTTTTTAATAAGCAATGACAAAAAGTGAAAGATGTTAAAGAAGCATGAAAGAGACAAAAAATAACTACTACATGGAGAAAATGCAATCAAAAAGGGAAATTCCTGTGAAGATTATAAGTATACAAACAATAATAACAGATGCCAACTCAAAGTATCTATGATTTTCTCAGGGGATTCACTATATTCATGTAGATTAGAATTAATCTAGAATTTAGTAGGAGAGTCCCAGGGAAGTGAGACTTGGATGAGGTCATAACCCCACTAAGTGTCAAAGGTAGAATTTGAAGCTAAAACTTCATAATTCTAAACCCAGTCTTATAGCCAGTCTTCCATAGTACTTTAATAATAATATTAAAAATCACAGTAATGTTATATGAAAATATACTGAAATTGAGGAGGAAATGAAACCAAAAACCAACAGGACACATAGTTAAACATTATGTGAGACTTTATGCTTTCTTTATATTATTTCAGTTTTATTTATGCATTTAAAGCTTTGTGTTTGTTGAAGTTTAAGTTCCTTATAAAATTATTATTTTATAAATTACCATTGTATTGGTTTATCTTCCATTCGTCCATCTTTCATTTATAATATACTTGCTCACCAACTATAGATCTACATTTGATTAATAATATTGGTAAACTACAATTTCAATATATTTTTAAAGATGTTCATAAATATACAGTAGAAGCCTGAAAGGGAAATGAGATGTTTTTTTTTTTTCATTAAATCTCTTCTTGAAGAATGTTTTACACCTCTTATAACACTCACTACACTCTAATTTGCATAACTATTTGCCTCAAGGGCTATGTATTTTTTGTTTTGTTTTGTTTGTTTGTTTTTTAGTGGAGGCAATTGGGGTTAAGTAACTTGCCCAGGGTCATCAACACAGCTAGTAAGTGTTAAGTGTCTGGAGGCAGCATTTGAACCCAGGTACTCCTGACTCCAGGGGGCCTGTGCTCTATTCACTGTGCACCTTGGCTGCCCCAGGCTATGTATTTCTTTATATTTTCATCACTGGTGCCTTTGTTACCTAGTAGGGCTCTCCGAAATTAATGTTTATTATTGATTTTAATTATATTCCAGAGTCAAAAAGAAAGTAAGCAGTTAGTGAGTCAATATACAGTACATTTGTTATGTGCCTACTATGTTTGATTCAGTTGAAGGAACTAGATTTTCTACTCCAGAACAGATAGGACTTAGGAGGGCCACATAAACTATCTTCTAGTGTTGAAAGGCAGGCCAGTTTTGAAAAGTCTAATAACTGTTTTGTTTGACCTCAGAGGACAAAATATTAAGATCAATGATGTAGCCTGCAAAGTTAGAATTACTTAGGGATTTTGGAAGGAAAAAATTAAAAACTTCCTAAAAAAACTTTTCACTCCTCCCTCGTTTAGAAAACAGTCTAATTTAAAGATAATAAGATGGAGCTACATACGGAATGCACTGATTCTGGAGGTAATGAGGGTTCTCCTCACTAAACTTCAGGGCAGCTAGGTGGCACAGTGGATAGAGTACTGGCCCTGAAGGTGGGAAAATGTGAGTTCAAATCTCACCTCATACACTTACTGGCTGTGTGATCTTAAACAAGTCACCTTAACCCCAGTTGCTTAAACACCCAGTGCCACATCCAGTCCTCCTGATGTATATCTTGCCACTGGAACCAAATGGCTCTGGAGGAGAGAATTAGTTTGGTGACTTTGCCCAGCCCTCCCTCACTTAAATCCAATTCACTACAAGTCATGAATCACCCTGATGGACAAACAACAAGTCTGGAAACTACATCTAGATGAGAACTTGAGACAAGAGATGGTAGAGTTCAAGGGGCCTTTCTGGTCATCTACTTTAAATCACTTCATTAACACAGTCCACATAAACATAGGAAGAAACTCCCGAGGGATTAAACCATTGTTCAAGGTCACAAAAGTAGTAAATAGAGGGGCTAGGATTCTAGCTCAGGTTCCCTGACTACAAACCAAGTGTTTGTTCCAGTACACCTTTTGAATGTGCATGTCCCAAACTTGGACTAAGCTATTTCATTAAAGGCATTGAAAAATATACTGAGATAAGTGGGCTCAGAACTGTGGACACAAATTGATTAGTTTCATAGATAAGAATAAACTCTTGTAATTCTGACTTTCAAATATTTCCATTTATAAAAAAAGAACTGCTGGGCGGATATTAAATTGCATTTCTATTTTCTGGGTTATAATAAATCTCCAGAGAGGAGATTTCCTCTTCAATCCCTCAATTGTCAACAAACATTTTATTAACTACTCATTGGTGGACAGGCACTGAGATATAAAACGAGTTTGGCCTAAATCAGAGAGAAAATTCCAAATATGAAAAATAGAAAGACTCTATGGTCCTGGAACTTCCTATCTGGGTCCACATTATATCCAACTAGTTACAAGAGTCATCTAACTACCACTTTCTCCTTTAAAATGCAGGTGCTCAATATATGTGCTTTGCTCATGTCAAACTCAGAAAATGTTCTATACTAGGCCTTAGGTACTTAAGTGAAATTTAGACAATATAAATGGGAAGGCAAGAAAAAGCACTCTACTACTTGCATCCAGAAAATGTGTCCTGGAAAGTAGCAAGAAGATAAGGAAAAAAACAGGTTCTAGTTCCATGGCTCTGGTTGCTTTCTCTTTCACTTTTTCTTTATACACCACTTCAATAGAGGTTTCAAAAACTCTTTCTCCTGTTCTTCTTCCTCAAGGTTTTGGGTTGACTCTCTCTTCAGATTCCCAAACTACTTAAGGAGCGCCATCTCTAAGAGAAATTTATTTGAAATATTATCCCATGGAGATGTCATGAAGGGAAACACTTATAATTTTCAGACACTATTTTAATTCAAAATCAGGCTTCTTTTCCTGCTGATGCCAAGCCATTTGTTGCTGGTAAAGGGAATCATTAAATGTTCTTTTAAAGTGGGTCCCTTTGGCTAAAGACATTTTTGTAATGATGGTATACATAGTAAGAGTAGGTTACCCTTATGCATAATGAGGGAAGACTATAGTTGGAACACTGACCCCGGGGAAGTGAAGAGATAATTGAGCCAAGAAATATTTCATAAAATAGGGTGTTGTTTTTTTTTTTGAAGTCTCGGGGGAGAAAAAATGTGCCTCCATTCTCTCCAGCTTTACTTTTAGGCTGTTACTGAGGAATGTTCATGGTTCTGAATAAATCATTCTTTAACTAGAAAAGGGAGAAGGGAATGGAAAGAAAAGGTCTTACACAAATTAGAATCAGAAAGGTGGTAAAAATGAGCCAAGATTTATTTTTTAAATTAAGGCACACAAGACAAGGATAATAATAATAATAGCTAACATTTTTTACTGTGTTTTAAATTTTACAGTAAATATACTTACATAGCTAGTTTCATTTAAGTTTCATAACAGCACCAGTGAGGTAAGTATTGTAGATACATTCATCCCCATTTTATAGATTATTAAGTTGAACCTCAGAGAGGTCAAATAACTTAACCATGGTCCCTTAGCTCATAAACACCAGAGATGTGAGTTGTAGCCATGCATAATCAAGTCCATTTCTTGATAGAGTTGGAAGGTGTTGTCTGAAAGAAAAGCAAAGTAAATACCAGGGAACACAATAAAGTACAGTAGCACATAGTGAGAGAAGAGGCAAGGGGTTCAAACTGGGCTTTGCTTCCTGACAAAAGATTATTTTTTTTTACTTCATTTGGTAGAAAAGTAGAGAACTACACTTATAGAAGACTATATATTCATCCAGATTCTATTACTGTGTCACTTTGTTTTGCTTAACAACTTTTCTATTTTACAATAGGGTGTATGGACGAGCAGGAGACTAGGCATAAATGGAAATGATTGTGGTTCACAAAACATGATGTACCATGAAAAATACTTTTAATAATGTGGTAAGGAGAAGAGGCAGAGTTCAGGTAGACAAAACACTTGCTAATTTTTTAAACTATTGGTCTCATGGACACTTAAGGCGAGGACTGCTACTGTGGAACTTTCATTGTTGCTACAGCCCTCATTAACTTTCCTGGAATATAGAAGCAAAGTATAGTGTGACCCCTTGATGGCACTGTTATGCAAATCAACTTGCTACTATTCAGATAATTGTGAAATATCTTGGACCTTCATTGACAGTGATTTGCCTACAGGAAGGTAATCTATCACCAAACTATTCATTATTTAATTCTGCCCTTAATACATGTGTGGTACAGGTGAAATATCTATAGTACTCTCTGTTTCCTAATCTCTGCCTCCAACTCTCACCTTGTACTACCAAATACTTTCTGGACATTTCTGCTGGGATGTTCCACAGACATCTCAAAACCATCTAGACTAAAACTGAAGTCAGTGCATCTCTTCCCCAATCCAGCTCTCCTTTAAACTTCCTCACTTCTGTTCATCATCATTCTTCTGATTGCCATCATACTTTTGATCATCTAGATTTACAATGTTGGAGTCATTCATGACAATTATATTTTCTTTAATTGCAATTGTTTCACACATTCATTTGCCAAGTATTTAACTCCTACTTTTACAACAAATCTCGCATCTATGGTATTCCAATTATATTCATTCTGTCTGCAAGGACTCTAGTTTGGGATCATATCACTTCATAACAGGAATATTGCTAGAGGTTCCTAATTGGTCTCCCTGCCAAACTGACCTAATGTGTTAAGCCCTGTCCCTCACATATATAATATATACTCAAAGCCAAATTTTGAATAACTTCCTGTTTACTGTAGTGTAAAAATAGATTATAAGCTCCTCAGTCTGAAATTTAAAGCTTTCAAAAGCTATTTTTCATCTCTAGTGTTCATAATACAAAAAAATACCCTATTCCAGTCAAACTGATCTATTATCTTTTCCCTGTACATATTCTTTGCTTCTATGTCTTTGCACAAGTAGCCTCCTCTCTTTAAAATATATACTCTCTTTGCTTCTTCTTTCATATCACACTTTCTACATAAGGGCTTTCCTAAGCCTCCTTAGGTTGCCATTCATTCAGGCAATAAATATTTATTTATGTAACAGTCCACTATGATATGAGCTCAGGAGGGAAAAAAAAAAAAGACAAACTGAAAAGAATGGTCCAGTTCTCAGAAGCCTCATGGAATAATGGGAGAAAAGGCTTGGCAAAAAAAAGTTGTATATATGATAAATTGGAGAGCAATGTCAGATAGAGTAGGCAGTAGCATGAAGTAGGGTGCGAACATGATAGTTAGCGCTCTGTTTATCATGGCTGGAATTCATTAGCCCCCCTGTACCCTTTACTCTCTTGAAAACAAAACAAAGAGTTTTCTTTAAGTTTCAGCTCAGATTGCCACCCTCCTAAATAGAACTCTTCAAGAGCAGCTGCTATTAAAATTTCTAATATTGTCCTGACTCCCATGAACGCAAACTATGTTTTTTAATATCCTTGGCAACTAGTATAATTGAATTGAACTTTTTTGTAATTATTTTTTAAATTAACAAATTTATTGTCTCTCCCCTGCTATTACCTATTTTTTTAAAAAATCACTTGAAATAAAAATGCATAGACACACAAAAATAATTTGCCTGCATTTGGCCATGTGAAAAAAATGTACCTCACTCTTCATTTCCTTCAATTCTCTGTCATACACAGCTGTCCTATAAAGTCTTCATTGTTTATTATGCCCGGATCAAGTTTCTTAAATTATTTTAATAGTTTTGTTTTTTAAAAAAGTTGTTGTTATAGTAGAATTATGCTTATATGTAATGTTACCTGTCAATCTGTATCAGTTCACAATTCGGTTTTTATTGAAAACATTTTTATTATTAAAACAATATGCAGCAACATACCATTAGTTTCACATGCACTGGTGTTTTATTTTGTTTTATTTTGAGCCATTCCACCATCCCCCTCAGATTTCAGTTTTTTGCCATCACAAAAAAGAAAAACAATTTATGTTTTTGTACATGTGAGCCATTTCCTTATCTTTGATTTTTCTCAGGGAGATCCTTTTGGAGTATAGTCCAAGAAGAGGTATTGCTGGGCCAAATATTGTACACTTAAGAATCTTTTGGCATAAAATACCAATCTATTCTCTAGAATATCTGGGAGAATTCTGAGGTCTATTAGTGGTGCCTGTGTTCCCACAGCCCTTCAACATTTGTCAGTATCTCCCCCTTTTTTTGGTCAATGTCACCAAGTATGATTGCTGCGGGATGGAAACTCAGTGTAGCTTTTATTTATATTTCTCTAATAATTTGTGGTTTTGAGTATTTTGTATGGCTATTGATAGCTTTGATTTCTTTCCTTGAGAATTGCTTCTTCATATCCTTCAACCATCTATTATTCCTATTGGAAAAAAAATATTTTAGGGACAAATGAAGAGCTTACCACTTAAGAGGCTTTTTTGAGGATTCTAGCCCTCATAAGTTAATTGTATAAAGGAAAAAAATAAATTCTTGTCATTAATTGAAATTGGCTAGCCCCTGATATAGCATTGTTTCCTCAACACATAAATGGCACATAATGAGTTTCATTGAATCAAAGAATTTTTGATTTTTCTTTATTCTATCTTTATATCTGTCTTCCAAAATAACTATGTTTTTCCATTTTGGCTTTGCCAGAATTGGTATTTTTGAAATGTTCTATATTTATGAACATTTATTAACCTAAGCTAAGACTTCATATTCATATTATATTTGGGCCTTAAGCTTTTGACTTTAGAAAAAACAACACCTTTTATTTGCCTTATTACTGATGAAATTAACCCATTGAGGCGGATGGGGAGAATTTCATTTAATTGAACAGATAAAACTTTTGAGAAGAGGATATAAAAAGTATTGTTTACTGGAAATTTTGAAAAATATTGAATGGAAATTGTTTTAGGGATTATTGCCTAACAATCTTCCTGAAATCTGGAAAGCCTATACTCTAAGGTTAGTTTTAGAACTGTCAAAGAGAAAGGAATTCACCAAAACATTTTAAAACTCTCTTAGTAGTTAAAATGAAAACATTTGTTTAATCTTTTTGAATGTTATCAATGTGTTCAGGGGGAAGGGGAGAGAATGCTAAGTTTTATTCGTTTGCTGTTTAGGATTTTTTAAAAATATAGTGCATGAAAATATTCTTTAATTCGCTACACTGAAATAGTTTACCATGATTGAATACTAAAGATTTATTTGATTAATCAGTGTGTAAGATTGCAGTACTATGGATCTATAATACTTCTGATCATCCTCATATTTTGTGCATACATTTGTCATGGGATATAACCTGCTTACATTTTAGTTTCTTACTGCTACTATTTTTGTTTATCTGGGTTACTCAACAGTCATTTTAAAATCAATGCTTTTTCTCCATCTCTCTTGCTCCCTTCAAATTGCACGGAACTATCCTTTAGTTTGAGTTTGTTTTTGTTTTTCTTTATGTTGTTTTGTTCCATTTTGTATTCTCTTTTCATTCTTTTACTCTTTAATTTAGGCTTCAGGGAAACTTGAGGGTTTAAAATAAGTAACCCAAACAAAACAATCATGAGATTTAAGATTTTTTTCAAAACAATTCTAGTCACATTAAAAAATGATAGTGAACTGGTATGTAATCTTTCTTGGTCCCATCTCTTCTCAGATTGAATTTAATATTCCAGATGAATCATTGAATTCATTCAATCAATCAAGCCCCCGACCCTTGGTCTGAATCCCAAGAAAAGCATGGAGCTTCTATTTTGTTTTAGTTTTATTTGGGAAATCTGTGAATCATCTCAGGCTGCCTGAATCTGATTCTTTAAATTTGCTCTAGGCTTAATAACCCTAGCTATCTTAAAGAAACATTTTTATTCTCTCCTTCATCTTTCTCACACCTTGAGGTTTTCAGATTGCTTCAGATCTTTAATGTTACCACAAGTATTTCCACCTTTATATTCACCTTTATATTCACCTCTCCCTTTCCCCCATCCCATTCACCTAAAAAATCTTTTTTTTTAAATTTGGCCTTAAATGAATTCATTAGTCACATGTAATGACTTGGTGTTGAACTTAACTTCTACATTATATGCTGAAACAGATATTTGAGATCACCCACTCTTTGAAGACTAGGAATAGGATCCCATGGTACCAATGGTTCCTTTTCTTGAGCCTGGAATTCCATTCCATGAAAGATGATGAACTGAATTCTCTAAGGAAAAACCATTCCCCCTTCTAATCCTCTCCCCACAAACATACACAAGTATACTTCTTTTGTTTTTTGTTCTTTTTTGTTTTGTTTTATTCTGTTTTGCATGTAATCCTGTGCCTTCTTATTCAACCTCATAATATAATCATATTCTAAGGACTCACTTGGCTCCCAGTTTATTGGAAAATTGATATATCAGATATGTCATTGGGCCAGTCAACAATGGACAGCCCTCTCTTCTCTGGCTATAGATGAGATTCTTTTTCCTATGTTCACATATTGATGTTGTCCTCAGATATATTTATTTTTCCCAGATTGGTTCAGAATAGAAAAAAAAAAGAAGAAAAACTTATAGCTACAGGAAAAAAGTCTAGTTGCTGCCCCACCCCTAATTGTCTTTCATGTTGCCTATCTGCCAACTTGTCAACATGAAAGAGGTTAAGCATTCTTTATAAGGAAAAAAAGAAACATTTTAAAAAGTCTTCAAGTGTGAGTCAATCAACACATTTCAGAGCTACAATACTCTTTTATAAAGAAGATAACTTCTACTAAGAGTGTATATGAATCTGTTCCCCAAAAAGCAATATGGAAGGGCAATAAAATAGGTGGTGTTCCAAACCACAAGTCAAACAAATGTAATCCAAGGAAATAGAGTACCTGAGCTATCATCAGTTGTGAGATGTTGCTTTATTCATAAATGGAAAAGAAAGATAATTATGTGAGATCTGCTAAACAAACAGTGACCAAAATGCAAAGTATTACTGTCTTATTTCACTGTTATTGCAATAGAATGCCAAGCTACTGAAATGCTGGGCACTGGCTCTCAAGCTATGAGTTACAACCAAAATAGCATTCTGCTCTAGTAAGCAAAGCCTTCACTCTTCTGTTTAAAACTAAGCAAAGCAATTTTCTGAATCTGGGAAAATGTAGAATGTTTATACAAAATGATTTAAATAAACTACAGTTAAGACCTTCAGATACAGGGATTATAACCTTCATAAGAAAAAAGCCAACATATTGTTGATTTTCCTTTCTTCACTTAAATTCTTCCATATTCTACTGCTTAATTTAAGAATAACTTTATAAAGTTATTTGAGATTTTAATCTTATTTAATAATTCAATTGTCATTTATTGTTCAATTAGTCATGATATTACAGTAGGAATATCCTGCCCAGCAATGTCTCAACATGTAAATAGAAAATAGAAGGAATTCCTCAAAAATATTTCATTCCCGAATACTATAGGCAATTTGGCATAGTTGTTTATTGTTTGGTCCTTTTTCAATCATGTCCAACTCATTGTGATCCCATTTGGATTTCTTGGCAAAGATATTGCATTGGTTTGCCATATCCTCTATCCATTTTATAGATGAGAAAACTAAGGCAAATAGGATTAAGTGACTTGCCCAGGGTCACACAACTAGTCATTGCCTGAGGCCAGAATTGAATTTAGGAAGCAGAGTGTTCCTGATTATACTCCTGGTATTCTATCTATTGTACCCCATAGCTGCCATAATTTGGTATTTGGTATAATACAAATGCTTTATAGTATTTTAAAAGGAAGCTAGAGACATTCAATAAAATCCCAATAATAAATTTACATTTATTTTTGTATCCCATGAGTTCTTCAGGTGTGGAGTTCCCCAAAATTACTCCAGGTTCAGAGCATAATTTCAGGCAGCATCTACTCTATACAATAAACTATTAGGTTTCATCAACATTTCATTTACTTTCCTAAAACAAGCACTATAAAGTTATAATCTAGTCATGTAATCATCACGAAAACCTTGGGAGCTAAGTAACTGTAGTCATTAATTGTCCCATTTTATGGATGAAGAAACTATAGCTCAAGAGAAGGGAAAATGGCTTGTGCAAGGTCACAGCAAGAAGCAAACCTGGGTCTTTTCAATGATACTGCTTAAACAAGACCTTCTAAGCAGAGGAGCAATTGTCTGGAGCCTAAGTGGAACAATGTCTGGGACTAAGAAAATGGTTATACCGAATAAAATTATAATTCCTACAGACTATTTCACATTACCCAAATATCAAAAGAAAACCAACCTTATTTACAAAGGAAATTTGTAAATAGTAAGAACAATACTATTTGATAAAAACAAAAACAAAGAAAATCACACAACTGAATTTGGATATCACTTAAGAAAACCTTTCAGGTGACATGTGCCTTTCTCATTATTTGAGAATTCTCAGATCTAAGCTGAATTTCCTGGAACTATCTTTTTTGAAAGCAGGCAGACCCCCCCCCCAATAACTTGAAGATACTTTTTCAAGACCCCTACCTGGGGGATTCTTAGGTTGTGAACAAAAACACTTAAAGGATACCAACAGGGTAAACCACAACACAAACATTACAGTATACCCATCTAAGCACATAACCCGGAGTACCCCTTAACCCTGTACCTGGTTACTCTGATACTGAGTGTTCTCTAGCTCAACCCCTTCTAGTTCCTATGATCTTTTTTTTTCCTTGGAAAATCTCTATTCTATATCCAAGGCTAGTTGGACTACTAGGATTCTTCTTAATCATTGACACTTCAGCTGCCTTGACTCTTTCTGGGTCTGAGGGGGAACTGAAAGTAGACTGAGGAAGAAATGGCCTCAGACAGATTTTCCTTTACCTTTCACTTCATCATCTTTCATTCATGAAATGGAAGAGGAAATTAGAATAGATTAGAAAGAAGAATCCAATAATATTATTTACAAGTATTATTACTATGAATTTTAAATATAAGGAAACTGAGGCTCTGAGTATTTCAGTGATTTTTCTAGGTTTTTATATCTAATAAATATCAGAGACAAGATTCAATCCAAGGTCTTTCTTGCACCATAAATAAAATACAGTAGGGGCTCTAGTCTAAACTTTATAACCAAATAACTGTATAATATTGGTTCAGTCTCTGGACATCATAATTTTTAGGTGTAAAACACTTTGGATTATCTAATCCCTTAGATTCCTATGACTAAATTTATTGTTTGTAGTTTCTTCTGTGGTTGTTTTCAGTTAGGAAAATAATCTTATAACACTAAATTTTGCCTGTATAGAATTTAGTTTCTCTATCTAGAATTTGGCTAGAGGTTAAAATATAAAAATAACAAGGACAAGAATCAGAAAAGCA
Source organism: Dromiciops gliroides (assembly GCF_019393635.1). Classification (NCBI taxonomy): domain Eukaryota; kingdom Metazoa; phylum Chordata; class Mammalia; order Microbiotheria; family Microbiotheriidae; genus Dromiciops; species Dromiciops gliroides. Next base: position 369,192,401 of record NC_057861.1, on the reverse strand, counting down.
AGCAAAATTGGTCACAGTAATCAGTTCATAATAGGTTAGGACACCAATACTGTGATTAGTTCAAGAAATAATGACAAAAATCTTGTCATTCACTCAGGGAAAACAAAACAAACAAAATAGTAACCATTGATGGTTTAAGAAATCCTTAATAAATCATGTATTTTTTCTAAAGAAACTTTTTTTAAAAATTGGAGTTGAATAATTGTTGAAATTAAATAGCATGAAAATGGGAAGCACGTTTGGCAAGAATTTAAGTTAGTTACCAAAAGTAAAAGTTGGCATTACTTCCCTTAGAAACATGTCTTTTGTGCCTGTATGCACAGCTGTCTTAACTCTCATACTGTGAAAATTTGCAGAAGTGCTGAGAATTTAACCTGGAAGTACACATCTATGTTGAACATTATAAACAATTAAAAAGAAATAAAAACTAGCATTGCCACATGGCTCTCCCTTGAAATGAGTGTTTGGTTGGCTTTTGTTTCTACAACAAAATAACAAAGGTTCTCAGAGTGCTAGCTAGCATAGGACAGCATATCTGATTTTGCAATGCAAATGTTGATAAAGGTGTTTATGGGAAATCAAGATATGGTGAAGTAGAATGAAAGTCTTAACTCCTTTTGTTGTAGCATTGCTTCATTAAGTTATATTTGCACTTGGTGCAAAGACATTTTAAACAAAAAATGATTCTGTAAATTGTGAGCAGATTATGGTCTGAGGTTTACAGCTTTGTACAATGATAACTCAGTAACTAGGGAACTTCATATTTCAGGTGCCAACTAAATGCCCATTTACTAATACTTTATATGCAAGTTTAGTAATATGGTTTATCTAGTTTTCTGATCCATAGCACTGAGGTCTCAAGAATTATGCTGTAGACTATAATACTCCCAAGCATAGCCAATCCACATTAAAATGTAATTGAGAAATATTTAACAAAATAAATAAAAATACTATAAAACATAAATGACATTACATTTAAAAATTCAGTCAATATGTAGCACACAGGAATCCATATATACCAATAAGTTGTTCCTATTTCTATTTGACTTGGCTACCACTGCCATTGCAGATTAGAAACAGCAAATTGGCTGTGGAACCCGGGAGCACAAGTCATGTTTTCTTCACTATTAGAATGTAAGATCCTGGGGATATTAAAAATTTTAAGCTGACTTTTTAAACTCTATTGCTTAGCATAGTGCAAAGTACTTACCAAATGCGTGTTAGATGACTGATAAGTCTTTGGTAAGAGAGAATGTGAGTAAATAGTGGAAGCTGGATGAACTATGTTTTGTCAGTATGAGTATTTGGTGGCTATGATCAAGTTTGACTCTTCAGAAGTATTCAAGTTCATCCTGATTCCTAAAGGTTGTTTAGTTCCTAGTATAAGAAACAACAGTCCTACCAAGAACTTCAAAGGCCAGTGGTGAAGCAAAGAGCATTTATTAAAGTATTCTTGCAAGAGCAGGTGTCCTGAGGAGGCACACCAAGAGCACAGCTTTTTATTTCCTGTTCCTGAATCCTAGGTCCCTCCTCTGATTCCCTGCTGGGTACTACAGAGGTTACAGTCTATCCAAAGTGTCTAATTTTTTCCATGTCAGTCCCCATCCCTGATTACATTTACCATTCCCCACAGTTTAGTGACCCTGCTCCTTATATTCTTTCTCCTTTTTTTTTTTTAAGGTGAGGCAATTGAGGTTAAGTGACTTGCCCAGGGTCACAGAGCTAGTAAATGTCAAGTGTCTGAGGCTGGATTTGAACTCAGGTCCTACTGACTCCAAGGCCAGTATTTATCCACTCTGCCACCTAGCTGTCCCTCCTTATTTTCTTTTGCCCCAATTTGGGGCTGCACAAGCCCATTCATCTATGCCTAACCTCACAACTGCTTCTTGCCAGCTAGCTTGCTCACTTACCAATGATGTCTTTGTTTTTATCTTGTGATTTTCCTCCTTATGTCTCATTTCCTTTGCCCCCCATTCCTTCAGCTCTAGGGTTACACGTGACCTCAATAGATACAAAGAGTCCCATACCCTGGAATGATAGGGTGAACAGAGCTGAAACTCAGAATATACTTCAGCAATTGTTATTATTCAGCCCATAGCACACAGTGAAGGGTCATGAGTCACTGGATCTCCTTCCTTGGCTACTGAATTGTCTTTTTTCTTGCAGGATGCAGGTGGCGCAGGGATCCTGTAAGTTATATATCACATTCATTATGGTAACAAAAATTATATGGTCACAAAGAATTATCTCTATATCTCTGACCTTTCCTGCTTACCCCAATAATTAGATAGGGTCATGTAGAAATCATATTCATTTTAGATGAAAAAACTGATGACAAGTAAGTGAAATAGCCTACACAGTATCATGTATCAGATCCATGTCCAAAGTTCACATAGTCTAAGGGAACTGTAACAGCAGTGTTATTGATTTTTGATCATTCATATTTCATATTTAGGTACAAGTAATACATAAAACCCATGATCCCACATATTTAATTTACTTCCCTTTCTATTTACTTTCATTCTTTCTTATTCTGAACCAGTAATTTTATCATTCCTTAGATGTTCTTGCATATCTTATCATTCTGTATTTCATTCCATATGTCTTTTCCACACAAGTGGAGATGTTAGGCTTGTTATATTAATATCCTCAAAATAACAAATTTATTCTTTAAACTGAAAAGATGAAAATTTTTCTTTTGTAATTCTGAACAGCAACAAAAAACACAGCAGGCTTTAAATTAGTTCATTAACTGTCTAAATAACTGTGGCTGTATAGATTTGGTCCAGAGGAGACCTTGATTTTTAATTGATGGGAGTAGTGAAAAGAATTCTCTCTAATTGTAAGAACCACTGGTTGCTTTTAAAAATATGCTATATTTTGTTTTCATATTTTTGTGCATTTAAAATATTTTTTCTGAGATAGAGTCCTTTGGCTTCATATATCATCCAAAAGTTTCATGACACAGAGGAGGTTACCCATGCCTGTGCTAGACATTGCATATGCCTCAACAAAAAAATTTCTAAGTTAAACTCAGTTAATCAAAATGTACAGTAAGTAAATAATACATACTGTGTCACTAATATATCCTATCAAATTCCATTATTTTCCTAAATATATTTCATATGTATTTCTAAGTTTAAAGTGTTCATAACTAACAGCTATAATTAGAAGTATGTATGGACAAGATTTATGCCATCTGGCATGTTGGCAGGAATTAGGAATAGCCCATTTAGAAAAGAAAATAATTCTGATTAATCAATAATTAATTCATATCATCCCACGTGGTTTTACTCTTGCAGCTTCCCTCTCTATTGCTCTCTAATGCCAAACACCTATATGTGAATGAATTCCTACTTCTGAAAATACCTGTGAGCAGTAGAGAAAATTTTATTTTACTTTCAAACTTCACAGATAGCAAATAATAACCTTATGCCAATTTCATGATGGTCCTGGTCACAGTCAATTGTGTTATTCCATTAAAAGTTTGGTTTAGAATAAAGTGAAGAAAAGTATCTAAGGGACTGGGAACAGGTTCCTTTCTCCATTTTTCTTCTCATTTTACTGTCACTTGCTATTAACTTTACCCTAACATCCAAGACATCCTGATCTTGTTCCTTTAGTCTCTACCTAAGGTACTAATTCACCCTGCACAGAGTTTAAATGGCTTTCTTAGGCAATTCAACTAGTAAGTTTCACAAATAGGAAACAACAAACCATTCAGATGAGAAAGAGTTGAGGTTTAAAATGTTAAAGACTTAAGAGAAATTGTAAAAATAAAACTAAACAAGCTGTAGAGATAAAGATGATAGAGTTTACAATGGCATTATGATATTTTATTGCCCCTACCTGACCCTGTTTCTAGAGGGCCATTCTTGCCGTTCTCCCATCTGAATGTCAGTAGCTGGGAAATCTAAAACTATTTGAAGGTTTGGTAACATATTGATAGCTTCTACAACACTTTTCCTGTATGAAATAAAGGGCCCATACTCTTCACAAAGGTCTCAAGGTATGATAAGTATTTCTTAGTCAAACTTCTCATGCCACCTCCTCCCCCAGGAACAGCTCAGAAGTCTTATCCCTTTATAGAATTCAAGATGAAAGAGTCAATAATCTAGGCACCGTTCCACCCATAGTCTTTATGATATCATTTCATAATAAGGAATAATTATTAAATGACCATTTATATAGGCTTCTAGAGTATCCTGGTCAGAGATATGTCATATACATTTATTTTTAATATACTTTTCCTGGGGCTGTATTGCAATATAAGTGTGGAGATTTGGGAATATTTTCCACTTCTCTGTCCATTATCTCATTATCTGATCATTATCTCTAGAAACTCATCTTCCTTCAAGATCAAATCAACTCTGAAACTCACATTTCCTCATTAAGCCCTGCCTTTGGACCCTGAATTTCTCCGAGTAAAGAGTATGGAAGGTAGGAGTGGATATCAGAGAGTTCCTCCCTGATTCTCCATTTACCTCCTTTTATCTAGGGGGATCCAAGGCATCTACCTCATTATTTCTCACCTGGCTGTTCTGCTGGACTTCATTATTGTCTGCAGTATCTCATCTTCCTGCAAGACCACATCATCTCTGAAACTTAATGCATCTCGGTATCCGTACCCATGGTTCGCCTCCCTTGCTCTCATTGGAAAGGGTGGAGTGTGTATAATAGAGAGCTCTTTCCAGATCCTCCATTCAATGAGGGAACAATAGCAGACACCTCCTATCAGGCTGCCATGACTTCATCATCTCCCAGTGTACAATATCTTCCCTCCCTTCTTTCCTTCTCTATGTTTTTATGTGTTGCTTTCCCCAGTAGACTACAAACTCCTTAAAGGCAGGGACAGTCTTTTGCCTGCCTATATGTATCCAGCTTTATCATGGTGTTAGATACATAGTTGACATTTATTAATAAAAATTAATTAACTAAGATTAAATGGATGGAAAACATTAGGAGCATAAGAAGAGTGTTACAGGGAGAAATCTAGATACAAACCCTTTTTGTCATCCAATGCTCTAATGATGATAGTAAAAGTAAAATTGATGGGTACATGAGCAAAATATTTTGGTTGATTATTAAGACTATATTCACTTACTAATTGTGTGACCTTGGGCAAGTCACTTGACCCTCATTCCCCCGCAAGAAACAAAACAAAAAAACACCAAAAAGACTATAGTCATGTAGAAAGTGTTGATTGATTAATGTCTAAGTATACCTGAGGAATTTTAAGTAATTGTGAAAGTTTATTAAAATGTTAAAAAGCAAACATAGGTATATGTATCAGGAATTTTCTATGGGAATTCTATTTGTCTTATATATTCAGTATTTTGTTAAATTTATTTTATACACTTATAGGGAGATCAAATTTCAGTTTAATTTATTCATGGAAAGATGATTGAAAATATATTCATTAAGGAAAATAAACTTTATTTCTATAGATGCACAGTTCAGAAAGGAAATTATTCATACCATCTCACTTTCCTAATATACTGTAATGATTGGAATGATGCTACCTGCTGGAGACTTACTGTAGAAAAGCTCCACCATGAGGTGAAGGTATCTGAGGGCAAGACCATGTATCTTTTCTTTGGCATCAGGAAGTGACGTTTCCTTGTGGGAGGAAGAAGGGGGAGCACGGCGCTCTGACTCTCTCTCTTTCCTGTGGACTCTGGAGGAGAGCGGAGCTAGGAATGCTCTCTCCTTTTAATAGATAGAGGAATCTAGACTGTTCTCGCTCTCTCTTTACCAAATTCTTATTCTCCTTAATAAATACTTAAAAGTCTAACTCTTGCCAAAGCTTATAATTTATTGGCGACCACTCATTGGATATTTTAGACAGTACAGCTAGAATTTTAGCCTTTACAGATGGCAACCATGAAGGGATGGGAATTTGTCTGGTTAAACAAACTAAAATCAAAAATAGGGTAATTAGGGAGTTTAAAAGGTCCATTTGAAAATTTAAAGGTACTTAGCAGTTTAAAGGGACAGAGTAGGGGAAATTTCTTACCCAACCCGAAGATCAGAAGACTGAGGTTCAGCTTTCCTCTTCGTGGTCAGCCATCTGTAAAGGGTAAAATTCTAGCTATACTGTCTAAAATATCCAATGACTAGTCACCAATAAATTATAAGCATTAGCAAGAGTTAGACTTTTAAGCATTTATTAAGGAGAATAAGAATTTGGTAAAGAGAGAAAGGTCTAGATTCCTCTATCTATTAAAAGGAGAGAGCATTCCTAGCTCCACTCTCCTCCAGAGTCCACAGGAAAGAGAGAGAGTCAGAGTGCCAGGCTCCCCCTTCTTCCTCCCACAAGCAAACATCACTTCCTGATGCCAAAGAAAATATGCATGGTCTTGCCCTTCACCTCATGGCTGAGTTTTTCTACAGTAAGTCTCCAGCAAGTAACGTCATTCCAATCATTACACTAATGACTATTTGCTTCTAAGAGATGCTCAATCCCTGTAGATAATTTAAAGTGGCCTGGTACAAGTAAGAAAGGGTGATTTCTATGAACTAAATAAAAAAATCCCGAAATTCTGTGTCATCTCTTGCCACAGAACATTAGACCCAATAACTAAGAATTTAGCTATTTTCATATTTCCCTAATGAAGGTCATAAGTTCTTAACCTTTTGCTGAGTCATGGACCTCTTTTTAAGAAGCTTATGGAGCCCTTCTCAGACAATTTTCAAGCATATTTTTTTTAATACATAAGCATACAAAGAAAACCTCTTTACCAAAATAGTTCATAGATTACAGGTTAAGAACCCCTCTCTAGAGTAAAGGGTTATATCTAACTCATGCTCTGTTTCAAATAAAATATTCAGTGTATAATAACAAATATAGATGAAGACAATTACAAAATATATTAAAGATATATCTAAATATTCCTTAATATATTATTTTTAATCCTCTCATCAATATTTGTATCCTCTGTTGAAGTGTGTGTTAAAAGCTTTAGATTAGTGCATTTTCATTCTCATGTGATGACTGAACAAGAAGAGATCAAAATACTGCAGAAAGAAGGCATTTGACCTAGGCAATCTTGGGCTTAACTCTTAGATCTATCATTATTTAATTCTATGACTATGTTTAATATATTTTATATCATGAAACATATTACCACACACATACACATACATCATTCATAGTGAAAGAAAATTACTGTTTCACGTTATGAAAAACATGCATTTTTCATAACTAATGAGTTATGAAATGCTATTGATTTTTTTTAAGTGAGGCAATTGGGGTTAAGTGACTTGCCCAGGGTCACACAGCTAGTAAGTGTTAAGTGTCTGAGACTGGATTTGAACTGAGTTACTCCTGACCCCAGGGCTGGTGGTGCTCTATCCACTGTGACACCTAGCTGCCCCAAATGCTATTGATTATTAATAGTTCTGGTTATAAACTCTAGCTAATGTGACACAAGAAACAGCTAGATGTTATGTTATGTTATAATGTGTGTGTGTGTGTGTGTGTGTGTGTGTGTGTGAGTGAGATCTTCAGGATCTTGGAGACGATCTAGTCCAAGGTATAATTAAGACCTTGGAGTAGATCATCTCCATGATCCCTTTTAAGCCTCAAAATTCCCTCCATCCCATTGGTAGTACCATGGATGGCAAAATCCAACAATGTTTTAAAACAAATTTTGTGGGGGGTTTTGAAAGTTGAGGAAAATACATATTTTCCTAACAATGACGTCTTTAAAAATAACTTCCCATGGAGCACACTAAAGACCAATTAGTCCATTTATGCTTAAAGCACATGCTAAATCATATTTGACTCTGTCATTGAAAAAGTGTGATACCAGTTTTTCGAGAGACAGGGTTATTGACTCATATATCTCTGAATACAATCAAGTTTAAAGAGAATATTGAGCTAGCTAGTCTCATTAGAAGAATGCATAGTAGAATGAGACCCAGTAAATAATGAACCAGACTTTTACTAGTTAACATTTGAAAGCTAAGCAGACCTTGAAAATTTCCCTGTACAACTTTTCCTAAATGACTTTTTTTGTATGTTTATTTTGATCACCTTTAGTAGCAAAAATGAGAGAAAACCATTGTTATTATTATTATTAATCTCTTCTTAATTTTTGGTTTACTGTGTATAGTGTATAAAACAGGTTAAATGAAGAAAATGTAACACTAAGATGAGTCCAGAAGAACAAAAATAAAAAAGTTCTGTCCTTCATGCATCCTCTCTCCTGTACTTTTCCATCTCATTTTAGTAAGGACTGTGCTCTTACTTTGTATATTGCAGATGAAATGCAAAATAGATGAGCTTATTTGTTTTATACTTGCTTTAGATCAGAGTAAGATAAATGGGCTTGTCTCATGGAAAATTGCAAAAAAAGAAAAAACAAACCCTAATACTTGTAAATGGGAAAATAAAAAGTAAACTTCCTTTGACACACACATAAAAGGCTTTCAATTTATTACTAGGTGTGTATATAAGATACAGTGTCTTCCCAGGCATATTATAACACACCTTATCAAAGGGAATGTTAGGCACTTCAGTAGAGTGGGAAGTTGGACTGGAAGAGAACAATGCTTTCTGCAGTGTTCTCTATGATTTATTAGGATGTTCTCACATTTACCCAAAGTTAAAAGCAAAATACTCATTCCAGATACAAAATAAAGAGCTCACAAAAATCTGCAGGTAGAATATTATTTAATTTTCTCTAGCCCAGACTGTCTATATAGAATGTAAATGATTGATTCTTACTTACAAAGTTAATGCACTGAAGTGGCTTGCAAATGCCACAGATTTTTCACAGATTTGCAAATTCTTTCATTTGTACTTATCACCTCTGTTTCTTTACATTTATATTTATTTATAAAAATTTGTAATTCATTAACTATAGATGGTATCCCATGAATATAATAAGCAAAATAGTAAATTAGTTGTTTTCTGACATAACAAAGCTTGAAATGCCTACCTAGTTATTATTGTTTAGCATTTTTTTAAATGAAACAAATGATCCTGAGATAGAATTATTCCCTGACAACTACATTTTCCATTCTGTAAGTACTAGCCTGATTCTTTTGCTTGTTTTTCTCCATCTACACAACAAAAGCCCTGAAATACCAAGTAAACAGACTATTTAATCTAGTATTATTCAATCTTGTTTCATGTAAATGCAAAGAAGTGGGAAGTTACTGGTTAAAGAATTATTTTATATATGCTCCATAGAAAGAAATGTCTTTGTCAAGACATTTTTCAGAATATAGACAGAATGAATATATATGCATACATACATACATACATACATATACACATGTGTATGAATTATACACACTGAGAGCCTTTAATGTCAGGGCAAAGTTTGACTTAAATATTTTAATACATATTATTTATCTTCTATGTTACTGTCTCCCTTACCCCCAACATTCGACATGTGTCATGGTTCGGAATGTATGTGAATGTGTGTATGAGTATGTATATGTATGTGTTTTCCTAATAACTACCTTTTGTAGCATGCCAATTCCATCTGGCTTTAGTCCGCCTGATTTCCATCCACCCCTTCCTATCTACTAATACACTTCATACTGTTTCTAAACAATTTCATGCCTAGAAATGGCAAAATTATAACCTATGTTAACTGGAGCTAAAGTTAAATCTGGCTGGTTTGAATTACATGTAGTAGCATCTATGAGACTGTCTGCATAGAGTTGGGATTGCCAGAGAAATTGACTTACTGGCAGTTTATTCCAGCACAGACATCCATCGAGCTAGCAAAGTATGATAGGTATCTATGAGCACCTTGAATTACTCTGCTGTAAAGGTGTCAGTGTGATAACCTAAGAAATTAAATATTTGGATTAAGCCGTCCATCTTGACACTCACATTCAACTCATAATCACATTTCCAAATCACTTTTTATGTGGGCAGAAAGGGGATAAACACATCATGAGTTATTATTACTTTGACCTGACATTTTTGCCACACCAAAATCTTATGAGAGAAAGAACTCCTCTGGACAGTCCATATTTTACTGGTAATCTTATGAGTCTCTAGTAGTAAAGGAAAGCAATAACACCTGCAGGCAGTTTTATCCAGGGAAGCAGAAAAACCCTGTTATCCATATTGCCCAAAAGGAGATCCTTCTTCAGGAGAGTGGTGAGTCTCCACAGAAAGCATTGCTGTCCTTCCAAGGTAAAAGCAATATGAGCCCTATGGAGGGTAGAAAGTGGGTGTGATCAGGGTTAGATCAATATGGATATGACCAGAGTTTTATTAATTGTTAAACTGACCTCTTTTTACTAATTGTCTTCATTATCATCCTTCTTGCCACTTAGTTATCCAACAGAATAGAGACAACAAGGAATCACCTTTTGTCAATAGTCCCTAGTTTTTATATTGATACACGTCACTGGCAAGTAAGTGTATTTAGTAGGAGACTTCCTCAAGAAAAGAAAAGCTGAACAGGCAATAAAAAGGTGAAGAAAGTAAATGAAGTGAAAACTTCAAACAGGATCCAAGAGCCTACACAGATGAATGAAACCAAAATGGTCCATTTTGGCTTCATTGATTTTCACTACCCCTAGAGCCCTCTTCTTTATTTACTTGTCTTTACCTCTTTCTGGATCCAGACAGGTTCCCTAATGGTACTGGAATTGTTCCAGAGACACTGAAAGCAATTCCTAGTTTCTGTTAACCTTATTTTAAACATATCGGTGATGATGTTAAGGATATCTCATATAGTACTTTACACTACTTTTTACTGTATTTCCTTAGCCATGGTTTCATTTGATCCTCACACTTAACCTTGACAGGTGTTAAGGTAGGTCTAATTGTCCCCATTTTATAGATGAAAATCTGAGACACTAAAATGGGGAAATAGCTGTCCTTTTTAGTGAAGTATCTAATTCTCATAATCCCCTAAACTCAGCTGATGATTTCATTTTCTATTTTACTACGATCAAGGCCTTTTGATATAACCACTCCCATTTCCACACCAAAATGTTGATATTTCATCACTTGTATTTTCCTCCTTCTCACTTGTTTTCAGTGCCTTAGCCTTAGGCCCACAATACATATTAAAGAAATTAGTGAATAAATAACTTGTGCAGGGTCACAGAGCTAGTTAATGGTATAGCTAGGAATCAATCTCATGTTCATACTTTATTCAGAGTTCTTTTTAACAACTGAGAGGAGTATTTTCCATGTAGTATTGCTTAATAAACATTTGTTGATTTAATTAAAATTACATAATTAATTAAATTATGTAAGGTGAAAATTACTTTAAAAATTAACACTTTCATATTTGCCTCCTTTGTGAAGTCCCCCTAGAAATTTGTGAGTTTGGGGAATAGCTCAGTACATACTTATTGAGGGAATATCTAAAGTACATTAAGTTCCCTTTTCTCCACTGTTTTCTAATAAATGGAATCTCAGTTAATACCATTGTTTTCTGTTCTTTAGTTATTATGTAGTTATTTTTTAAAAATAGTCTTTAATTTTCTTTTTTCCAATTACATGTAAACATAGTTTTCAGTATTCATTTTTTTTTTTTTTTAGTGAGGCAATTGGGGTTAAGTGACTTGCCCAGGGTCACACAGCTGGTAAGTGTTAAGTGTCTGAGGCTGGATTTGAACTCAGGTACTCCTGACTCCGGGCCGGTGCTCTATCCATTGTGCCACCTATCTGCCCCTCAACATTCATTTTTGTAAGATTTTGGGTTGCAAATAATTTTCCCTACTTCTCTTCTCTCCTACTTCCCAAAGACAGCAAGCAATCTGATACAAGTTATATATGTTACAATCATGTTAGACATATATCCACATTAGTCATATTATGAGAAAAGAATCAGAACAAAAAGGGAAAAGTACAAGAAAGAAGAAACAACAACAACAAAAAAAACAAGAAAAAAAAAGGAAAAATAACATGCTTTGATATGCATTCAGACTCCATAGCTCTTTTTCTGAATAACTCTTTTGGAATTGTCTTGGATCATTGTATTGTTGAGAAAAGCCAAGTCTATCACAGCTGTTCATCACACAATGTTGCTGTTACTGTGTAGTGTTCTCTTGGTTCTGCTTACTTCACTTAGCATCAATTCATGTAAGTCATTGCAGGTTTTTCTGAAATTTGCCTGCTCATCATTTCTTAAAGCACAGTTGTATTCTATTGCATTCATATGTTACAGCTTGTTCAGCCATTCCCCAGTTGATGGGCTCATCCACTCAATTTCCAATTCTTTGCCACCACAAAAAGAACAGCTATACATATTTTTTATACATGTGGGTCCTTATCCCTTTTTTATGATCTCTTTGGGATACAGAACTAGTAGAATTGCTGGGTCAAAGGGTATGCATAGTTTTATAGCCTTTGTGGTATAGTTCCAAATTGATCTTGAGAATGGTTAGATCAGTTCACAACTCTACGAACAATGCATTAGTGTTCCAATTTTCCCATATCTTCTTCAACATTTATCATTTCCTTTTTTTGTCATATTAGCCAAGCTGATAGGTATGTGGTGGTACATGGTGTACTTAAATAGAATGAATATTCAACTTAGTATCAGGAAGACATGGCTTTGAATCCATCCCTGATTCATACTTGCTAGATATGTGCTTTTGAAAAAATAGCTTCACCTTTCCAGATTTCCTCATCTGTAAAAAGGAAATAAAGGTAGGCAGAAGATTAAAAACTTGACCCTGGGCAAATATGTTAACCTTATGTTGCTCTAGGAAATTGTGCAAGATTATTTGTTAAAGAGATGGTGTTATGGTTAACTGTGTGACTCTTGTTAAGTCACTTAACTTCTGTCTGCCTCAGTTTCCTTAATTGTAAAATTAGGATAATGATATCAATTACCTACCAGGTTTATTTGTGAGGATCAAATGAGATAATAACCTCAGATTTTTTTGGAAATCATAAAGACCTATATAAATGTTGTTCATTATTACTATTATTATATTGATAAGAATTTTTAAGTCTTTTGAAGTTTAGTTGATTTTATAATATGCAATGTTCTCCTGGATCTGCTCAGTTTACTCTACATCAAATCATGCAAGTCTTTCCTGTCTTCCTGAAACCACTTATTTCCTTACATTCTATACCATAATTTGATGAAGCACTTCCTCATTGATGGATATCCTCTTAGTTTTTAGTTCTTTGACACCACACGAAGAGTTTCTACAAATATTTTTGTGTGTGAAGTTCTTTTTCTTCCTTTTTTGACCACTTTGTTGTAGAAGACTAGAAGTGGTATTGCTATGCTCAGTAGTGACTTCTTCTTTTATACTTGATAAAAATGTTTTCAGCCAATAAACACTCATTCAGAAACACTTATTGAATTTTTATTAGGTAAACATTCTACAACCTACTACTATTATAACCATCTATTTAAAAATATTCAGTTTATTAGTATCATCATTCAATGTTATTTAGGTGATGAGAAGCCCAGAAACACTTTTTTTAACTGCCCTACCTAGATCATGGTCCCAGAGAATAGCATTTTAGGGTAGCCTCATACCATATACCTTTATTATCAATTTTTAAATGTTTTGGTAACATTAACCATGATATATCTCCATCCTTTTGAAAATAATATTTTTTTCAGGAAATAATTTTCTTTTATGGGTCTTTTTCCTTTTTTTGGTCCCTGATTCAAATTGTTGTTCTTAATATCCCTTCACGAACACATTATACATACACACATACACACCCTTATATGTATGTATGTTTTCCCCTGAAATTGAATTTTTATATTGCTCTCTGGACCGGCAGAGGTCAATTAGTTAATTACTAATTACCAGGCCCTGTGTTAGGCACTAGGATTACAAGTACAAAGAAAGAAGAAATCTTTACTCCAAAGGAACTTATGTTATGATGGAATGTAGGGAAAAATAAGTCCATATATTCATTAGAACAGCATCAATATAAGTAAACACATATAAATGTGTTAAAAGTAGTTAAATACAAAGTCGTTTGGAAGAGATAGTGCTTTATAGATCATAGTAGAAAGGGAGGTCAAAGAAAGCCTTCATGTAGAAGATGGTATTTGATCTATGCATGTAGTCAAAGAAGAGAAGGACTCTGTAAAGTGGAAGCAGGGGGATAGTAATATTAGATCCCCCTTAGTGAGAGTAAGAAATCCTGCAAAGAGGTTGCATTATTAGAATTTTCATTGCATATTTCCATTTGGCTAGAACTAATTACTATATTTTACATATAATTATAATTTCCATTAGTTTGAATTCAAATAGTAATGATTTATTGAGATTCATTATTCATACTAATTGGGTCCTAGGTTCCAAACTATAATCCTTTCTTCCTATGTCTCTGCCCATGAGATTTCATGAATGGCCAGTGGTTCCTAAGAAGACCAGTTTAAAAAAAACAAAACAAAACCCAACAACACAGAAAAAGCAACAGCATAGGGTTGTCTGGTCATTTCTGATGATTCTTTCCTGGCTCCAGTCTGAGTCTATATTTGGATAAGGTGTACTCAATGATCTTGTACCTCATGATATCATCAAGCTGCAGTGGGTAGGCAATGATTTATAAAAAGCAGGAAGGTCACTACCCTTCTTATAACCTCTTTTGTGACCTCCCTTCTTTTTTTTTTAACCAACTCTTTGGGATGAATACTTGATGACTTTAGAATGTCCTCTTAACACCTTTCTATATGTGACCTTAGAGACTTACCACCTTTGGATTGACTACACTTTGTGTTTACCATTCATTGCTAATGCATTAACACATCTAGACACTCACTAATGTCACCTTTTGAACTTTGTCCCAGCTCCTCTATGAATTCTACCCCAACCATTCAAATATACATAGGTGCTATCCTTTAAAAATATTATTTCATTCTTGGTTAGTTCCACACATTTTTTTTTATATCATAGGATTTCAAAGCTTAAAGGGGCCTTAGTGACAAATAGTCCTACCACTTAATTGAATAGATGAGGAAATTGAAATGAATTGAGACTAGATGAACCGTCTAAAATCATGGTACTAATTAGTAGCAGAGCAGATACCTTGACTTTGACACTAATGCTCTATCAATTATAATCTAATCAGTATCTAGCATCCTGTCTGGAATATAACAGGCACTGAATGAATGCCTATTGATTGATCCCATTGTAGACTGCCTTTTATTTCATTTTAATTGTATCATGTTTGATTGTTTTGTCTTCCATCTAGACTATAGTTTGGGGGAGGGGGGAAAGGAATATTTCAGGTCTTATCCTTTCTTCTCTATCACTGTATGAGAGCACAGTGCCAAGAAAAGAGTAGGTACCCAAAGCTGGTCATCAATTACTTGATAGGTGTTTTTTTCATATATACAGAAATAGCTCCAAGAGTAGCTCCATGCATTTGAGTGATGTGGGATGGAATTTAGGGTCAAATTGATCCTGTCATCCCAAAAGAATTATAAGACTCAGTGACTCAATTTCCCAGGTTTTATTGCAATACTGTGGGTGACCACAGGGATAGAACCAGAAGAGTGGGAAAGTATCTCTCAAATAGTGAAAGAAAAGACAGTTATATTTATAGTATGGATAAATTTATTTATCAGTCTCATTATTATAATCTCCACCTTTGGGGAGGTACAGGGGAGGGCTTATCCTAATTTGGAGTTCCTGGAGTCCTAAACCAACCCCTGAGGCAGGTACTTTTTTCTGTGGAGGTGTGTTTTTTTGGGTTTACATGACATAAGGTGAATCTGGGGACACATTTGGCCTTTTCTGTGTATGTCTCTTTCTATTTCCCACAACTAGTTTCAAAACATATTCATTTTTCATTTATTCTGGTTTGTTTCTATAACCTGTCAATTTATTTAAGGTCATCATGGCCTCTTTCCTTCTGTTCCTTATATCCTGATTTCTGTGGGTAAGAGAACCTAGCATCTTGACTTGTAATTTATCCATTAACTGGCATCTGACTCACTTTGAGAGCTCATATCTGAATTAAAGCTTGGGTCTTAGGTTTTTCTGTTAACCCTTTTTTTCACCTCCAACATCATGAGGACTAACTGTATTAACTACCTTTCTCCCACAGGCAACAAATTAAACTTTAAAATATATTCTAGGGTCAGCTAGGTGGTACAGTGGATAAAAGCACCAGTCCTGGATTCAGGAAGACCTGAGTTCAAATCTGGCCTCAGACACTTGACACTTATTTATTGTCTGAGAAAAAGACTTGTAATGGAGAGAAGAAGATCCTACAAGGGAAGAGATTGGGAGAGAGTTCTCCAGCTGTTCAAAGAGGAGTGTGAAAACTGAGAGATTATATATTCTAGAGGTTTTCAGGCTAGGAGTGAGGGTTAAAAGAGAGAACATCCAGAAACACAATGAGACAGGCAGTAGCATGTTTGAAAAGTCCTGAGCAAGGACTTGAGTCTGTAGCTTCTGCACATGGTTACCCTAGAGCTGATCAAAGCTAGTTCTGTGCTTTCTGGAAGCTACGGGCATCTACAAATTTGGCTAGAGTACACTTACAAAGGATAAGGGCTATGTCAAGCAGCATTGAGGCTCAGAAATTCTTCTGATTGGCTGATTGATATGCAACTCCATTGTTCTCCTCCCCTGAAAAAAGGGAAGTTTTAACATATATGAGAATTGTTACAGAGCCCATGTCCACATAGCTTTATACATTATGAATGCATAAAAGTACTAAGATTGAATTGAATTAGTTTGGACATTAAGTTTGCATTTTCTTTTGTATTTGCTTATATGTGCTAAAACCAATGCAGAATAAATTTCTTTTTAAACTAAGACAATAAAAACATTCTATTTTACAGTAGTAATATTCTTGTCCACACTAGTCATTGCCCTTTTAGTAATTTTTTTCTGGGGGAAGCAAATGGGCAGGGGATTAAGAGAATAGTTGATAAAGGAAATTAATGCAAATGCTACAATGATATTTAACTGAAAACCTCCTGCCTAGTAATAGGTAAAGAAATCAGTGTGTTAATGAGAAAATGATGTATATTGCACTGCAGCTGTTTGATCATGATTTGTACTAAGTTATTTTAAAGTACATTAGTAGAGCCATAAACCAGTTTTAGTGATGGATAATAGCTAGAAATGTCCTCAGAAATGGCCTTGGAGTTAATGATTAGATTGTATTAGAAGTAACCATCTTAACAATGGCCCTTTTGTTGGACCAACCTTCTTAGAATAGCATTTTGACTTAATTATGGTGACAATCCATGTTTATCACCCTTTGGCATTAGGGGGAATTGGAAGAAGACCAAAAAAATTGCAGAAATGTGTTTTTTCTTCCTTAGGAGGCAGAAGAGCAACCAAGCAATTTTAAGCAGTGCAAAAGATAAAATCAAGAAGCTAAATATAGTAGCTAGTACTTGTCATAGAAACTGGGACATTGAACTTAATTGTCTAAGTTAATGATGCCCTTGGCACAGGTAGTAGTACTTCAGTAAACACTGAGTTCTGAAAATATGATTGACCTGAACTACATTTTCATTGGCACTGCTAACTAGAATAAGTGTTATTGTCAATAACATGAAAATCATGAAAATTGAGGATGAAAGCCATTTTGTTACCCAAAGGTATTTCTAAACTTTGTACTGTTTTTGCAAAGAAAGAGATAGGTAGAAGGGTATTTTATTTGATAACATCAAAAGACAGACACTGCCTCCAAATCCCTAGATTGATTCATCAATAATAGATCTTTTGCTCAATGTGATGTAGTAAAAGCTGCTGCTGAACTTGGAATTAGGTCAGGATACCTCTTATCTAGTTTTACTTCCACTAGTTGGACAGGTCTGTTAACCTCTCTTATTTCTCTTTTTTCCTTGTCTATCAAATGGAGTGCTTTCCCTAGAAATCTCACAGGGCTGTTGTGAGCATCAAATGAGCAAATATTTCATGAAAGTGCTTTGAAAAAATAGAAACCATTATACAAAAGTAACAGTAGTAGATCCAAGGTATATTGCATTGCCGTTTTTATATTGGAGAAATAATAATCTACCTACCTTGTTATTTCTGTTTCTGTCTCCCTCTGTGTCTCTGTCTCTGTATGTCATTCTGTCCCTCTGGATGATAGGTGGTGTCTTAGCTTTTCTTTATTAATTTTAAAGACCAGTTACCAGAGGTGAAATCCAAATATGATATGAAGAATCTGGTTTGGGAAAACTGGCCAGTCTTCTTTGATGATGGAATCCAATCCAGTTGAAAAGACCCTAGGATTTAGCCTTGACATGGACTGTGTTCAAATCCTTTCTTTCACACTGAATAATGGGGAACTATGAAACTGACTTCATTTCTTTGGACCTCGATTGCAGCTTGCTATGATGTAGTGTCCTGGATGTAGAATCATAGCATCAAGGTTCAGACCTGAGCTCTACCACATGTGACTTTTACCTTGACATCTATCTTTGAGGACCTTAGTGTTCTTATTAAAGAAAAAAATGGAATTGAGCTATATTAGCCCTATGATTCCGTATAAGTGTAATTTATGTTTTTGACTACAATGAAGGTGAATGTGAGGTATGAATAAAACTGATATCATTTTGGAATATATAGTACTAGCCTCAGTATCACTTCATGCCCCCAATCCCTTATGTTCATCATATTTTTCAATTTTACAGTATGATAATACCCCATTTCATTAATATAACATAATTTATTCAGTTATTCCCACAATTTCTAAATATATAGGTGCAGAACATTTTTGTATCAACTTTGGAAAGGAAGAAATATAATTTATATATATATATATATATATATATATATATATATATATATATATATATATATATATATGTGTGTGTGTGTGTGTGTGTATCCGTGTGTGTCTGTGTGTCTGTGTGTGTGTGCATATATATAGATGTAAGTTTACATATATACATTTTAAAATGTTTAATGTAAAATCCAAGCAATGGGATCACTAAGTAAAATGGCATGATTAATTAAGTGTTCAATGTATCTTGCCACTTTGCTTTTCAAAAAGATTATTAGAATCTGTAGTTTCCTCAGTGATACATTAGTCTATTTTCCATAGCCAATCTTCTACTGTATTGAATTTAATATTTTTAATCTTTTACCAACTGATTGAACATTGAGTAGAATCTTACAGATATCTGTATTATATTTGTAAATGTAAATTTATCTGATTAATAGGAAATTTCAACATCTTTTCATATGGTTATAAGAAAATTATATTTCTTCCTTCAAACATCGTATTTTCATGTTCCTTGATAATTTATTGATCAGGAAATATACATACATATCAGATGTTTACAGATTCTGGTGTACTGGAATTAAAAAACTTATCCTAGAAGTAACATGAAAATCTGTTTCTTGGCAAGATATGGAGACAGTTATCAGTGTCTACTAACCCAGATTCAGTGTCCCAAGTTCTAGTGCAAGGGTGATGAGGGAAATGCCTTGTGTATGGTAGTTTTCATTGTGATGATACCTTTCCTCGTTGGTTTTTAGACATGAATTTATAAAATTTTAATCTCTATTAAACATTAAATTGTATTTTGTTCTATTGACTTCTCTCTCTCTTTTCCTCCCTTCTTCCCTCCTACCATCTCTCAATAATTATTGCTCCCTTTCTCCACTCCCACAACTTCTATTTAAGTTTAGGCACTCATCACCTCTTATCTGTACTATTGGAA
Organism: Dromiciops gliroides; assembly: GCF_019393635.1. NCBI lineage: Eukaryota > Metazoa > Chordata > Mammalia > Microbiotheria > Microbiotheriidae > Dromiciops > Dromiciops gliroides. Next base: position 369,172,791 of record NC_057861.1, on the reverse strand, counting down.
GTCTCCTAATTCCATTCACTACTTTCTCCATTCCATCTTTGACACTACTGCCAAACTGATGTTATTTATTAAACAGAGATTCCATCATAATACCCTTTTTGAGTTAACCATCCCCCGAAAGAATCTTCAAAGGCCCCCTATTATCTCCAAGATAAAATGCAAAATCTTTAGTCTATCACTTAAAGATGTCTGCAAACTGTCTCCAACCTATTTTCATTAATTTCTTATTATTCACCTTCACATACTTCCTTATTCTTATGAAACTCTCATGATAACTCTTTTATGAACATGACTTTACATCTCAGCATTTTGCTTTTGTACCAATAATTCCCCAAGTTAGGAACACATTATTTCTTCACATCTACCTTAAATAATTATTTGCTTTCAAGGAGAGTTCAGTGGCTACCTCCTGCACGAAGCATGTTGACATATAATCATCAGTTCTATCTAACTTGAAATTATTTATTATTACTTTCTATCTTGAATCTGGTTATTTCTATGTGAATTATATACCTTTAGTGGAAAATCAGCTTCTTGAGGGTAGGAACTGTTTTTTGTTTTGGTTTGGGTTTTTTGGTCTCTATTGATCAGTGAATAGCAGATGCTTAATAAATGTTTGAATTGCGTTGAATTCTTCCCCCCCACCCCCATCTGTAAAGTAGGAATTTTTTTTCCAAATTATATGTAAAAACAATTTTTAACATTGATTTTTAATTTTTTTTCCAAATTCTCTTCCTCTCTCCCTATCCCTCCTTAATAACTCAAGCAATTCAATATAAGGTATACATGTGTAGTAATGCAAAACATTTCCACATGTAAGGTTGCCATCTGTAAGGGGCTAAAATTCTAGCTAGAATATTTAAATTCTAATGAGTGGTTGCCCCAAATTAGAAGCTTTAAGAAGAATTTAGACTTTTAAGCCTTTACTTAGGTGCAATCAGAAGTCGGTGAAGAGAGAGAGAGGTAAAGATGCCTTCATCTATCTATCTAAGGGAGCCAGCATCTCTGCTCTGCTCAAAATGAGGTCCTGGTCCAAAAAAAGAGCCCCCATCCCGGGCTTCTTCCCAAAACCTCCTGCAAAACCAGAAACAGGGCCGTCTACACGTGGCCCAAAGCTAATTAATTGGAAACTTTGATCCACAGTACCCACGAGCAAACATCACTTCCTGACGCCAAAGAACTGACCTTTGAAGCCCCAGAAAAGGTCACTTCCAGATGCTAAAGCCACCTGGTCTCCCCTCAGGCCAGAGCTCACAAGGTTCCTCCCAGCAGGGGGCATCATTCCAACTCTCACACACATTAGATTGTGAAAGAAAACAGACAAAAAAAACTTAAGAAAATGCAACTAAAAAAAAATTATGCTTCAATCCATATTCAGACACTATCAGTTCGTTCTTTGGAGATGGATTACATTTTTCATAAGTCCTTCTGAGTTGTCTTAGATCATTGTATTGCTGGAAATAGCTAAGTCATTCACAGCTGATCATCTTACAATATTACTATTACTTTGTATACAGTACATTTCACTTTGCATCAGCTCATCTAAGTCTTTCCAGGTTTTTCTGATAGCATCCTGCCCATTTCTTATATCACAATAATGTTTCATCATAATCTCATCCCACAATTTGTTTAGCCATTCCACACTTGATGGGCAACTCCTCAATTTCAAATTCAACTTTTTGTTTTGTATCTCTTTTTGGATACTGACCTAGTAGTGGTATTACTAGGTCAAAAAGTATGCATGGTTTTATAGCCCTTTAGCCATAGTTCCAAATTGCTCTACAGAAAGTTTGAATCAGTTTACACATTCACCAAGAGTGTATTAATGTCTCATTTTCCCCATATCCCCTACAACATTTGTCATTTTCCTCTCTTGTCCTATTATCCAATCCAATAGGTATGAGGTAGTACCCAAATTTATTTTGACCTGTATCTCTCCAATCAATAGTGAGTTAGAATGTTGTTGTTTTTTTCATCTGGCTATAGGTAGCTTTGATTATTTCATCTGAAAACTTCATATGTTTCGGATATCTTTACCCCATTCCACCTTTCCCTTTCCCTTTCTCTCAGTCTATTCCTCTTACCACTTATTTTTTAAAAAGAAATCTTCCCTTCATATTCAACTCACACCTGTGCCCTCTGTCTAAATATACTCCATTCACCTGCCCTAATAATAAAGTTCTTATGAGTTACAAGTATCATCCTCCCATATAGGAATGTAAACAGTTTAACCTTTTTATATCCCTTATGCTTTCTTTTTCCTGTTTACCTTTTTATGCATCCCTAGGGTCTTGTATTTGAAAGTCAAATTCTCTATTCAGCTCAGGTCTTTTCATCAAGAATGCCTCAAAGTCCTCTCTCATTGAATTCCCATTTTTTCCCCTGAAGGATTATACTGTTTTTCTAGATAGATGATTCTTTGTTGTAATCCAAATTCTTTTGCCCTCTGGAATATAATATTCCAAGCCCTCCAAACCTTCAGTGTAGAAACTGCTAGATCTTGTATTTTATCTTGACTATAGCTCCACAATACTTGAATTATTTCTTTCTGGCTGTTTATAATATTTTCTCCTTGATCTGGGAGCTCTGTAATTTGGCTATATTATTCCTGGAAGTTTTCATTTTGGGATCTCTTTCAGGAGGTGATCAGTGGATTCTTTTAGTTTTTATTTTACCTTCTGCTTCTGGAATAACAGGGCAATTTTCCCTGAAAATTTTTTGGAAGATGATGTCTAGGCTCTTTGTTGACCATGGTTTTCAGGTAGTCAAATAATTTTCAAATTACTTCTCCTGGATCTATTTTCTAGGTGAGTTGTTTTTCCAGTGAGATACTTCACATTGCCTTCAATTTTTTTATTCTTTTGATTTTGATTTATTGTTTCTTGATTTCTCATAAAGTCATTAGCTTCCATTTGCTCAATCCTAATTTTTAAGGAATGATTTTCTTCAGAGAGCTTTTGTATCTCCTTTTCCATTTGGCCAATTTGGCTTTCCAAGGCATTCTTTTACTCATTGGCTTTTTGTACCTCTTTTATCATTTATGCCAGTCTGTTTTTAAGGTGTTATTTTCTCCAGCATTTTTTTGTGTCTTCTTTACTAAGTTTTGGCTTTTTTCATGCTTTTCTGGCATCACTCTCATTTCTCTTTCCATATTTTCCTTCTCCCTCTCTTACTTTACTTTCAAATCCTTTTTGAGCACTTCTATGGCCTTAGACCAATTCATATTTTTCTTGGAAGCTTTGGATGTAGAAGATTTAACTTGGTATCTTCTTCTGAGGGTGTGTTTTCATCTTCCTTGTCACCATAGAAACTTTCTAGGGTCAGCATTTTTTTTTCTGTTTGCTCATTTTCCAAGCCTATTTCTTGACCTTTAATTCTTTGTTAAAGTGGGGCACAGCTTCCAGGGTTGAGGGCACACTATCCCAGACTTCAGGGGTTTGAGTAGCTTTTCTCCAAGATACTTCTAGGAATTTGTAAGTCCTTAGTTCTTCCAAGGTGTTATGAATTAAGGAGAGGTATGTTTACTACTCCCCTGGCCTGTGCTCTGGTCTGCAAGCAGAGGCCTGCTTTTCTGCCCTGGAAGTATGAATAGAATCCCACTCCACTGTGGCTGCAAGATCTTGTGTACTTCTGCTCCTCCTCTACCTGGGACTTCCACCCAAGACTGTGACCTGGATCTGAATATGGACAAAACAGAGTCCTGCCTCAGTGCTAGCAAAGAGACCCCTGTGATCTCCTTCCAATTCTTTGACCCCATTACTTTCTTTTTTTCTTTTCTTTTTTTTGGGGGGCGATGAGGGGTAAGTGACTTGCCCAGGGTCACACAGCTAGTAAGTGTCAAGTGTTTGAGGGCAGATTTGAACTCAGGTCCTCCTGAATCCAGGGCTGGTGCTCTATCCACTGTGCCACCTAGCTGCCCCAACCTCATTACTTTCTGTGGGCTATATTCCAGAAGCAGTTGCTGCCACTCCTGGTTTGCTGTGGCTGTGGCTGGGGTTACACTGGGCCTGGGGCTGGTTCTGTGCTGGTGTGGCCTATGCTAGGCTGCACTTGCACTCTACTCTCACCCAGTGCAACAGACTTTTCCTGCTCATCTTCTAAGTTGTCTTTGGCTGGAAAATTATTTCACCCTGTCCTTTTGAGGGTTCTGTGGCTCCAGGAATGGTCTTATGGCATTATTTAAAAATATTTGGAGGGTTCTTGGAGCTAGCTCAGGCAAGTCACTGCCTTTCCTCTACCATCTTGGCTCTGCCCCCGCTCCTGGGTTGAATACTTTATAAAACTATTTATAGCTTCAAGCAGCAATTAAATGCTTGTCTAAGAGATGTACTGTTATTTACTGAATTATATATACATTTCTTTTGGTACTTCTTTGTCTTGATTTCAGTTATGCCAAATGTATTAAAGAAATATTATTAGATAAGGCAGCTATTTCAGTCCCATTTAAGCCATTAACTGGCATGGGAAAATTATTTAACCTCTTTGGGCTTTACATTTTTTCATCTTTGAATTGAGGAGGATGATTGTTATTATTTCAAAATGTCTCTTCCAGGTTGGAAATTTTATTATGCTATGCTTATTTTAGGAATATGTTATTGTATTATCTTACTGCATATTCATTAGTTCCTTTAAGTCAGAAGTAGGCCCCTGAATGCTGGATATTTTGTCTTATGTGTCTCATACAAGTTAAGAGGAAAATGAACAAAGCTAAGAGGTGTTGGCAATCTGCCAGTCCTTGTACCAGCTGCACTGCCAGGTGGGACTCCATATATTTTGACAGAAAAAGTGTCACTCAAGTGCCTAATACTATTGTCTTCTGATAGCAGGAGGTGGGATTTTGGAAGGGTTAGTGGGCAAGATAGCTACAATTAATCCTCTCAGCAGGCAAAACTCTAATACAGGACTTGTTAGTAAGTGCTAAAAATACTTATCAAAACACCATAAAACCAAGCAGCTTCCCCTAGAGATCTGAGGAATGATTGTTTCTTCTCCTTGCCAATATTATCTTACTAGTAAAAGTGATATGATTTTTGACATCTATATAGAGAAGTGTTTAAGATATTCAGACAGTAGAGTGTGAAGCAGATGTGAGTAATTAGCTAGCAATTCTGAAAATAATTGCCACTTTGATATATTTACCTGAAGTGTAACTTATCACAAGCCAGAATTTGCTTAAGAGAATTAACACTTTTTGGAGGTTATTCTATTGAATTCTTTGTCTTCTTATTGATCCAAGCATCCTTGGGAGCCTGAGCAGGCATATTTTTTTTAAAGTCTAAATATGCCACACTTTATACGAAAAAGACTTACTTTCAAGGTACATGTAAATTGAATCATATTTTAAAGTCACCACAGAAGCTTTCTTTTTAAAGGAATACTGGAGTGAATCCTTTTTCTCCCAATGTGAATAATCACCACTTAATTCATCTGTTTTATATGTTGTCGATTACATAACCAGCTTTTCCTAATGCATGGGATCCTTCCTGTGCTATTTTGCTTCAACAAAGCCATGTTGCTGTTGCTGTTGCTGTTGGTACTAAGAGTAGATTTCTCTTTCATCATTGCAGACTGCAAACCCTCTGTCTTGATTTTCTAGATAATACTTGTCCCTATTTTTAGTAAATCCTCCAAAGAATCTCCCTAATATGTTGCAGGCCTTACTCTAATTAGTTCAAATATCTCAGGGATTTTTTTTGTTCTATGCGTTGTTGTCATGACCAAAGAATTCATCATCTAGCAGACAGACAGGTAATGAATGTCCCTCCTTAAAAAGACTGCTTCTCAGAATTAAAAACCTTTTTTTCATAGGAGTACTGATTAGATCTTTGCCCTCCTCCTAAATTGCCTTCAAGATCACAGGGACATCTTTATGCTAAAGCGAGGCACTGGAGCAGGATGGTGTGGGCTTGTGTAGGTTATATCTGAAACAAGGGGTGACTTTGTTGGAAAGTTTCTTTCCCTTTACTGTAGAGGATGCCACCTTCCTTTCAGTCACCAAGGCCTATAAACTCATCATTCTCAACTGCTTTCTCTTCCTTCCTCTCCATCCCTTACTCATATCCAAGTCCTATGGATTCCACCTTTGCAGTATCTCTTGTATGCAACCCCTTCTCTTCTTTGACATGGTTAGAACCCTTCTGCAGCCCTTCATCTTTTCAGATCTAGAATATTTCAGTAGCCATATGGTTGGCTTTAATGTCCCAACCCTCTCTCCTCTTCAGTCTTTCTTCAACTGAGTTGTCAAAGTAATATTCTTAAGTCTTTATTGCTTACAGGAACAAACATGCAGTTCTTTGACTTTTAAAGCCTGTCATAACATGACTTCTTACTGTCTTTCTGTTCTTCTTGATAATAGCCTCTTTGTAGACCACTCCATCCCCCAACTCCATTCATTTTCACTGGCTGTCCCCCATGCCTGGAATTCTCTGTTTCCTCACCTCTATCTTTTCCTTCCCTGGCTTCATTTTATGTCTCACCTAAAACCTCACCTTTAGCAAGAAGTTTTGCTTAGGCCTCATAAGTGTTAAGGACTTCCTTCTGAAATTATCTCTCATTTATCCTGTATTAGTCTTGTTTTAACATAGTGGTATATATGTTATCTTTCCCATTAGATTCTGAGTTCCTTGAAGTCAGGGACTGTATTTGCCTTTCTTTGTATTCCAAGCCTTAGCACACAATAGGTGCTCAATAGGTTGTTGGTTTGTGGACTTGACTCTGTACAACGTGATGAGATTGTAGAGTGTGGACCTTTGTCAGAATGGAACCTCACATGAAGGTTATCTTGGACCCTAGTCACTTTCTAAGAGAACATAGGGATTTGATTGGTCCCCAATTAATCAATCAACAAAATCCTACTAAGCACCCACTATCCAATCCAATATTTATTCAGTACCTACTCTGTGCCAAGCATTGTGATAAGTGCTGAGGATACAATTAATAAAAGAAACATTGCCTGCCCTCAAGGAACTCCTCTAAAGGAGGAGATGACACACAAAAGTAGGCAGGAAACCAGGGTGGGGAGGCCAGGACACCAAGGTATAATTGGTACAGGGGCATCTTGTTCCAATGAGTTGAAATCAGGTAGAGCATCAGATGTAAAATGGAGATACTATGTAAATCTAGTGGAAACTCCAGTGAATATGTTTCCTCCTATGTTCTGAAGGGTTTTGGCAGGGAGGCATTCCTTTTGGAAGAACCAACATTTTACTTTGTAATTGACTCACATAGATCTAGGCTACATCATGGGTACTGATGTGAGATGGTCATTAAAGCTTTTTGTCTCATGTTCCCACCCCTAACTTTATTCTGTAGGAAGTATTAACAAAGTTTCATTATAGCCCAGGTGTAAGTTCTCCAACTTGTTGGTAACTGGCTCTACAGTTCCACCTCAATAAATATTTAAGATGCATAATAGATATTGGATATGGAATGACTTTTATTTTGCCACAAAAATTAGATGACTGAAATGCTGAAGGAAATTCCCAGGCATCTATTAATAAATACACAACTAGTCCATCATACTTTATCCAGAATGAAAAGGGAGTACTGCTGAATATAGGTTCTCCATTCAGTCATCTGGTACAGTCTCCTCACTATTAACTTCTACAAGTTGCTGTCTTCTAATTCCTGGCTACTTCAGTATTAGAGAAATCTATAACCTTCACTCCAACCACTGCATTCTAGTTTGGAAAACCTAAAATTCCCATGCTGTTTCATCGTTAATTGCTACTCATCATTGCTAAGAGAATGAAAAGGTTAAAAAAAATGGTTAAACTGTACTCTTCCTGTTACCCAATGTGGGAATAGCTTTTTATCCATCTGTAGTGCTTGTTAAAGATATAAGTATATATTGATGGGCTAATGTGATAACTTATCTTTCCAGTTGCATGTTATAATCTAGTCACATCAAAATCTAATCAATATGCATTTTCCATTCAATTTAATTCTTTTTTTTTTTTGGCAGGGCAATGAGGGTTAAGTGACTTGCCCAGGGTCACACAGCTAGTAAGTGTCAAGTGTCTGAGACCAGATTTGAACTCAGGTCCTCCTGAATCCAGGGTCAGTGCTTTATCCACTACACCACCTAGTTGCCCCTCAATTTAATTCTTCATTCCTAAATAATAATAACAAAATCTCATTTCTTTTTATATTGTTGTGGACATCACTAAGGAGGTCCTGTGGTGTTGGAGGCTATGATGTAATTTATATAGTGAGTCCCTTGAATATGAACCTTTGGAGAAACATGGCATCAAGGGGAAATCCTTCTATTTTGAATTTGTCCATCTTCCACAACACTACTAAGCACCTCTTTGAAACATATATCTTCCTTTTTAAAGTATCAGTGATCAATATATCTTTGAAAGAAACCATAATGGAATCTTGTATGATTTGGGCCTCCCCCTCCCCCTCTCCCTCCCCCCCCCCCCCTCTCTCTCTCTCTCTCTCTCTCTCTCTCTCTCTCTATATATATATATATATATATATATATATATGTATATATGATAGACTAATTCCCTGAGGAGAAATATTTAAGCTGCCTTTTACTCAACATATGTCATGTACTCAAAAAGTAATAAAATAAGAGATCTTATATTTTCTATACCTTTCAGTTTATAACAAAAATGATGAGGAACGATAAAGAAAATTATCTGCAGTAACCTATTTCCTTCTCATATTTCAACTAGGGATGTCTGCATTACACACATAGGCCATTCCCATAAGGGTTTTAGAAAGATATGAAAGAAAGCATATAGATAGGTAGTTCTTTTCTTTGTTGAATGGGAGAGGGATTGAAGAAGAATATATTTTTTAAAATCCTTTAAAATTATTTCTTCTTGGTTACATCTTGAAAATCATTCCCTGGGTGCCTTTAAAACTGTGTTGGGATTGGGGAACAAAATTACAAGGGATTAAAGTTTTTAAAAGTAGAGTTGCTTATAATGCAAATAGCAAAGGTTGCAATTTGCTCTCCTCTGATCTTTTTCTAAAAATATTCTTTCTAATGCTCTTTAAAAACTTTATGAAATCATTGAAACATCTCCTTTGGGAGGAAAGCAGCAGAGAAATCATATCTTGTAATACTTTGTGTGTTTTTCTTTATGTAACTGGAATTCAGTATTTGACTACAAAGGAGTATCCCTGTGTTTGTTCACAAAATTAACATATACTATGGGGAGCTATATATGTATGTTCTATGCCTCTATATTGTGCTATATTTTATTATATGTTTTCTGCTGTTGTTTAAAATGTACTTTTATTGCCTTGCTGAAGAAATGTAAGTCAGTATCTATTAAAAAAACTTACATCATTTGAGGTTCTGTTGGCACATTTTCTTAAAAACAAGAAATCACGGTAGAACATCTCATTGGCATTCAGTACAAAAGGAATGCTGACAGAATGTTACAAGAACTCGAGCAGATCCAGGCCAAGAGAGTAAATTAAAAACAGTCTGATAGCTGTCTTAACATTTTACAAGCCAAGCAATATGATCAAGTTGTTGAACTGACATCATAAAATCATTTGAAACCAAGATTGGGTTCTGTTTGCCTGATACTTTTTATAACCTGATACTTTGATTAAACTGTGCAATTTGAAAGCCTTAGGAAACTGGGACATCTATAAAGTTCCCATATTCAACCAACCACGATACATACATACCCTTGAGGATAACTGGGGAAGCTTCTACAGAAATTAATTACAGTATAATTTCCTTTGTTTGGTCACTTCTCTGGATCTTAATTTAGTACAAACTATGTGTTTACACAAGGTGTAATATATTCCCATGTAATTATGCAGAAAGATTTTTGTTTTAGAAACTTTGGTGATGAATTTTGGTGGATTGAATTATTCTGATTTTTGAAGTGATAGGAACACTGCCTTTTCTTCTTTTTATTCCCTCATTTTCCTTTTGATGGGAGGGAAAATAGACAGCAAATAATTACATAGAAATGGAAACTGAACATTTCAAATACCAAACATGAATCTACAGAAGGCTTCTGTTTTTTGCTGAAAGTGAACCTAGTGGGGCAGCTAGGTGGCGCAGTGGATAAAGCAGTGGCCTTGGATTCAGGAGGACCTGAGTTCAAATCCAGCCTCCGACACTTGACACTTGCTAGCTGTGTGACCCTGGGCAAATCACTTAACCCTCATTGCCCTGCCAAAAAAAAAAAAAAGTGAACCTAGTACTAAAGAATGGAGCAATGTTCCCCATTCAGGGATTCAATTGGATCAGTGCTATACAATTGTGAGGTTATTCTAGTGCAGAACTTACCATTTTTTTAGGATCTAGACACCATGCCATATACTGTACTCAACCTAGAGAAAAATTAAGAAATCTGTGTTATGCCTGGAGAAATTGACTTAATAGTTAGGTGAGTACATGTTAACACTATCCAGTTTGAAGCTAGATAGCTTTTATTTATACCTACTTCATATTACCTTACCCCAATTTACCATTTCTGACTTTATATGGTCTTTTTCCCTTTGGAATAAATCTTAGAAAATGTTCTTGTGGTTTGGAGTATATATCGTCAGGGAGTCTAAGAAAATGAGAGAGAAGATCCATGAAGTGGGAACCTAGTCATTAGGGCAGTGGCAAAGGAGTACAGTCAAACATAGAACCACAGGATTTAGAACTGAAAAGAATTTTAAACATCATGGAATCTAATCTATCTTATTTTATGGATATGGAAATAGACCCACAGAGAATAAAAGATCATACAGCTACTAAGGGGCAAGACACATACTGCCCAAAGTCATATAGGTAGTGAATTAGATTTTGAATATAGGCCTTCTGACTTCAAATCAAGGCCTCTTTCCCTTTTATTACTGAAACAAATATGGCAAATGCCTGAAATCAGCAGGCAAGCATGATGAGGAACCAAGAAAGTCAGGAAAACTGGAGCGTTGAATTGGAGTTTAGGAATCAGGAATTTTAGTAGATAGTGATATCAGAAAGCAAGTGGGATCAAGGAAAAATTCTTTTGAACTGCATCCAAAGAGAAGCTCAATTACCTTGGATGTTTAATAAATGTAGGAAGGAATTTCCAACAATACAATAGAATCTTTCTAGACTGTTTCCCATTAGACTCTGCCAAGAAAGAGAATTCTTGCTGTGCCACCTTATGCTGAGAATTGTCTCAGCATCCTTCTCTGTGGAGATATTTTACTATATAGGCTTGCAAACCAAGATGTTCTATTATGTATCAGTCTCAAAGAGAAAATTATTCACTCCTACATTTGTCTATTTGTTCAATAGTTTTTGAATGTACAGTATAAGTCAAAGTGCTAGAAAAAATGTGTGTGTGTGTGTTTGTGTGTGATACACAGATATGCACAGAGGGGCCTTCTGAAGTGTGTTCTAGGGCTGAAGTGCTCTAAATGATCTAATATGAACACATTTATGGGACATGGAGAAGTAACATGAAGTGCATCCTGGAGAGAAATGAAGAGATAGCTAGCTTGCATAATTTGATTACATGGAGTTCCTGGGAGGGGCCCACCAATAACAGGGAGGGGTCCAGGGGCAGAGAGTACTTCTAGAACAGAATTTACTTGCAAGGTTTGAGTTCCAGGACTTCATTAGAGGTTATCTAGGATTTTGCACCTTATTTGGCTTTTTGAGTGTACACTGAACTAACTTCACACAGATCTGTATTTGTATTTGAAGTTGTGCTGCATCTGTCAATTTGAGAATATAGTTACTCAGCCATTTACTCAAAAAATTTATATCTCTAAGTCAGAGGTGCCCTTAGCCCATTTCTAGCAGTTAAGGAAAACATGAATGAATGGAATCCCTAGACAAATCACAAGATTAGTTTCAGTTTATAATCTGAACTTTGTCTCTCACCAAGTGGAATAATTGGATTTTGATTTCCTTTCTGCAAATTACCATATGTTGGAGGCACTAAAGAATGGAGAGATGGGCTCCATGCAGCAAGAGGGAAGAAGAGCATTTACTTTAGCCCACTTTAAACCTCCAACCTACCTTTAAAAATGCTGTCAATGTGCATATTAATAACACTTGTTCCCTGCCCTATGCTCATTTTCTCTTAATGGTGCAGTGAGAAGATGTTTATGTCTTAAGGTCATAATTAAAGGTGCTGAATTGAACTGCAGGATTCAGAAGTGAGGGCCCTCAGCATATCATATCTGATGAGGTCAAAGCCTAAGGAGTGATAGCTTTAATACCTTTAATACTTTTTTTACATATTCATCTTAAAATACAGTGTTATTTCTAGAAGGTCACTAAAAAGGCCATTTGCATCAGAAAAAAATAAAAGAAAAAAAGTTAAGGGTTTGTTCAGTCAAGTGAATTCAAAGCTGAGCTAAGCATTTGAAACAGCAGCTTAAAGTTCAGTCAATTAACCTGCAAAGTAAATTTAAAAAATAATAATAGAACATAACACCCAGATAAATAGAACTGTTGACAGATGCTGTGGTTACATTGATATCATTAATGTAGTTATTGAAGTTTCTTACAGGATAATATGGGATGTCACATTTCTCCTTATACCTGTAGAAGAAGGGCAAGAAAACACAAGAGGGACTAATAATGATCATTTGACACTTTTCCAAAGTCATATACACCATAACTGGTTCAGTGTGATATTCCATAGAAATTTGTGATAAATCTGTAATAATCTGAGCTCCTGCTATAGGAACAGCATTGTGCTTGGGCCCATGATGGGATTAAGAAAATATATGTAAATTCAGGTTTTAGCCAGGCCTGTGATATTTTTTCAAAAGGACTGAAGTTGGTATGAGCCTTGGGAGAGAAGAGACATTATCCATGTCTTCTTTGAGAACGATATCTGTAATTCTGGACTATCTTCAGAAGAGGCGTGTAGAAAAAGAGACCCCTTTGGAAGCAGTAAATATGTAGGCAAAACTATATCTTCAACATTTCACTGATCTCTAGCTGAAATTAGAGCCCATCTCTCCGAGATGTCTTGCTCGCAGTGGGAGAATCCATTCATTTTGTCTATATCTTCTAGGTTCTAATCCATATAACCACTCTGATTTCTGTTTGCTGTTTGTTGAGATAAATGGGTTCATTCAATATCATTCTTTGTTACTGTTCCATTTGCCCCAGAATGTACCTCTTAGCTTTACCTCAAAGCCCTACTCTACTCTCTTCCCTTGGCCTCAGGAACCTCTGAGGCAGGTAACCCCCTCAGGCATCTCAGGTGCATCTTGCTTTCTGATATCACTATCTACTAAAATTCCTGATTTCTAAACTCCAATTCAAGGCTCCAGTTTTCCTGACTTTCTTGGTTTCTCATCATGCTCTAGTCCAAACCATATTATATTTAACTTATATTTATGTACCTTACATTTATTTATATTTATTAATCTTACTTTTATTTTTCAAAAATATTTTTAGGTATTTATTGTCTTCCCTATTGTTTCATTTCCTGTACTTGTATCTCTAGTCCCTTACACAGTGATTGGCACATAGTGAGCACTTAATTAAATACTCATTGATTGATGGATTTGTTTTATTAATATGGAGAATATTGAAAGCCCCAAATAGTTTGAGAAACTTGAAATTTAATGATAGTAAGGAATCACAGGCTTAATCTTCCAAAGAATTCAAATCTGTTCATCTGCAGTTCACAGAGCTGGAGGAAAGAAACTGAAAAATCTTTTTGGTCTAGCAAAATTCTCCATGAATTGAAATAATTTCTCAGTGAATACTCTAAATTTGTACATCACTACAATCAAAATTCGCTGAATTCTTAAAAAACATTTTGTGCATCTATATAATTTTTATCTATAAAATTATAGTCAAGGAGCAGCTAAGTGGCGCAGTGGATAGAGTGCCATTCCTGGAGTCAGGAGTACCTGAGTTCAAATCTGGACTCTGACACTTAACACTTACTAGCTGTGTGACCCTGGGCAAATCAGTTAACCCCAATTGCCTCGCTAAAAAAAAAAAAAAAACCAATCTGTCCACCCACAAGCTGAATATAGAATGTTTCTCACCAACATGTTACTAGATGCTTCCACCCTTGATAATGCCAGAAATTGTCCGAGAACTCCTAAATTATAGTCAAATAATAATGTTAGTTTTGTTTTTATTTTGTACTTATGGAAATATTCCTAATTGCATGTGACAGCTAATATAGTAAACTATTTTTACATATATGGCACATACAAAATAAACAACTTTTGTCCCTGCAGTGTGATAAATTCAAAATAGTGTGTATCTAGTTTTGGGTTTTTTTTAATATTTTGTTTGACTTTAGTTTCAGCACTGGTAATTACATAAGCAAAAACTATAAAACTATATCATCCCTTAATTACAAGGGTTCTTAATCTTGATATTTAATTTCTTAAATTAGAAGTTACGGACACCTTGAACAGTCTAGTGAAGACTGTGGACCTCTTCTAAGAATAATGTTTTCAAAAACTTATGATAGAAATAGAGAATTATTAAAGAAATAAATTTGATTGAAGTGGTTATCAAACTATTTAAAAAAACATACCTAGGATAGGAATAGCTGCTTTAGTATTACTCACATATTATATATACAAATGCTTGATCTTTTTATTATTGGCTTCAGTATTGTAGTACTTAGGCTCCCCAATCTGTTCATTCCCAGAGTTCTGTAATTGCAATTGGCTTTCTTAAATCAAATGTTAATTGAAATCTTGCAAAAAAAAATAACCTTGGTTTAATTATAATTCATCCTATGAAATTTTTGTAAGCCTTCTCCTCTTCCAGTCTATTAAGATTCCTCAGATTAATTATTAATACAAATCCTTTTATTAAGAGGGGTTTTTATTCAACTTTTGTAGAGCAATTTTTGGAAACAGAAACAAGAAAAAGTTTCAGTGTTCCTAAAAATTCCAAAAATATTAAATGAGATAAAACAGATTAAAATTATGCCTCATATTTTATATGAATCCTCAAAGTTCATGTAGACAATCTGGAATAGAATTATTGCTTTTTCACATATGCTGTTCTATACCAATCATGAAAAAAGTTCAGCACAAGTCTAAGTGTGGATATGTGTGCATGAAAGCATTTGTGAACTGGTGAATAAAGACAATTAATCAGTGAGCTAGCAAGTATTTACTAAATGCCTTCTATATTCTGGGCACACCTATAGGTGCTGGGAATCCAAATATTTTCCATTAAAAAAAACTGAGAAAAGAGCAAGTTGATGGAAAGATAAGTGGGAAGAAATGGACTAAATAAACACACAAAAATGAAACAACATCAATCACCATTTTATCAAAAGTAATATTAAGTGATAGAAGGATATAAGGATCAATTAGACCATTTTCAGTATAGGCCAGATTTCAAAATCGTATCCTTAAACATCACCTTTTTCCCTTGTTCTGTGTCATACATTTACCAAGAAGAAAGCCTCACATAGGAACAGTAGGTTCTAGTGGACAAAAAATTCTCTAATCTTCCAAGTTCAGTTGGGATTTGGGACTTGCATTTGAATTCATAGGTAGTATATAATTAGACACTTAGAAATATAGATTAATAGATTTGTTTATGTATAATTATGTGTATGTATAATTATGTGTATGTATATATACACATGTGTGTACATATATATGTATATACATACATTATCTATCTACATCTGTCTGTCTATCTATCTATCTATCTAAATTATGGCAAACTACTGCCAAAAGTGTACTGGTGAAAGTATCCTGTAATTTACAGGAGACAGTAACAAGGAAGGATGGCAGAAACAGCACCATTGGTTTAGGTTGTTTATACTCTAACGTACAAAGGGAACATAGTAAAGTGAACTAAAAATCTTAATCTAAGGTACTTGATGACCTCATAAGTATTACTAAGAGGGGTAGGGGAATTTAACTCCCCTCCCATAGAGCAATGAAAGTGTATACCTGTTCAGAAAAAAACAAAAACCACAAATTAGATAGAACAGGTAGGGGAGAAGTCACTTATTGAGGACCTGTAGTGTTTATATATATGTGTGTGTGTGTGTGTGTGTGTGTGTAGATATAGATATATCCATGAATCTAAATAGATAAAGGAATGATATAGAGTGATTGGTTGAAATACTTGGTCATGCCCTGGGTAGGGTAGGGTGGTGGGGGTTGGGAGGGTTGTATAAAACCAAAACCTAGTTTTGATACTAGAGATTTTGGAACAAATGAACAAAGTTTGGGAGAACTTACCTGCCTAAATGTTAGAGGGAATCACTTGGGCCTGGGGGTATTGAGGAGGGAGATAGGGGAGTTCAGTGAAAAGAACAAATCTGCTTTGCCTACTTTTCCTCCCTCAGGTATCTGGGTGGCTCAGTAGATACAGAGCTAAGCCTAGATTCTGGAAGACCTGAGTTCAAACGCAGTCTCAGGCACTTACTAGTCGAACAGATCCTGGACAAGTCACTTAACCTCTCTTTATCTTGATCCACTGGAGAAATGGCAAAACTATCCCAGTACTACTTGGCCAGTATTGGCATGCTGCGGTCCCTGGTGTGGCAAAGAGTTAGACAAGGCTGAAAGACTGAACAACACAGTAACAGATTTCCTCTGTCACCTGGATTGGAAGGATTTGGATTTTTTTTTCCTTAGTGTCATTGGAACCTCCCAGTGAGAGCAGCAAATGTTGATAGTGTTTACATCATGCACTGACAACAGGACAGAGGAAAAGAGAAAAAGCAGATTCAAAGTTATACACAAAGCTCAATAGATAAGCTATACCACAACTAAGGGAAATATCTTCAGAACCCCAATGAAAAAATACTTCAGGAGCTATGGGTTTACTCTCTTTTCCTAAAGGCATTAGGTTTGAGACCATTTTCTCGCTAGGCTCTTATAGTACTAAAATACATTCGAACTCTGTAGGAACCCAAGCTAAGAAGAAATAGTAGGCCTCTGGGCAACCAGTTTGCCAATACAAAGAGAGGTTTGAGTTATCTTCTCTTGAGCTGGTTAGAATCCAAGTTATATGTTTCCCTTATCCCTGATATTGAATATAGTTTGCCGAAATGTTTTTTGTTCTTTTTTTTTCCAAAATTTTTTCTCATTTTTCTTCTGTTTGTAGTATTATTCTATTTTCATCCTTGAATATCTTTAGGATGACTTTATGTAGTTGGATATTTTGCTAAGGCTACTTTAATGGTTTTATCCTCTTGTCTTTTTTTTTGTTGTTTGTGATAAGATGGCATTGATGGGGCAGTAGGTGACACAGTGGGTAGAATACTGGCCCTAGAGTCAGGAAGATCTGAGTTCAAATGCAGCCTCAGACACTTGGCACTTATTAGCTATGTGACCCTGGGCAAGTCACTTAACCCCAATTACCTCAAAAATCCAGAGCCATCTCCAGTCATCCTGGTGTTTATCTTGCCACCAGCCCTCTCTCAGAAGGAGAGAGTGAGGCTGGTAACTTGGAACAGCACTCCCTCACTTAAATCCAATTTAGTGAAAGTCATGACATCACCTCCTGATGTCATGTTCCTCTTCAAGAACAAAGAACAAACAACAACAATCACAATAGCATTCATAATTATCTCTCACCTTTCTTCATAATTTATAGATAAGTTTATATTCTAACCCATTCTTGACTTTGCCTCCTTTCTCGATTTGGCACGTAGGTCAACGATTGACTGCCTAAGCTGCTTTCTTTGTTCAGCTGCTCAGATTGTGTCAAAGTGGAAACTTTTGGTTGAAATCATTACACATAGTGATGATACTATTTCAATTATCTGCTTCTCTTCTTTGAAAAAAATTTAGTATCATTTACTTAATTTCAGTCATGTTCTGTGGTAACCTCATAGAGGAACAAATGGATAAGAATTGTACGAGATGGTAGAGAATGGATGCATTGTGATCTGCATCATTGGCAGGAACTCCTAAATCAGTAAGTTAAGGATTCTTTTCTTGGATAGTCTTATCCTGTGACCCATGAAAGACACATTTTTTTTTTCTCTGACATCCTCAGTTAGTGAAGTAGCCTCATCTGACATAGTTATACTGCATACTTATATAGCAGAGAGACACACCTTAGAGAGTGCAGCAATGCTGGTGAAATTTTGATTTTTAGATATATGGAGAGAAATGTTAAATATTCTACTGCTTGTCATGATACAATATGTTTTTAGAATAGTATTGATTTCATGGTTTTCAGATTTGTAGATTAGAGTAGGCTTTGAAGGATAGTGAGCACAATGGATGACAGGATCAAAATCCCAAAAGCTATTGACAGTATAGAACATCAGGCAAAATCTAATAAGATAAAACTTAATGAGAAAAATGCATATTTTTACAATTGATTCAAAATAATGTTTACCAGTACGAGAGTGTCTAAATATATCCGGGAAGTAGGAATTTGTAAACTACAAGTTAAATATGAATAAAAATGTGATAGTGCAAAACAACAACAAAAAAGCTCTTATTCTAAATTTTTGTATTCCCAGTCTGTTATTTGATTCTTCTATTTCTTTAAAGGAACCAGCAATACAAGTTCTTGAATTGTGCTTATTATTTCTGCTATGAAGGACATAAATTCTGACCACAATTGAACAAGTTAGGAATGATGTGGGTTACTGAAGCCCAAAAGGGACATTTACTGCTCTTTATTACAATTGTAATGGTTATTCCTAAATAGGGGGACCTTCTCAGTGATGCTTCAGCAGCAAATTAGAGCCTGGATGTAAGGTGCCTGTACCTCAAGCTTAATCATGTTGTTTTCCTTTCCTAGGGTAGGAGGTTCGTAGCCTTTTTTGAGTCATTGATCCCTTTGGTAGTCTGGTGAAGCATAAGACTTCCTACTCAAAATAATGATTAATGTTTTTAAATGCATCAAGAAAACCAAACATGTTGAAATACAATTATTAAGATAATTTAAAAAATTAAAACAATTTCACACACTCAAAGCTGGGACCTTTTTTTCTTCCCCCTTAATGATAAAAACGTAAATTAGCTTTCTGGTATATGTTTCCCAAAACACATATATCTCTTAGCTTTGGGGGTTAGTTTTCTTTGTATGACAAAGTCCAAAAATGTTTCCATAAGTCTATATTAGCATGTTCTATAAGGGAAGGGAGGAAAAGAAAGGAGGAAGAAATAACAATTTAACTAGCAGTTTCTACGTGTCAAATACTGTATAGATTACTTTACAAATATTATTTCATTAACACAACCTTCAGTTAATGATAATTCATTTACCTTCAAAATGAAATAACTAGTATTATGTACGTATGTACATGCTGATTCCACTGGACATGTATCCATGTAAAGGATCAGTCCATGATAAATATGCTCCATAGATTAGTATTTGTGGCCATTAAAATCATAAGAAACTTATCTTGCATAACATTAGTAACACTGTACAATTGGGATAGTTCATTCTACTGACCTGTTCTTACTGGAAAGAAAAGTTGGGATCCAAAGTGTATTCTTACTTTCAAGTCAGATATAAGCTTAGCAAGGTTAGTAAAATAATCTATTCAGCCATGGCTAAAAATGTTAAATTTAAGCCATTAAAAATAATTCTTTTACAGTGGGACCAAAATTGCTTTTCTAAAGTTCAAACTTAGCAAACTGAACATCCTTAATGAGGCAGGTATTCCATGTGTGCCAACTGTCACTTTTAAAAAGAATACTTAGAGACTTTTAAACAAAATATTAGAGATCTTTCAACTCTGCCCTTCTGAAAGCTTTGAGTTCAATATAATTTAATGAGATTTTAAGGTGACTCCCTGTCTTTCTCTCTATCACTATTTATATTTCATTAATGTTAACTGAGTTAATGGAGAAATAAAAATAATGAGGCAATAGCATTGTAATTGATGTAAAAAGCAGTGTGTGATAAGTATTTTTTTAATATTACCCTACCAACTTATTGAATTGCTCAAGAATAAGATCATTTATTAGTTAGGTGAGTAGCCTTCAAAATGTACTCTTATTAATGGTCCTATTGCTGAAGGAACCATAATTAACTAATTATTGTTTGATTAAAATTTCAGTCAAGGCAATGCATTACCATATCTCCTTTTTCTTGTGGTATCTTCTTATCTGAATCATGAATGACACTTTTTGTCATAGCCATCTGAAAACTTAGTAAGCTAAATCAGGAGAAATCTGCATCTACTGGTGAATTAAGTTTTCTAATGAGTTGATAGTTGATGACTTTTCAAATCATACCAATGATTTTTTTCAAAACAGTAAATGTGATCTTTGATTATCCTGTCTTCTTAGTGGGACCCAAAAATGCTAGCAGTGCAAATTCTTCTGTACTGACAAACTATGGTATATAGTGATAGCATAAGGTTTTGATGTATTAGCTGTTACCTCTTAAGATACTGCAGCTGGAAGCTAAATTGATACCTCTGAAATTAGGAGTATCTGTTATAGTCACATTCTGAATTAAGTTCCCAACAGAGTTTGTGTTAGTGAAAAACTGCAACTAAGATTTTTCAATTTTATTTGACTTTTTGTTGAAATCCTCAGGTGACTAAGTATGATCCATTTTTGTAATTGTAAACTATATGAAGCAGCATATTTGGCATCAAACGTACTTCTAAATATACATATACATATATGTATATGTGTGTATATATACACATATACATAGGTCTTTGTGTATATATAGGGGTATGTGTGTGTGTGTGTATGTGTGTATAATGTTTTCCCTTTTTGGTTTAAGTTTTATGAGGATTTTGACCAAAGACATCTATTTGAATGTAAGCTTCTTAAGTTGAAGGGGTGTTACATTTTTGTCTTTTTGTCACTAGTACTTAGTTTGGGGCCTGGCACATATTAGACACTTAATAAAAACTTGTTTATGAATTTTAAATAACAATTGATTCAGCAATTAAAGGAAATAGCAGGGTACAGTGGCATGAACACTGAACTTAGAGTCCCAGGACCTGAGTTCAAATACTGACTTTGGCCCTTATGACCTAAAGTAAGTCACTGAAACTCTCTGGACTATAGTTTCTTCATTTTGAAATGAGTATGAAATAAAAGTTTCTCTCAAAAAGGAGCTATTTCATCATGGTATTTGTTTATATTGTGCCTAGCTCATAGTAGATGCTTCTTAAGTAAAAAATGTTTTATCAATAAAGTAGAGTTAAAAGGCTTCTAATGTCTTTTTTAAAAAAAATTATACTCATTTATTTTTATCATTCTTTTTTTTTCAATTTTGAATTCCAAATTCTTTACCTTTCTTATCCCTCCATCACTCACTAGTTGTCAGTTCTTTTTCTGAATGTAGATAGTGTCTTTCTTCATATGTCCTTTATAGTTAATTTGAGTATTTATACTTGTCAAAATAACTTATTCACCCAGTCACTATTAAAAAAATATTGAGCATAATTTGAGATTGCTCTCCAAAATGGTTGAATCGCTTCACAATTCCACCAATTAGTGTGCCAGTTTTTCCATATCCCCTCCAACATTTGTCACTTTCCTCTTCTATCATTTTAGCAAATCTAGTAGGTATAAAATGATATCTCAAAGTGGCTTTAATTTGCATTTCTCTAATAAATAATGATTTAGAACATTTCTTCCTCATGACTATAAATTGTTTTGATTTCTTCTTTGGAAAGAAGAAATCTTTTTTTGTTCATGTCCTTTGACTATTTATCAATTAGGGAATGACTCACATTCTTATAGATTTGGAAAAAAAGTCTTTATATGATTTAGAGATGAGACCTTTATCTCTGAAATGGTCTGTAAAATTCCCCCCCCCCAATTTTCTGCTTTCTTTCTGATTTTGAGTACATTTATTTTATTTGTAAAAAAAAAATTATTGCAATGTAATAAAAATGATCCAGGTTAACTTTGCTCTCCATCTCTTGTTTATTCATAAATGTTTTGCCTATCAATAAGTCTGATAAGTAATATGTAACATGGTCCTCTAATTTTCTTATAAAATCTCTCTATCTAGGTCATTATCCATTTTCACCTTATCTTAGTAAATGGTGTAAGATATTGGTCTATGCTCAGTTTCTGCCTTACTGCTTTCCAGTTTTCTCAACAAGTTTTAACAAATAATGAATTCTTATCCCAAAATTTGTCTTCACATTTGTCAAATGCAAGGTTATCATGTTTATTTGATGTTGTAAATTGTATGGCTGTTCTATTCCATTGATCTACTTTTCTATTTCTTACCTAGTAACAGATAGCTTTATTAATTATTGCCTCATAATATAATTTAAGATCTGGTACTGCTAAACCTCCTTCCTTTATCTTTCCTCCTATTATTTCCCATGATATTCTTGACTTTTTATTTTTCAAAATCAATTTTATTGTTTTTACTAATTCAGCAAAATTTGTAATTTAATTGTGATTGTGTTGAATATATAAATTAGTTTGGGTAAAAGTATAATTCTTTTTATATTGGTACTGTCTACCCATGAACAATTAATATTTCTCCAATTATATTTAAATCTGATTTTTGGTATAAATTAATATATGTAAATTTATACAAATAAAATTATATATAATATACAGATAAAATCGGTTACATATATACACATGTATGTATGTGTATATGTGTGTGTATATGTATATACACACATACATACAATTTTGTTTGTATAGTTTCTTTGGTAGGTGTACTCCCAGGTATTTTATACTGTTATTTTAAATAACATAATATAAGAGTTATTTTAAATGGGGTATTTCTTACTATCTCTTGCACAGTTTTGTTTGTGACATATGGGAATACTGATGATTTATGGAGATTTACTTTATTATATCTTGTTACTTTGCTAAAATTATTGTTTCAACTAACTTTTTAGTTGAGTCTTTGAGATTTTCCAAGTATATTTTCATATCATCTGCAAAAAGTCATAGTTTTATTATCTCATTCCCTATTCTGATTCCTTTTTTCTTATTGCTATTGCTAGGATTTCTATTACAATGTTAAATAATATTGATGACAGTGGGCATCACTGTCTTCTTTTCATTCATACCTGATCTTACTGGGAAGGCTTTTAAAATTTATCCCCATTGCAAATAACTCTTGCTGATGGTTTTAGAACTTTGTTGTTGTTTTTGTTGTTTTAATATAACTTCGTTGTCTATGGTAATTTTTAGCAAAATATAGTTTCTGTGATCATCTCTTCTAATTACTGCTATTTTTGCTTTTACTTTCTCTAAGATCATGAATATTACCCTTACTTTTTTTTTTGTAAATTCAGCTGAAGCACTTTAGATTCTGCTTCTTCTTTTTATTTTTACTCTATTTGTATCTTTCTATATTAGGTATATCTCTTTTATACAACATATTGTTAGATTTTGGTTTTAAATGCATTCTTCTAACCACATCTATTTTATAGGTGAGCTCATTCCATTCATATTCACAATTATGATTACTGTATATTTGCCACCATCCAATTTTTTCTGTTTTTTTTCTTCTTTTCTCTTTTAATCCTATCTCTCCTCAAATACCTATTTTGCTTCTAACCACTGCCTCCCTTAATCTGCTCTTCCTTATATCATCTCCCCTTCCATTGTCCCCTTTCCCTCACCTATTATTCCCTTATTGTTTAAGATAGATTTCTGTATGCAACTGACTCGGTGTGTATGTGTGTGTGTATTTGTATTCTTCCCTTTCTGAACAAATTATGAGAGTGAGGATCTATCATTATCTGCCACCCCTCCCCATTTCCCACATCACTGTAAAAGCTCTTCTTTGTGCACCTCTTATATGTGAGATAATTTTCTTCTTTTTACCTCTCTCTTCCCACTTCTCCCGGTTCATCTTTCTCACATCATTTTTTAAACTGATTACAAGATAATCGATTCACATCCAGGGGCAGGAAGGTGGCACAGTGGATAAAGTACTGGCCCTGGATTCAGGAGGACCTGAGTTCAAATCTGGCCTCAGACACTTAACACCCACTAGCTTTGTGACCCTGGGCAAGTCACTTAACCCTCATTGCCCTGCCTGGCCCCTCCAAAAAAAAGAAGATCCATATCCATGCACTCTTTCTACATAAACTCCTTTTAATTTTCCCAATAATGATAAGGTTCTTAGGAGTTCCATGTATTGTCTTCCCTTGTAGGAATTTAAACAGTATTATAACCATATTAAGTCCCTTATGATTTCTCTTTCATATTTACCTTTTTTTGTTTCTCTTGAGCCTTCTGTTTAAATGTCAAATCTTCTATTCAGCTCTCTTCTTTTCATCAGTAGTGTTCAAAATTATTCTATTTCATTAAATATCAATTTTACCCCCTGAAGGATTAGATGCAATCTTTTTGAGGGTGGATTATTCTTTGTTGTAATCCTAGCTCCTTTGCCTTCTGTAACATCATCATATTCCAAGGCCTATAATTCTTTAATATGGTAGCCAGTAAATCTTTTGTAATTGTGACTGTGGCTCAAAAACATTCGGATTATTTCTTTCGGGTTGCTTAAAGTGCTTTTTTATTTACCAGGGAGCTCTGGAATTTGACTATTATGCTTCTAGGTGTTTTTGTTTGGGGATCTTTTTAAAGAGATGATTGGGAAATTCTTTTAATGTCTATTTTGTCTCTGGATCTAAGACATCAGAACAGTTTTTTCTTGATGAGTTCTTGAAATATAATGTCTAAAATCTTTCTTTGATCATGACTTTTAAATATTCCAATAACTCTTATATTATCCATGATCTCTTTTCCAGGTGAGTTTTTTCACATTTTATTCTCTTTTTCATTCTTTTGACTTAATTTTATTGTTTCTTGATGTCTCACAGAGTCCTTAGTTTCCACTTTTCCAACTGTAATTTTCAAGCATTGTTTTATTCAGTGAAATGTTATACCTCTGTTTCCATTTGGCCAATTCTGCTTTTTAAGGAGTTCTTTATTTTCACTGAATTTTTGTGCTTCTTTTTTTTAAGGAGTTATTTTTTTGTTCAGTATTGTTTGTGCCTTTTGCCAATTTGTTCATTTTCTTTTCATAATTTTATTTTATCACCCTCATTTCTTTTTCAATTACTAAAGAGCTACCACTTTTAACTTTGTCTTCAATTTTCCTGTAACTTCTTGTTGGGCTTGGGTTTAATTAGCATTTTTCTTTACGCTTTTGTGTGTAGCTATTTTCATCTTGTTGTCTTCTCAGCTTGTCTTGGTCTTCCCTGCCACCATGGTAGCTTTTTATTGTCAAGTTCTTTTGTTGTTATTGTTGTTTTTTCTCTTTTTTCAGCCTATTTATTTTAACTTTATGTTAGTTGGGTTCTGTTTAGCTGGGGATGCGGGACACCATCCCTAACTTCAGGTATTTTCCTGGTGCTGTTTTCGAAGCTAGTTCTAAAGGTCTGCAAGTTTTTGGTGCTTCCAAGATGTCTTACTGGGAGAGGTAAGGTTTACTCTTCTGATGGTTTACTGAGGAAGGGCCCTTGCTCCTCTACGGCCACAAGTGCTTATCCTCCTCTTTACCTTGGAACTACGAATAGGACCCCTACCCTCTTATGACCAACCACCAGCCCTCCTCTCTGCCCTGGAACTGTTAACTTAGAACTTCATAAGGACATCTAAGTTGCTAGTAAACATGAGTTGTATCCAGTATCAGCAAAGAGCCCCCTGCAATCTATTTCTGAGCAGTCTTCCAATTCCCTTAATGTCCCTGGCTGAAAGCTCATAATGCTGCTGCTGCTGTCCACAACGTACTTCAGACCACCCTCCATCCCAGTTTCAAAGATGTCTACTGGTGGCCTTCTAAGTTTCCTTAGGCCAGAAGAATTTCCCATGCTATACTTCTTTTGACTCTGCCACTTCAGTATTTGATTTGAGGTATTGTTTTAGTTTGTTCAGAGTGGGGGGAGGGGGAGATAATGGTAACAGAGTTCAGCTGAGTTGCTGCCTATAATCTGCCATCTTGGCTGTGCCCTCTCAATGTCTTTTCTAACTTTAGGTCTATGTTAGAGAAATGCCTTGTTATACAATCTACCAATTTATAAGATGAGATGACAATATGTATGTATATCTCAATATTTGTTTTGTTTTGTGTTGCATTTTTCAAAATGCCTTTTAAGTGTGATGCATATAAGTAATAATAGTGCAACATCTATATAGCTATATCTATATCTATCTATATATATCGCTGTGTGGCAAGCTCTGTGCTGAGCACTTTATTATTTCATTTCATTTTCAAAGCAACATTGGAATGTGGTTGCTCTTATTATACCAGTTTAACAGATTAGGGAACTGAGGCTATTAGCCCTTTCCCACATGTGCTTTTTAATATTGAGGTATCTCCCCTGGAGTATGTATGTATTTTTGGAGAAATGTGTTTCAGACTCTTGGGGAACAGTTTTGCTGTTGTTGTGTTGTTTTGTTTCGTTGTTTTGTACATATACCTGTAACGATTGGAATAACGCCACCTGCTGGATACTAACTGTAGAAGAGTTCTGCCCATGAAGCGAAGGTCTTTGAGGGCAAGACCAGGAGTCTTGTCTTTGGTATCAGGAAGTGACGCGGACTAGTGGGAGGAGGAAGGAAGAGACTGGCGTGGAGTCTCGGCGCTCTTTCCTCTGGACTCTGGTGGAGAAGGGAGCTAAAAATGTGCTCTCCCTACAGTGGATAGAGTACTGGGCCTAGATTCAGGAGTACCTGAGTTCAAATCTGGCCTCAGACACTTAATACTTACTAGTTGTGTGACCCTGGGCAAGTCACTTAGCCCCAACTGCCTCACCCCAAAAAAATCGCCCCTCTGGACAAAACTTTCCTCTCTTCCTTTTCTATATTGTTGTTCACATATTATTAGTTATCAATAGTTATTATATTCTTTTTACTGTTCCGTCAAGGAAACATTTTGTTTCTTGAGGAACAACAGGGGGGACTGTAACGATTGGAATAACGCCACCTGCTGGATACTAACTGTAGAAGAGTTCTGCCCATGAAGCGAAGGTCTTTGAGGGCAAGACCAGGAGTCTTGTCTTTGGTATCAGGAAGTGACGCGGACTAGTGGGAGGAGGAAGGAAGAGACTGGCGCGGAGTCTCGGCGCTCTTTCCTCTGGACTCTGGTGGAGAAGGGAGCTAAAAATGTGCTCTCCCTTTAATAGATAGAAATCTAGGCCTTTTTCTCTCTCTTTACCAAATTCTTATTCTCCTTAATAAATGCTTAAAAGTCTAACTCTTGCTAAAGCTTATAATTTATTGGCGACCACTCATTAGATATTTTAGACAGTTTAGCTAGAATTTTAGCCCTTAACATACCTTTTGTTACTATACAAGATTAGTAAATATTCCTTCCTAAAAGTTAATTAATGCTGTCTGGGTAATTGATAATCAATGGGAAGCACATGAGATAGGGGCTATTGAACAACAGTAAAATAGCAACACCCTATCTTCTACCCCAGTCCTCCAGGTTATCCCTACAACCCTGAGGAAAGTAATAATCAGCTGCCCTCTGGGGATCTAGTCTTCCAGTGGGGATTTAAATAGTGAGTGGAGAGGAGCTATAGAGATTATCTAGCCCAATCCCCTTATTTTACAGATGAGATACTAATGTCTTTAGTTTATGATAAGGTCCTAAGATTACAAATATAAGTGGCAGAATAGGGATTTGAATTTGAATTTTCTTATTTTAAATCCAGCATTCTTTGGTAATTGAATTGATTTGAATTGTCAATGGATGACATAGTAAAGTCCTCTTAAGTACATTGCAGTAAGCCTTTATCTTTTGGGGGGGGGGGAGACACTATCCCCCAGGCTGTGAGGGTTAAGTGACTTGCCCAGAGTCACATAGCTAGTAAGTGTCACGTGTCTGAGGCCAGATTTGAACTCAGGTCCTCCTGAATCCAGGGCTGGCGCCCTATCCACTGTGCCACCTAGCTGCCCCTCAAGCAGGATACAAGGTGGTCACTTTAGAAGATAAAGGTATATTACAAAGATGGACAGGATCCTGGCTTTTTTGGTCCATTGGCAGTTTGCATTTGTAGAAAGTGATTAACTTAAGCAAGACTGTTTAATGGCAATAAGAGGTTACAGAAAGATAAGAGAATATTGCTTCTAGGTTGAAGAGTTAGGGATCTGAAGTAAGCGTGGCTCATGAAACTGCTTTTTTTCTAGCTCGGAGCTCTTTTGTGGAACCTTGTCATTTGGTCATACTTTATTTCTCCACTTTTACTTTATGTTGGAGAGCAGTAAGTAGTCAAACGTCTTTGAAAGATGGTAGAAGCAATGAAATCTTTCTGAGTCTGACAGCTTTGGAGAGTCCTTTTCCTCCTGTGCTTTTTAAGGAAGGCGATAGTTTTCAGGTTGCAAATTTATTCTGTCACCCGTAGCAACTGATAACTGTTAGACTTTCTCTTGCTGCTGGCCAATCTTAAGACATGAAGGATAACAGGGCTGATAGGCCAGGAAGACCTGTCTTTTCTATTAGAGAAAGTTCCTAGGATAGCCTAGGTATGGTGATAATGAAAACTTCCCTTTCTTACCCAGACTGATATTTCTCTTTTCTCCTCCCTTCTCTTCTCTCTCTAGGCCAAAATAGGGCCACATTTGAAGGCACGTAACTGGAAAAATTGAAGGACAAAAAGAGTAAATTCCATGATAATAAATCCCCAGCCACCCCCAGCTGAGAATGCCTCAGAATGGGGAGGACAGGGAAGGGGAAGGGCAGTAAGAATAGGAAAGGAAGTGGGTGATAAAAGAGATTTTTCACCCTGTATTTTTCCCATTGTTATTAGCAGTAAAATTCTTTATAAAGCTTCAAAAATATTGTAAGCTTGCTTCTGAAACACATAAGAGAGAAGCTATGAAACTTCCCTCAGCACTACAGGGAGGAAAGTAATCGTGGTCAGAAACAATAGATGCTGACAACACAAAGGAAAGGGATGATTGAGGAGTCCACAATGGTCCTACTTTAACTGTAGCATTTTTCTGGCATTGTCTCAACTAAGAATGATCCTCCTCCCCTTGAGTTATTTAATAGATATCTCAGAAGCATTTCTGTGTCTCAAGTACAAAATTAAAATATGAAGCCCTGGAGTTGAAGACTGAGAATTATGCTTTTATGAGTTTAGGTCAATTGTTAGTTTATTAGGTTTCTGTAAGCTTACCTGAGATGTTTAATATTGCATGAGAGAAAGGCAAGGGAGACACAGCGAGTGCAGATTAGCTGTGGCATCATTCCATTGATGACCCAGGCACAAGAAATGTTGAAAAGAATATCCAGAACGTAAATTGGAAAAGTAAGTCTATTATTGGACATGTGACAAGAGAGAGAAAAAGTAACATACTGAAAGCCAGAGAGTTTTGTTTATATGTTTTTTTTTAATGGAACCTAGAAGTGAGCCACTAACACGTGGAGTGAAACTTTTGTCTAGTATATATGGAAGGAAATCATCAAAAATGTACTTTATATGAAGGCATGGATAGATTTCAGTGGCTGGTATATCAAATGAAATGCTGGCCAAGGAATCAGGGTTTTAATTCTACCTCAGGTACTTATTGGCACTATATTCCATATAATTCATTTCACCTCAATGAGCTTCAGCTTCCCCATATGTAAAACAAGGATAATAATGGCATCCTTCTCACTGAATTGTGAAGATCAAATGATATATATTTAAAGCATGTTGCAAAACTTAAAGTACTATATAAATGTGAGGCATGGTAGTAATATTATCATCATCATTATTATTAGGACTACTTGTATCAATGAGATAATAGATGCACTGATATACTGAAGTATAAGAAAAGATGACTGCTTACCTTAAGATCTGGTAATCTACGGAACAATATAGAAAATGTATGACAATAGAACCATGAAAGCTGAATGAGAAGAGGTTTTCTCATAGAACCTCAATCCCAAATCCTATTTAAACAGTGTTTTATTTACTAAAATGAGCCATTGATGTAAGAAAAGTTTATTTTACATTCATAGCTATCTCATCTTTCTCCTCAACTTCTTTCTTTTGCTTGACCTGAACAGCTACGATGTTCATACATACAGACCTACAAGATACCAAAGAGGTTATTTAACCTAATACTCTCATTTTACAGATGAAGTAATTAAGGACTATAAAAATGAAGTGATTTAATCAAATTTACATAGATACATAGATATTAAGGAATACAGCTATCTGAAATTCTGAGAAACCGCATTTAAATATTTCTGGGATTCAGTGTTGGAGAACTATCAAAGGTCTTTATACTTTCGAGCGTGAATGGGCCAGCCTCTAATGGAAATGCCAGCGAGTGCCACAATCTGCGCACCGCCAAATGCTAGTCAATCAGAATGCAGTATAGTTAAAGGGGCAGCCCTCTAAACTCCTCCCCCATGTGACCAGCCCTGGGTCTCTCTCATTATGTGATCCTGATTGCTGGGGAGGGGGGAGAGGAAAGGAGATATTAGTAAGCACCCTTCTCCCAGCTGAAATTCACCTCCCAGACATTAATTTTCTCCAGACAACTTCAATCAGCTTTTGAGGGGAGCCCATATTTTTCCACAAAAAGTAATTTCAGTGTTCATTTCAATAAAAGTATAAAAGACATAATAACACAATGACATAAATCAAAGGAAGAATTCTATAGTGCCATTTCAAGTTCCTGGAAGATGAAAAATTTTGGAGGATAAGAAATGTCCTGAGTTGTTGTTGTTATTGTCATTTTGTCCTTTACTATTGAAGAAGACCATGACATTGGGGAGGGGATGTCATGACTTGCAGGGAATTTAATTTAAGTGAGGGAGGGCTCTGCAAAGTCACCAGCCTCACTGTTTCCTTTAGAGCCATTTGGATCCAGTGGCAAAATATAGATCAATATAACTGGAGATGGCCTCTGATGCAGTGGGAGAACTTGGTCTTTCAGGAGATTCAGTTTGCTTGGAACAACACCCACTCAATAATTAAGACTAGATAAGAAATGAGACAAACAAAGGTTTCTTTTTTTTCTTTTTTTTTTTTTTTTAGTGAGGCAATTGGGGTCAAGTGACTTGCCTAGGGTCACACAGCTAGTAAGTGTCAAGTGTCTGAGGCCAGATTTGAACTCAGGCACTCCTGACTCCAGGGCCGGTGCTCTATCCACTGTGCCATCCAGCTGCCCCACAAAGGTTTCTTTTACTTAGTCTAAAATAAAAATATATTTACTCCACTGTGAGCCATCCAGAGGCCAAACAATGGCCAAATAAAGGATGGATGGGTTGGGACCTATTGTTGGCTGATTAATGACAGGCAAAGTTATTTGAGTTTAAGAAGTGGCCCTTAGAAGAAATCAGGTTCTAAACTCCAAGGTATCCTGTGAGGTTTCTGCAATCAAATTTATATTCCTATGGGCAGAGCACCAGCAGGTAAGAGTATGATTCCATATATGGAATGGAGAAGAGAGGAGCTGTGTTGCTGAACTGGTGTAGGCTGTTTAAGTACCCTGTGGAACCATTGTTACTCACAGAATGTTTATTGTTGTTTGTCCATTCTAGAAGAGGACCATGACATCAGGGAGGTGATGTCATGTGTGAGAAATAATTATTAATAATCGATGTATTGGGGGACCCAGTCATCTCCCCTTCTTTCTTAGTCTTCTTTCCCTTCCTTCCCCCTCATCAAAGGCAAGCTCTCCTTGAGAGGTTTCATTAAATCTCTTCATCTTGGTCAGGCCCAACCCAAGCTCACAAGGTATCTTGGGTGGAGACATATGTTTATCTAGATAGCTGAAGGCTTCTACATCCAGGGTGGGAGATCACTCAGGGACCCCTATTGAAGAGGAGAACATCCTTTGAATTGATAGCCCAAGGCTGGAGATAATTTCTCTATTCAAGGGTAAATTCTTGGCCCCATTGACCATCTACTGTTTCAACACCATGGAGTCTTTGGTATGAGAGAGACAGCCAGTAAACCTTCTTTTATTAATAACCCATTGGCATATTAATAAAATTATTAAATTACCCAGAAACTATGCCGCTCATATTTTTAATCATCATATATGGCTTGCAGTGATTTGGAGTGAGGCAGGGCTATACATAGTCACCTGTCTCAATCTCTTTTCCAGAGCCATCTGGGTCCAGTGGCAAGATATAGATGCCATAGATCTAAGGCCACATTTTATAGGTTGGTCTTCTTCAAATTGTATCTTTATACTTTCTCTCAATATGAGCTCCCATACTTTTATTGTACAGACTAAACCATTGATTGATAGAGCCTATCATATGGCTTACTCAATTCAATTCATTTTAACAAATCTTTTGTATGTGACTGGTACATGCAAAATACTGGGAGTTCAAAGAAGAAAATGTAGTAGTTTCTGCCCTTAGAGAGGTTGTAGCATATATTCACACAAATGAGTAAAAAACAAAGTCTATAAAAAGTCATTCGATGTAATATGAAGAGGAGGAAAAATAATATCAATAGGAAGAGGGCACTGATAAGCAGGTTGAGGAGTTGATTGTGAAAATCATATAGGAAGCACTACCTGATTTCCACACTCTAAGGCAGAGATGAGGAGAGCATGTATTGCAATGATATTGAGTTGACTGATGGAATGTTCCCTGCTCATATTGGCTAGCAGTCCAATTTGACTGAAATAGAGTATGTAAGGAGGAAAATACAAAATAATACTGAAATGGTAGATAGAATTCAGTTCATTGAGTGTCTTACATGCTAGTTTGAGTCATTTAAATTTTCTTCTAGAGAGAAGAATTTTGAGTAGCGGGGTGGCAAGGTAAGACATCCCTTTTAGGAATATTAATTTGGCAGTTACTCTTAGAAGATAGATCAGAAGTCAGAAAGACTAAAAGTAAGAAGAATAATTAGTAAAAGATTTTATTATTCCTGATGAGAGTCAATAATGGCCTCTAGTAGGGTAAAGGGTGCATAAGTAGAGTACTCTTTTATTAAGGTGCTAGATGTAAGAGATATTGGGAGGTTAAATAGACAACAACTGATTTGATATATGGGGAGAGAAAGTGTAAAGAGTCAAGGATGACTCTGAAAACATGACCTAGCTATGG
Source organism: Dromiciops gliroides (assembly GCF_019393635.1). Lineage (NCBI taxonomy): Eukaryota > Metazoa > Chordata > Mammalia > Microbiotheria > Microbiotheriidae > Dromiciops > Dromiciops gliroides. The sequence goes on along the minus strand of NC_057861.1, from coordinate 369,139,910 downwards.
GAAGGTCAGTGATGCCCTCAAAATAGACAGGGAAATTTAAAAAAATGAGAAGCACAAGAGCCCTGGGCATGGCAGCACACTCCAGATCATTGACCCAACTTCCAGATCCACTCTCTTTCCCAAGACACCATTAGAGACAGTCCAGGATCCTGAACACTAGAGAATAGCAGTGCTTCCAACCACAAATAATCATTCCCAGATGTAAACTCTCTCAGTATTCAGTCTGGCAAACACACCTTCTGGTGTTATAGCCTTTTCTGTTTGCATCCCAAGTCCTTATCATAGTTTGGATATACTTCTCAATAAATACTTCATCCATTTAGTCATGGAAGAGGTAAAGTTTTAAGGCAATATATGATTTTGGTTATGACAAGTTGAGAATGAGATGTCTATGGAAATTGAGGCTGAACTACCTTTTAGATCCAAGAAATACGCTACAATTTGGCTGGAAAAGCCATGCCTGATTAACACTCTTTCCTTAACAACTTGACCACTTTGGAGGCCTATCCTGTGTTACATATATCCCATTTATATAGCTGTCAGATGATGAAAGTCAGTTATATAGTCCTAAATCAAGATTTAGTGAACATTTTTATCACTCATTAGCTAGACAGACAGATCATTTCAGTGCAGAATTTGCAATGAAGTAAGACTCCCAGATTGTCACATAATCTATATCCTTTATCTCCTGGTTTTTAACCAGTAATTCATATACTACCACCACCACCCCGCAATCTTTTTGTTTTATTTTCAGTATTTTTAATATTCTGAAAAGTATTTCAATATATTTGGGTATTTTGGTTAACATTTGGTATTTTGTTTTATTCATTTAAAAACAGAAAGGTCCAATAGGCTTGACCAGACTACCAAAGAAGTATTTGACAAAAAAGGATAAGAATTCCTGCTTAATCTTCTATGTTTATAATAGTGGAAAACAAAAAAAAGTATTAATACTCCTTCTTCAGAAGCATAATTTGGTTTTATAATGTGGATTTTAAAATATGCTCAAAAAGAATTATAAAAATGAAATACAGACCTTATTTGGATCACAAACTATGCAAGAGATTCCAAATTGCCCATGATATTTGTAGTTAAATTATTTTCTAGCTATTTGACTGCAAGTGAAGAAGGTGAAAGAACAAATTGAGCAAAGTTGTATGTTTTCATTTTTGTTGTTGTCAGGGGTTTTAAGGACAACTAACAAACTGGAGTCTATAAAAGTCATCCTTCTTCAAGGAGTTCTCCATGGTTGTAAGGTACCCCAAAGATGTTTTGTCCCCAAGACAAATGAGACTATTGTGATACATATATTCTCTCAAAGAAAGAAATTGACAAGGAAAGTAAGCGCTGATGCCAGACCCACAACTAACCCATCCAAAGGAGCCTAAGTTGTAGACAAAGGAATTACACTATAAATAATTGACCCAAAATTAATATATCTAAGTCTCCCTCTAATAAAATAAAGCAAGGTACTTTTAATCTGTTATTCAAACCCTTCAGATGTCTTAGGACATATTCACACCTACCATTTTTTTTTTTTTTAGTGAGGCAATTGGGGTTAAGTGACTTGCTCAGGGTCACACAGCTAGTAAGTGTTAAGTGTCTGAGGCCGGATTTGAACCCAGGTACTCCTGACTCCAGGGCCGGTGCTCTATCTACTGCACCACCTAGCTGCCCCTCACACCTATCAATTTAAAAAAAAAATCATCTCTTTTGGTCTTCTACCAAATAGCCACTCATAACTCATGTCTCCTTAGTATTAATATTTTAAAAGGTATGCATGTTTTTAAGAGGCAATATAATTTAAGGGATAGATAGCCCCAAAGTGTGTGTAGGTATATATGTATACATACCTACACACACAAATACATACATAAATACACACACACACACATCCAAGTTCAAGTTTCTCCTCTCACATTGTGACATTGCACATCACTTAACTGCTCAGTGTTCTAGACCAAAGCTTCTCAAATTGTGGTTCATCACTCCATATGGAGTTGCCTAATTGAATATGAGGGTGATGAAAACTTTGGCAATAGCAATAGGTTATGTATACCTATTTTATATATCTATATACCCAGAGTTGCATAAAAATTTATTGGGTGAAAAGGGGTTGTGAATGGGAAAAGTTTAAGAAGTTCTGTTCTAGGCAGCTCTCTAAGGCTATCAGTTGCTAAGAAAATTCTGACCTACTTACCTGAATTGGTAGAATGACTTTCCTCCCTGGGGTGTTTTTTATATCAATGAAATCACAGATCCAGTCCCTATCACTATCCAAATTCTAAGTCATTCTCTCCCTCTCCTTCTCTCTCTCCCTTCTCCCTTCTCCCTCCTCTTTCCTTCTCTCTTCTCCTCTTCTCTCCTTTTCTTATTTTGTATTAACAACTACCAATCAGAAATCTCCAATTTACTATCTCCTAGGTATCTTAAATTCAATATGTCCAAAACAGAACATTTATCCTTCCTCTAAAACCCACCCCTCTTCCTAATCATCCTATGTCTTCCAAAGGAATAACCATCATTCCAGTCATCTGGGCACTTAACCAGAGAGATAATTCTAATCTCTTTATTACCCTTGCCCTCTTGTTCTATATCTAATAATTTGCCACATCTTGTCTATTTTGCCTCCATACTGTTTTTCATATCCTTCACATTATTCCATATACCTGAACACCACCATAAATTAGGCCTTTTCCATATCTTGATTAGAATATTACAAATGCCTCCTAATGATCTCCAATCTATTCTTTCCACAAATTGTTATTTCAAAAGCATAGGTATGATTATGTCACTTGCTACTCATAAAGTGTCAATTACCCTATTGCCTCTAGAATCCAATAAATTCCAATAAGGAATTTTAAAATTCCTTATAATCTGGCTCCAATTAATCTTCCAAAGATTATTTAGCTATTTTTCCCTTCATGTACTCTACATTCTTGACACTGACTTTCTTTTAGATTCCATTCTGCCTCAATTTCCATGGCCTTTGCATAGGCTATCTTCCATGTCTTTATTCATGAGCTCCTTTCTTAACTCCACCTTTTAGAATCTCAGATTCCTTCTAGGCACACCACTGGTATGAGGTCTGTCCTGATTCCCTTAGCTAAAAACAATTTGAGGTCAAGCTCTAGGAATAACATTTCAGAGCTGTGACCCTCACTTTCCTCATTCTTAAATGAATTGTTTAGACCATATAATCTTAAAACTTTAACATTCCCAAAATCAAAGGTTCAAAATTTGCTTCCCAACCTGCTTTAAAATTCTATGATTATATTTTCAAATTCTGTTTACTCATATCCATCTACAAACTAAGAAGTGGGAAATGCAAACAAAATCTGAATTCATGATAAATGTGACAGGCACTGATTTGAATAAATCAGTTAAATTGATATGGGAAGCTTGCATTTTGGAAATCCGCAGGTGATCATAAGTAGAAATGATACTTTTGTTGTACACCCTAATTTTTCTCTTTTTTGATATGTGCCCCAGATATTTTTGTGTATCTAATTAACTATTAGGAAACAAACAGTTTTAGCAAGATTCCTAACATGTCAGACCAAAAGCACAGGGTAGTGATAATTTAATGTAGACCAAGATTTTTGACCCCATGGTTAATTGGCTTGTTTTGAAAAATGTTTTTAATTTTAATGGAATGGTTTTCTTCCAAGTTATATAGGCTCTATTTCATTTGGTTCAGCAAACTTTCTTCTACAATTTCATGGTTCATAACAATTCTGACAGCATTAACTTTGTTTTGTAAATGTTTTTTAAAAGTCCAATGTAATCATGAATATTTTCATGTGTACCCAGTGTGGATTTAATTCATGGTTTTCCAGAAGCCATATAATCAGGCATGAATAGTGTAATATTTTTTTTAAAATCTCTACATTTTCTCAAAGCAACTAAACTGAAAGCTTAGAGGTACAGGAAGCAAATTTTTTTCATAGTAATTTAAAGTAAATAAGGGGTTAAAAGCAATCATTCTTAAATAAGAACTTTTTCTTTTCAGTTTTTTTGGGGGAGAAAGCATCTAATAGTTGTAGGATCATTGAAAATGTTGAAATATTACATTACTTTATAATTATTTAGGACCCTTGGATTGACATGATCACTTTGTCTTCTCTGGACCACATGATTAGATTTCCCTCTTTCATCAGCTATGGAAGTAAAAAAAAAGCTCTCTAGCTAATCATTCAATATGCTCCTCTGCAAATCATCATCAACACTTGGATCATCTTTTTCAACCAATTAAACTTCCTGGTTCTTCTCCCCATTTTAAGCAACCAGCCTCATCCTTGACCTGGTAGAGCTTTGCCACATGTATCCATTTATTTATCCCAACCTTTTCTGAGGCTGTTCTAATGATCAGAATCCTATGGAGAAACAGGCCTACTGAGTATAAAGAGGTTAATATTTGGTATTGGGTGATGTATGGGGGTAGGAGAATCCAGATATTTATTCCTCTTCTCTTGCTTACCCACTTTTATGTGCACCCCCCATACCATCCCTGCCCATAATATTTTTCCATTAGTAATCTCTCTGACTTTATCCCATTTCAAATCATAAATCTAATAATCATAAACAGTATCTAATAAATCCCCTGCCTTTCCTTACAAGAGAATCCTCCTGTGATTCAAATTTTGGCTGATTAAATCTAACATCAACTCTTAATTTGGCCTTTCTCTTTTTTTCATCCAAATTTTGATCCCAAAGTTTCTGTTGCTAGGCTAATGATATCGATCAATTTCTCTGTCTCTCTGTCTCTGTCTGTCTCTCTCTCTTTCTCTTCCTTCTGTTTGACGGTTTGACTTAGATATTTTGGTTGTATCTTTACTAATTTATACAACCAAAATACCTTAGGGAAAAGGTAAAATAATTTATTAACCATGCTTCTGGTACTAGCACCAAGAATACATACACATATAAACAGGCGTGCATCCATATGTATGTCTAAGGATTGAGTTCTAGGTCTATGTGTCTAGATCTAGATATATAGATGTAGACGTAGAAATAGATACAAATGTTCACTGATAGGAAGCAGGCAAGCCACCCTAGCTGTATCAGCAAAGTATTCTGAGCAATAGACAGAAGGCAGCATGTGCTCAGAAAGGTCTAACCTCCTCAACTGCCACTTTCCCTCAGCCTCTTAGGAAAATAACTCATTACCTTGAGCCCAAGAGCCCTGGGAATGGGAATGTTCCCTGACCACAGACTAGCAGCCTGCTTCCAGCCTGGCCCTTACAGCAATCATTGAGGGGAGCAGCTCATTTAGAGAATGGGCCTCCCTTTCCTGATGCCACCAAAATCAACCACTGACCACCTCCCATGGTCAGAGCAGCCACCAAATGATCGTAATAGCAGTCTTTCTCTACCTGTCCCCTCAAAGCCTCTACTCTCCCCTACCAGATTCTGACCCTGTCCATCTTAGTCATAGTCCATGGAAATAATGCTTGTGGAGATGCAAACTGATAGATGTGTTCACAAGTGACATAATTCTTAGTCCCACAGGAGAAATAATTCCTGAAGATGGGGAAAAGTTCTCACCACCAAATTCTTTGACATTTTCATGTGAGTGGTTCAGTATCAGAAATTGAAGTATTTTTATCCATGGAAATGACACTGATGGGGGCAGCTAGGGGGCACAGTGGATAAAGCACCAGCCCTGGATTCAGGAGGACCTGAGTTCAAATCTGGCCTCAGACACTTGACACTTACTAGCTATGTGACCCTGGGCAAGTCACTTAACCCTCATTGCTCTCCAAAAAAAAAAAAAAGAAAAGAAAAGAAAAAGAAAAAGAAAAGAAATGACACTGACATTAGCTTCACACCCCTTCCCCATGTTGTTTATTACTCTTAAAATGAGAGCCCCTTGAGAGCAGAAACTATCTTGCTCTTGCTTTTCCCCTTATGTCCATAATACTTCCACAGTGCTTTGTACTATGTTACTTACTCATTCTTTTATTTATTCATGGAAGCAAAACACTATTGTAGGAAGCAAGACACTTCAATGGATTTAGATTTTATACTATGCTATTTTCCTTTTTTCATTAATTTTTAAATTTATAACCCTAGACTAGAGTCATTATAAAATGTTATTCTTGACTGAGGCTGTTGGTATGGCTCAAAAGGAGAGCTTGCTTCATAAGGAGAATCTTTTAATTTACTAGCAACTACAGATCCTTGGATTGAGTGTTAGTGAGAGCCTTCTTCCATTCCTTTCTAGTCTATGGGGAATTCTAGTCTAACAAAGTTCCAAGGGATTTATGTCTTCAATATATATTTAAATTCTGTACCCCAAAATAGAAATTTCTGAAAAGTTTTCTTGCTTTTAAAAAATATCAAAATACACAGTAGTCTAGGAAAGAGGAGCTTCTTTTCATAAGTCACCCATCAAGGCAAGGTTTGTATGGGTATTATGTACACTTGTTTTCTATTCTCTACTCACCTTCCATTTTTCAATTTGTTTATACTTTACTTGCCATATTTTCTTTTTATTTTCTTCTCTAATGTTTTTTCAGTATTAGAAACTTTTAAACATATTTGAAAAAATTTAATTTTAATATAATCTAGAGCTTTCAGTTATAAGAACCAAATTAAATACACATTCTTATTAATGTAGACAGTGCATAAAATCAGAATACTAATAAAATAGATTCAATTGGCCATGTCTTAATAAAACAACACACATCATCTACAAGTTTTCATGTTTCAAAGAGATAAAACATTCCAAAGTTGGTGATTAATTTACTTGGGACTGTTTCATCATTTTTCATAAATAGGAATTCATAAAATTTTTAACAGAGAAATAAACTTTAACTACTCCTGAGAGTAAAAGACTGATAAGATTAATTAATGATTTTTATATTGAGGATGCAGGTGCTATAAATGTCAAACAGCTTTTCTAATCTATCACAATCAAAATTCTCAAAACAGCAGTAGTTACCATGCCTGTCATAACCAAATGCAGGCACTGTGATTGCATTAGACATTTAATAATTAAGATGGAGTTCATTTCTTATAAAATAAACATTTTGAATCATCTAAATTTTGAGGTTGAAGGTTAAGGACCATCTTTGCATAACCTCTCAGGTCATTAACTTCTAGATCTATAAAAATTGAAAAGCTTGGATGATCTCTAAGTTTCTTTTTATTTCAAAATCCAATGATTGTATTCTTCTTTGTGTTTTTATCCCAGTAATTTCTACCATGTCTGACACACAATAAGTACTTACTAGATGCTGATTGATTCATTAACCAATTTGTTTTATCCAACCTCTTCACGTTAAAAATAAAGTAGAAATTCTTTCCCTGAGATATTTAATGACTTTTCAAAAACACTCAGTAGCAAAAATAGTCATTTCATCTAGGCTTTTTCTTGACTCTCAAATCAGGGTTTTTTTCAATATATCACATTATTTCTCACTCTTCTGTACTAAATCCCCAATTGTGAGAAACAAGTACCATTCAGGATTCATTATTATTTCAGTACATACTTAATTCTCTCCTGCATTTAATTGAATGTACATTTGAAGGTGAACACTGCAACAAGGCACACTGACAAAAAAAAAATCATTAATAAAAATCGAGAAGTACAAATTAGCAAAGTAATATTTTTTACCATTTTATCTCCCATATGGGATTATATGAAGGATCTGTGATTTCATGAGCTTGGGACTTTTCTCCACCAAATCAGATTGCAACTAACTGAATAAGTCTCTTAGGTCCGAGGGAGTTTATGTGGCATAGAATAGCTTAAATGATTTGTTTAGTATCATACATCTAGTAAGAGTCAGAGCCAGGATTTGAACTCATTTTTTCCACACTATAAGCAAGGCACTTGAGCCACTTTATTCTACATCTGAGAAAATTATTGTTTTAGGTATTTCAACATATGCCATTTATGAAATACACCAGCTGTGATTTTGTATGCAAATAATTGATATTTTATACAATGCAATAAACATTTGAAGGTCATAAAAAGAAATCCCATGCTCTCCTGTTCCCTGCTTATAATGAGACAACTTATATACAATCATGATAGCTTAGCTGCAAGTCATGAACTTTAGGAAGCCACTCTGAAACATTGACTAGTAAAGGTACATTTAAAAACAAGCAAACAAAAAAAAGGTCTTTGGTGGTAGCAATAAATATAGGAGGCATTACTGTAAAATGAGACCCTTTGTGCATTAAAATCATAAAGAAAACATGAAAAAAATGGTAAACAATGAATTGTATCCATTTGGTTTTCCAGCTCTAGATACCAACTACTTGGTAATGCGGTCATTTTGGATTACTCCTTTCTGAAGTCTCAGATAATGACATCCTTCTTAGAGGTAGGTTTAATTTAAATCTTTTTGGGCTGTGTTTAGGGGATGCTTTTCAATAACTTAACTGTTTCTCTATTTTGTCAAATCTATATTTTATTTTTTAAAATAAGAAAACTGATTTTTTTTATTTAGAGTATAAGGTGAAACTTGAAGAAAGCAGTTTCCAAAAGAGCTACACAGCACAAATGAAAAATTTTAACAAGGACCATTTCTTTTTTGTGAAAACTTTATATTTACCATTGCCTACACTTTCTTCTTCCTAAGCTGTTTCAATTTACATGTAGATTGTAGAAAATGAAGGCTCTTTTATTTCTGGCCATGAGCCTCTTAAAGGAGAGAAATTCATTTTCTCCTTTTGAGCACCGCTTCCTCACCCCCACCCCATCCCATAATTACTGGGTATTACTTTTGTCAAATGGGATATTTCTGTTTCAAAGGCAGACATCTGAAGAAGCTCTTACAGGGGGAAAAAAGATAATGACACCGGCTCCCTTGTCTTTATTAATATTAATATGCCACTATCTGCTTCAATTGTTTCTTATGCAATCAATTGTAAGCCATTTTTTCCTTTATTCAAGGCAAGAATCTAATGCCAGAGAAAAGAATTCACTGATGACATTCTATACATACTTAAAGTTCACTTCTGATAAAGGTAGCTTGTAAAGGCAGCACCTTGACACTTCCTGAATAGTAATTATGGAATCTTGTCTTGGATTATTATCAAAATAATTTTGATGCCCACAACTCCATCTCAGTGATCAATTAAGATTCACTATTGAGAATAATAAGCCTTGGACAGGGAAGGTAATTAAGGAACAAGAGAATGTGTGAAAGGAAGGCCTGTAATTATACTAATGTGGTATAGCTAAAGGTATGCTGTACCTTGCAGTGATTTTTGTCCAACATCTCAATGGGAGGCCATAGTTAATGGATGACAAACTTAATTCAGCCTCCCAAACCCCCAACATTTTTTTGTTTTTTGTTATTTTAAGATTAGTTTGCTCCAAAAAATGGCTTTTGCTTTGTTCTTAAAATGTTCTAAATTTGTCCTTAAGCTTCATGTTTGCCAAGAACCAAATCTAATTATACAATCAAATTCTCTCCAAGTTCATCCTTTTGGATGATACTACATCTCTCCACTTTCAAACGATTCCCACCTTACCTTGCCCTGAAGTGGCCCTGGCAATGCCTTTGTCCTATGATAATATTGACAGTGGGTCTTTCTTCTCTTGAATCTTTATAGCAGCTTGAATTATTTATTAAACTGGTTGAGGGACTAAAACAATTTGAGATCTTATATGGATATTTCCCTTTTCCCCAACCACTCCCTATCACTGACACCTGGGAAGTATAAGGGAAGAGACAAATTGAGAGAAGTTACCAAACTACATTAATAGAAGTTTCTTTACCCAGGAATTCCCTGTACCTATCAAATTATAGTTCCTGTACCAATTCCTATGCAGACATACAAGTATACACATAGAGACACACACACAGAGATCAAAATTATATATTTGTGTGTATATATATATATATAAGATGCCTCAAAAATCTTAGTGAATTTTAAAGCTTTAATAACTTCAGAAGTTTAAGTGCTGCAATTTAGACAAACCATTGAAAAGTTTATTTATATTTCTTTTCAATGTTGAAAATTTTGTGAATTTTGAATAATATAATTTTAATTTTAATAAGATGAGAAATCTTGTCATGTGGTGCGTGAAAGGCAGTTCCTCAATGACATTTTTTTAGAAGGGTGAGTCAGTAGATCTGCCTTGGCCACCTCAGACACCTAATCTATCTCCACTAGATTTTGTCTTGTAAGCTCGTAAACAAAATGCTGTGTATGCATCAAAACCTCACTCTCTGGATGACCTTAAGGTTAGGATTAGAAATGCAATCCTTTCAATGACTGAGGAGTAGATGTTACTATTTACAAAGTTCAAAAACTGAAAAGAGATATATAAAACAAAATGGTCTTTTTCTTGAATTTTAATATGAAAAATCTATATGTTTGAAAATGTAAATAGTTATCCTTTTTGGGGCAGTTCGGTGGCTCAGTGGGTGAAGTTCTAGGCTTGGAGTCAGAAAGATTCATCCTCCTGAGTTCAAATGTTGTTTCAGACACTTTATAGTTTGGTGACTCTGGGCAAGTCATTTAACTCTGTTTGCTTTTTCCTTCTACATCTGTAAAATGATCTGGAGAAGGAAATGGCCAACCACTTTAGTACCTTTGTCAAGAAAATGCCAAACAGGGTCATAAAGAGTCAGACACAACTAAAAATGACTGAATAATAGCAAGTTAATCTTTAAAATTTTGTTTTTGTAAGTTTGTAATATTTATATCACTGAAATTATTAAAGCTTTAAACTGAATTAAGATTTTTAGAATGTCATATATAATATATACATATAATATATATATACACACACATATATGTAGAGAGAGAATATATAGGCTATGTATAGATACATACACACACATATATATGTATATACCCATATATAGAGAGACCCCAAATGTAGCACACATATATGTATATATCCTGTATATTATAAAACACACAAAATACATGTATACATATATTTATATATGCACGTATATATGTATATGTATACACACACCCCAGAGGTGTATATATGCATGTAAATATATACACCCATATTCATGAAAAGATATGTCTTTCAATAAATTTGCATCCATATATACTAATGTGCCATTGAATAGTTTATTATAGCATAGTCTTTTTAAACTTTTATCTTTATATTACATCTAAGTTAGCTTGGCAGTACCTATTATTTTGGAAATATTTTTTGTGAATAAAATGCATCACAAACTTATCTAACTATCCTATAGTCTCTGTGTGTCTGTTTATCTTGGGCTTGATAGTGTATTAACAAGGTCCTATATTTCCTACAGTGGAAAGGGGAAGCCCTAGTCAAATGTTTTTTTCTCTGAAAATGGATGACATTTTTCACCATAACTCCTTCAGAGTTGTCTTGGATCATTTGTATTGCTGAGAATAACAAAGTCATTCACAGCTGATCACCTTAGACTATTGCTGTTACTTTGTACACAGTACATTTCAATTTGTTTCAGCTCATGTAAATCTTTCCAGGTTTTTCTAAGAGCATCCTGATCATCATTTTTTATAGTACAATAGTGTTCCATCACAACCATTTTCCAAAATTTGTTCAACTATTCCCCAGTTGATGGGCATTCCCTCAATTTGGAATTCTTTGTACCAGAAAAGAGATGCCATAAATATTTTTGTACATATAGGTCCTTTAACTTTTTGGTTTTTATCTCTTTTTGCATACTGACCTACTAGTGGTATTACTAAGTCAAAATGTATACACAGTTTTATAGCCCTTTGGCCATAGTTCTGAATTGCTCTGTAGAATTTTTTAATCAGTTTACAACTTCACCAAGAGTGCATTAATGTTTCATTTTCCACATATGCCCTACAACATTTGTCATTTCCCTCTGCTTGTCCTATTATCCAATCCAATAGGTATGAGGTAGTACCCCAGAATTGTTTTGCCTTGCATCTTTCTAATCAATAGTGAGTTAAAAAATTTTTACATATAACTGTAGCTTTGATTATTTCATCTGAAAACTTCATATCTTTTGATCATTATTAATTGGTGAATGGCTCTTATTTTAATTAATTTGACTTAGTTCTTTATATGTTTAAGAAACAAAGCTTTTATTAGACACACTTGATTCAATTTTTTTTTCACATTTTCTAATGCTAACTGTATTTCTCTCCATCCTATTCGCTCCTCACAACATTTACTCTATTCTTGATGTCCTTTCACCCTGTCCTTTCTCAAAAGAGTTATGCTTCTGATTGTCCCCTGCCCCAATTTGCCCTCTCTTTGGACACATACCCCTCCTCCTTACCCCGTCCCCTCCTATATTCCTGCAGGGTAAGATAGATTTCTATACCCGATTCTATGTGTATATTATTCCCTTTTTGAGCCAGTTCTGATGAGGGTAAGGTTCATTTACTCCCTGGCACCTCCCCCATCTTCCCTTCCACTGTGGAAGCTTTTTCTTGTTTATTTTATGTGAGATACTTTACCCCATTCTACTTTTCCCTTTCCCTTACTCCCATTGCATTCTTCTCTGACCCCTTAATTAATTAATTAATTTGTTCTTACATTTATTTATTTTTTTATTTGCTCATTCATTCATTCAATCATTTATATATATATATATATATATATATATATATATATATATATATATATATATATATGTTTGTTTATTTATTTATTGTGTGGCAATGAGGGTTAAATGACTTGCCAAGGATCACTTCAGACACTTGACACTAGCTGTGTGACCCTGGGCAAGTCACTTAATTCTCATTGCCCTGCAAAATAAAAAGGAAGAAAGAAAGAAAGAAAGAAAGAAAGAAAGAAAGAAAGAAAGAAAGAAAGAAAGAAAGAAAGAAAGAAAGAAAGAAAGAAAGAAAGAAAGAAAAGAACAAGGCCTATCTGATTACAGGAAAAGAAAGAAAACAAATATTGACAGAGCACCTGCTATGTGTTTGGTACTTTACAAATATCTCCTTTCATCCTCACAACAATCATCCCCATTTTACATTTGATAAAATTAAGGCAGGCAGATTAGATGACCCTTATAGACTTCTACAACTAGAAAGCATAAGAAGACAGATTTTAATTCAGGTCTTCCTGATTCTAGGCCCAGTCTTCTATCTATAGATGCCTTAATTAGAAGATAGCAATTTTTTTTAAGTCTTAATTCTACATACTACCAGGATTTATTTATAAAAAGAAACAAAAAAACCTTTTTATAACTTGTAAATGATAATGACTGTAAAACACCTTGTAGATAATAAGCATTATCTTGCTTATAATAATGATTATGTTGTTCTTATTATTCTTATTAAAGCTATGAGCATAGAGCATAGTTCATCAAATTTATCTATATGGAGAGGGAGAAGGAGAGAGAGGGGAGAGAGTGGGGAGAGAGTGGGGAGAGAGCGAGAGAGAGCAAGAGAGAGCGAGAGAGAGCGAGAGCGAGAGAGAGAGAGAGAGAATATGATCAAAGTTCATTGAAACTGTTTTTTCATCAATATGAGTAGTTTTTCAGTCAAAGAGAAGCCTTGCAGATATGTAGCCTGTTCTGTAGTGAGGAGAGGAAAGTTCCAAGATGAGCTTGAAGTAGAGAGAACAAGGTTTTGAAGTTCAGAAGTTGAGAAGAGAGCTCAGAGAAGCCATGTCTTCTGGTTGAGTCCAGTTCTCTATTCACTATGCTAATCATTATCTATATTTGTGGCATATATCCTGGGACAGCTTAGTGTAATGATATTACTTTGGAGTGATTTTGGTTCAAATCATGCTTTAGACAGTACCTAACTCTGTGATTCTGGGAAAGTCATTTAATTTCTTTTTTCCTCCATTTCCTCATTTGTAAAATGTCTCCATGGGGTTAAGGTTTATGTTACAACAAACATATCTTAAGAAAGTAATGGAATGTTTCTAATTTTGATAAATGGTATTTTGAGGCATTCCTGATAGCATTTAACAATGGTCTCATTATCAGAAATCATGATTCATCACCCCACACAGGATCATAAGCAAATGGGGATGAAAAGCAATGAATAACTAGATGAAATTATACTTTTATGCTATGTCTGCCTTCTACTTACAAGTAGAGCTATAGCTGATTTCTAACTAAGAATTCACTTTTGTGGACATCTGAACCTGCTAGGTTTAATAGTGATAGATGACTACCATTGATATAAGAAAAAGATATATCAAAGAAGAAGCTAAATTACAAACATATTTTCCTTTACTTGATCTCCTTTAATTTCCTTGATATATATTATTATTGTTGTTGTTGTTGTGTTCAGTTGTTTCAGTCATGCCCAGTTCTTTATGACCCCATTTGAGGATTCCTTGGCAAAGATAGTGGAACAATTTGCTATTTCTTTTTCCAGCTCATTTTACAGATGAGGAAACTGAGGCAGAGCTAAGTGACTTGCCCAGGGTCACATAGCAAGTTAGAATCTGAGGCCATATTTAAACTCAGGAATATGAGTCTTTCCAACTGCAGGTTTGACATGCTAACCAGTGCGTCACCTACCTGCCCTGTTGAATTTACTGTCTGATCAGAAATAATGGAATGTAAATATTTAATGGGGGGTGGGGGTGAAGAACATTAGCATGTGCTATTTTTCTCAAAACACTTTCTCACTTAATTTTAAAGTCACTTTCCCTCTGTGATTTATTAAAAGGTGCTCTTTAAATAAATAAAATAATCAATTCTTTCATTTTCACATCTTTATTAGTCACCTTATTTTGTTATTAACAAGACAGTTACTAGTCCAACTCAGTTAAAACAGCAACCACAAATAATCAAGTAAAACTGTATAATCCCTTTGTTCTAATCAAAGAAATACTGCAGGAAAGATGAGGAGTCTGCTTGCTTGTGGGTTATGGGACAACAATCCATAATTTACTTTGCAGATGTCGGTGTAATTTAAGCAGCAGGCAGAACAACCACACAGTTGTAGATGCTCTGGGGAAAGGATACCCAGAGTCTCGTAAATCATGGTAAGGATTAAAAGCAATGAACATTCATCTTCTTAACCTCGTAAAGCAATATTGCAAAGCCAAGGATTACAACTCAGTGTGCATGTAATCTTTGTTCAGGGATAAAGGGTGCCAGGGTGTTTTTTTTTTTTTAAGGTTTCTCTCAATTAGCACTGACATGTGCCATTTGGGAAGGGAGCAGAAAATAGTTTTAAAGTTGATTAACAAGTGTCCCCTCCCCCTACCTCTAGTAAATGAGCAATTAATCAGATTCCACTTCAGTGGGGAATAGAGAGTCACAGGAGATCTCTGTATCTGATCCTTCTGTAGAGGAAATTCTCATATGAAAATATGTTTCACATGTATGATCAACATCATATTGCTTGCCTGCTCAAGGGATAGAGGAGAAGGGAGAGAGAGAGAGAATTTGGAATTCAAAATTTTAAAAAACACCTGAATGTTAATTTTTATATGTAACAGAAAATGTTTGAGAAAATAAATAAACATATAGTGGACACTTTATTCCTCATGAAAATATTCCAGGTATTATGTCATTGTAATGATATCTTCAAGTATTTTGCAATTTCTCCATACACCATTTTCACAAAAATGAACAAAAATACAGAACCTCAGAACTCAGAATAATTGCAGAAAGAGGCAGATGTAGCTGTTTCCTATAACACATGGCAGATAAACAATCTGTGTTCTTAATAATTTAAATGTTAAAATAAAAAATAACTCATGAAGAGGCTGTGCTATTTTAGACTGAAATTTTTTTTCTGATATGCATTTTTTTTCCCTTTTAAATAATTGGATTCTTTTAGGGGCAGCTAGATGGCACAGTAGATAAAGCATTGGCCCTAAATTCAGGAGTACCTGAGTACAAATCCAGCCTCAAACACTTGACATTTACTGCCTGTGAGACCCTGGGCAAGTCACTTAACCCTCATTGCCCTGCAAATAAATGAAGGAAGGAAGGAAGGAAGGAAGGAAGGAAGGAAGGAAGGAAGGAAGGAAGGAAGGAAGGAAGGAAGGAATGATGGATTCTTCTAAAAGTCCTTTGAAATAACCATTTTGTTAAATCTTACCACATTCATTTAAGTCCAAGATGTTGATTTTTTCTTTTTAAAGAAATCAGGATCAGGTACAAAAAAATGAATTTTTTTTATATTCAAGACAAGGTGAATCTATGGATGGGAAACAAATGCAATCTCATTAAAATTTTTTTCTACTACATTATAATATATTCCAGTACAGTGATACTTTTTAAAATTTTATTTATTTATTTATTTGTTTGTTTGTTTATTTAATTATTTATTTTTAGTGAGGCAATTGGGGTTAAGTGACTTGCCCAGGGTCACACACTAGTAAGTGTTAAGTGTCTGAGGTTGGATTTGCACTCAGGTACTCCTGAATCCAGGGCCAGTGCTCTATCCACTACGCCACCTAGCTGCCCCAATACATTATTATTTTTTTTTTAACATATCTGTTATTCAGTTATCCTTTGTAGTGAGGAAGAGCAGTGCTATGGATAATCCAAAATAGAAGATAATTTGGATCGGTTTCTTTTTTTTCACACACATTCAGATATCAGTGATTATATTCTTCAGAGTCAAAACTATTCTTTTAAGTCCCTAATGAAAATCTTATAATCTGTAGGACCTTGGGCAAGTTGGTTCTCTACTCTGGACCTCTCAGGCCATTATCTGGAAAACTGGGGGTTTGGACTAGATTTCCCATTTCAGTTCTAATCTTTGGTCCTTTAAGCCTATGTTTCTATGACCAATTTACTTGAGAAGGTACTATATAACACTGTATAGCTATTATGTTTACCCTAACTTTCCTCTGTGGTTTTTTTTTTGCTCATATTAGAGATAATTATTAAGACTTCTCAGACTGATGCAAAATGCTTCTGCAAGCTGAGCAATCTTCATTCAAGGATTTATTGAATATCTATTATGTATAGCAGCCTTGCTAAGTATTATGGGGAAATGAGAAAAATAAGTAGATGTCACACTCCTGAATACATTTTATAGACTAGTAACAGGTATCAAACATACAAATACTTATTACGAAAGTAGAGTATGAAAAATACCATAAGAGATATAATTGTAACACTGGAGTTCAACACAACAAAATGTTAGTTTTGGAATAGGGTATCAGAGAAGACTTGATGGAAATGTGGTATTTGAACTGGACCTGGCAAGATTCACAGAATCTAAACATTGACAGGAGTGATGAAGTGAAGTGAGGTGTCAGGTACAATGAATGAATGAATGAAACAGTCAAATAAATAAATGGAAATATATATATATATATATATATATATATATGTAAACAGATAAATGAATGAATGATTAAGTACCCTAGATTTTATAATGAAGAGGTTCTACTTTCATTTCTAGCATTGAAACTTAGCAGATGTGGGACAAATTATATTTACCTCTAGTCACCTCAAATCAAGATAATACTCTTTGCTTTATATCCTTTTGAAGTTTGTGTAAGGGAAATTCTTTGTTAATTTTATGGTGCTATACAAGTGCAATTTTTTTTTCATTTCTACCTCTGCTTTTCTACGGAGACTTAAAATAAACAAGAAAATAGTATGAATGAAAGGGGAAAATATGGCATAGTAATAAAGTGCTGGATTTGAAGTCAGGAAGATTTGAACTCAATTCCTGTCTCTGACACTTTCTAGCTGTGGGACTATGGGCAAGTCGCCTAAACAATTGAAACTCCAGATTTTTAATGCATAAAATTTAGAAATTGGATTAATTGGCCTCTAGGTCCCTTTCAGTTCTAAATATCTGATTCTATGTAGGGTTTTATGACCTTCTCTACTTAATTCTGAGTATAATATAGAATTGACATGAAAATTTCCTTCTTTGTTTTTTTTTTCCTTTCTTCCTTCCTAAGTCTGGATTAGTGATAACATTAACTTCCCCCCCCCCAGAAATTAATTTACATGCTAAGTAGGAATAAAGACCAGGGAAGAACAAAGAAAAAAAAAACGATTGACAAGAAGTGATTTGGAAAGTATTATTTTTAAATGAAATCTGAAGTCCAAAAGGAAATATAATTATCCTGTGTAACCTTTTCATTTAATACTTGGTCCATTTTGTTTTGTTTTGTTTTGCTTTTTATATTTTGACTTTAAAGATAATGTTTTTTTTAATTATTTTGAAAATATGTCTACCATTGACTGCACAAAACCTACTAAAAAATGTTTCTGATCTGTTGTTTACCATTTTTCTTGATTATATTTATCTTGTCCTGCATCAATCAAAACAAAATGTAAAATAATTTACTTTCGGAGCTAAAAGAAATAAAATCATTTCTTTGTTTAAATACATATTTCTAGAACTACAGAAAAATAGAATATTAAGGAGAAAAGAAAGACTTGGCACTTGGAAAGAAAAAAAATAGCACATTCCTCACATAAATTTTAAAAAGTTAATACCAAAACAGTAATACAAGTGGCAGGCTTTGATCCTTCTATACTCTCTCCCACATTATTTCAGGACAGCAAAAGTATTACCTCCCATTGGTTCATCCACAAAAAGCAAATGTATCCTGGAGCTTTTGCTGTTTTCATTAGAGATGACACAGAATGATATTTTTAAAAATCTGCTACAATTAAAACAACAACAACAACAAAACACACTTTTTGTAACACTAGCCCTAGGGTTTTTCCTACTGCTCTTCTTTCTTTTTCTTCTAATTACACTTTCCCTCTCTTTTTCTTGTTCCTCCTCTTCCTCCTCTTTTTCCTCTCTCTTTTACTCTTCTTCCTCTTCCTCCTTTTTCTTTTTCCCTCATGTCCTTTTCCTACTTTTCACCCCTACCTCCTTCTTCCTCCAGCTCTTTCAAGCAAGTTATTTTTAATAGCATAACTAGAAATTTTACTCCAGCAGTGACAAAGAACATCAAAAGAACCTGGGGAAACATCAGTGGAAGGTATAATCAAAACAACTTTTTAGGCCAAATTCATCCTTTAATGAATAGATTGGTATCAGGTTTGTCTTTGTCACAGATGTCCTGACAATTTACTCTGGAGACCATAGGTAGGCCTGGGTGATGGAGCAAGGGAGGGCAGGGCAAGAGGATAATATAGTTCCTATTCTGGTTCCTATCATAAATAATTTTTCTAGTGAAACAGGTTCTCTTCCATTGTTTCTGCTTGACAAAGGAATAAAAGTGCTACCTACACCATTTTTCTCCCCATTTTGATACATGGTGCCCAAATTCCTAGGATTCATTTGTTTTGTTTTGTTTTGTTTTTTTAGTGAGGCAATTGGGGTTAAGTGACTTGCTCAGGGTCACACAGCTAGTAAGTGTTAAGTGTCTGAGGCTGGATTTGAACTCAGGTACTCCTGACTCCAGGGCCAGTGCTCTATCCACTGCACCACCTAGCTGTCCCTAGGATTCAGTTTAAGGTGTTTTTTTGTTGTATTTTTTTTTGTTTCGTTTGGTTTGGTTTGGTTTTTTGGTTATTGTTGTTTTGTCTTGTTTTTGTAGGAAGGGAAAAATGAAATATGAAGGGAAAACAAAAACAGAACCACTAAATGATTGTTTAAAAGTTGGTTATATTTAAGGTTTTAATGTTCTCATATTCAGTCATTAATTTAGCAAGTATTTTAATATATATTGAAGATAGTGCTAACATTTTTAAAGAGTTAATATTTATATTAAAGGTTAAAGATAGATATCTGCTTCTGCCCTTAAGAAGGTAAAGGATGTTTATATCAACATAAACACATATTTCAAGGTGAAAGCCAAAATTTGGAGGTAGAAGTGACATCTGTATTTGAGAGAGGTTATTAGAGATACCTTGCTACGAAAACTTTAGAAGCATCTGTGAACAATACAAGTGTCCTGGGAAAGACTCTTACACATTTATATTCTGTTAACTGACAGATAAGAGTAGTTTCAAAATGACTTTGCCTTTCCCTTCTCCTCCTTTCTCTTTCTCTTTTTCTCATTTTCACCCAACTAGTCCACAATTTAACATTTTCACTTTCCTTCTACCAGAGTATAGAACAAGTGAAGATTAAAGGTGAAGCACCAATTTGTGTCTAGCTTTCTTTTGTTTCAAATCTGCCAACTGTGTACTTTTCTTACAGTATGCAGTTGAGTAGTTTATGACTTAAAATATATTTTAAATGGATTTTATCTTAGATCAATGTCTATAAGCAACAAACAAGACCCTGAATCATGAGAAATGAGAAATAATGCACATCGTTTATCTAATAACTACCTTAATTTTAGCTGCAAGCTCTTTGGAGATATCAATCTTCATCTAGAAGATGGGTCCAGCTAATTCAGACAGTTCAATAAGACCAATCATCACACTCTTATACAATTTTTATTTTATCTTTTGAGGTCTTTACATATATAACTATATTTCTCTTATAAATAAACTTAAAAACTTAAAATTTAAATCATAGTCTTTCTTCTGAAAGCAATAGAATTGTCTCTATTTCTAACAGTTGATAAAACAAATGGTAAAAGTAATCAATTAAAAGTTATACTTATTGGTTTCTTAATTTGGTTCAAGTCTCTTTGCCCTCTAGGATTTTTTTAAGGTATTCTCTTGTGTATAGAAACATTGTACAAAGTCTTAACTGTCCTAACTTACAATTTTTGAAGATGAGGCAAGGCACCAAAAATTTATTGAAGACCTATCATGTGTCACCACATGGTAAGTGATGTAATGTAAATGTAAGTAAAAGAAAAAAAAGTACTTCTGCTGCCCTCAAGGATGTTACATTTGAATGTGGAAAGATAATACAGGAAAAAGGTAGGGAAAGAGAAGGTACCCAGCATAAAATCCAGAAAATCAGAATCAAAGACTGGAGGGTAGTGAAAGTCGGATGGCCTGTACCCCTCTCCAATAAGGCAGTTCAAAGAGGAACTCACCAATTAGAAAAGGCAGCAGACATGGTAGAAGGATGTTCCAGGGTAAGAAAGATGAAGAGGTAGATGAATATTCCAGGATGAGAAAACAACAGATTCTGAGGGAAGTTCCACAGTAAATCAGTAGCTGAGACAGTGCTCAAAGTTGGAATGTCAGAAGCAGAGATGTGAGAAATAAATGTGTAGAAAAGGTGGTAAGGGTGCATAGACATAAGGGGATTGGAAAGGGGAGAAAATTACCTTTTAAAATCTGATTTCCACCCAAAACAGTGTAACTTTTAGGTAAAGTATGAACAATGAAACCGTTGACTTGAAGTAATTATGTCATCTAAGAGTTTCTAATAGATAATCAGGAGACTGCTAGCTTAATGTATACTCTGGATTTTGGGAGAATTAGTTTCAATTGGTTTGGATGCATGGCTTCACAGTATTTGTATTTGGATAAGATGTGAGAGTTGATGTAGTCAAGAAACTTATATCACTGATCAAGAAAATGAAGCTCAGGACAAAGATCAGAGGGAGGTAGAGCAAAGATAGTGGAGTAGAAAAGCATTCATTTGAGATCTACCAAATTCCCTTCCAAACAACTCTAAAATAATGTGTTAAATTAAATTCTGGAGAGACAGAACCCAAAACAGGCCAGTGAAAATATTTTTCAGACTAAGACAACTTAGGAGGTCAGCATGAAAAGGATGACTAATGAGGGTAGTGGTTGGCTTGGAGAGCACCACAGACCAAAACATGTAGGCCAAAGTGAGTAGCAGCAGCAGCATAAGGAATTCTCAGCCCAAAGATGTTGGGGGAGGGGGGACCAGACAACTGGTCAAAAGGAGATTGCAGGGAACTACTTGTTAGCATATGGTTCAAGACCTGTTTACCATACACAGTTTTTGGTGACAGTCTCAGGCCCAAAATGAGAAATTGCACGTGTGACTGGCAGAGGATCAGGAACTCTGGTTGGAGTTCCAGGTTGGAGAGGAGTGGTTGTGGTTAGTCATGTAGAGATTCTGGTCTCAATTTCAAGGGAGAGAAGAGCACTAACAATTGTGGATATAGGAGAGTGGGGGACCTGGTCACAGTACCAGATATATTTATAATTGATTTTTACCAAATAATAATAAACACTTATTTCAAATACTATATAAACTATTTAGAAAAGTAGACAAAAAGGAATCCCACCAAATTCCTTTTACAACACCAATATGGTTCAGATAAATAACCAGGAAGAGCAAAAACAGGAAAAAAAGAAAGCTATAGACCAATTTTCTTATTGAATATTGGTACAAAATATTTAAATGAAATACTAGCAGATTATAATAGTATATCATAAAGACAAAGGAGCAGCTATGTGGCGCAATGAATAGAGTCCCAGACCTGAAGTCTGGAAGATTCATCTTCCCAAATTCAATCTAGTCTCAGACACTTACAGCTGTGTGATAGTGGGCTAGTCATTTAATCCAGTTTTCTTCTGTTCCTCATCTATAAATTGACTAAGAGAAGAAAATGGCAAGCTATGCCAGTATGCTTGTCAAGAAAGCCCCAAGTAGAGTCACAAAGAGAAGAAGGAACTGAACAACCACAAAATCACAAAGATCATATTCTATGACAAGAAGGGATTTATATTAGGAATGGAGGACTGGTTCAATCCTAAGAAAACTATCAGCATAATTGACCATATCAATAACAAAAACAACAGGAATCATGTTATCTCAAAAGATGCAAAAAAACCTATTTGACAAAATACCATACTCATTTATATACAAAATGCTAGAAAATATAGGAAGAAATAGAGCTTTCCATAAAAATGACAGGGAGTGTCTCTTTTAAATTATCAGTAAACATCATCTGTAATGGAAATAAGTTAGAAGAATTTCCAGTAAGAGCAGGGGTGAAGCAAGGATGCCCATTATCACAACTATTATTCAATATTGTGCTAGCAATATTAGCTGTAGTGATAAAACAAGAAAAATAAATTGAAGGAGCTGAAATAGGCAACAAAAACAAAAAGAATCATTTTTTTTGCAAATGATATGATGGTATACTTAGAGAATCCTGGATATTCAACTAAAAGCTACTCAAAATATTTCATAACTTCAGCAAAATTGGAGGGAATAAAATAAGCCCATGTAAATCATCAGCATTTTTATATATTACCCACAAAGTTCATCAGGAAGATATAGAAAGATAAATTCCACTTAAAATAACTGCAGACAACAGAAAACACTTGGGAGTCTACCTGCCAAGACAAACGCCAGGAACTTTATGAACACAATTACAAAAGCCTTTTCACACAAATAAAGTTAGATCTAAACAAATAGAGAAATATTTACTATGCATAGGTATGCTGAGCCCATAGAATAAAAACAATAATTCTACCTAAATGAATTTACTTATTCAGTGTCATACCAATTATATTACCAAAAATATAAAGAGCTTGAAAAAAATAAAATGGAAGAACAAAACATCACAAATATCAAGGGAATCAATAAAAAAAAAAATTGTGAAGTAAGGTGGCATAGCCCAACAATCTAATACTGTCTAATAAAGAGAATGTTGAATCAGTAGAATAGATTAGATACTCAGTACACTGTGGTAAATGACCACAGTAACAGAAAAAAATCTGGGAAAACTGGAAAGCAGTTTGGCAGAAAATAAGTATATACCATCACCTCACCCCATATACCAGGATAAGTTCAAAATGGGTGCATGATTTAGACATAAAAGGGTATATCATAAGCAAATTAGAGAACATGGAAAATTTTAGCTGTTACATTTTAAAATAAGGGGGAAATTTATAAAAAAAAAAGAAGAGATAGAGAGTATTATGGGTGTAAAATAGAAAATTTTGATTATATCAAATTAAAGTTCTTTTTTTTTTTGCACAAACAAAACTAGTGCAGCGAAGATTTGAAGGAAAGTAGAGAATTTGGTGAAAAACTGCAAGTTTTTTTTTTTCTGATTAAGTCTTCCTTTCTTAAATAAATAGAGAAATGAGTAAAATTTATAAGAATAGAAGTTATTCCACAAATCATAAATGGTCAAAAGATATTTAAAAGCAGAAGAAATCAGTTATCTATAGTCATATAAATGATATAAATCATTATTGATTAAAGAAATGGAATTGGGGGCAGCTAGGTGGTGTAGTAGATAAAGCACTGGCCCTGGACTCAGGAGGACCTGAGTTGAAATCCAGCCTCAGACACTTGACACTTATTAGTTGTGTGACTTTGGGCAAGTCACTTAACCTCACTGCCCTGCAAAAAACAAGAACAAAAACAAAGAAAGAAAGAAATGGAATTAAAACAACTCTGAGATACCAATTCAAACTTACCAGGTGGGCTACAATAATAGAAAATGACAATGACTGATGTTGAAAGGAATATGGAACAATTAGGATACATCATATTGGTGGAGTTGTGAACTAATTAAATCACTCTGGAGAGCAATTTGGAATGCTGCCCAAATGGCTATAACTGTGTGTACCCTTTGACCTAGAAAATGCCATTATTGGTTTGCATCCCAAAGAGATCAAAGAAAAGGGAAAAAGTACTTATTATGTATAAAAATATTAATAGCAGCTCTTTTGCGGTGGCAAAGAATAGGAAATAGAGTATATGATCATGAAGTGGGAAAGAGCTAGACAAGGTATGATATATGATTGTGATTTTATACTATTCTGTTAAAAGGAGTGAAGAGCAGGATGCTCTCAGAAAAACAAAAAACAAAAAACTGGAAAGCCTTAAATGACCTGCTTATGAAATGAAATGAGCAGAGCAAAATACTGTACACAGCAACAGCAAAATTGTACAGTGATCAACTGTAACTTGGTTATTCTCAACAATACAGTGTTCCAAGACCATTCTGAAAGACTAATGATGAAAAATGCTATTCATTTACAGAGAAAGAACTGATAGAATGTGAACTGAAGCATAATATTTTTTAAACTTTATATTCTCAAGTGTTATTTTTTGGTCTGCATTTTTTACAGCATGCCTAAAATGGACATTTCCCCATAATTACACATGTATAATCTATATCGGAAGGGGGGAAGGAAGGTAAGAAGGGAGAGAATTTAGAACTTAAAATTTTAAATGAATCTTAAACATTTCTTTTTACATATAATTGAGAAAAATAAAATGTAAAAATGTAAAAAAAAAAAAAGAAAGAAAATAAAGCCCAAAGAGATGATTGCCCCAAGTTACAGACTAAATAAGACTAAAATTTCAAAGGGAATGTTGGCTCACACAGGGATGGGGTGCTTCATGGAAAAATACAGAAGAGAAATGATTCTGATCTGGAATTTAATGAACATTTATTGATGAGACTTCCCAGAGAGTTAATCAGATATCTATTTTTAATGCAATGAAGAAAGTCAAGGGCACTTAACTGAAGACAAAATCAATAGTGCCATATCTCAAAGAATGATATGAGGACGATATGAGGAAGAGTAGGACAATCCAGTGTGGCACATGGAAATCAGGTCAGTGTCTTACAACTATGTTGGAGTCAAGAGGAAGATTGAGGAAAGGATTCAGTTATTTCATGGGATAGTTGGATGATGATTTTAAACCATTTAACTACATTTTTTTAAAAATGTATTTAGTATTTTATTTTCCCCAATTACATGTAAAATCAATTTTTAACATTAATTTGTAAAACTTTGAGTTCCAAATTCTCTTCCTTCTTCCCTGTTCCTCCCCCCCATTAAGAAGGTAAGCCATTTGATATAGGTTATACATGTGTAGTTATGGAAAAACATTTCCCTATAAGTCATGTTGTGAAAGAAAACATAGGCAAAACAACAACAACAACAAAGAAACTTTTTTTTAAAAAAGTATGTTTCAATCTGTATTCAAACACCATCAGTTCTTTTTCTGGTGATGGACAGCATTTTTCATCATAAGTCCTTCAGAGTTATCTTATATCACTGTACTGCTGAGAATAGCTATGTCATTCACAGTTGATCATCTTCCAGTATTATTGTTAATTTGTACATAGTAGATTTCACTTTGCATCAGTTCATGTAAATCTTTCAAGGTCTTTTGGAGAGTATGCTGCTCATCTTTTTTTTTTCTTCAAAATCGTATTGCATCACAATCGTAAGGTACAATGTATTCA
Organism: Dromiciops gliroides; assembly: GCF_019393635.1. NCBI lineage: Eukaryota > Metazoa > Chordata > Mammalia > Microbiotheria > Microbiotheriidae > Dromiciops > Dromiciops gliroides. Next base: position 369,113,983 of record NC_057861.1, on the reverse strand, counting down.
GCCATTCACCCATTGATGGGCACCCTCTCCAATCTCCAACTCACTGCCACCAGAAAAGAACTTCCATAAATATTTCTGTACATGTAAGTCCTTTTCCCTTTTTAAAAATCTCTTTTTGGAGACAGACCTAGTTGTGGCACTGCTAAGTCAAAGAGTATAACATTTGTCATTCTCCTTTTCTTTCTTGTTAGCCCATCTAATAGGCATGAAGTGGTACCTCAAAATTGTTTCCATTTGCATTCTCTCAATTAAGAGTGATTTAGAGTACCTTTTCACATGGCTATAGATAACTTTGATTAGTTCAACTGAAAATGGTTCATATCTCTTGATCATTTATCAATTGGTGAATGGCTATTTTTGCAAATTTGACCTAGTTTTCTATATATTTCTAGAAATAAGAATTTATTCAAAGAAACTTGCTTCATTGTTTTCCCCAGTTAAGATACTAAATGTATTTTCCTCCATACTGTTTTCCCCCTCCTTTATTCTATTTTCTCTCTCCTTTCACCTTGTTCCTTCTCAAAAGTATTTGCTTCTGACTACTGCCTCTTTCTGTCTTCCCTCCCTTCTATCACACCCCCCTTCTCTTTTGTCCTTCTCCTCCTACTTTCCTGTAGAGCAAATATATTGAATGTGTATTTTATTCTCTCTTTGAGCCAATTCTGATGAAAGTAAGGCTCACTCATTCCCCTCTACCATATTTCCCATCTTCTCCTCCACTATAAAAAGTTTTTCTTGCCTTTCTTATGTGAGGTAATTTAGCCTATTCTGCAGCTTCTTTTCCCTTTCTCCCAATGCTTTCCTCTTTCTCACTCCTTAATTTTAATTTTAGATATCATCCTTCATATTTAATTCACACCTGTGCCCTCTGTCTGAGTATACCCCCTAACTGCCATAATAATGAGAAAGATTTTTTTGAGTTACAAGTGTCATCTCCCCATGTAGGAATGTAAACAGTTTAACTTTATTAAACCCCTTATGATTGCCTTTTCTTTTTACTTTTTATTCCCCTCTTGAGTCTTGTATTTGAAGATGTTTCTTTTTTTCCCCTTTTTCGGGGCAAATGAGGGTTAAGTGACTTGCCCAGGATCACATAGCTAGTAAGTGTCAAGTATCTGAGGCTGAATTTGAACTCAGGTCCTCCTGAATCCAGGGTTGCTGCTTTTTCCACTGTTCCATCTAGCTGCCCCCAGAGTCTTATATTTGAAAGTCAAATTTTCTCTTCAGCTCTTGTCTTTTCATCAAGAATGCTTGAAAGTCCCCTATTTCATTGGAGATCCTTGTTTTCCCCTGAAGGATTATTCTCAGATGTTCTGGGTAAATGGTTCTTGGTTTTAATCCTAACTCCTTTGCTTTCCAGAATATTATATCCCAAGTCCTCTGATCCTTTAAGGTAGAAGCTGATCCTCAGTATGGCACCATGATACTTGAATTGTTTCTTTCTGGATGTGTGTAATATTCTCTTCTTAACCTGGTAGGTCTAGAATTTGGTTATAATATTCCTGGGAGTTTTTATTATTTGGATCTCATTCAGGAGGTGGTCAGGGGATACTTTCAATTTCTATTTTACACTATTGTTCCAGAATATCAGGGTACTTTTTCATGATAATTTCTAGAGAGATAATGTTTAAGCTCTCTCTCTCTCTTTTTTTTTTTTGATCATGGCTTTCAGTTAGTATAATAATTTTAAATTATCTCTCCTTGATCTATTTTCCAGGTCACTTGGTTTTTTCCAAAGACATATTTCACATCTTTTTATTTCATTCTTTTAGTTTTGTTTATTGTTTCTTTGTTTCTCATAAAGTCATTAGTTTCCATTTGCTCAATTCTTATTTTTAAGGAATTATTTCTTCAGTGAGCTTTTGTACCTCATTTTCCATTTGACCAATTCTACTTTTTAAGGAGTTTTTTCTTTCATGTATTTTTGTGGATTTTTTTCCATTTGCCCAGTTCTGCTTTTAAAGGCTTTTTTCTCCTCATTGCCTTTGTGTACTTCTTTTACCATTTGGCCTATTCTGTTTTTAAAGGTGTTAGTTTCTTCAGTATTTTTTTTCCCTGTGTGTATCTCCTTTACCAAGTTGTTAACTCTTTTTTCATGACTTTCTTGCATCATTTTCATTTCTCTTCCCAATTTTTCTTCTATGTCCTACTTGATTTTCAAAACCCTTTTCAGCTCTTCCATGACCTGAGAACAATTAATATTTTTCTTAGAGACTTTGGATGTTGGAGCTTTGACTTTGTTATATTCTTTCAAGTGTGTGTTTTGATCTTCCTTGTCACCATAATAAATTTCTATAATCAGATTTTTAAAAAATTCTTTATGCTTTTTTCTAGTCTATTTTGTGACTTTTAACTCTTTAGAAAAGTGGCGTTCTGCTTCCAGGGTGGAGGGTGTACTGTTCTAAGGTTCATGGGTTTTGTGCGACTGTTTTCAGAGATACTTCTAGGGACCTGTAAGTTTTTGGTTTTTCCTAGGTGGTATGATCTGAGAGATGCACTTACTACTCTCCTGACCTGTCTTCTGGTCTCTGTATAATCACAAGTGCTCTTTTCTATCTTGAAACTGTGACAAGGATCTTCCTGCTCCACTGTGGCCACAAGCTCCTGTGTACTAGTGTTTTTCCTTTCCCTGTAACTACTACCCAAGTCTGTAACTCAGATCCGAGTATGGGCAAAGCACCAGAGTCCTGCCTCCAGTGCCAGCAAAGATACCTTTGTAATCTTGTGACCAGTTGTTTGAACCACTTATCAGCTATGAGCTGAGAACTCCAGAAGCAGTCACTGCTGGTGATGATTCAGTGGTCCCCTAAGCCTACTCCTGGTTTTCTGTGGGCCTGTTACACAGTGACTGTGCTCTACTTACTTGGGTATGGCATACCTGTCTTGCTGACCTTCTAAGTTGTTTCAGGCTGGAAAATTATTTTGCCCTGTCTTTTTGTGGGTTCTGCTGCTCCAGGAATTGTGTGATGGTATTATTTAAAGGTGTTCAGAGGGGCTTTGGGGAGAGGTCAGGTGAGTGGCTGCCTTTCTCTACCATCCTGGCTTTCATCCTCCTTAAATTACATTCTTAATAGAATTCCAGAATGTATTATTGAAGATAGTTTGAGCAGTAAAAGCAGGAGTGATCATCATGTTGTCATAACATTTTATGGAAAACAATTCATGCCAGATATGTCCTTGTGGTGAGAGCTTGAACTTGGAATCAAGACAACCCTGGGACTGAATTCTGCCACTGGGATTTACTAGCTTTCAAACAACTCAAAAAAGTCTGGAAAAATGAGTTGCGAATAGCATTAAATAAAAAGCTCACGTTTGAATATGGTCCTAGTGGAAATGTGGGGCTACTGAAGATTCTTGAGCACAGAAATGGCAAGACCATCCTTATGAATTAGACAAATTATTTTGGCCTTTGTGCTGAGGAATGATTAGAAAAGAGCTAGATTGGAACCTGAAAAAATAAGAGGCTATTACAATTCCTCTGGGAATAGGAAGTAGAGATAGGAACTTGAATTATGATTGGTGACAGTTTGAGGAGGGAGAGGGATAGATGTGAGAGTTACTATAGAGCAGGGCTTCTTAATTTTTTTCTACTTGCGCCCCTTTTCACCTGAGAAATTTTTATTCCACCCTGGGTTTATAAGTATACATAATAGTATACATATTCCTTTACTGTTGCCAAATTTTTCATGACTCCAACATTGAATTATGTGACCCCATATGGGGTTGTGACCTATAATTTGAGAAGCTTTGTTTACAGAGTTAGAATTGACAAGATTTAGCCACTGAGTACACATGAGTAAAATTGAAGAATCAAGAATGACTCTGAGAGTGTGAAACTGGGACTGGGTTAGCAGAAGAATCATGCTATCCTCAATAGAAATAGTCAAGTTTGGAAAAGGAACAAGTTTAGAGATAATCTTTGGATATTTTTGTTTGTTTGAGTGCATAAAGGATAACTAGGGAATATCTCTTTTAGGCAGTGTAACAAGCTCTGGAGAAAACTGAGAAGTGAGGGAGAACAGTATTTTGAAAACTGATGTAGATTACTTCATTCAATTCTGGGTACCATGTCTTAGGAACCATATAGTTATATCCAGATCTATATCTATATCTATAAATATATACATATGTATATATGTAATACATATATAATATATAAATACACACACACACACATATATATATATGCATATATGTCCTACACACTTTTAGAAGGCTTTTGTTTTTTAAAAAACTCAGTAATAGACATAGTGAAAGGCAACTATAAAAAGGGAGGATGCAGCTAATTCCATAGCTCAGTAACATCCATGGAAAGTGTGTGTGTGTGTGTGTGTGTGTGTGTGTGTGTGTGTGTGTGTGTGTGTGTAGGGGATGCCAGAGGAGAAAGAGAGAAAGGCTGAACTAGGTTCAGTTGTGGTGATAAGGGAAGAAAATTCAGGATAGGGAGCCTGGTAAAAAGAGTAGCTTGCCCCAGCCAGCAACTTGTTGGTCTTGGGGCTTTCCTCTTCCCAGCCTCCCAATGAATAGTAAATAGCAACGGAGACATAAGGCCCTGAACTCAGAGAACAGCAGACAGGAAGACAGGATTGTTTCTCACAAAACAATCCCAAAAGATTGCCCTTTCTTAGGAAACCTGGCCTGGAGCCAAATGCCCATCAATATGATGGTACACATCCAAACTGGGAGAACTAAGCAAAGGAAGAGGGAAGGAGGAGCTGAAATTAGCCACTGAGGAACTCCCACTTGCCCATACAGCCAATTTCATATTCTGGATGATCACGTGCTTTACTCAAAAATATGTCTCTCAATTTATCTAGGGCTGAAGAAAAGGAATAATATATTATGTGCTAAGATAATCAAAGGCTCACCATTGCCAAAGATAAAACTTTGAGATTGGCAAGAACTTATTTTCTTAATGTGGGTGCATTTCATCAGAAGGGATTGAGGACACACTCAGAACAGTACACAAAGTATTAAAAAGCAAGGAAGAGTATAGAGAGGACAAAGAAGTAAGGAGCATCTGCACAAAGACATACATATGTGTGTATACATATACACACATATAGACACATACCTACATGCACACATTTCTATATGTATATATAAAACATATAACATTCCTGTGTATGTGTGCATGTGTGTATATATACATATATATATATATGTATGATGTTCATATAGCTATACCTATCTAAATATATGTTGTTGTTATTGTTCAGTTGTTTCAATCATGTCCAACCCTTTATGACATTATTTGGAGTTTTCTTGGCAAAGATACTGGAATATTTTGCCATTTCCTTCTCCAGCTCATTTTACAGATGAGGAAACTAAGATAAACAGAGTTAAAGGACTTGCCTAGGGTCACAGGGCTAGTACATGTCTGAGACCAAATTTGAACTCAGGAAGATGGGTCTTTCTGACTTTAGGCCTAGCACTCTATCCACTATGTCAACTAGCTTGCTTCTCTCTCTCTCTCTCTGTTTGTGTGTGTGTGTGTGTGTGTGTGTGTGTGTGTGTGTATGTATGTAAATATCTCTATTATAGGGCAGGAAGAAGGAACACAAGTAGAAATACTTAAATTTATGGAGCAGGGTGGTATTAGCAGTACTCTAGTGTTAATAATGTGTTGTTATCTTTGTTCCACTAAAGGAGGACAGGACTTGTATTGTGACTACAGCTAATAGTGGTGTTGGCATCTCTTCCTCTTTATCATTTTAGGTGAATTGTGAGATTTCCTGGGGTTTCTAGCTATGAGATGGAAGCCTCAAGTAGTTACAGAAAAACACTATTTTATTTTATAGCTTGTGATAAGATTTGACAGGTTACCAATTAGGTCTCAGATAAATCTCAGTACACTGTGGCCAGGCATAGATAAATGTACACTACTTTGAGGAGGCTCTGTATGTGTCTTCTCTCTCTCCCTCTCCCTCTCCCTCTCCCTCTCTCTCTTGATGAGGAGTTCCCTGTTATCTTGCCATTGGTCTGCTCTCTGAGGGAAGAGTAAAAATTGCCAAATGGTTTGAATAGGATGGGAAGGTCAAGAAAGATGGGAATAAAGTTTCAGATTGGAAAGACAAAATCAAAACAGAATAAAAGAATTGAGAGAACAAGGACAAGAAAGAAGGATTATAAAGCATAAGAATAGTTTTAAAGACTACAGATAAAAACTAGGTATATAGAAGAAGAAAAATTGGGGAGGACAAAGAAGCAAGATATCCTGGAACAGGAAATGTTATACAAAATTACATTCATGATTATTATAAGATGATGCTTAATGTCTACCTTTCTACTTTAAAATAATGTTACATTTTCTTATGAGGAATCAAATGGGGTTGTCAATGGGACTGACAGTTAAGTAATAACATTTTCAGATAATGACTATATCAGATATGCATGTAAATGATAGGAGTGTTGAGAAGCTGTATAGCAAGACCTAGGAAAGTGAGGCATAAGGTTCAGAAGAAGTAAGATATGATTTGGCCTGATAAAGTGAAAACTAATACAGTTACAGGAGTTACACCAATCAAAAGAGAAAAGAAAGGGGCAGCTATATGGCACAGTGGTTAAAGCACCGGCCCTGGATTCAGGAGTATCTGAGTTCAAATCCAGCCTCAGAAACTAGACACTTACTAGCTGTGTGACCCTGGGCAAGTCACTTAACCCCCACTGCCTGCAAATAAACAAACAAAAACAAAAGAGGAAAGAAAGTATATGCTTAATGATAATTTAAGAATGCCACAAGAAGGATAATGTGGTATGTTTTTTAAAATATTAAAATATAGAAAAAATTGTTCTGTGAGTTCTGGGCCTTTAAAATTAAGTGTGCAATGAAATAATAGCTCTATACCTTCTTATCTGTGCCTACAGGTTGTATATTACATTATACATAAAACATTAAGGAAAAATAGGTGCTAAAAGAATAGAAAGACAAATTATTAATGACTTGTAAGCACAGATTTGTTAGGAAAGGTAAAGATCTACCAGACAAAAGAATCCTTGTGATTAGCTAATGGAATAACTTTCAACATGAGTAAAAGTGCTCTCCCTTTTGACATTTAAAGCAAAGCTGGCATATGGTTTGGGGAAAAATGTAGTAATATAAAGATTATTTAGCACATCATGTCTAAATTGAGTACATAAAGATCCTGGGTCATTCTTGCTTCTTCATTGCTTTATATAAACATAACTGTTCTTCTTCTAGGTGACCACAGGCTGCAATAAAAGAGGCAAAATATCTAGAAGGGAGTTGATAATCCTGTTGCACCCTTTGCTGGTCAGACCACATCTGCAATATTGTATTTAGTTCTAGGTACCACGTTTTTTTAAAATCCCACTTATAAGGTCACCAGGTACTCCAATTGGTTTTGACTCAATGACCGTCATCAACATCTCGTTCCCTTCCCTTCCATAAGCTCATCATTGTGGAATTTGCTTTGGATTTGGTGCACACACCTCATCATTACCCTCAGGTACTTCTGTAGCTCTGATTGGAGGATGGAACAAAAAACTCCATTCATAGTCTCCCTTTGTAGAGGGCTCAAAATACTAGCCATACATTCATTTTCCAACCAGCTGCTCTTCTTGATTTGACTTCACCTGGGCTAGGTACCATCTGGTACTCCCTGCACCGCCCTCTCCCCCCCCCCCCACACACACACTTCAGCTTCTCATTTGTATTATCTTTCCCCAATAGACTGTAAGGTTGTTGAGGTCTGGGGCTTTTATTTGTATCTTCAGTGCTTAGGACAGTGCCTGGTATATAAGAGTTGCAAAATAAAAGTTATCCTCTCCTAAGAATGTACAAAGGAGAATCACCAGGATAGAGAAGGGCTTTGAAATTGTGATTCATGAAATTCAGTTGAAGGAACTAGATTTTCTACTCCAGAAAAGATAGGATTTAAGAAGGCCATGATAGCTGTTTTCAAGTATTGAAGGGCAGCCAGTCTGAAAAGTCTAGTAACTTGTCTTGTTTGACCTCAGAGGACAAAATTAAGATTAATGGTAGAAGCTGCAGAGTTAGAATTATTTGGGGATTTTGGAAGGAATAAAAAAGCCTTCCTAAAAAAACCCTTCACTCTTCCCTCATTAAGAAAATAGACTAATTCATGCATACATACATACATAAATACATACATACGGAATACACTGATTCTGGAGGTAATAAGTGTCCTCACTAAAATCTTCATGTAAAGGCTAGATAGCAACTTCTCAATTATCTTATAGAGGTTATCCTGGTTTAGGTATGAGTTTGAATACATTTTCTTTACTCAGATTGTTTCCTCTAAAACTAAAGGAAAGGGGGATAATAATATTGTAATTATAAAATTTGAAATGTTGGAGAATCCATCTATTGGAAGACCACACTGAATAAGATTTTTCAAAAGCAAGTTTCTCTTCTCTCATTTCAGGAATATTAGTATTATGAATATTTTCATTCCTCTCGTGATGGTGAAAAAGCACCATTAGCATTCACAAAACAATATTGAGAATACACAACTATGAGTTGCAATCATATAAATTCCAAAGCAAACTTGAACAACTTATTGTACTTTTCCATCTACCTTTGGACAAAACTTTTAAATGTATATTTGGCCATTCGTGACTTTTTATCACTAATACCATTTAATCTTCCTGGGCTTTTTTCAATCAACATATAAAAAAACACTTTGCAGTTATTTAGTAAAGTCAGTCTACAATAGTTTTATAAGAAAAGTGGTAGACAGGACACTAAATGCTAGTTCTCGATCTGCAACTAACTCGCTTAGTGATAGTCAACCTTTCTGAGCTTCAGTTTTTGGTGTGTTAACTGAAAGAATTGACCTAGAGAATTTCTCCTTTCTGCTTCTGGAGTTTATTAAGTGAATGTTTACTGTCACATTAAATTATCGCTACAGTTTTGTTATCTTAAGGGAACAAATTTTAAATACTCTGGGAAGCAAATGAAAAAAAAATTAATGTGAAGGTTTTTTCCTATCCCTATAGTACTTAAAGGATAAGTTTAAGGTACACAAAATAGCAAATTACCTAAAAGTATTCAATAGTACTTAATTCAGGTAAAAAAAAAAAGCACGCAGGACCTCTTATGTACCAGTCACTGTGCTAAGTGCTAGATAAGTCACTTATCTTCAGCTTTCCTCAATATCCTTATCTGTAAAATGGAAATAATTATAGCACTTACCTTTAGGATAGTTGTGAGGATCAAATGAGAAGATCAACGTAAAGCATTTACAATAGTGTCTGGCATGTTAGATGATAATTATAAAGAAAGATGAATATCAAACTCTGTCCTCAATTATTATTTATTTGATTATTGATCAATGGTCTGATATCATCTAGATGAGAAACAAGATGTAAAGCAAAAGGGAATAGAATAATTGTATTCCCTTAGGGCCACAAGGAAGAGATGGCACAATTCATAGCTTACAAAAACAAATGTCCTGGGTAGAGAATGAAAAAATTCAATAGTGAGGTTTTTTTTCAGAGAGGTAGCCAAGTCCAATGTGCGCTCGCTCTCTCTCTCTCTCTCTCTCTCTCTCTCTCTCTCTCTCTCTCTCTCTCTCTCTCTCTTTTTAGTGTGGCAATTGGGGTTAAGTGACTTGCCTAGGGTCACACAGCTAGTAAGTGTTAAGTGTCTGAGGCCGGATTTGAACTCAGGTACTCCTGATTCCAGGGCCGGTGCTCTATCCACTGCGCCACCTAGCTGCCCCCAACTCTCTCTTATTAACACTATTTACTTGGGGTGATATTGTCCATGTTACATAACTGTATCATTTATCATAGCCTAGTTCCATTTGAAATAATTTGCTAAATTAGATAATGATTTTGTAAAGGGAATTGTTGGGTTTCTTTTGAGTGTGTGTGTGCACACATGCACCAGTATGTATATATGTATGTATGTATGATTGAGGTGATGAATGGTAATGATATCTATTTAAGGCACTGTGGATCTTTTAATGTTGTTATACAGAAGCTAAGTACTGCATCTTGAATTCTTATCCTCTGTGACTCAGTATGATTCCGTTTCAGTCTTCATCATTGTTTCTGAACAAGGTAAGAGAAGGATTTGCAGTGTAGTTTGGTGGAAGAGTTTTAAAATAATAATGCATTACTACTAAATGGCCTTTGCATACTGAATTTCTACTTGTGCAATCAAATTTTAACAGAGTAGATTTGAAATGAAATAATTAGATTTCTATTTAGAATTGAAACTACTGGTGAGTTATCTTTGGTAAAAAAAATATTTCAACATCCTTTTTCCCAAATCACATCTGAATTGTCATTAGAAAACTTTCTTGATCCTCTTGGTTTAATGAATGTCTTCATAACCTCCTTTTATTTATTTTATTGTCTCTAAAGGTTTTCTTCCATAGTTATCTTCACTAGTCAGCAAATATGTATATATGTGTGCATGTACACATAGCGTACATATACATATATGCATGTATGTGTGCATACATATGTGTATATACATGTAAGCTCATAGACATTTACATAGATATCTCACATACAAATTCTCTGCTTTAAGAAAGCTTTTCCTTTGGAAATAAATGGTACTAGTAATCTTTAAGGTTTTATAGATTGTATATAAATGATTTAAAACTTTTTTTCTTTTCCTTTTAAATCTCCTTTATCTACTACATAGCTGAAAGGTAAAGGGGGGAGGAGCAGACAAAGATTAGTGTCAGGATTTGCTTGAGGACTTACTTAGCTGTCAGTTTCACTACTTTTCTGTATTAGACTTATGTCAAATCATGTTAAAATTTAACACTGTGATTTTACATGGTTCTTTGTTATAAAGCAATTTTCAATAAATTATATCAACCACAACTCTAATGTTCATTACACATGTCTTTTGCTCCTTTCAGTGAATCTTTTTTATGATGGACATCATTTCAAAATAGTTTATTGATATGAATAAAAAAAAGCCAAAGAAATTTGAGCTTTCAAAAACTTCTGCCTTACAAAAAAATTCTAATGCCCAAAATTGTACATGGAAAATTATACAAGTACAGAAATTAACTGAACAAAACATGTCTGTGAGTTTCAGAAATTCACGGAAATATTAAAACATTTTGTTCTGAAATTCAAAGGTTGCATTACTCTATCTGAGTTCAAGTGTGTGTGAGTGTGTGTGTGTGTGTGTGTGTGTGTGTGTGTGTGTGCATGAGAGCGAGTGAGCAAGAGATAAAAAAAAGAGATATGCTGGAATTTGTAAATTTTATGTTCTCTGTAATCTTAAATGATCTCCATTTTCAGGGAAGTATCTAAATATCTTTTTTTTTTCCTTTTTGGCAAATCTTAATGGTTAAGTGGGTAAAGGCAGGCAGGGTCCAATTTAGTCCTTCTTGGCAGCAGCCTTCCTTACTCATGGCAGCCGGGACATTGCTGAGCACCTCTCTCTTCCTCTCAGCTCAGGTGTGAGTTTCCACCCTTTCATTGATGAACTTTAGGGCTCGCTTATCCTTGGAGACCTTGAACAATTCCATGGGCCATGTCTCAGAAGGGGCAAACCCATATACCTCCCAGATCATATCTCTCACAAACATAGTGTGTTTGGTCAGGCGCCCATAGCAGTGTCGTGGCTTCGAAATGTTCTTGGTAACTTTGTGGACCTTGGTGAGGTCCATGGCCATGGAGTAGTGGATGGCCCTGGTTGTGGCCTTAACAGCAACCACAACAGAAGGAAGGAAAAAGAGTATCTAAATATCTTAATGAGATTTGGTCATCTCTAATGTATATTGCTAACTTGAAGCTGTCCAATGACTCTTTTTTTTTTTTTTTTGGATGGGGAGGGTTAAATGACTTGCCCAGGGTCACAATGCTAGTAAGTGTCAAGTGTCTGAGGCCGGATTTGAACTCAGGTCCTCCTGACTCCAAGGCCGGTGCTTTATCCACTGCACCACCTAGCTCTAGCTGCGTCCCCCACCCCCCACCCTCCAGTGACTCTTTCATATTTATTTCTGAGTTTTAAATTTCCTTTGGCTTCATTCTCCCTCACGCTCAAGTTTTTAGATACCATATATTTGATGAGTTTCCTTGCAATTGCCTCTTAATCTCTCTTCATGCTCCATTTTATTTTGACTGGCAGTGTCTTTCTGTTCCATTGCCTTGTCATAGGCACTACTATTTTTTCCCTGTTATCATTTATCAAGACTATCATTCTTTATTAGTTCTCTACCCTCACTTTCTCAACTTTTTCAAATATCCTATATTTCCTCCATTTTTGACTTCTCTCTAAAATTATTAAAACTACAACAATTTTAATAACAGTAATGAACACATTATTTTTAAATGTGTTTTTATAGAATTTTAATCATTTTTCCATATATTTCTGATTCTTTCATAGCTATTAAATATAGTTCCTTAGTATCATTTGATCAAATGTTTAGAGCTAAAAAGAACTTCGAGGGTTATCTAGTTCAGATTCTTCCTTTTACACTGCATCATGCTGCCTAACCATCATGATCCAAGGTGTTGTCAAAGTGAAATTTTTCTTCCCTGTGTTACAGTGAATAGAGAACTAAGAAAACCTGAAAAATCTATAGAAATGTAAACTCTTGTTTAATATTTTCATATTGTCATGTTTTGGTAGGTTTTGAAATTGATATTGAAATGGTCATGTGTTAAGCATATAGACTATTGAACAGATGGATGAAATAACTTTTTAAGTTATTTTGTTGGCTTACTGAAAGCATTCTCAGGACAACTGTTAACAGCATACAAGACAACATGTTTCCTTATTATTTTGATGAGTTCTGTGTCTCTCACATAGTTTCTACCATTTCTTTATATATCTTGGTTGATCACAAAATACAAATATTTGGTGGAACGATATCTACTTTCAAATATTGTTCCTAAGTTTTTATGGATCAATATTATGCCCAAGGATTTGTGTGCAAGTTTGTTCTGTATCATGACCCAGATCAAATATAATTTATTACTTTCATTTCTCCAAATTATTTCAAGGTCTGTATTTGAAGTATCGGGTTTGTTATTCTACTGTTTCATGAATGATAGGAAGTTCATGATGTATAAGTATAGCAGCTAAGTCATGACTTACTAGGCATTCAGTGACTGGTTCATTTCCCTATGTGGGAGGGGAAATAGCATTTTTACATGTTATATAAACTCAAAATATATAAAGTGAAATCAATATAATTTCAAGGATGGCATAGCACAAACCAACTGAGGGAATCACGAAGGGTCTCAACCAGAAAGTAGCATTTGAGCTTAGTATTAAAAGGAACTAGAAGACTGAGACATAGGGTACAACTTTTGAAGAGACAAATTGGCAGATGCAATATAATATTTAAGAAAAACCAATTAGTGTTAAAATGGATTATAAAAGGAAGTTTTCTTGTCCTTCCCATAAAAAAGCAGAAAGAAAAAGCGATAAAAGCCAATGTACATTGTGGCCAGAATAAAAAGTAAGAAATAGGATAGGAAAAGATGAAAAGAATACAATGAAAATGGTATAACAATTATGGTATAAAAGTAGGAAGGAAGAAATGAAATAGCATTAGTGGCATGGACCAGGGAAACAGTTTCGCACACTGAGGAGAAATGGGCCTGAACTGTGAAGGAGATTTGAGAAAAACAAATAAACAAACAAACAAACAAAAACAAGAGACAGGGTTAAAGACCAGAGATATTGAGAATCAGAGCTCACAATAGAATGAACAGAATCAAAACCAACACACACATATGCACACAAAATGCCCAACACATGACATATTACTACCTTCTAGGATTAAACACTTGTAAACTGGTTAAAAAGTTACATGGTTAAACATTGACCAGTTATCAATAATGTCTGAAGCCAGCACTTTTAGGAACTATTGAATTCAGATTATATGTTACTTTTTTTTATCTTCCACCTGTTGTCATACTGGAAGGAAGTGTTTCACTTCCTTAATTAGAAACTCTGACATGCCTCTCTGTGGCCATAAGGTCCTATCATTTCACTGCTCCCCAAGTCTCAACCTCTCTTAAATCTATCCTTTGCCCTCATCAAGACCACCAGTTCTTCTACCCCTAAGTACTTTCTCAGTCTGTTACTCTAGTTCTGACTTCATTTTCTTATTTTGAAATCTAGACCTAGTAGTTAGCTATTTCAACTCTCCAGTGACTCCCTTTTTTGAATCCATCACCCTTTGTCCTATCTTTCATTCAGTTAAGAAACTTTTAATAAGTGTCTGTAGTTTCAATAATACAGGTGTGAGAATACTGAGAGAAATGAAATGAAGTCTCTCCCCAGAAAAATGTTGTTATCGTGGAAAACAAGACATAAGAAAGGAGGATTGGCAGGAAGGGGCCTCAAGGCTAACAGGGAGGGAGTCTGGGTAAGAAAGGAGGATTGCAGGAAGGGGCTTTACAACTAAAAGCCAGGTGCCTAAAAGTAGATATAGAAGAGAACTTCAAGGCTAGTAGTCTAGTTAGTCCAAGGGTGCCAAAGGTTAAAGCTAGTTTGTACTTGCTTGCTTAATTAGCTTATGCATATTAACTGCCAGGACAATGAGAATGGCATCTCTAGGTCAGAAAGACATTCCACAGGTAAGTGAATTTTATCAACTAAGGATCATATCTTTTTTTTAACCTTTATTCTAAATAGGTTTTTTATTGTAAGAAAACAATGGCAAATGATATGCAAAGGTTTATGTACATTTCATTTAAATGCAGGGCAAAAGGGAGATATCAGTGGGAAGATAGTGTGTGTGTGTGTGTGTGTGTGTGTGTGTGTGTGTGATTGTGTATGTGTATTGGGAAAAAGGGCCTTTGCAAAAGATAGGATTTAAGTTAAATCTTGGAGAGAGCCAGAAAAAAAAAAATATACAGGCAAAGACAGAGAGCCTTCTAGGTATGTAGTAGAGTAAGGTCAAATGCAATGTAATGCTATGTTTAAGCAACAGCAAGGAAAGTAACACAGAACCAGGGGAGTAATGTACAAAAAAGACTGAAAAGATAGAAGGGGGCTAGGTTGTGAAGGTTCTCAACAGCCAAGTAAAGGACTTTATATTGATCCTAGAAGTAACAGGGCACTGTTAAAAATTACTAAATAAGGAAATAATATGGTTACATATATACTTTAGGAAGATCATTTTGATTACTTATTTGAGGATGAGCAGGAGTGGGGAAAGGACTCTTAGTCCTCAACCAGTGAAGCGAAGAGGGGAGAGACCTTTGTGATAGGATTGGGGATTAAAAAGAGTAGTTTGCTGTGGCAAAGCATGCCACTATTCTTTATGGTGTGTGCCCATTCTTGCAAGAATGTAATAAAACCTTCATATATTCACCAAAAAGGAAAGACCAGTATTTTTATTTCTGACATCTATGAAGAAGGGTTAAACTAGAGTGGAATGTGTGTTGGAGAAGAAATGGGGACATATACAAGAGATGTTGGAAACTTTGCAAAGGTAGAAATTACGAGACATGGCAACAGATTGTATATGTGGGGTAAGTATGAGAGGGAACTCGCAGTAAAAGGCCTCAATTTTTTTAACAAAGTATGAGAAGATTCTCAGATGTACATAATGTCGTCCCCATTAGAATTAAGCTCCTTACAAATATATACTATTTTGTTCTTTACTATTTTCCCAGGACCTTGTCCATAATGGGCACCACATGAATCCTTTGCTGTGGAAGGAGTCTCTTCCCACTTACATCCTTCTCATTATACCATTCAGAATCCTATGCTTATCTTATTGTTTTCCTTTCATGTTACATTGAGTTGGATTGGGCTGAGTGTGAATAATATGTTTGAATTTTTCAACCTTTTTTCCTCTGGCAATTCACACCCAAATCCCCTAGAATCATATTTTATACCTCCTTAGAAAACATGGAAAGAAGATAGGTCTTAGCTTATTACTGTTAGATCTATCATGATTCTGGCCCTGTGTTCAAACGATTTCACAAGCAGCTGTTGCTTTGGGGCAGAGTGGTCCGGGTACTCCCTTTTAAAATTTTTTTAAACTCCCTTTTCCTGACAAGAAAAGATGGAATTGATCCCTTCCAGACCGCAGCTATCTCTTCTTACTAGGTGACCCTGAGACATGACCTTCCATTTGGCCTACACACACTTGGACTATGCCCATCTCACTCAGATGGTGGAACTTTGCTTGAGGTATCTGAAGTCTGAACAGCCAAACTTGACTTGTTCTCTAATCTCAGGACAAAACATTTAAAATCCAGATATGGCCTTTTTCTTTGCTATTTTAAAGAGTTACTAATAACCATTGCTAACAAAATCATTGCCATAATATCCTCTCTGATTTATATGTCTAGAGCCTTCGAATCAAGAAACAAATACTGACTACCAGGAAAGGGGTTAGTCCCTAGAAAACATTTTTTGTTTTTTTGTTTTTGTTTTTTTTTTTTTTCATTCTGAACTTCACTCCTTTCTCAGCACAGAAATAAACATGCAAAAACTCTGTACAAAGTATTCATGATTAATTATGGATAGTTTATGAAACAATCAGGATAAAGAACCAACTTAAATAGAAATGAAAATACTGTGAAAGTACTTGTTACAAAACAGAAATGGGCTTGTGGGGCAGTATACCCTCTCAGATCTTCCCTTAGTTGTTTAAAGTGGGGGATTGCCACAAGTCCTCTCAGACTTGAGTTCCTCATCCCATCTAGTGAGGACCAGCTGCTAAAACCAACTTTGTAAACTTTGCCCCAAGAACATATACTGCAAAAGGGACCTGATTTTCATGATGCTATCCTTGCTCCTCTCCTCTCTTCTAGACATAGTCACCTAGTTCCTCTTTATCAGAACAAGATATGGATTCTGAAACTTGCAGTATATGACTGGTAAAAGTGTATGCTTTGGGAATTAAAACCATCCTTCAACTTGTTGATGTGTAAAAACCATATGCTTTACTTTGTGTGTGTTAGAGATACCTAATAGTGAAGAAAATAATTTTTTAAATCATACATCCACTTGAATATTTTGAACTCAGAGGTTAGAAGATTGTGAAATGTGCCTTCAAAGGAAAAAAAAAAAGACTCATGAGGACTATGAAGGACCATAAAGAAAACTTACTGCTTATTCAGGGAAGTAACAGTACTCTGAAAATGCAATTACATGCAATTAATTGGTTATATAATTTTAAATTAAATCTGGGTATTTGCATTAAAATCATTAGCAATGAAGGTAGAAAAAAAAAACCTGTTAACTAAAGTGGTTTGCATTATTTACGACTCAAAATGATTGAACAAGCAAATTGATTTTTCCCCTCATTGCATTCTCCAGATACTTTATAAAACATATATTCTAGCTGTTAATTATTAACTGAATATATTATGCCACTCAGTGAAATTTGTAGACACATAATCTAGGTCTAAATGAAACTATAGATACTTACAATTGAAAAGCATTACTAGAAATTGTAAATAGCTCTGACTAAACAGTTATGTGTTCTTCCCTTTATGACCAGTTGTCCTTATTTAGCATCTTTCCCTCTCTATAACCACTCAAATAGAAGCTTTTTCCCTTCACTACAAACTGCATCCATGTGATCTTTTCTAATTGATGTCTATTTGAAATCTTGATTCCTTTTGACTGTTCCTCCACTAAAGTCGAAGTGCTATTAATAAGAATCCTAGATAACTTCAACCCCTTAACTTTACCCTCTGCCACTCATTTGTTCTATATATTTTCTGATATATTCAATAATTCTTCTATGCAGAATTACTTCCCTATGTTCTCAAACATACACAGGTCTTTTCCTATTTTGAGAAAATATAGACTTGACCCTGTTGTGCTTGATAGCTAACATAGTCAACTCTTCCATTCATTGCCAAACAATGAGAACCACCCAGGGCTTTCATGACTTCCTTAAGCATTTTCTCCTTAAGCTCCTGCAATCAGGCTGCTCCCCAAGCAACTACCTAGAAATGGTGTCCTGGAGGATCAGCAATAATTTCTTTAAAAAATAAAATAGGGGCAGCTAGGTGGCGCAGTGGATAGAGCACCAGCCCTGGAGTCAGGAGTACCTGAGTTCAAATCCGGCCTCAGACACTTGACACTTACTAGCCGTGTGACCCTGGGCAAGTCACTTAACCCCAATTGCCTCACTAAAAATAAATAAAATAATAAATTAAAATAAAATAAAATAAAGGCTCAGTCTTTTTATTTCACTGATAGGAAGTACAGTGCCTCTTCATGATCCCAGTCCCAGTGCTAATTTACACAGAAACTCTGGCTCTGATTTACCCTACCTAGGCAGCTTGGTGTCCTTTCACTTCTAAAGCCCCACAATATTGATGTCAGGTTGAGTATGGACACCAAGAAGACATAGTCCATTGCAGCTCAGAAGAACCAAGCTACATGTATACATGTAGCTTAGATACATATATGTATACACACATATATACATAATATATATTCTTTTTTATTCATTATAAATGTATATAAAATGGATAGAAAGAGCAAGAGGAATTATCAAAAGAAATAGGGAGGTGATTCAGTGAAGGAGACACACTGATTAGAGATAGAAGAGCAGTATACATACACATACATAAATATCTACATATATTGCCCAGGGTTCAGTTTCTCAGGAGGTCTTATTTGCCTCAGCATAAATAGGTAATTCTAAAAAAAAAAAAAGACTCTAAAATCCCTATCTGCAGACATTTTATCTCTTCTTGAGAACTAGTTCTACATCTCCACCTACTTGCTAGACATTTTCCTTTAGATATTCTGCCATTACCACAGGCTCAGTATGTCAAAACCAAAATATGTTTACCCATTTCTCTTAATGTTAATACCATTCTCCTAATCAACCAGTGTTCAAACTTAGTCATGTTTGACTCCTTCATTCCTGATGAGTCTCCATATATTGCTTAGTTTTCCTTGAAAATATGAACTATAGGGGTGACCTTGCCTCTGATCCCCCTCGCTCCTCCGCCGCTGCCGCCTGCGTCCAGTCCCAGCCTTGTCCCCGACGTTGCCATGTCCGCGCTGGCTCCGAGACTGCTGAGCGGCCTGACGCACCCCGCCCCCTGCCTCCTACATGTTCGGCTGCCCCAGGAGGAGCTGAGCCTGGTGGACAAGACCCGCCATTATGGCCTGCTTCCTGTGCCTCCTGCGTGGTGGCTGGGTCTTAGCCCACCTGGAGAGCTACAAGATGGAGTGAAGGAGATGGCCTCCGCACCTGCCTGCGCCCCTCTGGACCATAAGCTCTTCTTCCCTGCATTCCTCCTGCAGATGCAATTTTCCATTGAGTCAATCATGATCACTTGATCTTTCCTTTGGCCTTACCAGGCTTAGTGCTGTGTGTTCTGGCCTGGACAGACAGGGACCTTCTTGCATGTTAAAATAAAGTCAGTTGAAATCTCTCTTTGAAGTCTAAAAAAAAAAAAAAGAAAGAAAAAGAAAATGTGAACTATATCTTTCATACATTCTATCCTTCCATTCCTACTAATGATATTTTTTTCAAACCGTTACCATTTAGTTCCTGGGACATTTTAATGGCCTGTAGTCTCTCACCCTTCAAGTCCATTTTATTCACTACTACCAGATCAATCTTACTGAAATACCATATTGATAGTATTACTTCCTCTTTTCATCACTATTTTTTTTTATCTTTCCCTGTATATATGTCCAGTGCTTAACAGTGCCTGGAACATAACAGGTGCTTAATAAAAAAAAAAGATTATTGACTGATTGGTCTACACTATTACCCTAAGTTCTTATCCTGGACTTAGCTCAAGCCACTGTCTGGAGTGGGCTCTCCAAGTTCTCTCCATCTGCTAATGTTTCTTCCATTAAGGCCCAATCCAAATACTTTCTTGAGACTAACAGGTGAAAACTTTTTTTCATCAAATTTCTCCAAGCACTTCCTGGATCTCTTGTTTGCATCAGTTACTGAGTATCTGTAAAGTCTCCAAGTCCCTTGAAAGCAGGGTCAAGAAGAAAGAGTCTTTCCTAGGAACTACCCTTCTTCCCCAGGGCAAGAATCCCTTTAAAAAATGTTAGGCAGCCAGGATGAGTATAGACAAGGGGCTCGTGTGCCTTTTAATGATAGAAGTACAGTGAAGGTCAAAGAGCCAAGGTGAACTCATTTAAGGCCCTTTTCCCCCCTTCCCCCCCAAACAGTAAAAATGAAGTTATAGGAGATCAGTCTTGGAAGCTTTGATGTACTCCCACCAGCCATGGTCCAGGCCCCAAATCACAGATGCTAAGACTCTCTCTGCAGGGCCTTACACCATCCATATTGGAGCTTATTCAAGAGGCCAAGCAGCAGGCGCAATAGGTAATCAATCACTCAGGTTCAATTGTGGATGAGGGAATCCCTCATGCTGGTGGCAATGGTGCTGGGTTGGGCTTCATTAAGCTTGAAGATGCTCTCTACCACTGACAGCTCTGTGCTAGTTGTGTCCAGCCCACAGAAGGCGCACCAGTCGTTGACCACTATCCCAGCTGCAATCACCTCACTTCCCCGGTTCACAGTACCAGCCACCAGTGGAACCTGGAGAAGAGAGGACAATTCATCTTGATCCTCAGTGGAAGTCTTTGGGTGCGCTAGCCCTCCCTGATTGCTGAAAACACAGTAGCTTCCTACCAGCACCTGGTCAGCCACTGTCTGTCTGAAGACTTCAACCTTGAGTACATCAGCTAGAATTTCTTCTGTCTCCCTGTCCAGGTCGGGGTGAACAAGAGCTACATAGTCATTACAGGTGGTAACATTGCCCAGTGCTGAGAGTCGTTCCTCCACCTGACCGATCTGTACTGAGTCTGGGAGACTGTTGCGGATGTGCTGCAGCTCCTGGTCTGTAGTATTGCTGGGCACCAGAAGGCCATGTCGGTTTCCCACACACATGCGCCCAATGATCCTGCAGCCGGCGATGGAAGCGTGTACCACTGGAATGGTCTCTGAAAGCTCGCCCTCAAACACACTGTAGAAGTTCTCTGAGCCGCCGATGGCCACCAAGCAATAGGTGTTGGTGAGCTTGGCGAAGCAGCCGATCTCGCAGTTGTTCTCAAAGGAGGCTCAGACCGCCATGGGGCCTGGGTTCGTCTGGTCTAGACCCAGCAGCACTGATCGATTCCCCGGCTCCCGGCTCCCTCCTCCTCCTCCTTCTTCTTCTCCTCCTGCCCCGGCTCTAGACTCTCATGCCCTGCCGCCGAGCCCGGCTCAGCAGGCAAAAGCCTTTTCATCACTATTGATGGCTTCCTATGTCATTTAACATCAGTTTCTAAATTCTTATTTGTAGTAGTGGAACTAACACTAGGAGGCAGAAGACTTAGGTTTGACATGTAGAAGTGTGAATCTGAGCAATTTACTTAATTTATTCAAGCCTTAATTTACAACTTACATGTATCTCTACAGTGGGGGTAATGCTTTTCATCTTTTAAAAAGCTGTTTTGAGAACCAAAATGAGATATTATGTAGATATGTATATATTTCAAAAGTTTCAGTGCAATTTATAGCTTTCAAAGCATAACATGAAAATTTGGGGGCACCCTATCTTTCTGTACATAAAAATAAATATGTTTTATAAATCACAAAATACTAGACAATTATAGATTCAGACATGGGGAAAGCCTGAGTTTCACTTCATTTTATTGTTTATAAAACTAAGGCTGAAATAGGTTGTGACATACCCAAATTCATACATCTAGTAAGTGTATGATACAGTATTTGAACTCAGGTCTTCCTCACATTAAGCCCAGAGAACTCTCCACTCTATCACCTAAATGATAGTATTCTTCTTATTGGTATCAGATTGGCATCAAGGTCTCTCATAGTCTGACATAATTTACCTTTTCTACTCTAACTCTTACTAAGTCTGTATTTGAAGTGTCCACTTTAGTCAAGTTCATACTGATTCAAGTGAATCCTGCTTCCATGTCTCTGTTTAAGCTATTCTATCTTTAGTATTCTTATTTTTATCTCTGACTGTTAAATCTATCCCATCCTTGCAGGCCCAAATTAAACTCCTCTACCTCTGTGAAAATTCTCTGAATCGGTTCAGGGAAGAATGATTCATTCCCTCATCCTTCAAACTCGTGGATTTTTATTGTCTTTACTACAATCTTGGCATTATAAAGCATATGATACCTTGTAATATCTCTTGTACTTTTATTTTTTGTGTTCTTACAATAATTTATTATTCACTGATTTTCATTAATTTTCTCCCTAATAAATTGTGAGAAGGGACTATGTGCTATACCAACATCATGAACCCTCCAGTAAAATGTCTTGAAGGTACCCAGCAACTATTTCTTTTTTTCCCCAGCAACTATTTCTTGATTTCATTTGAACCATAGTTCTATTAACAACCATTCTATAAGCTTTTTGACCATCTCATGAAAATATTAATGGGAAGTTGAACAGGGCAGCAGCTAAAGAACTGAAGCATTTGACCATTACAGGATGTTCAACAAGGTAGAAACACTCCAACTGTGCCAATACATTAAATGAATAAATCAGTTGCATCACTTTGGCCATTTTAATGATGGGCATGAATCACTCACTGCCTCATTGATTCAGTCAAGGTGATTGGTATTGATCGTGAAAGTTACTGAAGTCTTTGCATTACTCACCTTGGATAAAATTTGGCAGCTACAAATACATTCTGTTACAGAGGGCAATGAGGAACATATGAGGTCTTCTTTTTAAAGGAGTTAGCAGACTTGGATATAAACTGGAAAAAACACAAATTATTGTAGCTCATTAAATTAAAACAAGTCTGCATGGCATAATAGAGAATGAGCCTTGGAGTAACAACCTGGTTTTAAATCTAGCCTCTGAAACACCTCAACTCTGATCATGGGTGAGTCATCTAACTTTTAAGTGTCTCAGTAATTCTCTATAATGATAATTTATGAAGAGTTGCTGATCTTCATCTATAGAGGGAGTTTGCACACTTAGAGTTCCCTACACCCAACTTGATGAAATCTACTCTATCTGCCCTTTTACCCCCAAAAGTAGGTTTAAAGTTTGTTGGGGGTTTTTGTACATTCTAAGCTATGTTAAAAAAATATATCCCCAGTGTGCTTTTAGCAGATGGTGCATAATAATTGATAGCTGAATGATTGATTGATATGAAATTTGAAAATCTCTTCTTGACACATGACATATATTTTTAAGCAGCAAAATTCTTCTAGTGGTTTTGTTCTTTATAGGTCATGAATTGTCACATCAAAGAATTAAAGTTGCAGATCCTCCAAATAGTAATAGAGAGGCATGTAATGGGTGTGAAAAGACTTCAGCTTAAATATTAATGCTTTCTATGTTACAAATATTATTATTTATCATGACCAATTATACATTAGAAATGATGTAAAGAATATGATGCTATAAGAGACATTCATGCTCAGAAAAGGAGTGATCTGATCATGTATGTATAATACAAGTTAATAGTGCCTTGCTGTTACTCAAAAGATTTCATGACCTTGCTGGAAAAGGTCCTGCTAGTTTAAGTGGACCTCTCATGGAAAATTTTTGAGAGAACATAGAAAAGAGTTCCACAAGATACAAAGATGTGAATTAGTTGCCCATGTTCTACTATGTAGAAATATTTTCATTGATGAGACCAGAGACCCTTCAAAGTTAGAAAATTTATATTAGTATCATGTAACTTTCATTCAATGGAAAAATGTCATAAAGATTGACCAAAAATTCATATTTGGTTCTTTTCAAGATATGTCTTTCCCCTGTAATTATATATTACACACAATATTTACCAGATCTGCATCCTCAAGAAATTTGGAGGAAAAGCGATGACATGCCATTTTTTGTTACCTTGGGCTGGTTTTGATTAAAAAAAAAAATTGGAAAAGTAAGACCAATAGGCTCTATATTACCTAGGCAGCTCTTTATTGTATTTGTACTCAGCCAATTAAGGTAGTGGAGCAGATAATTATGTATGCATGTATGTATGTGCACATACACATGTATATATATACACATGTGTAATCTATATTAAACTGTCTTGAAATTTTTTTGTCTTGGGGATGTCTCAATGAGATTTTATATGAATATCATAACTGACTCAAAACACCATAATTTAGAAAATATCAGCAAGTTTGAACTTGTCCCCCAAAGTAAAAGAATTACCCAAATATTTATGAACTTGCCTAAAATAAATATATGAATACTCACTGAAAAAACAGAGATATTATACCCAAAGAAGAGAAGATTTAAGGCAGAGTGGGTGGAGTTGGGCATTTATTTCATATGGAAAAGATATGATTTATTTTTTCCTGCATCTAATTTGAATATAGAACCATTGGGTACAAGTGTCAGAGTGGAGTATTTCTGGAGAGAAGTAAAAACTTCCCAGTACTTAGAATTATTCAGATAGAGTAGGCTGCCTCTGAAAGAGTGAGTTCTCCATTTCATGATATCCTCAACAAAGTCTAGAATACCATTTATCATGGCATAAATATCTAAGTGAACAATACTTAATAAAATTCTGTATTAAGATGCTTTGCTTAATTATAAAAATAAAGTTATAAAAGTTTATGTGATTTTGGAGAGACATAACCCACATGAAAGTCAATAAGACAAAATCATGAGAGGTAATTCTAAGAGATATAAATTACAGAATAGTTGCCACTGGTCTTTGATAAAGGGAATTTTATTACCTATACTTCTCTATCTCTACTAAGAAAATCACAGTTCTATTGCAAAACAAAATAATAAAATGCCATTAATTCATAATTGCTTTTGTATGCACTGGTATTTAAATACCAGCACTGAATATGTATATATTTACCTTTCATTTAAACAGAAAACAAACAATTAGGGAGCTAATGAGATAATACATATAAAATGTTGTACATAACTTAAAGTGCTCTATAACTGTCAATTATTGATATTATTATTAGTGTTAAAGACAGACTTCATTTGCCAATGTTGAAACGCTGAGTAGCTAACTTAATGCATGAAGAGGTTGAATTCATTTCTTAATTCTAAAATGTAATATGGCTAATAAGATTTATACTATTATCCTATAAGATTAATTTAACAGCAAACAAAAAACCTTTAATTATTTGGAAAACATTTCCTCCCACGTCATTCTTCAATTACATTAGATGAGTAAAAGACTTTTCAAAATGATTTAAAAGATCTAATCTGTCCATTAGCAAGTGTATTTTTAGGAAAAGGCAAAGAAAGCTTTTGCGTAGAACAGTGTCTAAAATACATGAGAATTAATTATGCCTGGAAATGGGTGTATTTAGTAAGTCTAAATGCATGATTAAACAACAAATTGAGCTCTCTTTTCCTTCACTCACAGCTAGTGACTTATGCACAAGGAAATATTTTAACTCTTTTCAGCCTCTGAGAATGCAATTCAATGCATGGCAAGAACAATCCAGTACTCACTCCAAAGATGTTATAAATATCAATGATGTTGACCTTAAGAGAGGTCAACTAGACATACTCTTACAGGTCTGAATTTATTTTTACCCATAAAGTTAGTGTTGAACAGTTTAACTTTGCTAATGAAAGCAAGTAGTTTCCTATTTTGTTCTGTCTTTTAGAATTTAAAGATACTTTTGGGCAGAAAAGTTATTATGGTTTTCCCTAAAATCCATATATATAATATATATATAAAACAATGCTGCTTACACATGAATTTGTTGACTGTTAATTGATATTGATTCATAGTAAGTGTTCAATAAATACTTTAATAAAATATATAATCAGAATCATTAAAATCTGATTTTTTCCTATATGGTATTTTTATTAAATTAATTGATTAATGTGTCATCAGGTTCTTATAATTTACTTTATGTTATTTATGATTACCTTCCTCTGCCTCTTACAAGATTTGTATCTGTATTCAAGTCAATATACCTTTTGATACCTCTGTTTCCAAATTGTAAGATGCTTTGAGGGTATGACAGAGAAACAGAGCATGTTTGCATTTCCTGGTACTTCCATTTCAAGGACAAAATTTGACATTTTTTTTAATCATTCAACAATTCACAAAAGGAGTTTTACTGAGCTATGAGACAATGTTCAACAAGAAAACAAATTTAGTACATGAAGATGTGACTCCCATCATCTCCAAATGGAAATTTGTATAGTCTCCAGAGCATATGATGATGGCACAATCAACCTTGGAATACTAACCAAGTCTAAAGGTTCTTGACTCTACATGGGCAATCTGTTATGCCTTTAGAAGATGAGAAAGCCCTATCAGTATGACATGAGGCCCACAGAAATCTGTATCAACTGTAATACTGTTTGAGCCTCAGAATGCTGGACAAAATTAAGTCTAGAAGAGAGGTTTCTAGCATTTTAGGGTAAGAATTAATGTGGGAGGTTGGAAGAAGGAAGTTAATATAGAGTGATCCTCTTAACCTAGCCCTTAGGGCCAAGGTTCTAAGAGTCTCCTGGAAAAGCATCCTTTTCCACTACTTAAATGACATTAATGGTATTACTGGACAGGTCTAATGTTGGAGACTTAAAGAGCCTAGTATAAAGACAGCAAAATTAAATATTAATGTTCCCTGAGGGAGGAACCAAATTTAGGAGAAAATAAAGGCAATAAATTCTAAGCTCACCTTTCCACTTCAGAAGAACTTAGTCCAAAATCTTCATTATCTGGTTCATGTTGTGGGTGATGCTAAAGCATTTTAATTCACAGTGGGTCTCCTTCTGCAAGGAGGACAATAATCAGGAACTGAATAAGGAACATCAAGACTATATCATAGATATAACATCTCTACCACAATTCAGCATAGTTCAAAGTCATTGTAGTAAGTTTACTAAGTTGCCATTACCCTTTCACATGCAGCCTACCCAAGTACCATTTCTTTAATGCCATGACTTGCTCTTTATCATAATTTCCTCAGTTTTTCTTAGTCCATAATTAAGGATATACTCATCCCTGGGACTAATGTTGAATGGATAATGCCAAATTTGTACCCATTTAGAGGCCTCTGTAGATGGTACTCCCTCCCCTTTTTTATTTCAGGTATTAGATAAGGATTTTTCCTCACCTCATTAATTCAGAATAATAACAAAGTAAGCTAAGGGATCTCTTTTCTATCAGGTAAATACATATTAACCATAGTTATATAACTGTACCTTTAATCTCCCCCTCCACCATCATGTTTAAAAGCAAGGGACATTTAAAAAATACCAACCAATTACCCTATCCTGCCACTTCTGAGAAGAAGTTATCTAAATTATCACAGAGGAAGGATGGCCTGAGATTTTTTCTCAGTATTTGTGGAACACTCTTAAGAGGGCTTCTGGGGAAGTGAATATCTGTGCCTTATTCCAAATAATATTTCAAATCACCTGGGTTCACCCCTGCCTTAGTAGTAGGCTTTCACCAGTCGCAGATGACCATGGATCAGCACCTTGAAGAGCCACAGGCCACAGTGTGGCTGTGCAGTCCTATAGGGGAGCCGCAGCTCCTGAGTGACTTATAACCAGTAACTGCCGCATTCTGTGTTGTATCTACCCCATGAGGAATGGCTAGAGTGTCTTCTCCAGGGTGGATCCAAAGGAGAGGCAGAGCCAATACAGTTTGGCACCAGTGCTGCTGCAAGAGTTGCCCAAGGGATGTGATGTCCAACATCCAAGTGCTTAAGGGACTCCGACTCCTCGGAGGTTTTTTCCTCGGGGTTAATTCCTGAAGCCTTTCCCATATACGGGTATAGCCACAAGGCAGCGCAGGTTTAAAATCAGGGTTTCCTTTCCCTAGGTGGGTTGCCTGCCAAGGCTAACAGGCCCCACCTGCCCGAAGCGACTGGCTTTAAGGCACCAGTGACTCGCCTTCGCCCCTTCTCCTATTAATGGAAACAGTTCCGCCACGAGAAGGCCAGGAGTTGGGCTTTGGTTGTAAGAGGCTATTTGAGACAAATGCCATTAGAGCATTTTATAGAGTGGGAGCTTATCCCCACTCCCACCCCAGCATGACAAACCTTTGGAACCAAACCTGTCTTAGTATTACTTAGAATTCGACTGTATGATCTAGACCCTGAATTTTCTTAAAATTTACTTTTCCACCTCGTCTCCTATTTTGGCAACCATCTAGAATCCTGGCAACCATAGTCCTATCTTGCCTGGTCAGCTTTGAAAATACTCTTCATACATCATTGGAAAGGACCTTGACCTAGGGTGTCACTTTGTCTTATGTGGACATTTGATCATGCCATCTTCATTATTTTTACTTTCCTTCCCCCACTTCAAACATGCTGTGAACCATGATGCACTTTTGTACAAACTACCAGCCAAGGGCAGCTAGGTGGTGCAGTGGATAGAGCACTGGCCCTGGAGTCAGGAGTACCTGAGTTCAAATCCAGCCTCAGACACTTAACACTTACTAGCCGTGTGACACTGGGCAAGTCACTTAACCCCAATTGCCTCACTAAAAAACAAAACAAACAAACAAACAAAAAAACTACCAGCCACTGAGTTGTGGACAGGGTCTGATTTAAGCAGTCTTCTCATAGTTTAGGTACAATATTGGGGGGAAGGGGAGAGGTACAGATTTAGAGGTCATTCAGTTGTTTAAAAAAATGAAGATATTTTTAGCAATAGGATAGAGGGGATGGTCAGCAAAGATACAGCAATTAAATCATGAACTACTCTCCCATTCCTCCTTGCTCCTCCTCCTCCCACCATTTCTATATGGAAAACATCTTATCATTGTCCTTATTAAAATATGATCACTTTAGCTGGGGTACTACAATACTCTAATTGCAGTCTGATGAAGGCAGGTCATAGCATAATTATCATCTCTTTAGTCCTAGACACTATGCTTTTCTTAAATATAGTCTGAGATTTCAATAATATCAAACACAATTCATGGGTATTGTGTAATCCAATGAAACCCACATATCATTTCCCAGGAAGCTGCTGTACTGTCATGTTTCTCCCTAACCTTCCATTTTCTGTGGACATGTAAAACATACAGGCTCATAAATAAAATGAACGAGCATTGATTAAGCATCTACAATGTTCCACTCACTATGCTAAGCACTGTGCAGTATTTAAAGAAAGGCAGAAAAGATATCCCTTGCTATCATAGAGCTTACATTTTAATGTGAGAGATGTCATTAAGAAAACATTTTTTGATTGACAAGAAAATGATTTGAAAACTAACATTTGTATGCTTTTATATAATTTCTTTTTTTTTTTTTTACAATTTCCTATCACACTTAGCTTGGTACATGACAGACCAATAATAGGCACCCTATAAATATTTGTTACAAAATAGCTTTCACTTTTGGGGGGGTGGGGCAAGGCAATGAGGGGTTAAGTGATTTGTTCAAGGTCACACAGCTAGTAAGTCTCAAGTATCTGAGGCCAAATTTGAACTCAGGGCCTCCTGAATCCAGGGCCTGTGCTTTATCCCCTGTGCCACCTAGCTGCCTTCTAGCTTTCACTTTAATTGAGGTTCTAATAGCAGTTTAAAAGTTTAAAATAAGTGGTTTATTAACTATTTTATAAAATATGTGACAAAAAGTATTATTTGTATCAAGTACAGATTTTGAGTCTAGAAAGATGAAATGATTTTAAAAGATTAAAAATATGAACAAAAGTATTTTTATTATATTTTATATTGTATGGGAAGAGACAATACAAAGTTTGTTAAATGCATGATTATATACCTATATCATTTCCTTAAAATACTATGTAATTATATAAAATAGAATAGTTATAAAGTAGAAATAAGGCATAGGTTGAAAAGTAATTATGCAGGGGATGCTTGAAAATTTCTTAAAAAGAGACAAGGACTTAACATTCAGATAAAATAAACTTTTCTTAGTTACTATGATTATTTTCTTTTTTTTAACTGATGGCTCGGTGAAGAGACCATAGACATTTCAGGTGATGTTAAATGAGGTTGCTTTTTCTAAGGTTGTGGTCATGGCTAATGCAATGTCAAATATTTAAGACCAGCAAGAAATTAATGTTTTGTGTAAGTAGTTTCTTGTCAAATAGGAGAGTTCTTAGACAAATCTCTCAACTATAATATATATCCTTTTACTCATATAAGTTTTCTTGGCAGAAGTAGTAGTAATTTTGGTGATGTAAGGAAAAGAGGATAAGAAAGATGGTTCCTGATTGAAGTTTTATTTTATAATGTATATGATCTACTTTATTTGTATTAAAGATTTTTTAGCTTCACTTTATTACTACATATGCCAAACTGAATTCCATTATCATATCCAGTAAACAGCAAAATATGATTTTGCTGTGAGTCCAACCACAGTTTACAAATTCCTTAATAGTGAGGTTGACTTCTTTGTGCCAACAAGAGAGAATCATAAACACTTTATTCAATAACATGATTTACATACATACTCTTAAGTAAGTGAACCATTTCTTCCCCTAAAATCAAAAGTTCTTTGCTCATCCAGACAATATTTAGATGTGTCTTAATGGTTTCTTATTATATTCAGCCATCCTATAGAAAAAATTATACACGTACCCATATAGTGTTGAAAATGTATAATTATAGGGGCAGCTCGGTGGCACAGTGGATAGAGCACTGGCTCTGAATTCAGGAGGACCTGAGTTCAAATGCAGTCTCAGACACTTGACACTTACTAGCTGTGTGGCCCTGGGCAAGTCACTTAACCCTCATTACCCTGGGGAAAAAAAGTATAATTATAGCATGAAACTTCTCTAATTAAGCAAACCTCCTTACTGTTTTCTATCCTTGTCATTGTTATTATTATATATGTATCTCTCCTCATGCTGGTTCCTTCAGGCCCTACCCCATATTCAGATACCTGCTTTTCTTTTTCACTTGGGCAAATCCTTTTTATTCTTTTTAAGACCAGGCTCAAATTCTATCTTGTTTATAAAACTCCTCCAGGTACTCAAACAAACAATGAAAGCTATTTTCCTAAGACTCTTCTTACACTTATTATTTGTAACACACATGATTTAACACCTAATTATTTTCTTTTTTCATATGTATTGATCTTATCTCCATAACTTGACTATAAATTCTGTAAACAGAGACCAAGTTGTATATACTCTATTGTAACCCCCAGAGCACTTACTAGAGTGTTAGAAACACTGTAGGCATTCATTAAATGATTTTTGATTGATAGATGGCAGTAAGTTTCATTAAGACCCTTTTATGATTAGAATTTTATGCTGCTATATTTTAAGGATTCAAAGGAGAGCTATAACCATTAATAAAGATAATAAAGAGGGTGTTGAGGAAATTAGAGTGTTTTCAAATGTACCATGTGTGTCCCACCAAATGCCAATTACACAGACTACATATAGCAAGGCAAATCAACTCATTTATCCATTAAGCAGAATCATAAATAGAAGTCAGAGACATTATACAGACAATGATATATCCGACAATATACAAAATGAATGAGCTGTCCCACTGGGAGTGAACTATTAACCAAGAGAGGGACCCAATTTGTCCCCAAGTAAGACCCTGACATCTCTACTTTGTTAAGATGGAGAGTAGGATATGATAAATATAGAAGCCTTTATACATGCTGGCTTCTTCTCAGAGTCTTTTTGTCCATTCAGAGACACCTCTAGGAAAAACAAAAACTTGACTCTATCTCAACTCTCAAAGCTAGAAGCCCGAAAACCAGGATCTCTCCTATCCTAAGCTCTTAACATTTCCAGCCCTTGCATAGGCATAGAATATCAAATGACCAATCTCTACCAAAGAGGAGAATTTTTTGCAAAATAGTATTTGCTTATAGAAAAATGAACATTTCAATTATGCATTTGAACCACTTTAGTCCTGGAATCATCATATTGACATGGATGTTCTCTTCACTGGCACAGATTAGAATACACACGGCTCTCCTTTCTGTGTGATTCTTGCTCATGTGTTCCAATACATTTTCTTTAACAAATAGCATGTTGAGTAGCTAGGTGGCACAGTGGATAAAGCACCGGCCCTGGATTCAGGAGGACCTGAGTTCAATTCCAGCCTCAGACACTTGACACTTACTAGCTGTGTGACTCTGGGCAAGTCACTTAACCCTCATTGCCCTGCCAAAAACAAACAAGCAAACAACAAAAGAAATAGTGTGTTTTATTTCTTCCATTATTTCTTCCATTATCGTGGTTATCCCCAGTTTCTTCTTTCCTCTCCTTCCCAGAGGACCATCCTGAAAAACAAAAGTATTTGTTTTCTACAGAGGAAAAACTTTTACAGAATTGACCAATATAATGAAAAGGCTAAAAAATGTAAAATGTGTAAGAAGATGTGGCTCTTACATATCCACAAAGTATTATATTGTAGGTCTCTTCTCATCTCTTCATTTGGGGCATGCTTGATTCTTATCATTTTGCTATACTCACCTTTAATTGTTTGCTATGTGGTTGCTCTTTCAATTTACATTGTTATAGTTATTGCATATAATATTTTCTTGACTCTGCTTACTTCACTCTGTATCATATAGCATAGTAACATTCCATTACATCCGTATATCCCAATTTATTGAGCCATTTCCCAATTGATGGGCATCTATTTTGTTTCCAAATGTTTGCTTTTTATAAATTGCTGCAATAAATACTTTAGATTGTATAGAGAATTTTTCTTATTAATAACTTTCTTTGTGTATAGAGTCATGCAAAGTCATCAGCCTCACTCTCTCTTCCTGAGCAATCAAAGACCAGTGGCAGGACAAAAGTCAAGACATGGTTCAGAATACAGTAGATGCCTGACTAAGCTCTAAGTGCTCTACGATGCCTGCTTTAGTCACCTTCACAGCCATTGGAACAAATTTTTCTCATCCACCTGTTCCACTGGGGAAAGTCTTCACATGCTTGAGGTTGACATTCTTGTAAGTCACTGATAAGTTTGAGGCCTGTCAGTTACCCTCAACTGGGTTTAGTCTATCTGCTGAGATGGTGTGCTGGGGTGTGATGACTATGCATACTGCAACCCCTAGCTCAAGCTAGTCATGAATAAGAGATTAAGTATCTAGCTCCTTGAAAGGACTTAAATGTAACCTCTCCTAAAGAAGGGGTTGGTATTCATTAGATATCACCTAATGTCTTTTATATTCTGTTATCTCAGACTTTACTTGTATCTTGTGTGTTATCTCAAAATTGTTTGCTATTAATTTTCAGGAAGACCAAGCAAGAATGGATGGATGGAGCAAAGTGTTACTATCATAAATATTCCAAATACATGCCACTTTGAAGATGTCTCATTGCCATCATCTATCTGTCTGTCTATCATCTATCTATCTATATATGAGGGATACCAAATGGTTAGCTCTGAGACATTTGATCTTGATAATATTTACGTTTGTTAAGTTCCTGGCTTATACTAAAGAGAAGAACTCATTAATTTATTTTTGGGGGTTTTTTTGGGTTTTTTTTCTTTTTTTAGTGAGGCAATTGGGGTTAAGTGACTTGCCCAGGGTCACACAGCCAGTAAGTGTTAAGTGTCTGAGGCCGGATTTGAACTCAGGTACTCCTGACTCCAGGGCCAGCGCTCTATCCACTGTACCACCTAGCTGCCCCTATTAATTTTTTTTTTTTAATTTTCAACTCTGTCGACATGTGTCTTAGTGCTCCTGAAAAAAAAAAATCAATGAACTGAAGCCTAAAGCCTTAGGGCACGGTGTGTGTGTGTCTGTATGTACACACAGAATTTTGATTTCTTGACTACAGAAATACAATGAGTAATGTTAGCAACATACTTTAATTGGAGAAATTCCCAATGTGTAACATATGAAAAAAGCTTCAAGTAAGCTATAAGTAAAACATTGGGAAGATAAATATTTTTTCCTGATTGAAAAATGAAGATTATTCAGGCATCTGGATATTGTACAGAAGAAATATTCATATGATTAAATGATTTTTTCTTCTTTTGGGGCTTGTTTTAATATAGTCATACTCCTCCCTCCAAAAATATTATATCAGAAAAGTATGAAACCAGTATATGTTGGTTTTGTGAGATGTATTGGTTAGAACAATAGGAAATGGCATGATTTTACATTGCCAAGTAAAATTGTTCTTTATCAGATTTATTTAACTCATATTTTCTTAAGACTTTCCAGTGGGCTTTGTATATTGTTTAATCTTATATTTATTCCTTATCCATCTCTATAGTTTATAGCTCATAGATATGAACAAAGCAATTTTATAGGTACCCCCCATAACTTCAGATTTTCTTTTCAGAACTGATAAGGAACCTTCTTTCATGGACCATTATGACAGAAAGAACAAATGGCCTGAAATTAGTTCTCTGAATAAACTGTTGTATGTAAACATTTCAGTGCTACTCCCACTGGTTTTACATTTCTAGAATATACTATTCTAATTGATATCAAACAAATGAAGAAAAAGAGTAATTGCATCTACTCTTTGCACACAAAATATATGTAAAGATGGAAAAATCGGGATGTTAAAACCTCCAATATGAGAAATGCAAACTATTAAAAATTAAGGTAAGACAGGAGAGCTGCAAGCAATAGGGATTCTTTTATCTTCAAAGAATGTAATAGCAGATTATAACTTAAGGATATATATGACTTTGGACCTTTGAGAACTTTACTTTTAACCTAAAAAAATATCTTGCAAAAATTGATATTGATATGGAGTACTGAATCTGGGCAGGGTGCTTGGAAGCAGCTGCTTGTGTTCTCTAGTGTTCATCAATTATTCATCTTGACAAAAGATGCCAGGCTACAACACTGTACATCATCTTTGATCTATTCACCTCTTCTGGTATTGCCCAGCAGTTTTCATTCTCCTATCCTCAGGTTCTCCTGCCCGTAACCCAAAAGGCACTCTGACTCAGCTTGTCCATGTCAAATGGAAAAAGACAGAAAACTGTAGTGTTTTAAAAAATTACTACCTCTGGGGTGCTGGCAGAAGAGAATTAGATGTTTCTCTTTGAACTGCACCGAAAGGAATTCCTATGCTTCCTGTCAAAGATAATGCTTAGTCCTATAGTCCTTGGTCACCAAACTAGGGATTCCAAATACGTTTCTCTTAATTATTGGGAAAAAAAAGAAATTAATGGGCAAGAAAAAGAGTGAGGGAGGAAATATTATATGCCTACTCAATATGGAAATATATGCATTAATGGAAAAACCCACAAGATTACTTCATTGTCCATGTTATTTTTAGCAAAATATTCTTTGATTATCTCTTTTTGTTTTGTTTTGTTTTTTGTTTTTAGTGAGGCAATTGGGGTTAAGTGACTTGCCCAGGGTCACACAGCTAGTAAGTGTGTGCTAAGTGTCTGAGGCCGGACTCGAACTCAGGTACTCCTGAATCCAGGGCCGGTGCTCCATCCACTGCGCCACCCAGCTGCCCCAGATTATCTCTTTTAATTAGGTTTATTCTTTTTCTCTTTGTCTGATGTCATGATTGCTATACTTGCCTTTTTTATCTCAGTTGAAGTGTAATAGATTCTGCTGACTCCCCTAATTTTAACTATATGTGTCTCTTTTGCTTTAAGTGCATTTCTTGTACAAATATACATTTCTGGTTTCTAATCTATTCTGCTATGCATTTCTATTTTATGAGTGAATCCATCCCATTCATATTCACAGTTTTGATTACTGTGTATTTCCCTCTATCCTGTTTTCTGTTTATCTTTCTCTTTTTACCCTTCCCTCCCCAAAAGTCTGTTTTGCTTCTGACCACTGCCTTCCTTACCCCATCCACTTTCCCTTTTATTACCCCTTTCTCTTATCTCCTTCACCTCCTTACTTCCCTGTTGAGTAATTTACATTTCTAAGCCCAACTGAGTGTGTGTGTGTGTGTGTGTGTGTGTGTGTGTGTGTTCTTCCCTCTTTGAACCAATTTAGGTGAGAAAGAAGTTCAATTGTTGTCCCCCTCACCTTTCTCCCCTGCACTATAAAAGTTCTTTATTTTGTATCTCTTTCTTCGTGAGATAATTTTCCCCATTTTTTCTCTCCCTTTCCCCTTGTCCAAGTGCATCCTTAGGGGAATTTTTGTGCATCTTTTGCTATTTGGCCAATTCTGTTTTTAAGGTGTTATTTTCTTCATTATTCTTTGTGCCTCTTTTAACAGACTGTTATTTTTCTTTTCATAATTTTCTTGCATCACCCACATCCCCCTCCCCCATTTTTCCTCCATCACTCATCTCTTTTCTTAACTCTCCCAGGAATTTTTGTTCACCTTGTGACAAATGCGTGTGTTTCTTTGTAGCTTTGCTTATAGTTGTTTTCACTTTGTCTTCTTCTGAGTTTGTATCTTGATCTTCCCTGCCACCATAGCAGCTTTAAGGATTTTGTTATTGTTGTTGTTTGCTCATTTTCCCATTCTATTTCTTAACTTTGAACTCATTGTTAGTTAAAGTTGGATGGTGCTCACCTGGGTGGGCAGGGGCATTGATACAAACTTTAGGCTTTTTCATGCTGCTATTTCAGAGCTAGTTCTGGGGTTGTGAAAGTTTTTGGTGCTTCCAAGTTGGTGTCATCTGAAGAGAGGTATGATTGTTGCTTTGTGGGTCTGCTTTCTGGTCTTTACCCAGGAAAAATCCCTCTTCCCCTACAGCTACAAGTTCTAGTGTTCCTCTTGGCCCTGAAACTGACCAGACACTGTGATTCCCTGCAGCCTCGAGTATTAATGCTCCTCTCTGTCCTAGAATGGCTACCTAGATTTGAATATGATCAATGTTGTTGTCAAACAGCACTTTATCCTGCATACAATGATTGTTCAAAGGTCTTGTGATCTCTTTCTGATCAGTTGTCTGACCCCCAACTTTCTCTGGGTTGAGAGTTCCAAATGGCACTACTGCCACTCCAAGGCCTCCTGTTTGTGCTCTTCATCAGCTGCAATTCCAGTATAACAGACTTATCATGCAGATCTCTTAAGTTGTTTTGGGCTGAAAAACAAAAACAAAAACAAATTCACTCTGAAGGGTTTTTTTGGCCATACCACTCCAGAAATCAATTAGAAATTTTCAAGTTACTTGGAGGTGAATAATTGAAGAGTTTAACTGAGTTGCTGCCTTTACTCTGCCATTTTAGATATGAAAAAGATGTAAATTACCTAGCAGTACTTAAAAACATGTAGATTTTGGGTAAGTAGACAGTATGAGAGAATTCATTTTGGAGTCATCCACATAGAGTTATTTATTGAAGTTATGGGAGAATATAAAAGAAGTGTATAAATTTTTAATGACTGTAGGAACTTAGAGAATAACAGTGTTTAAGAGATAAGAAGATTTTATTAGAAAAGATATAGAGGAGTGATCAGAAAGGTAGAAGGGCTATCTATGATAGTGTCATTTTATGAAGGCCAGAGGAAGGTG
This sequence comes from Dromiciops gliroides, assembly GCF_019393635.1. Lineage (NCBI taxonomy): Eukaryota > Metazoa > Chordata > Mammalia > Microbiotheria > Microbiotheriidae > Dromiciops > Dromiciops gliroides. The sequence continues at coordinate 369,076,762 of NC_057861.1, read as the reverse complement.
AAGTTTCCTAGAGGAGGGAGGAAAACAGTATCAACTTTGTAAATAAAAACCTCTGAGAATAAGATGCCTACACATGATATCGAGTAATTAATAAATGCATGTCCAAGATGTATAGATAATAGGAATAATAAAAGACAGTCAAGCATAATGAGGATATGCTACTTTTAGGCTTTGATAGAGGATTTTATACCAAAATAAGGCCAAAATGGCTACATGATTTTGACATAAAGGATGATATCATAGTTAAATTAGGAGAGGAAGGGATAGTTTACTTCTCAGATCCATGGAGAGGAGAACAATTTGTGACCAAACAAGAGATAGAGGATATTATGAAATGCAAAATGGATGATTTTGACTACCTTAAATTAAAAAGGTTTTGTACAAACAGAAGCAAAGCAATCAAAATAAGAAGGGATGCAGAAAACTGGGAAACATTTTTTATAGCCAGTGTTTATGATAAAGGCCTCATTTCTAAAATATATAGGGAACTAAATCAAATTTATAAAAATGCAAGTCATTCCCCAATTGAGAAATGGCCAAAGGATATGAACAGGCAGTTTTCAGATGAAGAAATCAAATCTATTATCATATGAAAAAATGCTTGATATCACTATTGATTTGAGAAATGCAAATTAAAACAACTCTGGGGTACCACCTACACCTATCAGATTGACTAATATGACAAAAAGGGAAAATAATAAATGTTGGAGAAGCTGTGGAAAAATTGGAACACTAATGCATTGTTGGTAGAGTTGTGAACTGACCTAGAAAGCAATTTGGAATTATGCCCAAAACATTCAGGGACTGTGCATACCCTTTGACCCAGTTATATCACTACTATGTCTGTATCCCAAAGAGATCATAGAAAAGGGAAAAGGAACCACATGTACAAAAATAGTTATAGCATCTCTCTTTATGGTGGCAAAGATTTGGAAATTGAGGGAATGCCCATCAATTGGGGAATATCTGAACAAGTTGTGGTATATGAATGTAATGGAATACTATTGTACTGTAAGAAATGATGAGCAGGCAGATTTCAGAAAAACCTGGTAAGACTTAAGTAGACTTTTACTGAGTGAAGTAGAACCAGGAGAACATTGTACACAGTAACAGTAACATTGTGTGATGATCCCCTGTGATAGACTTGGCTCTTCTCAGCAGTACAATGATCCAAGACAATTCCAAAGAACACATGATGGAAAATGTTCTCCACATCCAGAAAAAATAACTGTGGATTCTGAATGCAGATTGAACCATACAGTTTCTAATTTGGGGCTTTTTTTTTCTTTTTTGAGGTTTTACCCTTGTTTTCTGATTCTTCTTTCACAGTATGACTAATGCAGAAATATGTTTAATGTGATCGTACATATATAACCTATATTAGATTGCTTTCTGTCTTGGGGAGGTGGGTGGGAAGTGAGGGAGGGAGAAAAATTTGGAACTAAAGATGTTATGAAAACAAATGTTGAAAACTACATATAACTGAAAAATAATAAAACACTTTTATGATAAAAATTTAAAACTTAAAAAATAGATAAAGGATTTTAGGAGGAGATAAACTAGTAAAGAAATAACTGATTTGGGAGCAGCTAGGTGGCACAGTGGATAGAGCACCGGCCCTGGAGTCAGGAGTACCTGAGTTCAAATCCGGCCTCAGACACTTAACACTTACTAGCTGTGTGACCCTGGGCAAGTCACTTAACCCCAATTGCCTCACAAAAAAAAAAAAGAAATAACTGATTTAGAATTTTAGTAGTCAGAAATTTTGTATATATGGAGAATTATTCAAAATATGCAAAGTAATAAAAGGATGTTAATTTTTCTAGAATACATAGACTATGCATGAGAGTTAAACGAAATGAGAACATGCATTATATATATATATATATATCTGATAAGGGTCTAATATCTAAATTATATAGGAGTTTAAAATAAATATGTAAATCCAAAAATGATTCTCCAATGGATAATTCCTCAGAGAAACAAAATTCCCAGAAGAAGAATGGATATTTAGCATGCATGTGAACGATTTCTCTGAATAATTATTAATTGGTTAAATTATTAATCTGTTTTCTCCATATAACTACAATTTGAGAAAATAATGTAATTTGGGAATAATCAGTGCTGAGTTGGGGGAGGAGGTCTACAAAAAGATAGTCACAATAATAGATTGTTGATGTATCTATATATTGGTCCAATCATTCTTGAAATATTGGAGTTATACTAACAACAGAGATAAAATATCCAGATATTTTGGCTCAGAAATCCTCCTGAAAAAGATATTATCCAAGAACGTCAAAACAGAAAGGTCCCTTAACAATCTGTTTATAACAGTACTTAAAAAAATAAAAACAAAGTAAATGAACAGATCTTTACCTGTTGGAAAATGGCTAAACAGATTTTGACACATTACTTCAGTGTAAAAACAATAAAAATGAAGAATATAGAGAAACATGGGAAGATATTAACAGATGCAAAGTGAAATGGAACCAGGAAAATAATGTATGTAATGACTAGAGTAATATAAATGGAATAAACAAACATCACAATAATAAATACCTAAATACTGTGTAATGATAGTGAACAACATTGGGTCAATGAAAAAGGTGAGAAAATATTCCTCACTACCCCGTAAGCCGGGAGCCAAAAGTTAAAAATATTTGAAGGTTACTGTGAGACGCAGTTCAGTTAATGCTCAATTTTGCTGAACTATTATAATTATTTTCTTTTTTAATGCTTTGTTGACATGAATAACTATCTGAATGGAAAGAGAAAGGACACAGTCATACATTAAGGAGATATTTAAATAAAAGTTATCAATAGGGTTTTTTTTAATGATCATTTGGCAGTTGATAGAGACTCTCAAATTATTCAGAAAATTGCATCAATTTTTATTTATGTTTGTGCTCTTAGGTATGACCCAGATAGATAAGTAAAAACATGTATGAATGGGTCTGGGAACTTGTGACCTCCAGTTCATTTCTGTTTGTCATACATTGGGCAGCAATCCATCACCTTACTAAAATGAAGAAAGATCAGGCTAATACTATATGAATGAAAGTGCCAAACTTCAAAAATGTGGAGTTCCACAAAAATTAGTAGAAATCCCCTAAGTAAAAAGGAAAGTAAATACTATCCCACAACATTTTCATTGGGTTGAAACACAAAATTTTAAAAGATCCTGAAAAGGTCTTCACTATTACAAAGAAAATGACAATGCAAATTTACCTTTGGGGAATGTTGCATTGTTTTATATAGCCTCCATACCTAGAGACATTTCCAGTAGCCCATGGCTTTGCATCCTGCTGAGTCTTTTCTATAGATATAATCTTAATGCTTAAAATGAAAAATTTGGAACATGATGGTTTACTATTTCTTTTTCTTTTCCCATCTCTAACCCCTATGAAGGTTATCAGGTTCTTCTTTCTCAGAGAATCTAGCTGTGCTCAACATATCTGAGTAATCCAGCCTGAAGTTATCACATTGAACAAATATCCTAGTCACAGAGAGTAGCAAGCCTGGCAGTTGTTTTGATAATCACACACAAAAAAAGAATTATTCTCATCTACAGTAAGCTAGAACATGGCGAGAAGGGAAATAGGAAAAAGTCTTCTCCATTCCAGACTACACTAATATGTGGGAAAAAGTAATTCAGAATATCCTAATACTCTTTATATATATGTGTGTATACATACATACATACATACATACATATATAGTATATATGGGTATATAAAGATTAAAACATGACATAATATGAAGTATAGTTCATGCAAAAATCAGAACTATTTAATTGAATTTATTTCAATTCAGCTCACTATATGAAATTTCTACTTTTATATCAATTTTAACAACCTGGATTAAAATGATCCATTTCCCCCATTGAGCAAGTTAGAGAAAAATGAGGTGATCCAGAGAAGCAGAAAAATGTTGAAAGAAGTCTGAAATTTCTGCAATAATAATAGTGGATATAACCTTGCACATGCAATAAAGAAAACCTAGCTTACCCTAGACATGTACTAGCTGGGGGCCCTAAGCATGTCACTTAACCTCTCTAGACCTCAGTTTCCACTTCTGGAAAATGAAGTTAGACTTCATAACCACAGAGGTCTCTTCCACATAATAATCCTTGAACCTATCATACTATATTCCTCATATTTCCACATATTCTTGTACTATGACAGGGGGAGGTCTTTGTTTCCATCCTTATTATTCTCTAACTTATTCAAGGGGAGAAATATTCTTTTGCAGATAATCAATGAAATAGTCTCTGGCCTGATGTTTATCAGTGCCATATATGTCTGCTACAAGGACAATTTTGTTGTTTGAGGAGAGGACATAGCATGTTTTCTTTGGTTTATACTTAAAATATAACATATTTTATCATTCTCTTGAGGAGAATTATTAAGAATTGAGCCATCTAAATACTGTCAGTATTTTCCTAGTCTATAAATGTATAAAGTACAATGGCAAAATGTTCATCATCTTTTTCTTGATTATTAAAAGGGAAAATAACCAGAGTTGGAATTGGGATTTTAAGCAATTATCAAATTATATCTTTGAAATTCAAATCTGTGGCTATTAAAAATAGCTTAAATATATATTCTGTTTTCTAGAAAATTGGTTCAATCTCCTTCCTGTATCAATGAATAGATAATGGGTTAGCCAGAGGAAAAATTTTTTCTGTGCCTTAATTAGAGGAATAACATTTTTAAGTGAGAGGACAAAACTGAAGTAAAAGCAAATTAATTTTTAAAAAAATAACAAATAACTACTTCCCCATGAAGAGCTTGAGAGAGACATCCTGGAGCAGATATCCATTTAATTCTGTTGCTTAGGGTGCAGTTTAACCTCTTGTAGTAATTATGTCAGTAGAGTTAATGATCTCATTGCAGCCATGCCATCTTATTTTACTGTGCTGATAGATAACACCTAATCAGTGTACCTGAAATAAAGTATTTTTAAGGGAAAAAATGCTATTTTCTTAACATTTAGGGGTTCATCAAGTTCAGACAGAACAAGAAAATGTTTAATACTAAGGTTAATAGACTAATAAGAAAGACTGGATAGAATCACTATTGAGGCTAATATTTAAAGAAAAATTATTCTCCACAGGCTTAATTTTAATTCTGGTTATTAAAATGAATATAATTAAAAGTAGAAGTAAAAGACATTGAGTTGTACAACATTAAAAATAAAAGGAGTTAATTGTGAAATTCTACTAATTTGGGAAGCAAGGGATCAATTTGATTATATTAGCTTTCATAAAAGAAAGACTTATAGCTACTCGTGGCAATAGGGTCATGATTATACTCCTAGCATCTGGGACTCCATCCAAAAATCTATTCATCATTTGAAATGGAGCTTTCCTTTTCTCTACTAGAGAAAGAAAAAGTTAGTAGAGAGTAAGGTAAGGCATGGAAGAAGCACTCTTCTATCTAAATTATACATTGCATCATATGTTTTTAAATTACAAGGCTGAGAAACATGATTTAATATCTACTACACTTAGCCCACTGCTCCAAAGTCTAGCATTTGCATCCTCCACATGAGCCTTTCTTGAAAGTAAAGAATGAGCTAGGGATTTGTAACTTTAAGCTAGTCCTAGTTTCTCTTGGCCCTTAAAACTAATGAAAACCCTTGGAACTGAAAAATATACCTTCATTGTCAGAAAAGAAGAGAATGGAATTCTCAGTGGCTTAGAACAGTCATTGATGGATTTCCTCTATCTACCTTGTTCAGGACTCTACATGTTAAGATAGAACAAAGGCCTAATCGAGGTAATTAGAAAAGTTTTGTGTCCATTGGAGATGGCAAAAAAATACACTTCTCAGAAAATGATAGTACAGTTGAAATTTTTGCAGGAAACTTAGTTTATATAATATAATTATGTTAGATTTTTGTTTTTACACAGAATCATGAATAAATAAAACTCCTGGGTTTATAAGTCCAGGGCCTACCACTGAAAATAATTTCCTCTAGTCAAGCAATTTATGACCTAATGAATTTCTACTGTCTTCTTGGGGCTGTACTGAGCACTATCTAAACAGAGAAAGCACCCTCAAAAAAATACACACAAGAAAAGGTCAATAATATTCACAAAACCATGAGTAGACAAGACAACATAAAAAACGAATACAGACTCTAAGTGCAGTCATTGTTCAATGGAGAGGTTCCTTGAAGACAGATGGAAGCAAGATAGGCTTTGTGTACTAAATTATGTTTCACCTGGGACAAGAAGAATGGATAGAATTAAATAACAGGAATGAAAAAAATAATTTGTTCTAGATGAGGTGAATTATTTCAGAAATAGCATGAAGATGTCACAAAGTAAACACAGAGTATTTGTTGTTAAGAATTAGTCAGCCAGGGATGTCCCCAATACTGTTAACTCATTTAATTAAATTTTCCTCAAAAGATAATTAAAAAAAACACAACCCTGAACTTTCAAACAATATCTCTCTTCAAGGTCCAATTGAAGCATAAAATATTACACTCCAATATAAATAGCATACCAAGTTTCCAAGGTCGTTCTGCATGAACACGTTAGAATTAGATTACATACTATACCAATCTTTGGTGATGCTTATTCTGTGATGAAATACCATTGGCAGATGCTAGTTCAAATAACAAATGATAATGTAAACATTGAAACCATATTTGCTGAGTCCAAATTTTAGGTGATAAATCTATTGGAAAACAAATAAATTATCTAGAGATAGGGGCTACTTTGCTATGTCATCTATTCTGTTTACCTAGTGATTTATAGAGTGGTTATTACCTTCATATCATGTGCATTGATGAACCTGTTTTCCTGTCATTAATATTTAATCCTCTTTCTCAGAGGACACTCTGAACCATGAATTTGAAGGCCAAATGATGAGTCAGAGTCCCTATATAGCTAGATGGAGCTGCTACCAGAATTTCTGAGAATCTAAACTTACCAGGGCGCCTAGAGGGCAATGTTCATTCTCTCCTGTAGCAGGATAACTGCTTACCTTCCCCAAACTGTGACATAAACCAGGAAGAATAGTATAACTTATTTCCTACTATTCTTCAGCATCCTTTCCTTTCCTCTCTTTTTTCTTCTATTTAACCCTTCTCAAACCCCAAATACTCAAATCCCTTGTCTCCCAATAAAAGTCTTGCTATCAAGATCTGCTGCTAATATCCAGATGTATCACCTCAAAATCCCTAGTCTGCTCAGAATTAATTCTTTCAGTAGCACCTCAGTAAAGTAACTTAACGGTCCTCACAAGATTGAATCCTATAATGACAGCTAAACTCTTCTACATCAGTTTTAAAGAAAAGTCACCTTTGCTTATCTAAAAAATTAGTGTTTGTCTAGATTTTGAAGGTCTCTTCCAACTCTAAATCCTGTAATATAATAAATACCTTAAAAATCTATACAGTATTGCATTAATGACACAAACCTGTGAGACACTGAATAGTCAGTTTTCTAGCTCTGACAGGGAGGTGTTATAATGGATGACTAGAATTTTCAGTGGGCCAAGATATAGGTGAAACTGTGGTGAAGTGAGGCAACTTCCCTAGATGTCCCACAACACTTGTCAGTTAAACAAGCAGAATTTGTAAGGTGCCTACTCTATGCCAGAGGCTATGCTAAACACTGGGTATACCAATAAAAGCTAAACATATTATTTTTTTTAAGTGAGGCAATTGGGGTTAAGTGACTTGCCCAGGGTCACACAGCTAGTAAGTGTTAAGTGTCTGAGGCCGGATTTGAACTTAGGTACTCCTGACTTCAGGGCTGGTGCTCTATCCACTGTGCCACCTAGCTGCCCCTAAACATATTATTTCAAGCAAGAAGGTTGTAGTATAAATGTGGGGAAGTTGGAATTAATTTTGGCTTTAGGTGAATCGATTTAGAACCCAGCCATGGACCCTTTGAGTAAAAGTATTAAAAGTAGTGCTTTTAAAACTAATGGAAAGCTCCTGAAAATGCTGGGTACCTCCTTCTGACTGCTTTTATTCCTTTTGTCAGCAGTTTAAATTTCTTTCTATCATTATAAACTGCTTTTTAATCACCATGAAAGCTCCTTTTTTTTACCTGAAGGTATTATAATGATTAGACCCAAAAGACTTTGTTTGGAGACTCTGTCTCTAAGTGATCCATTGTTTTTTTACCACCTGCTGTGGTGAAAATTATTTGTGGTATAGGCAGCTTTTGAAGGACCTCCCCTTTTTGGGGAGAAAAGCTTGAATGCTCCCTGAAGGGCGGTTAAAGGGCACTTCTGGAATGCCAACTCTAGAGTGACTTCTGAGAGTGAGTTCGCTCTCTCTGGCTGGTGACTGAGGTCCTGGTGGAGCGCCAGCAACCTTAGACTGGTGGGCTATTCAGGTTGGTGAGTTACTTACTGAAAACCCTAAATTCCTTTGAACTAGCTTAAGCTAAGTTTATATTTAAGAACATTTCTCTGTATTTCTATTTTCCTATTTCCTTATCTTTGATTTTTATTAGTTTCACCTTTGTTGTTTAATTAATTCCCAAGTAATAAAATCTGATCCTTTTGTGAACTAAAGCTTAGAGGCTCCTTTCTTACTGTCCTGGGAGAAATATCTAAAAAGGGCAATTAAGAGGGGAGAATAAACCATAAAGATCCCTCACATTTCCGGGACCCCAATATTAAGGCGAGTCACTCAAATAACGCTCAGTATATCAAATTTTGGCCCTCACACTGCATTTAGGGAGACGTATTCAAATCTTCTTTCAGTCAGGCACTAGCTCTGTGACATTGGACAATTCTTTTAACCCCTTTCAGTCTCAGTTTCAGCATATATAAAATGGGGGAAGTAATAACAACAAAAACAATAACCAACCTCACTGGTTATTGTGAGGATCAAATGAGACAATATGTGTAAAGCACTTTTTAAATATTCATATACTATGTTGTTGTTATTATTATATTCTGTTTCATAAAATTTTAGATGGTAACTGTTTCAGAGGTTTTGTAATGCCAAGTCTATCATTCCCTCCTGGTAGAGTATCAACTGTATTATCAAGAGAATTGAGAAGATCTTTCAAAGTATTCTATGTTTGCCTAAACAGAGACTCACATATGGAAACCAAGTTCTGGGAAATAGCCATTGGAATAAGGGATAGGGACTTTCCAGTTCTTTCCATCATGGAGCTCACAATCTTATAGGAGGATATAACACTAATGAAAATAATTACAACACAAATGGTATATGATAAATGACCATGAAACATATGTGTATATGTCTTCATATTATATGAGAACAGAAGAAGGAAAGGACCTTTACTGCCTAATAAGATCAGAGAAGGATTCATCGAAGAGTTGGCATTTGAGACAGATCTGAAATAATGTGTAGAAATTTAGTGTATTGAAATAGACTACGGAAGCAGGAAGAAAAGCATACAGGCATAGAAAACTGAGACAGTGTGCCAAGGGAAAGTACTTCATTTTGACTGTAACAAAATAAATATAGCAAGGTTTATGATGAAATAAGGCTAGAAAGGTATGTTTTTTGGATACATTGAGGTTTAAAAGGTTGACTTTTGTTTTGTAGACAATACAAAGGCATTAAAGAGATTTAGCAGAGGAGTGACAAAATCTTTGCATATGGGAAATTAACTTAGGCATGATATGAAGGATATACTGAAATAGGTAGAGAAGGGAGGTAAAAAGACTAATGCTCTCTAAAATCAAGGAAATCATATTTAAATACCTGTGAATAAGAAAGAACTTAGACGGTTGTCATATCCTACAAAGTTATTGATGTGCAAAATAACTTTGTGAAATTCATAAATAAATAGGGAATTTTATAATGCAACCATAATAGAGGGGAAATTTGTTATTCTGTCTACATGAAAATTATGTCTCACCCTAAAACATGGACAAAACTAGTGATTTAATGAGGCTTTTCCTTTTGTAATAACTACAATAAAGACCTAACTCTAACTTCTTGCTCAGTAATTCTGAAATTGTTAAAGAAAAATTATCTTCAATGACTTTTAAATAATAGCTTTCTGCTTATGTTGCATCCTACACAGGAATTGCATTGGACTCTAAATTTGATATTGTTTCCCCATTAAATAACAAAATGATATATTCAGAATATTAAATGGATACTTATTTTGTTATAACCATACTTTGAGATATTGGATGATTTATTAAAACTAAAACTTATACATAACATCAAATATTTGAGTATGGTATATTGGAGTTCAAAACACTGCTGAAATCTGGGTTTTGATTGAAGTTTTACCATTTACTAGTTGGTTGACCTTGGTCAGTTACTTAGTGAGTGGCATGGCTTCATCACAGGGTTGTGGGGGAGGTGAAAAATGATTATTGATCAAGATCATAGAGATAATATAACAGAACTTGGGTTTTAGGTCAGATCCTCTGACTCCAATTCTTGCACTTTTTCCACCACACATATTTTTAATTGGGGAGTCAAAAGGACAAGCAGATTCAATCTCAATCCTATACCAGTGTATGTTCTAATTGGGAGGAAAAAAAAATTAGGTTATATTCTCCCTGTAAGGAAAAGGGAAAGAAAGTAGCTTGATAAGATAAAAGGTAGTGTGTGGATAGAGAAATGCTATTTCCAGTTATTTTAGTCAAACTGAAGGAGGTTATGTGATATTTGATATTTTGATTTTTCACTGTAAAGAAGGATAAACAAACTAAAGAACATTTGAGCAACTTCCAGAAATTTTGATTTCACTTAAAGAGATCATTTGCAAAATGATCTGTACCAAATACTTTGTCCCTAGTTTATGTGCCTTCATCTTATAAAATTAAAATAATTTCTAAGAAATTTTTAAAAATATAAACCTCATTTCATTTAACCTTATTAATTTGGATATTCACTCGATGAATGATATTGCAAACAAGAATGTTTCTATGTTTGCTACAGATTTCAACCAACTTGGAAAGGATAATCAAGAAGGTTGAAACAACATATATGCAAAGATGATACAGTTGAAATATCATGACTGTGGTCTGTATTTTTTGAAGGAAGTGCTAAGGGTATTATTTCTTATATATGGCATCAATGTAAGATAAGATATAACTAGGGGCAGCTAGGTGGCGCAGTGGATAGAGCACCGGCCCTGGAGTCAGGAATACCTGAGTTCAAATCCGGCCTCAGACACTTAACACTTACTAGCTGTGTGACCCTGGGCAAGTCACTTAACCCCAATTGCCTCACAAAAAAAAAAAAAGATAAGATATGACTTATTCCTTTAGGAACTGAGTGATCAGATTTGGGAGAGAGTAACATGATAATTTAAAAAACACATAATTTTATTTTGTTATTTCCCAAACGTATTTTAAAACTTTTAAAAATTATTTTATTTTTAAAAACTTTTTAACATTCAATTTTTAAAATTTTGTGTTCCAAATTCTCTTCCTACCTCAATACCTCCCGCACTCCCTAAGAAGGCAAGTGCTATGATATCAATTTTACATCTGAAGATGTATAAAATATATTTCCACATTAGCCATGTTGCAAAAGAAAACACATACACAATAAAAGAAGAATAAAGTGGGAAAAAACTATGCTTCAATTTTCACTCAGAGTTATAAGGAGTTTTAAGTAAAGTTTGCTTTTTTTCTTCACCATTATTTCACTCACACTTCTGGAGCTTTCATAAACCAAGAGTATTTCCCTGGAAATAGCGATTATCTTGGTCTTTGGGGTGAGTAAATTGGAAATGGCAATAAAGAGAGGTCTGATATTTTATCCTCTGAAAATTTGATGAGTATAATAAATATGCCTTTATCTCTATTATTTCTAAAAATTTTGGTCATTTCAGGGACTAACTGATATTTTAGGTTCTGTGTTACCTCATTGGAGATACAGAAGTAGCGAGTTCTGCAGAAGTCAAGAAGGTTGAATATTAAGAAAAAATAATCATAATTGGTACTTGAGATAATTTGTAATGATGAAACTAGCAATTTCATGACATGGTGAGCCAGATGACAAAAAGTTGAGAAGTGAGAGGAAATAGTGATAGTGAGTATAGATAGCTTTAAAAAGTCATACACAATGAGTTTTGGAAATCTAATGAAAAGCACTCTACACTGAACAGAAAGGGAAGATAAAATATTATCCAGAACACCATAGTGCCAAACTAGGTTATCTGAACATTTCAGGTCTCAGTATCCCATTTTGAAAGAACTATGGTTACGATGGTGAGGGAACAGGAAATGCCACATGAGAATTGGTTAAAGGAAGGGAATTTTTTGGTGATGGGTGGGTGTTTACATCTATCTCTATCATCTAGCACAATACTCTGTGTATTCTTGTCATTTAAAATTGTTTCATATTGAGCTGGGAATATTTAACCTGAAGAAAACAAGGTTAGGTGAAAGGATGATAACTATCTTCTAGTATCTAACAATCTGTTATGTGGTGGAATCAGGGCCAAAGAGCAAACTTGGAAGCTTTGTGTCCTTGAGAGACATCATTTGTTTGTTATAAAGAGAAACTGCTTAAATATCAGAACTTTCCAGAACTGGAATGGGATACCTCAGGAAGTAGACTTCCATCATTAGAGGTCATTAAGTATCATGTTCATTTAGTTAGTAAGCATTTAAGCAGTAGGGGTATAAATCCAAAGAATGAAAGAATCCCTTTTATTTAAATATAAGTTGGACAAGATAGCCTCTGGGTTACTTTCTGACTCTAAGTCCCTGTGATTCCATAAAGGCTTACTCTTTATAGATTGGATTATTCTATTTCACCTTACAGAACAGAACAAGAACTAAACAGTAGAAGCTACAAAAATTTGGTGATTATAAGGGGAAAAAACCTTCCCTTTCTCCCCCTTCCTTTTTTTTTGGGGGGGGGGGAGGATGGACGGGGCAATGAGGGTTAAGTGACTTGCCCAGGGTCACACAGCTAGGAAGTGTCAAGTGTCTGAGACCAGATTTGAACTCAGGTCCTCCTGAATCCAGGGCCAGTGCTTTATCCACTGTGCTGCCTAGCTGCCCCCCACCCCCACTTCCTTTTTGTGCCAAACTTCTTAAAATAATCTATGCTCATTGTCTCTACAATATCTTGTCTCTGTGCTTGGTTTCTGTACTTCATTTGGAAAACATCCATATTCTCTGTCAGGAGGGAACGCCACCATAGAAGTATCACTTCTGCTATTACCTTTTTTTTTTTCCTTGCCCAAAGGTACTCCTCTAAATTTTCAGGTTTATAAAATCCTGTTTTTGATTCTACCAATGAGGTATACAATAGTAATAGTCTCTTCTCTTCCATGTTTCCTTTGATTAGCTACATTTTGAACATGGTATGTTCCTCCTTTCATATATTACACACATAAGTTTCAGTGTAACATGTGGTCATATAATTTAAAAAACTCACATTTATGCTGTCTTTCAGAGGGGCAGAATGGCAAGGTGGAAAGAGAGCCATAATTGAAGCTTGCAAGACCTGAATTCAAGTTCCATCTCTGATATATACTTATTGTGTAATACTAGTCAAATTACCTAGCCTCTTAATGCTCTAGACACCTAAGATGATTAATTGTAGGGAAGACAGATGAAATTTCTCTGCTAGGGAGTTTCATATGCCAGTGAAATAGGAGGCCTAGTCACAATCACTATACCTACACAGTTTATTATCCATGTTTTTTTTTTCCTTAATTAAAAAATTTTATCAAATAAAACAAGCATTTCAATAACATAGTATAATAAAAGATGATCACACATGTAAATGCAAATCTATTATGTATAACTTGCTATTCTTTTTAAATATATGATAAAGATGTCATATCAATTTATTTTCTTCATTCTTCTCCCCTCGCACTAGAGATGGCTCCCATTTGACACAAAAAGGTGTGTGGGTATATATACACATATATAAAATTATGTAAATATGTAATTATATATATGTTTATTTATTTATGTGTGTATATATACATACATATGCATGTATGTGTAATTATTCTATACATACTTTTATTTATCACTTCTTTCTAGTTACAGATAGTGTCTTTCTTCATATGTCTTTTATAATCAATTTGGCTATTTTATCCATGCTTTTTACATAGATACCTCAGTCTATATTTTTCTTGAATTTCTTCCTTGTTAAAGATTTTCTTTAAGAAGAATTTCTGCTTACTTCCTCCAAGCTTTTAACTCATATTTCTGTCAATAGATCAATAATCATGTATTAATTATATGCCTTATGTTTATAGGTCAATAGGTCAATAATCATGTATTAAGCACTTATTATGTGCTATGCACTCTAGATTTCTACAAAGGCAAAATAAAGTTCTCATCCTAAAAGACAGGGAAAAACTCTGAGAGAACTTGTCATTTGTGGATCACAGTTGAAAGACTGGATGGAGAGTATCTTAATGAGGGTTGATCACATTTTTTCCTTTTTCTTTTTATTCCTTGCTTTTTTTTTTTTTTGCACCTAGAGTTTTGGAAATCTAATGAAAAGCACTCTACACTGAACAGAAAGGGAAGATAAAATATTATCCAGAGCACCATAGTGCCAAACTAGGTAAAAATAAAAATAGCTGCAGTGCATAGAGAAAATAGTAACTGACATAATCTTACAAGTAAACTATTCTATTCTGTCCTAAATTACCTATGATATCACCATTTATATATAAATCATGTACCCATTTTGACCGTACCTTGTTATATAATGTGAGATGTTGATCTATATCTAATTTCTGTCAAATGGTTTTCCAGTTTTCACAGCATGCTATTTTCATTAAATAATAAAATCTGGTACTTTAAAGCTTTCTTCTTTCATTTTTTCATTGATTCCCTTGATATCTTGACCTTTTGTTCTTCCAGATCAATTTTGTTATTTTTTCTAAATCTATAAAATTATAAATTTTACTAATTGTTTAATAATTTAATGATTAACTTATTTACTAAGTTAATTTTTAAATTATTTGGTCATTTGATTAATGTGACAAGTCAGCAAATTTTTACCTTCCCATGAGCAATTAATATTTTTCCACTATTTACATGTCTTTATTTGCGTGGAAAAGTTTTGTAATTATGTTCAATTACTCCCAAGTACTTATTTTCTGTAGTTTAAAAAATAAGTGGAATTCCTCTTTCTTTCTTCTGAGTTTTGTTTAGTAGTATATAGAAAGGTTGATTATTCATGTTGGTTTGTTTTATAATATACAACTTTACTGAAGTTAATTGTTTCAACTAGTTTTTTTAGTTTATTCTCTAGTGTTCTCCAAGTATAATATTACAACAACTGCATAGTATAATAGTTTTGTGTCCTCTTTGTCTGTTTTTGTTCCTTCAATTTCTTTTTCTTGTGTTATTGTGATAGGTAGTATTTCTAGTACAATATTGAATAATAGTGGTGGTGATGGTCATGCTTTCTTCACTCCTGATCTTATTTGAAACACTTAAAGTTTATCCCCATTACAAATAATGCTTGCTGTTGGTTTTAGATAGATGCTACTTAACATTTTATTTATGTTTTAATTAATTAACTTATTTATTTGGGGGGGGGGCAGTGAGGGTTGAGTGACTCACCCAGGGTCACACAGCTAGTAAGCGTCAAGTGTCTGAGTCTGGATTTGAACTCAGGTCCTCCTGAATCCAGGGCCAGTGCTTTATCCACTGCACCACCTAGCTGCTCACTACTTAACATTTTTTAAAAATGTTTCCATTGATACCTATTGTTTCTAAGTGTTTTAATGGCATTGCGTGTTATATTTTGTCAGAAAACGTTTCTGTTTCTTTTGGAATGATAACATGCTTTTGCTGTTATTTACATTGATATGGTTAATTAAACAGAGTTTTCTCAAAACTGAGGTAGTCCTGTATTCCTATATCATAGTGTATGATCTTTGTGGTATATGACTGTAATCTTCTTGCTAGTATTTTATTTAACATTCATGTATAAATATTCCTTAAGGGAATCGTCTGTAATTTTCTTTCTCTCTTTTTAATATCTTTGGTTTATGTATCAAAACCATATTTGTGTCATAAAAAAGAACTTGTTAGTACTCCTTCACCTATTTTAAAAAATAACATAAAGTATTGGGATTGTTTCTTAAATGTTTGGTGCTCTGGTTTCTAATCCATTCCACTATCTGCTTCTGTTTTATAGCTAAATTCATCCCATTTACATTCACAATTATGATTACTAACTGTGCATTTCCCTCCATCCTATTTTCTTCTGTTTATCCTTCTCTCTTTTCTTTTATCCTATCCCTCCTCTAAATTCTGTTTTGCTTCTGAACAGACTTTTTATCTGCATTCCCTTGTATCAACCTCCTTATTTTCCTTATCCCTCCCATTCCTTTTTTATTGTTAGTGAAATAGATTTCTATTAACATTTGAGCATGTGTTTTTATGTGTGTATAAAATATTTTCCTCTTTCAACCAATTTATGTATGAATGAGGATAAAGGATTGCCTACCTTTCTCACCATTTTTCCCTCCACTATAAATGGTCTTCTTTGCATGACTCTTTTCCCCATTATTCCTCTCCCTTCCCCTTCTCCCAAGGACATCCTTTTTTCTCACTTATCTGTTTTTTACATCTTTCCAACATAATTGAATCATTGCCATATACACTTCTAACTGCCCTAGTAATGATAATGTTCTTAGAAATTCCATATATCATATTCCTATATAGAAAAGTAAAGAAGTCACCTTATCAAGTATCTTATTATTTTTGTTTCATGTTTACCTTTGTTGTGAATTTCTTGAGTCTTATATTTGAAAGTCAAATTTTCTATTCACTTCTAGTCTTTTCGTCAGGAATACTTGAAAGTCCTCTATTTCATCAAAATCCATTTTTCCCTTGATGGATTATAATCAGTTTTGTGGAGTAGTTTATTCTGTATTATAATTCTGGATCTTTTGCCTTCCACAATATCTAAGCTAAGCCCTCTACTCCTTTAATATGGTAGATCATAATTTTTGTGTGATCCTGACTGCAACTTCAAAGTATTTGAATGGTTTCTGCTTCAGGGCTACTTCTCCTTCTTGATTTAAAGTGTTCCTTTCAGCCCTTGTACTATGACCAGAAGTGGGTATAAGCAAACAGAGTCTGTTCCTATTACAAGTGTTAGCACAAGGGTCCTCTGTAATCTCTGACCAGTGGTCATGTCCCTTTCCCATGTCTGGATAGAAAACTACCAAAGCTGTGGCTTCTACTGCTGCTGCTGCTGTTGTCAACACTACCTGGTTCCATCACTGCTGTTTCTTTCACATGAGCTTTGGGTTAGCCTCCATCTCCATGTCACTGATTTCTCTTTCCAACCTCCTAAGTTTTCTTGGTCTGGAAAAAAGTCTTATTCTGACACTCTAACACACTGAAACAATTAACTCACTCTGTAGTTGGCTCTGCTACTCCAGAATAAGACTTGAGGTATCATTTTAAAGTTGTTTGGAAGGGAATGTTGGAAGAGCTCATCCAAGTCTTTTCTCCACTCTGCCATCTTGGATCCACACCTGGAAGTGTCAGAGGTGTTTTCTAAAGAAACTGACATTGAAGCACAGGGAACTCACCAACCAGATTAGACTCTTAAATCATATGTACAGTATATGGCCAACAATATGGATGGTGTAAAGGATTTGTATGAATATGAGTACTCTTAGTTTTGGTGAAACATCTTTTTGCTAGATTAAGTAAGAGACCAAGAAAACAGACCTATGGGAGTTTTACTTTATTTTCCTCCTTATTGGTCACAATAGAATGGCCAAGAATATCCTATATTAACTGGAACTTCCATCATCTTAGAGATTTCCTAACACTATAGAAAATGTTAATAAAACTAAGAACAGAGAAATGCATTTCCCTCAGGAACAAATCTGACCTTTATTGACTACTTTGACCCCATGACATGCATAGTCCCCCATTTCTTTTCAGTCACAGAATACCACTAATTAAAAATGTACATTAATTAATTCTCAAAAGCTCTAAAAACAAGATCTGCACCCTGAGAAGCTGATACTGCTACTAACCTGAGTAGTTGTCCTTAGTTTGCTGATAAATTTCTTTTGCTTTTAATTTGAATACTCATTTTATTTAACCACAGTCTTGCAGAGACCTGATAAAAAGTGAGATTCTTCTTGAGCTCTCGAGAAATTATGGTTGAAAAACTCTCATAACATTTTCTCATATCACCAACATCATTTACACTTCTCAATATTAGGAGCTATACTTGAGATAGGGAAATTTCAAGTGTCTTCATGGTCTAACACCAAGGATACTATATAAGTAACAACCCAATAAACTAACAACAGAAAAGTTTAATTCCTAATCCTTATGTTCACTTAGTACCCCCTCCCACACTATCTATAAATATGTGGAAGGACTGTGTAAGTTTACACACAAATTTCAACAGAATACAACTCTGTTCCTGTCCCACTTTTCACCCTTGACAGGAAAAGCCAATGCCAAGAAGAGTGTTATACCCAATAGGGAAGAATGACTGCTCATTGTGCTGTTACCACACTCATCAAGAAAACTGAGTAACAGAGGGGAGCAGAGACAGGATCCTAATATGTATGATTATGTGGTAAAGAGGGAAAGGGAGAACTCTACTATGCCTGAAGAAAAGGAGGTTCAAAGACAGCTGAAGCCAGTTCTACACACCGAAGCAATCCCCCAGAAAAATTTTTGGGGCAGAAATTTAAACAAGTAGAAAGTGAATTCTGAAGCATAGAAGGAAGTTGAAATAGTTTTGAGTTCCAGTCCCCTGGGAAACCACCATCAAAAGAGGAGTCAGAAAGTAAGTGGTATGAAAATATAAGGGGAAAAATGACTTAAATTACTAAACATCTAAGGAAGAAAAAAACAAACCCTAATCATAGGCAAATAAACTAATATAAATATATATTATTAATGGAAGGAAATATGGTCTTCAGATCATTGAAATGATTACAGGGATTGATAAATATAGGCAGCTAGGTACTGAATAGAGTGCTGTGTTTGGAGTCAGGAAGACTTGAGTTCAAATTGAACCTCAGATATTAACTAGGTCTATATCCTTGAGCAAGTTATTTAAACTGTTTGTCTCAGTTTGATCATATATAAAATGGAGATAATAAAAAGCACCTACCCAATATCTGTAAAGTATTTAGCTCAGTGCTTGTAACATAATAGGTGCTATATAAATGTCATTATTCTTCTTATTATTACAAGATAAAGTAAAACTATTCCCTATCTGAGAAGTCAGATGACCCCATGGAATATTATGAGAA
Source organism: Dromiciops gliroides (assembly GCF_019393635.1). Taxonomy (NCBI): domain Eukaryota; kingdom Metazoa; phylum Chordata; class Mammalia; order Microbiotheria; family Microbiotheriidae; genus Dromiciops; species Dromiciops gliroides. The sequence goes on along the minus strand of NC_057861.1, from coordinate 369,057,549 downwards.
TATATAACCACAGCAGGATTTTCCTGAAAGTTTCAAGAATGAAATAAAAAGCAGAGGTTACAGCCTGCAAAGCATAAATAATAAGCTGAATAGAAAAACTTTAATCCACCATGGAAAATCTCATTAAACAAACAAAAGAGAGCAACCAGTTCTGTCCCACACAGAAATGAAGGACAATCAGGAAGAAGAGGAGAAAAAAATGATGTTTAAAGCAAACATGATTTCTACAAAAGTAAAACATTTATCTCAAAGTCAGGATGCATAGAAACAAATTAAAAGTTATATGTTTCCTAGAAAAACATAGTAATTCAAAAAACCTGAACACATAAAGGCAAGAAATAATATAAGAATATTTCTCAGAACTTCTGGATCTAGAAAATAAAGTGCCAATTTAAAGAATTCATAAATGGCCTCCACAATAAAACTCCATGATGCAAATTCCAAGACATATGGTAGTTAAATTTAATAATCACAATGATAAATAACAAACTTTAAGTGACATAAAAACCTTTAAATATAAAGTAAAGAAATTTTTAATAATAAAATGCCACTATGTACAACTACAAACCACGGGGGGAATGTCCTCAATTCCATTTAATTATAGGGCTTTCTCTTTGCTGATTATCTTCAGTTTATCCTGATTATGCTTTGTTTGTACATAGCTGTTTTATATCTATATCTACATCCATATCCACATCCATATCTATCTATCTATATCTGTATCTATATTGTACCTAATTAGGCTCTGAGCACCTTGATAGGTGGGACTGTCTTTTGCCTTTCCTTTTATCCCCAACATTTAGCTCAGTGCTTTGCTAAGTAGATGTTTAATAAATGTTAATTTTCTACTTTCTTGTCTGTTCCACTGTTCCAAAGAGTAAAGGAGGTCAAGGTCATAACTGAGATAACATACCCTACAAATATGAGTCTAATCATCAGTTAAAAATATAAGGTATTCAATTTAAAAAAGAGGCATTGGGGGCATTACTATAAAGAAAACCAAATCTGGACAAATTTTTGCATTGTAAATACCAAACTTAGAGGATACAAGAAGGTAAACCAATGTAGCAAACATAGAAGACACATTTAATGAAATAATTTGATTCAGAAAAAAAATTGGGGGGAAATCAAAAGAGAAAGATACCCATATGATTAACAGTAACAGAAAAACCATTAATAATTTTGTTTTTCTTTAAAAAAGAGAGAGAGAGAAGAGTGAAAGAAAGAAAAGTCCATCCATCATTAACTAAACCTTACTATACTGTACCTACAGCTACAGAATGGTGAATGAATACAATTTATAGCTTGGCATAGTGTGAGCAGAGAAGGAAGAAAAAAGTTAAATACAAAAACCATAATTGGGGAAAAAAGATTAGGATCCAACAGGGATAGAATTGTTACCATTTAAAGTACACTATTAAAAGGTACTTGCAGGGGCAGCTAGGTGGCGCAGTGGATAGAGCACCGGCCCTGGAGTCAGGAGGACCTGAGTTCAAATCCGGCCTCAGACACTTAACACTTACTAGCTGTGTGACCCTGAGCAAGTCACTTAACCCCAATTGCTTCACTAAAAAACAAAAACAAAAAAACAAACAAAAAAAGGTAATTGCAAAATTTAAAAAGTCCCTTTTTAATTTCTGTAATTTGCTTTATATTTAGAAATATATGCATGTGGACAGGAATAAGTGTGCTCAAGGAACCACAATATGAATGAATAAATGAAAAAATAATTAAACCCTTGCTATATAGGCCAACTACTGTGAGATACAAATAGAAAAGGAAAGATAGTTTCTGTCCTCAAGGATCTTACCCTTTAATTAGGGAGAACTCATATCAGACAGTGGTAATCTAAAAAGGATTTTTTAATTTGAAAAATTAGAGGATATAGAGTAGAGTTAAGTCATAGCAGGCTGATAGACTCTTTCCAGAAGTAGCAGAATTTATTTCATTATGGTTCTAGAACTCAAAGTCAAGGACTAAAAGTGAGCAAGGCAGCTGATGAGATGATGACAAGGTCATGAAGAGATAAGACTACATGTTGTAGATGAATGAGGCAATGACCAGTCAGGGCGCAAGGTCTTCATGATAGGATTTCCAGGGATAAAAGGGTTAATTCTTTATTGATGTGGTTTTTGTTTGAGAATGTATAGAACTGTTTGGCTAAGGGCAGCTAAGTGGCATAGTGGATAGAGCACCGGCCCTGGATTCAGGAGGACCTGAGTTCAAATCCGGCCTCAGACACTTAACAATTACTAGCTATGTGATCCTGGGCAAGTCACTTATCCCCAATTGCCTCAAAAAAAAACAAACAAAAAAAATTAAAAAATAAAAGAACTATTTGGCTAGGAAACTTTTAAGAAATAAAGAATTTTAGGTATTTAATGGAGCTTTTACTGTGATTTTTTTTTGTTGTTGGGGGGGATTAGGTCATTGGTATAGTCCAAAAAATACTGTTTACAGCTTGTAATTTCTCTTTTAGCCACAGATATTTTAATTTCTTTTCAATATCAATTTACTTTTTGCATTTTCCAGTATTTTAGCAGAACTAAAAGCCTAAAACATTTAAACTATTACTTTAAAATTTGAAGTGTCTTTGAGTGCTCCTTCTTCAAATATAATCCACAGTTTCTTTCATGCCTTTTTAGATGGTTTTATGAGCTTCTATGGCTGAAAAAAAAACCACACACACACACAACAAAAAACACCATGTGATTTACATCTCTTTGGTAAGAGCCGAATGCTAGATTCATAACCCATCACTGGGCCTATATCCAGAACCTTTTCAGAAATTACCAGCGCTTGGATTTTCCTGGTTTAGACAGTGCCAAAGTGTCTGGCATATAGTAAGTGCTTAACAAATGTTCATTCATTTATTCACTTGCTCATTCTTTTCAGTCATTAACTGTCATTTGGTCAATTACTATGTCACAAACAAAAACAGTCCTGTTACAGTCTATATAAACAACTTTGTACAAACAATATACACACAAAATAATATACATATAAATTATTATATATTACTTATATGGATATGTATGCATATACATAGGTGTGTGTATTTATACATATATATGTATATAATTGGTGGATAATCAGGGAAGGAAGGAGGATTGGGGACAGTAAAAGGATTCTTGCAGAAAGTTGAACTTAAAGGGAATCATGGAAGCTAACAGGCAGAGATGAGGAGTTAAGTTTAGCTCTGCTCCATCGTGAGGAATCAGAAAAGGATACGTTTATGTCCATCTAATTATTCTCATTCATGGAACAGCAATATAAGTACCTATCATATGCAAAACATTGTGTTAAATGGGTGAGATACTAAGACAAATGGTAGATGAACTTAGTCCTCAAGGGGTGTTTTTAAAAAGCATTAAGTCAAAATTATTTTCCTTCAGTCATTTCTATCTATTGGTGAACGTTTCCTGAGTACATGAACCTAGGATATACAAATCATTGATTTTTTTCCTCCCATAATAAAAGGTTGTTTGTTGTTCAGGTGTTTCAGTCTGGTCCAACTCTTTGTGCCTCTACTTGGGATTTTCTTGGCAAATATACTGGAGTGGTTTGCCATTTACTTCTCCAGCTCATTTTACAGATGGAGTACTGAAGCAAAGAGGGTTAAGTGATTTGCCCAGGGCCATGCAGTTAGGAAGTCTCTGAGGCCTGATTTGAACTCAGAAAGATGAGTCTTCCTGACTCCAAACTTGGCTCTGTACAACCTAGCTGCGCATTATGAGAGGTAAATGGCATTAAAAATAAGGGAAGATAAGAGGCTGATCGAGGTGATCCATTGATAGTTAATTCTAAGTACATTTTTTGTTGGAAATTACCTCTAAGAAAGGCAGAAAACAAGAAAAACAGAAAAAAAATGTTCTTGAAACACAAGTTTTGAATGAACGATTTCATTAGTGAAATAACTATCTAGGTAAGAAATAAGAGCCAGTCTTTTCACATTTGTTCTTTGAAGACATTTTATTGGCACTTATATATTAAGTCAACCTCCTTACTGTATCAGCAGCTTCCCTCATTGAGTGTGTCAGCACCTTTATTATATCTATAAAGGGACTGATTACATTTTGTTTTTGTTTTTAAAAGGTGAAAATCCTGATATACTAAGTCTTCTGTTGAGTTTCTCTGTTGATTTGTAATTTGATAAGCCCTGGTGCTGCTGTTGTGATGGGGGTGAGCAGAAATGGCAGTTCTTTATTTGATCATTTTGAGGTCTTTGGGTAAGGCCCTACATTTAAAGTTTATGACCTCTAAACAGTTCCTAAAAGCCTGGAAAATAACTGACACACCAGATATGTATTAAAAAAAAATAAGCTTGTGGCAGCTAGGTGGCACAGTGGATAAAGCACCAGGCCCTGGATTCAGGAGGACCTGAGTTCAAATCCATCCTCAGACACTTGACACTTACTAGCTGTGTGACCCTGGGCAAGTCATTTAACCATCATTGCCCTGCCCCCCCCCCAAAAATTAATGTACAATAAAACATGTTCCACAAAACAAAAAACAAAAGAAAGAAAAAGAAAATAAGCTTACCAAAGGAATTCCCAGGAAATTCTTAAGGGGAAAAAATACTACCACACATCAAATTAAGCTAAACATAGGCTTGTTACTATACTGATAATTTTCTTATTAGGAATTATAAATACTTTCTGAGCATATGTGAATATCTACTTTGTTCTTTGCAATAAGAGGAAACATCACCATTGTCTATGATCATGGCACATAGGGACATAGAAGACTACACAAAAAATATACTATGCATAGTAGAAATGAATATATTGTGAAAGGTATACAAGGAAATGTGCTTATTTTCTACCACATTGGTCAACAGTTGTTTCTTATCTGAGCTGAAGAAGAAAATCACAGTCACACTTACTCCCATAGCTACTGGCCACTTCTTACATTATTCCCCAATCAATCTAGTCCTGAATAGTTAATATCTACTAATCTAGTTTTTAAATTCCATAGTGGAATTTAAAAGAAATTAGCAGCATATCTAAGATATGTAGTCTGTTATCAAATGGATTCATCATTTGATTGTGAGCTTAAATTATCTCCTAAATTAAGTACAGGCAAACATCATTTAAAAATAATTATAACAAACAAATATCTATTATATATGCCTTTAAGTATCTAAATATTGATGGAAAAATGTTTTTAAAACAAAATGAGGAATCATTTGATAAATCGTAGTGCCTGAACATAACTTGGTATCATTTTTGATGATTGTATATTTTAATAAAAGAGATAAAAGGAAAGAGGTAGCTGTGATATATTGGGGAGAATAAGGAAAAACAAATTGTATAGTACATCTGAAATGAGGGGATGAACACGTTTATATTTTCTTTTTTCTTTTGGTGGGGGGGTAAGTGACTTGCCCAAGGTCACACAGCTAGTAAGTGTAAAGTATCTGAGGTCAAATTTGAACTCAGGTCCTCCTGAATCCAGGGGCAGTGCTTTATCTACTGTGCCACCTATCTGCCCCCTGGGAGATAATTTTTAAAGGACTTTCTTCCTATAAAAAATTATTTGTGGGGCAGCTAGGTGGTACAGTGGATAGAGCACCAGCCCTGGATTCAGGAGGACCTGAGTTCAAATCCGGCCTCAGACACTTAACACTTACTAGCTGTGTGACCCTGGGCAAGTCACTTAACCCCAATTGCCTCACTAAAAAAATTTTTTTAAAATTATTTGTGTGTGTGTGTGTGTGTGTGTGTGTGTGTAACATCTATATGACTCATGTTTGCTTTTTCTCTCTACAAAACCTTCTTGACGTTAGGTTGCTCCTAACTTAGTTCAAAATCCTGACAGTAAATGCAAATTGTTATTATCATACACAACAATTTTCAAACATTTTTTCTCTTCAAAATACCATCTCTTGTTATATGTATTTATTTGTTTACCATTTCAATTATCTTTCTCACTAAAAGTTAATTCTAATATGACCATGAATGATCTCAGTGTATTCAGAACATTATCTTTTTTTTTTTTTTTTTAATGGGGCAATGGGGTTAAGTGACTTGCCCAGGGTCACACAGCCAGTAAGTGTCAAGTGTCTGAGGCCGGATTTGAACTCAGGAACTCCTGAATCCAGGGCCGGTGCTTTATCCACTGCGCCACCTAGCCGCCCCTATTCAGAACATTATCAATGATAAAATTATTTATTGTGATATTTGTTGAAACCTCTATGGTCTATGAAAGCATTGTGATTTCTTTTTTATTTTAGGAATTCCAGAATGTACTACCTACATTGAAGTTGTCTATAACTTAAAATTTTCCCATGGTCACAAAAGTATTAGTATGAATCAGAATTGAACATAAGTTTTCCTGACTTCCAAGTCCAGGACCCAGAATACTATGCTCTCAAATAACATATCATGAAAACATTTTAAAAAATCATACTGAATATATTAATTCATTATTACCCTAGCATTTATTCTTTTATTAGATCCTATAGAAAAAAAAATTCACAAACTCTGGTAGTACATAGTTTGTTCTTAAATTGAGATATAATATTAAATAACTTGGAGAAGCCAAGTTGCATAGCAGATTAGATTGCTACAATGTTCAAATTTCGCCTCTAATACTTACTAGCTCAGTGACCTTTGAAAGCAAGCCATTTAAACTCTGTATGCCTCAGATAACGCTGGTACTTGTATAGTAAGTCATAGAATAGTTCAGATCTGCTTGATAGAATAATCACCAACACCAAACACTGACCATATGGACAAAATCAGAAATCCTCCATCTATTTTTATATAACATTATTTAAATTTACCCATGGAAGACTTGCATTCTTATTAATTCGTTGCTATAGTTAGACATAATGCTCTGACAAAAATCTCATAGATGTTTTGACTAAAATGGAATGCTTTGAAATAACATATCCTGAAATTCAATTAAATATTTTCTTTCCTATTGGAATATAGGCTGCCCTGCTAAAATGGAATCCTTTTTAAAGAAAATAAATATGTAGACATACACTGAAAATAACTTATGAGTATTTCATTAATTTGTTTAGGGACATTATAGTTTTAGATACATTTTTAATTAAAATAAAATGTTATATTTATTTTTATCATAACTGCTATTTTTGCCATTTATTTCATTTTCATGCTCTTTTTCCTAATCTTCCCATGATTTGACATCTTTTACTACCATCTGTTATATCTAGATTGTTAATATATACATATACATATGCATGTGCAGACACAGATACATGTATTTTAAATCATGGATGATACATTTAGGTAGCTTTTCCACACAATTAAAATCCATTTTCAGAGCAATAAGATCCACCGACAGATTTGTATTTTCTTCCCACTTATTTGGTTCCATATCCTACTGACAGCCAATCAGTGTATGGCTTTATTTTTCCCAAATGCATGCCATTAAAAACATTGAGCATCAAAGAAGTGATTAAACTTGTTTTACAAAATTTTCATTTAAAAAAAAAATACTTCATCCCCCCCAAATGCCATAAGTTTTCATTCTCTTCCATCATATCTCCATCAGTCTTCTTTGTGTATTAATTCCACTTTATTTTCCCTTTGTGTTAATTTTGCATTTCCCTCTGTTCATTGGTAAATTATTTTCCATATTTCCTTATTCATGTCAATCTTGATTGTCTAATAGTACTGAATTAAATTAATACACCAGAATATGTTAAAACAACGAATGCTGGCATTTAGATTGGTTTTTGTTATATATAATAATTCTATCATTGTTTTTTGAAGATATAGAACTGCTTAAATAATAACAAGGCACCCACAATATATTCTCAACATTGGAATGATTAGATCAGAAAAAATGAATAGTTTTTGAAACTTTTATTCCATAATTCCAGATTGTTCTCCAAAAGTAATTTAAATTGTTGAGTTCCACATTTTCTCCTTTTCTCCCTCAACTTCTACTTCATTAAGATGGTAAGCAATATGATATAGGTTATATATGCATAATTGTGTAAAGCATATTTCATATTAGTCATAGTGTGAAAGAAGAAACAGAATAAAAGGGAAAAAACATGAAAAAGTGAAAAACCAGCATGCTTTTATCTGCATTCAGAGTCCATCAATTCTGTCTCTGGATGTGGACAACATTTTTCATCACCAGTACTTAGCCATTTTCTTTAGATCATTGTATTGTTGAGAATAACTAAGTCATTCACAGTGCTGCTGTTACTTTGTGTTAGTTTGTACAAAGTTCTCCTGGTTCTGCTCACTTCACTTTGCATCAATTTGTGTAAATATTTCCAGTTTTTTTTTCCCTGAAATCAGTCTGCTTCTCATTTCTTATAGCACAATAGAATTCCATTACTCTATATACCACTTCTGCAGCCATTTCCCAATTGATTAGCATCCCCTCAATTTCGATTTTTTTCCCACCAGAGAAAGAGCTGCTATAAATATTTTTGCACAAATAGTTCCTTCCCTCAACACTTTAAAAAAAATCTTTTTAAATACAGACTTAGTAGTGATATTGCTGGATGAAAGGATATGCACAGTTTAATTGCCCTTTGGGCATAATTTAATAATTAGACTTTCAAAGTTTATATCATAACAATACATCCATTGATATATTTTCTCTGATCAAGCAATCAATAAGTATTTATTAAATGACTTCTGTATGTCAGACACTGCCTTTGACACTGGAAATTTAAATGCAATAAATGAAATACCTTAAGAGAAGTTTACATTACAAATGAATAATGTGGTCATGTGTAAATTCACAATTTGCAATTTAAAGGACAAATTCTATCTCTAATTGAACTTTGAAATGAATAAATAATTCACTGTGAATAGAGCATTTACCCATAGAGAAGGAACAGGGATCCATTTATGAAACTTGCCAAGTGTACTGGTTTTCTACAAGCTTGAGGATTTAGCATAAATCATAGTTTCTTTACTTAAGTTACTAATATTTTATTTTTTTAAGTTTAAAAGTTGCATCTTATATACTCACAAAATTGGCTATATAGGAATATTATTCTTATTTAACATACAAGGAAACTGAATGCAGACATTTTAAATTATTCAAACAAGGCCAGTCTCTTCTCTATTCATTTAGAGTGATTTACTTGTTAACTATTTGGTAAAATCTTGTAATCTTACAGCTTTAAGGAACCTGAGATATTGGTTTAATCAAATCAAGGCATTAAGCATTTATGAAGTACCTACTAAGTGTCAGGCACTGGGATAAGCATTGGGAATATAAAGGGGAAAAAATAGTACCTGCTTTCAAGGTGCTTATAATCTAATGAGAGGAGATAGCCTGCAAATAAATCTATACAAATAAGATATGAAAGAATAAATTGGAGATAATCAACAGGCACTATAATAGAGATGAACTCTAATATTTAAAGAAATGAAATGTTGAGAAATTATAACCTGGTTTGAAATATTTATTGATGACATTTATATAGTTCTGAAAAAACACTTTGCTATACACATCATAATGACCCAGTGAAGGAACTTAAGCTCATAAAGCTTAACTGTGTTGATAATGGTCCCAAAGCAAGTATCTGTCAAAGGTGAAATTTGAACTCAGTTTTTCCCAGCTCAAGGTCAAAAGTTCTATTGCATAAGGTCACATCTCCAATGTATAATATTTGCATGGTATAGTTTCAAACAAACCAAAAAAGCGAAAACTTTGGTTTTGTAGTAAGACTTGGGCCTTTCTTCTCATGTGAATTGTCCATTTACCCTCCCTAGGATTCTTCCACTTATCTGTAAATTCTGGGGGTTAGATGAAATGATGGGCAGCTAAATGGCACAGTGGATAGAGCACCGGACCTGGAGTCAGGAAGACTCATCTTCCTTAGTTTAACTCTGGCCTTAGATACTTCTTAACTGTGTAACCCTGGGCACTTAACACTGTTTTCCTCAGTTTCCTCAAAATAAAATGAGCTATGGAAGCAAATGTCAAACCACACGAGTATATTTGCCAAGAAAACCCCAAATACGGTCACAAAGAGTGGATGTGACTGAAACAACAAAATATGAGATGCTCTCTATGGTTCCTTCTAGTTCTAAATCCTGTTATAGCAAAAATATATTCTATTAGAATATTTCTTTACATTAGTGATAGTTCGTGGCAGGAAACTATAGAAATACATTTTCAGTATTATAGCATTATGTAAATAATAACATCCAGATATGAAATTTGAGGATCTTAAAATTTCTGGTTTGTGGTATGGAATATGAAAGAATTAGTAAAAGAGTCTTCAAAGGTCTTATAACTAATTCTATTTATATGGTTCCAGCATGTCATTTTCTTGACAGCTGTTGCCTGAGACTTATTAAATATCAAGTTTTATGTTATTAATCTGCTTCATTTAAACTTCATGAGAGCTTAGGGATCTATGAAACCATTGCAGACTTGTCTTTAGACAATTGTGGCCTTGGTCTTTAAAAAAAAAAGAAAGTCGGTTATTCACTAAGCCTGCCTTGAGCCTTCATCATAAGATCATTCTGAAATCTGCAGCATTGTGAAATATTAGCATTATTGCTGTTATTCTGAGAAAAAATATGTCCATGGCTGTGAAATGAATCATAAGGAGAACCATTTCACTTGAATGATTATCTTTATGTAGATTTGTATTTCAACTGAGAAGGTTGCTCTCATTGAGGGATATTTTGAAGGGAATTTATTTACCAATGATTCATTTGAGAGAATAAGCTTCGTTTTAAAAGAAGAGAAGTGCCAAGGCTGACGTACAGCATTATAATTATCAATTATAATTAAAACTGCCATTTAAACAGATTTGGTTCTTTGACGTTTTTTGTCTACCCAATATTTGAGTGGTTTATATGTGGGTTTTTGTTGTTGCTGTTGTTGTTTTATCAATAATGGGAATAAGTAGCACCTACTTCCCAGAGTTGTTGGGAGGGATGAAAATGAAGTAACATATGTACAGTACTTTGCTAATCTTATTTGCTTTCCATTACACAACCCTACTATTCATATTTACTGTGACCTACAATCACTAAACCCCTGAATTTTCTCCCAGGCAATTTCCCTTGTACCAAGTTCTCTCTCCTTTTCTCCCCATCTTAACTCCTTAGCAAACCAATTTAACTCGACACTGTCCTCCTCTCTTGAATCCCTAGCATCATTATTATCTTCCTGATTATGTCCAGCCAAGCATCAGCCTTGTATCACTCCTGCTCCCATTTGTCACCTTTGCACCTACATATGTGGGACTGAATGAAGGTGAAGAAAATCATACAACTATTTTGACTGGGCCCACTACAAACTTATGTTACATAAACTCAACTGGGCTATCATTGCTGCTAGGCTTATAGCTTCCTTATGAACTCAGTATCCCATTCTCCATAGCAGCCCTTCCAAAGTTTTTCATCCCGCCTCAAAACTCCCATGACTCTACCTCCCTGTAGTCTCTAAATGAAGAACCTTGCTTCATGTTTTACAGGAAAAAATGAGGCCATTCATCATGAACTGTCACCTCTATGCTCTTCCACATCTCTTATCACTCAGGTGCCCTCTGCCACTTTCTTCTTTATGACCCTTGTTTTATGTGGTTAAAATGGTCTTGTTTCTTATACAGGCTAACTCCTCTACGTGTTCAAATGATTCCATTCCGGTTCTCCTCCAACAAATGCCCCTTCTACCATCCCTACTCTCATGTATTTTCAATTACTTCCCCTCTACTGGTTCATTTCCTACTGCTTGTAAACATGCTATCTTCCCTATTCAGAAAGAGCCTTCATTCAACTACTCCCAACCCTGCTATTACCCTATTTATCCTCTACCTTTGTGTAGCTAAACTCCTGACAAGATCATCTACAATAGGCTCCTCCTCTTTCTCTCTCCTCACTCTCTTCTTACCCCCTTACAATCTGGCTTTGTCCCTTTGATTTTACCAAACTTCCTTTTCTCAAAAGTTGCTAAAGAACTCTTAATTGCCAAATACATTGGCCTTTTCACAATCCTCATTCTTTTTTTTCACTCCCTGCAACCTTTGGACTGTGTCAATCATTTTCTCTCATGGATGCTTTCTTCTTCTCTAGATTTTTGGGACACCATTCTCCCCTAGGTTTCCTTCTATGTATCTCACTATTCCTTCTCTGTTTCCTTTGCCAGATACTCCTTCAGATGATCCCCTCTAACTGTAGGTGTCCATCATTGTTCTCTCCTGGGTCCTCTTCTCTTCTCACTATATACTACTTATTTTTCTAATCTCATCATCAACTGTGGATTTAATTAATAAATACATGCTGATTGCTTCTCAAATCTATCTTTCCTGCCCCAATCTCTCTGCTTAATCCAATCCCACATCTCTAACTGCCTTTCACACATCTCAAACTGGGATGTCAAATAGACATTATTAACACAGTATGTCCAAAACATAACTCATTATCATCCTCCCTAAATCTCCCTGCTTTCCTACCATCCTCCCAATCTCTTAGGCTCACAACCTAAGAATAATCCTTTATTTCAACTTCCCTATCTCTCTCTCTCCTATACAAACTGTCACTAAGACCTATTGATTTCACCTTTGCAACAACTCTTGAATATGTTCCCTTCTTTCTCTGACATTGGCACTACTCTAGTTAAGCCCTCATTACCTCACTCCTTGATGCCTGCAATAGCCTGCTGGTGTTTCTACTTACCACATGTCCTTCTTCACTTCAATTATTTCTCCATTCAGCCACTAAAGTGATTTTCCTAAAATGTAGATCCGAACATGTTGCCTCCCTCTTCAATAAATTGCAGTGTCTTTCCTGTTATTTCTAGGAGCAAATACAAAATGCTTTGTTTAGTTTCAAGTCCTACATAACTTAACCCTCCCCCATTTACCATGGTCTTAGGCATACTCCCCAACACATTCTCTTTGATCCAGTGACATGACTTTCTTTCTTTTTTTTTTGCCTCAGTGCAGTATCCAGGGTCACACTGCTAGTAAGTGTCAAGTGTCTGAGGTGGATTTGAACTCAGGTCCTCCTGAATTCAGGGCTGGTGATTTATCCATTGCACCATCTAGCTGCCCCCTGACCTTGAGTTTCTTCACTATTCAGGGTGACAACTCTGTCTCCCAGCTTGAGTAATTTTCTGTTGTTTGCCCTCATGCCTGGAATGTTTTCCAGCCTTTCCTCCAACTATTGACCCCTTGGCTCCCTTTAAGTCCCAATGAAAATTCTGCCTTCTACAGGAAGCCTTCTCAAACCCCTTAATCCCAGAGCTTTCCCTCTTTTAATTATTTCCTATTTATCCTGTAAATAGCTTTCTTTCTATATATTTATTTGCATATTATCTCCCCCTATTAGCTTGTTAGCTCCTTGAGGTCAGGCACTATCTTTTGCCTCTTTTTCTATCCCTGATGCTTAGCACAATACCTGGCACATAATAGGTCTTTAATTAATGTTTTATTGATTGGATGACTAGAATATTTGTAAAACTTAAAATGCTACATAAATGCTGCTTCTTGTTGTTGTTATAACATGTAGTTCCATAAGGTCTAGTCTCTTGACTTTGTGGACAACCTTCCTTTAAATAGCTTTAGCTATTTAAAAATTATTATGAGAAAATATATTGTGTGAAAATTACACATTGTTTCTCACCTCATTTGTGTTCTCTTGACTTCAGTTTCATTTATACTTTAAAACAGATTCCTGGGCCCTTGTTTTAATAACCAGAAAGCTATTTGGCTTCTTTTGATTGTAAATAAACCACTCTTCCTGATTTCTGATAGGTATTGTGGGGGCCAAATTTAATTATATGGAGAGTTAATTGAGTGGCTTGCTGAAATATTGGGGTCCTGGAAATAATGAGGGACCTCTACGTTCAAAGCTCCCTCCCCTCCGAACTGCCTTTTTAGATATTTCTCCCAGACCAATGAGAAAGAAGCCTAACAGCCTCTTTTCCACAAAAGAATTAGGTTTTTTAATGGTAATAAAGTAAACTGCAAAAGTGAAATTAATAAAATCAAAGACAAGGGAATAAGGGGAAAGAAAATACAGATAATCCTCCTAGCTCTAACCTAAGTCTACACAAAGAACAGAGTTTGTATTTTAACTCACCACCTGGAGCTTTTAGCTTCAATGGAAAAAACAGCTTACAGCCAGGCCTGAAGGACTCTGCAGCTGCAGCTGCTGCTGCTCACTCCACCAAGAGGAAAAAAAAAAAAGACTCTGGAAGAAGAGAGAGCTCCCCTCAGCAAATGAGGGTAAGTGACTTGCCCAGGATCACACAGCTAGTAAGTGTCAAGTGTCTGAGGCCAGATTTGAATTTAGGTCTTCCTGAATCCAGGGCCAGTGCTTTATCCACTGTACCACCTATCTGCCCCATAGTCTGACACTCACTTGATCTTATAATCAGTGTATTAATGGAACCACCCCCACTTGAAGATATAGTGTATAGAGTAAACTTTTGATTAAATAAATAGATTACACCCAGTTATGAAAGATGTGTCATTACATTTTGTAGAATAGTTTGAGGGAGTTGTCTAAGTGAAATCAGTTGCCATGGGTCCTGTAACTAATAGTCATCAGAGTCAAGATATGAACATAGGGCTTCCTGACTCTAAATCTAGCATGCTATCTATGATGCCTTTTTTCCCATATCAATGTTATGGAGGCAGAATCAAAAATCATAATTTCGCTACTGAAAGGAGGCATTTATTAAGCATAAAATATGTAACAGGGCCCTCTGCTAAGCAGGAGAATAGAAAGATAAGTATAACCAGTCACTGACCTCAAGGACAATTCATTCTAATGGTGGAAACAACATATAAATAAACAGGAATATGCAGGATACTTAAGGAAGGTAACTTTAAATGAGAAAGCTTTTGATGGAAGCTTTTAAGCCCCTTGCCCCTCACTGGATGGAGTAGGAAAAGGCCCCCTGAAGACAGTAGTATTTGAGGTGGGGTCAGAAGGAAGCCAGTAATTCAATCATGCAGAAAAGAGGAGGAGCAACATTCCAGTATGGGGGCTGCCGCGCAAAGGTACAAAGATGGGAAAAATAGAGTATTGTGCTAGAAGAACAGTAGAAAGCGCAGTGTGACTAATCAAAGAGTACATGATGGGGAATAAATTATAAGATAAATGGGAAAATAGTAAAGTTGGGTCTACACTGTATAGAAGCTTTAGTGGCAAATAAAGACTTCACATTTGATTCTGAAATTAATAGGGAACCTAGGTTTCTATTGAGAATGGGTGTACATGGTCAGGCTTATGCTTTGGGAAAAAATCATCTTGGAATCTGATGTGGAAAAATGGATACTGTGGCTAGATGCTTGAGGCAGAGAGTCCAATTTAAAGGCTATGAAGATAGTTCAGGGAAGATATGACTAGAGATTGAACTAAGGTTTTGAACTTGTGTGTAATTATAAAGAAACATATTTGAGAAATATAGAAATGATAACATTGGCAAATCATTGGAATGTATGCTACATGGGGCACTGAGAGGTGAAGAGGCTGTAGGAGAATGATTAGCTAGCATGCATGTTAGGAACAAGGCTTTAATCATGTCATCTTTATAAAACAGTTTTAATTAATTGAATTCATTTCTCTACCTTCTATTCCCCTACACATTTTGGGGGAATAAAAAAAAAATAAACCTCTTATTAGCTGATAATCCATAGTCAAACAAAACAAATTCCTACATTGGCAATGTCTAAAATGTACAGGTCTCAATCTATATTCTGAACCCATCATCTTAGTACAGAGAAAAGTAGGCCAGGTACAGAGATAATTAGGTCAGCTTTCTGACCACTGTGTCTAAGCCATGCCATGTCTCAATCCAATTATCGAGGAGTAGTAGTAGTAGTAGTAGTGATATAATGTATAATAATATAGTAAGTATTATAAGTATAATAATCTTTACAGAGAGAAACAGAAACAGAATCAGAGTGCGTCAGAGGTAGAGAGACCAATGGATAGAGGAGACCACAGAGACAGAGAGAGAAACAGAGAGAAAGGAGAAGAAAAAAGAGGAGGAGGAGGAGGAGGAGGAGAGACTTCAAGATTGAGAATAAATGTGGAATGAGTAAATAGCTGCAGGACATGGAGTAACATATCAGAGAAATAGAAGAGACAAAAGTCTGTTAGTACCAGTGATATATGGACAATACTTTTGCAAAAGAAAGTCCAGTTATTTAATGCAAAGTAGAAAATACCCAGAAAAAGGAAGTGTAGATTATATTAAAAGGGTAACAAAAGCATAATTTCTTCATAATTACTCCTTTTACCCCCCCTGAGAATTCAACATAATTAAAATCTTTTTTAGAAAGAGGTCCCTTAAGGGAGCTATAAAGCATGTGTCTTTCTTATAGTGTGGGATAAAATTCCACCTCTTGACTCACCTTTTTATCATTCCTACTCCCATGACTAAAATAAGTCGACTTTCCTCTATCCATTGGACTCAGATGGCTCCTATGTAAACTCTGGCTTAAAATGCTATTTTAAAAAATTTGGTCAAATCCAACACTGGAGTGTTCTCGTTCTCTCTCTCTCGCTCTCTCTCTCTCTTCTCTCTCCTCGCTCTCTCTCTCTCTCTCTCTCACACACACACACACACACACACACATGCATCCACCCACACCCACCTCCACACAGTAATTAGAAGTATTAATTTCATTAAGAAAATAATCTATAACAATAATCCAGACATGAGGAGATGGCAATGGTCGATAGCAAAGAAGGAAACAAATGATGATATATGAAGAAAATTATCTACAAGACAGCAACTGATTGGATATGGGGTGGGGGTGGAGAGAGGTGTTGAGATGGATGATGCATAGTTTGTGAGCCTGGGTGACTATCAGTCAAACAAAAAGCATTATTATTAGTAGGATGGAAGTGAAGAGAGGTGGTGTGGATAGTAAATGGATTATTGCCTAGGCAAAAATCTGAGTGACTGAGTAATTGGTGGTCACAGTGAGGGGTTGAATACCAGTTTGTGGTTTGTAAGACAGAGAGAGGTGGAATGACATCAGATAGTGAAATATAGAGTTAAAGAAGATGGAAGTGTTGTATTGTGATTTATGATAAGAACGTCCCCATATGGATAGGAGCTCTGATTTCAATTGTTTATGGCAAAAAATATCAAGATCTAGTGGTAATAAGTACCTGAAGTCTGGAAAACTTAAATTAAAATTTGACCTTAGATGCTTACTAGCTATGTGACTCTCTGAGGGCAAGTCAGTTAAACTCTGTTTACCTCAGTTCCCCCACTGAAAGGTGAGCAGAAAGGCATCTAATTCATAGGGTTGTCAGGAGGGATTAAATGAAATAATATTTGTAAAGCACTTAGCCACAATGACTGTCACATAATAGGGTATTCTGTCATTTCTTATTTCCCTTTCCTTTCCTTCTTAAGATAAATAATGCTCCGCAGGTAAATATTATATTTAAATATATTTTGGGCTTATGCTTTCACTTTATAAAACACTTAGAGGTTTCTTCAAAACAACTTCCTCGACAGTTTTCATATTTTACTTCTGTTGGTCTTTTTCCCCCCTTTATATATTACTACCTTCTCTGGTGTTCTGGCTGATGTTAGAACAGAAACAAAGAAACATGCATAAGCATTGTTGTAATATACTTAATACCTTTTAAAATTACTTTTAAATAATTAAAATGTATGGTTGAAAATATCCACAAATCAATTATTTGTCTATGATGGACCAAACTAATTATTTGACTTATTTTTCCCATGAGTGAGTAAATTCAGCATTTTTATATTTTATAATATAACCAGAATTTATTATAACATAAAAATACAAAATTTTTTAATGTGAAAATCATGAGTGGAATGAAACAGGTAATATATGCATAAAGTATGCTATAAATTACTATAGAATAATATATGTATTTTTACTACTACTACTACTACTACTACTATTTATTATTATTATTATTCACCTGAGGAACAGCTTGAGAAAATGAAAGGAGTAGGATGTTTATTTTGAAGAAGTGAATCCATAGAGGTGGACTTAGCGCTATCTTAAAATACTTGAAGGGTTGTTTTCTGGAAGGAAATCAACCTTACTCTATATGGTTTCAAAGGCATGACCAAGGACCAGAAATTAGGAGGCAATCATTTTAGTATAAGAAATGACTTTCCAGTGACCTGAGCTATTTGACAAAAACTGAGTAAAGTGACACATACAAAATTCAGGAGGAATGGAAAATTAAGGACAAATAAAATTTGATGTTATCACTTTTTAATAGAGATATTCTAAATAAAAGAATTGTCTAAATGAATTGTATCCCCAAATTTTCAACGCATTTGTAAATGTTATTGAGATAATTTTAATAATCTTTGAGCGATTACAAGTAATACAGGAAACTCCAAAACACACACACACCTGACAACAAATATTGATCTAGCTTTCAAGATAGGGGAAAATAAGTGATTTCAGAAGATACAGTTCAGTAACATATTATTGATGTAAACTTTTAGGGATTATTTAAAATATAGTTTTTAGTATTTGTAAATAAAATGATGATGACTAGAAGAAAAGATGTTATGGTAAACTAGTTTTTGCCAAATTAAACTTTTCTTTCCAATCACAGATAGTTATTTACTTTGGCTAGTCATATTTTTTACAACTTCAACTATTACCCACTGCATCTGGTAAATAGTTTGCATTAAATATTTTAAATTATTCATTAAACATATGTTATTTATCTACAAAACACCTGATAATAATAAGCGCATAGTAGCAATCCAAATATAAATTGCTACAAAAAAAAAAAAAAACATCCAAAATCTGATGTCAGAATGATAGAAGAATACATTTAGGCAAAAGAGCAAGAAAAAGAATTGAGAGTGTTTTGTTATGAAGACTGACTAACCAGATAGATACATTTCTAATAAAATTAATGCCTTTCTCAGATTCAAAAACATAGTAGTTATTGAGAACTTTATTCATTTTTTTCTAAATATGCCATATTACTAAAGGCAAAGCACTTTATAAATTATTTTTTTTAAATTCACAGTGTTTTTAATCTTTCAGATAACTTTTTCTTTGTGCTCAGCTGAAGTAAAGGTAATGAAGAGCATGACCCAGTTGATGAGGAAAGAAAGTGAATGTCAGGAAGAGAAAGAGAGAGAGGGAGGGAGGAAGAAGAGGAGAAAGAGGAGGGTGGAGGAGGAGGAGGAAATAGTATTCAGGCATGTACCTTTGACTAGTGAAAAACAAATTTGTTTTTTGTTTACTGTTGTTCTATTTTGTTTTGTTTTTTCCAGTTTTCAGGGAAATGGCATATATGATACAAAGGCCAGTGACTATCAGAAAGGAAATTAATCAAGACGGATGAGAGAATCTAAAAATAAAATTCTAGTAATTGGTCTAGTTACTAAGGTATCTATAGGTAGTTCTAAACTACTCTTTACTGGGTTTAAACATTTTTAATAACAAACATATTTTTACATTTCTGAAAGGAAATGATCTGGGCCATATAACAACAACATAGATTAACCCTGCAAGAAATTGGTACTAGATGCAACATGATTATTACTAAATCTGTAAAAGTTAGTATCCCGTATAAGATATAATATTTTAACAATTAACACTGGATTAAAAACACTAATGATTTATCATTCAATTGTTTTCGGTCATGTCTGACTGTGAAGCCATTTGATGATTGTTGTTTTTTTCTTTTTTCTTTTATTTTCTTTTATTTTGGGGGGGGGCAAAGGTACTGGAATACTTTGCCATTTCCTTCTCTAGCTAATTGTACAGATGAGGAAACAGAGGTAAACAGGCCTAAGGGACTTGCCCCAGGGTCCACACCCCAAATAAATATCTTCTGAGGCCAGATTTAAGCTCAGGAAGAGAAGTCTTCTTGACTTCAGGCCCAGAACTTTATCTACTGTGCCACCCAAATGTTCCACAATTGATTAGAGAAATGCAAACTAAAACAACTCTGAGGTACCACCTCACACCTGTCATATTGACTAACATGACAGAAAAGGAAAATGATAAATGCTTGGGTGATATAAGAAAATAGGGTATAATAATGCACTTTTAGTGGAGTTGTGAACTAATCCAAACATTCTAGAGAATAATTTGAAATTATGTCCAAAGGGCTATAAAACTATGTATATCCTTTAACCTGACAATACTACTTCTAGATTTGTATCCCCAAAAGATCATTGTAAAGGAGAAAGGACTTATTTGTATAACAACTATTTAGAACAGTTTTCTTTATGATGGCAAAGAATCAGATTTTGAGAGGAGATCTCCATCAAATGGGGACTGGTTGAAAAAGCTGTGGTATATGATATTTTTTTTTTAGTTGTCAACATTTGTTTTTATAATATTTCCAATTTCAAATTTTTCTCCCTCCCTCCCCTCCCTCCCCCCTCCCCTAGACAGCAGGTAATCTGATATAGGTTATATATATATATATGTAAAGTAACATTAAACATATTTCTGCATTAGTCATATTATAAGAGAAGAATTGGAGCAAAAAGGAAAAACCTCAAAAAAGAAAAACAGCACCAAAACCAAAAGAAATAGTATGGTTCAATCAGCATCCATATTCCACAGTTCTTTTTTTCCTGGATTTGGAGATCCTTTTCCATCATGAGTGCTTTGGAACTTTCTTGTACTGTTGTATGGTGAGAAGAATCTAGTTTATTACAGTTGATCAACACATAATGTTGATGATACTGTGTGCAATGTTCTTCTCTGGTTCTCATCTTACTCATCATCAGTTCATGCAAGTCCTTCCCAGGTTTCTCTGAACTCCTCCTGCTCATCATTTCTTATAGCACAATAAAATTCCATTACATTCATATACCACAACTGTTCAGCCATTCCCCAATGATGGACAGCCCTCAATTTCCAATTCCTTGCCACCACAAAAAGAGCAGCTATAACTGTTTTTGTACATGTGGGTCCTTTTCCCCTTTTTAAGCTGTGGTATATGTTATGGATGAATACTACTGTACTATTTTTTAAAAATGAAGAGGCATGGATTCAGGGGGTTGGGGAGGGGTCAGCTAGGTGGCTCAGTGGATAAAGCACTGGCCCTGGATTCAGGAGGACCTGAGTTCAAACTGGCCTCAGACATTTGACACTGTGTTACCCTGGGCAAGTCACTTAACCCTCATTGCCCCCTGAGGGAAAAAAAAAAAATGAAGAGCAGGATGGTTTCATAAAAGCTTGGAACAATTATATGAACTGATGTAATGAGCAGAATGTAAATGATGTAAATGAGCAGAATGAAGAGGGTATTGTACATAGTATATCAACATTGTTTATGATGATCAATTGTGAAAAACGTAGCAGATTAAGACAATTCCAGATCTAAGACTATTCCAAAGGACCCATAGCGAAAAATGCCATCCCACTCCAAATAAAGAGCTTGATAGCCTCTGAGTGCTGATTGAAGCATATTGTTTTTACTCCTTTATTTTTTTTTACTTTTTATGTTTTTGTTTTTACAATGGAGCTAAAATGGAAACTTTAAATGTATAACTGATGTATTGCTTGCCTTCTCAATTGGTTGGGGAAAGACAGAATTTGCAGCCCAAAATTTTAAAAGATGAATGCTTATTTTTTTAATAATATAATTGGAAATATTTAATGAATAAATACAAATATACTTTTAAAAAGAAATATCACTGGAGAATTCTTATATTTGGAAATGTTACTGAATATATCTCTTCCATGAGTCTCAACATATTACAGGATTAAAACATGTCAGGATTAATAGTACATAACACTAGGCTATGGCCCAAAATTGCTTCAGGAAATCTTCCCAAACAACCTCTGCCACTCACATTTTCTTTATTATTGAATTTTTTACTATGTTCTTTTCATATTATTCACAACTTTTCATACCCTCACCACTCCCGCAAATAGTTTGCATTATAATATTTTTAAATTAATCAGCTTTATTTCAACATACTTATGTGATTTATGTACAGAATAACAATTAATTCCTGCAACAGTTTTAGACATATATTTGTGAAATTGTAGAATTGTACAAAAGTATATTCTATATAGCAAATTGATCAATCATTTTAACGAAGGAAATTATGTAAAACAGACAATAAAACTGAAATTGTTTTCCTGGTAATTGTTGCTATTATTAAATTGTCATCATACAAACATTATAAGATTGCTTATCCACCAAAAATTAATTTCATAATGGTTTGGGTACTGTACGAATTAGAACTTTCAATATAGAAAGAAATAATATGTTGTTGCTATTTGATTAGGACTTTTTCCCAGTGTAGATAATCAAAATGAAAAGCTATAAAACCTAAGCTATTTTAAAATAGTATATTTTCCATGGTCCTGAATAGTATAATCTATCTAGCATTAGTTTAATAGACATTTATAAATTAATCAGCTACCATAGTCAGTTCAAATAATCAATATGAGTAAGGGAAATTCCAGAGTGGGGGTGTGTTTATCTATGTTAATTAAATTACTTTGATCTACATTTCATTTTGTGATATGCAGGACATATACTGTGTCTAATTATTTGTCTTAGGTTAATGTCTCCTGTCAGATTAAGCCTATTTTTAGACATGATTGCTAAACTGTTCTCAGTGATTTTTTCAAAAACCAGTGATTGAGGAAAAGTAATGAAACATTGGAAAAGGGCAAATGTTGAACCTGATTTTGAAGAAAGGAAAAAGACTTGTATCCAAAAACTAGTAAGTTTAATTTTGATTCCTGAAAACATTCAAAATCATATTATAAAGAGATGGTTAAAGAATAAATGAAAAAGAAGTAAGGATGACAGACAACATAGTTTTATCAGCAAAAATAATGTTTAGAATCAAGTTGATTTCCGTTTTGATGCATTAGTAGATCAATCAGGAATCAGTGGAATACAATTTTACTAAACTAAACTTTAGCAAAGCATTTCACGAAATATTCCACTCTATCTTTTGATAGAAACATGGCCTAGACAAAGGACATTAGTTGTATTCAGAACTCATGAATACCCAGATCCAAAAAATATTCTCATCAATTTGGAAAAAATAAATATTTTAATGAAATTCTTTGGAGATCTGTACTTTGGACTGTGTTTTTTTATTTGTTTTTTTTTTTCTTGATTGGGTGAATTGGCAAATAGATATATGGCATGTTAATCAAATTTAAAGATGATCCAGTGATTCAGGACTTTAAAAAATCCAGGCAAACAATTCAACTAATATTTACCAAGTAGTCACAAGTTATTAGGTACTGTGGTGATACTAGGGATACAAGAAAGAAACTATCCCTTGCTCTCAGAACTTCAAAGTCTAATTGAAGAAACAATATATAAACAGCTACTGTGTAAGCAAGTTAAATGAAAGATAAACTTGAGGAAGTATCAAAGAGAAAGGACTAAGATTAAGAAGAACTAAAAAAGGCTTATTGCAGAAAGTGGGAACTTTAGTGGAGACTTGAATGAGTAAGAGAAAGTTGCCAATCATGGAGGAGGAAATATAAGAAGACTTCAAAAGTGGGAGAGATGGAAGTTAAGAAGGACTTTAAAAGAAAGTAACTCTTTAAATTTGATTATGAAGGGGATAAGGATATACTGGGGGGAAAGGGCATGATCAGATCAGGGGTTTTGTTTTTTTTGATAGCATTTTATTTTTTTTCCAATTACATGTAAAGATAGATTTCAACATTTATTTTTTTAAGACTTTGAGTTCCAAATTTTTCTCCCTCCTCCCTTCCATCCTCCCCAAACCTTCAAGCATTCTGATACAGGTTATATATTACAAATCATGTTAAATATATTTCCACATTAGTCATGTAGTGAGAAAGGAACCAAAAAAAAAAAAAACAAGAAAGAAGAAACAAAAAAAAGTGAAAATCATATGTTTCAATCTGCATTCAGATTCCTTAGTTGTTCTTTCTGGATGTGGAAAGTATTTCCATCACATGAGTTTTTTAGCATTGTCTTGTATCTTGTATTTCTGAGAAGAGCTAAGTCTATCACAGTCAGTCATCACACAATGTGTTACTGTATACAATGTTCTCCTGGTTTTGCCTTATTTCTTTTAGCATCAGTTAATGGTAAGAATTTCCAGATTTTTCTGAAATCTGCCTGCTCATTGTTTCTTACAGTGAAACATTATTCCATTACATTCATATGCCACAACTTGTTCAGCCATTCCCCAACTGATGGGCATCGCCTTCAATTTCCAATTCTTTACTACCACAAAGAGTAACTATAAATATTTTTGTCCATGTAAGTCCTTTTCCCTTTTTTATGATCTCTCTTGGAATAAAGACCTAATAGTAGTATTGCTGGGTCAAAGGGTATGCACATTTATACCCCTTTTGGAATATTTCCAAATTGCTCTCCCAAAATGGTTTGGATCAGCTTTGTTAGTCATAAAGAAATGCTGATGGTATATGGGAGTTTGTTTTATATCCTGCAACTTTGCTAAAGTTGTTAATTGTGTCAAGTAGTTTTTAAGTTAATTCTTTAGGATTCTCAGAGTATACTATCATATACTCTGCGACAACGGAAAAAGTTTTCTTCTTTCTTTGCCTATTCTAATTCCTTCAATTTTCCTGGTCTTCTCTTATTGCTAAGGCTAATATTTCTACTAAAATATTGAATAATATTAGTGATACTGGACATCCTTTGTTTCACCCCTGATCTTATTGGGAATGCTTCTAACATATCTTCATTACACATAATGCTTTCTGATACTTTTAGATAGATACTGCTTATCATTTTTAGGAAAGCTCCATTTATTCCAGTGTTCTCTAGTGTTTTTAATAGAACTGGGTGTTAATTAAGAAATGGTCAAAGGGTATGAATAGGCAGTTTTCAGATGAAGAAATCAAAGCTATCTATTGCCATATGAAAAAAAATGTTCTAAATCACTATTGATTACAGAAATGCAAATTAAAAACAATTCTGTAGGGTACCACCTCACACTTATCAGATTGGCTAATATGACAAAAATGGATAATGATAAATGTTGGAGAAATGTGGGGAAAATTGGAACACTAATGCACTGTTGGTGGAGCTGTGAACTGATCCAAGTATTCTGAAGAGCAATTTGGAACCATGCCCGAAAGGCTTTAAAACTGTACATACCCTTTGACCAAGCAATACCACTATTAGGAATTTATCCCAAAGAGATTCTCAAAAAGGGAAAAAGGACTCCCATGGACAAAAATATTTATAGTTGCTCTTTGCGGTAGTAAAGAATTGGAAATTGAGGGGATGCCCATCAACTGGGGAATGGCTGAACAAGTTGTGGTATATGGACTATAATGGATACTACTGTGCTATAAGAAACAATGAGCAGGCAGATTTCAGAGGAAAACTGGAAGTACTTACATGGAGTGATATGGAGTGAGATGAGCAGAACCAGTAGAACATTGTACACAGTATCAACAATATTGTGTGATAATCAACTGTGATAGGATTAACTCTTTTCAGTAATACAGT
Source organism: Dromiciops gliroides (assembly GCF_019393635.1). Classification (NCBI taxonomy): domain Eukaryota; kingdom Metazoa; phylum Chordata; class Mammalia; order Microbiotheria; family Microbiotheriidae; genus Dromiciops; species Dromiciops gliroides. The sequence continues at coordinate 369,032,140 of NC_057861.1, read as the reverse complement.
GGTCCAAGATAATTCCAAAGAATTTATGGAAAATGCTGTCCAAATCCAGAAAAAAGAACAGTGAAATCTAGATGCAAATTGAACCTTACTGTTTCTACTTGTTTTTGTTTTTTGAAGTTTTTCCCTTTTGTTCTGATTCTTCTTTCACAACATGACTAATGTAGAAATATGTTTAATGTGGTTGTGTGTGTATGTGTATATATATATATATATATATATATATATATATATATATATATATAACATATATCAGATTGCTTGCTATCTTGGGGAGGGGGGAGAGAGAAAAATTTGGAACTGGAAATCTTATAAAAACAAATGTTGAAAACTATCTCTACATGTAACTAGAAAATAATAAAACACATTTATGAAAAAAACAAAAAAATAGGATTGGGTGCAGTATTTTATCAAAAGCTTTCTCTGCATCTATTAAGACAATCATATAAATTTGGTTAGTTTTGTTATTAATGTGGTCAATTACCCTGATGGTTTTCCTAATATTGAAGCAGCTCTGCATTCTTGGTATAAATTCCACCTAGTCATAGTGTGTTATCCAGGTGATAAATTGTTGTAATCCCTGTGCTAATATTTTATTTAGAATTTTTGCATCAATATTCATTAGGGAAATTGGTATAGAATTTTCTTTCTCTGTTTGGCTCTTCTTAGTTTAGATATCAGCAATATATTTGTCTCATAAAAGGAATTTGGTAGGATTCCTTCTTCACATATTTTTTTCAAATAGTTTGTATAGTACTGAAGTAATTCTTCTTTAAATGTTTGGTAGAATTCACATTTAAATCTAGCCTGGAGATTTTTTCTTAGTAAGTTCATAGTTGGTGTGTTCAATTTATTTGTCTAAAATGGATTTATTTAAGTATTTTATTTCTTTGTTAATCTGGGAAATTTATATTTTTGTAAATATTAATCCATTTAGATTGTCAAATTTACTGGCATACAGTTGGGCAAAATAGCTCCTCATTACAGCTTTAACTTGCCTCTTCATTGGTGGTACTTTCATCCTTTTCATTTTTGATACTTTTCTTCTTCCTGTTTTTAAAATCACATTAACTCAAGGTTTATCTATTCTATTGTTTTTTTCATAAAACCAACTCTTAGTTTTATTGATTAATTCTATACCTTCAGTTTTATTCATTTATCCTTTGATTTTCAGAGTTTTTAATTTGCTGTTTAATTGGGGATTTTTAATTTGTTCTTTTTCTGGCTTCTTAGTTGCCTGCACAATTCACTGATCTCCTCTTTCTCTATTCCATTCATGTAGGCATTTGGAGACATGAAATTTCCCATAAGAATTGCTTTGGCTACATCTCATAAATTTGTGTATGTCGTTGCATTATTGTCATTCTCTTTGATGCGATTATTGCTTGTTTCTATGATTTGTTGTTTGACTCATTCTTTAGGATGAGATTATTTAGTTTCTAACTAATATTTGGTCTCTTTTCCATGACCTTTTATTACATATAATTTTTATTGCATCATGATCTAAAAAGGATGCATTTACTATTTATGCCTTTATGCATTTCACTGTAAAGTGGCCTAGTACATGGTCAGTTATTGTGTAGGTGCCAGGTAATACTGAGAAAAAGGTATATTCCATTCTATCCCTATTCAGTTTTCTCCAGAGGTCTATCACATTTAATTTTGCTAAGATTCTATTCATTTCCTTGACTTCTTTTTTATTTATTTTGTGCTTAGATTTATCTAGTTCTGAGAAGAGGAGGTTGAGATCCCCCACTAGTATACTTTTGTTTCTATTTATTCCTATAACTCATTTCACTTCTCTAAGAATTTAGATGTTATGTAACTTGGTAAAGATATGTTTCATATTAATAGTACTTCAATATATTTGGTAATTTTTAGCAAGATGTAGTTTCCTTCCTTATCTCTTTTACTTTAATCTATTTTTACTTTTCCTTTGTCTGAGATCAGGATTGCTACTGTGCCTTTTTTTTTTTTTTACTTCAGCTGAAGTTTAATATATTCTTCTCCAGCCTCTTACCTTTATTCTGGGTGTATCTCTCTGCTTCAAATATGTTTCTTGTAAACAACATATTGCAGGATTCTGGTTTTTAATCCTCTCTGTTATCAACTTCCATTTTATTGGAGAGTTCAGCACATTCACATTAATTTATGATTTTCATCTGTGTATTTCTTTCTATCTTATTTTTCCCTTTTGTTTATACTTTTCTATCTCCTTTCACTCTTTCCATTTTCAACAATGTTTTGCTTTTGGTCACCATGTCCCTTAATCTGCTCTCCCTTCTATCAGCTCCCACCACCCTTTTCCCTTTTACTTTTGATTTTCCTTCTATCACACCTGACCCTTTTATTTCCCCTTTCCCCTCTTACTTTCCTATAGGGTAAGATAATTTTCTATACCCAATTGAGTCTGAATGTTTTCCCCTCTTTGAAGCAAATCTGATAAGAATAAGTTTGAAATAATCCTTAGATCTCCCTTCTATCCTTCTATCATAATAGGCCTTTTGCGCCCCTTCATCTGATGTAATTTATCCCATTCTGCCTCCACTTTCCTCTACTCTCTGTATAATCCTTTTTGTCACCCCTTAAGGTTTTTTTATCTCATCACATCAAAATCACCTTATTCCCACACCCTCTGTCTATGTATACTCCTTCTATCTGTCTTAATAGATATATAGTTCTCAAAAGTTACAAGTATCTTCTTGTCATGTAGGGATATAAACATCTCATTCTTATTGAATAGCATGTTATTTTTTCTTGTTTAACCCTTTTTAGCTTTTCTTGAATCCTGTGTTTGAAGGTTGGATTTTCTGTTCAGTTCTGGACTTTTCATCAGAAAATCTTTTAAGTCCCCTATTTCATTGAATATCCATATTTTCCCCGAAATGATTAAGATCAGTTTTGATGGGTTGTAGATTCTTAGTTTCAATGCAAGCTTCTTTGCCTTCCAGAATATCATATTCCAAGCCCTCTGATCCTTTAATTCCTTTAATGTTGAAGCTGACAGGTCCTGTGTAATCCTGATTGTGGCTCCATGATATTTAAATTGTTTCTCTCTGGCTGCTTACAGCATTTTCTCCTTCACCTGATAATTCTGGAATGTGGCTACAATATTCAATATACAGTTTTTCTAAAAGTGTTACCTCAAAAAGTAGTAGCTTCCTGCTCACTGTGGGGATTTAAGCAAAATCTAGATGCCTATTGTCATGTGGCTGTAGAATGAATTCCTGTTCAGGTATTGCTTACACTAAATGGCCTCTGAGGCTCCTTCCAAATGTGTTTCTCTAATTCTTTCTGTCACTAATAAGATAGAAATGACCTTATGGTAATTTTCCTTCAACCTTCCTTCATATTTTGGAGGGGGGAAGAAAACTTTAAAATTTTCATCTTCTTACTCTTTCTTGATATATCACCATGACACATCTTAACCTTTCTCCTCAGGTTCAAGCATATTCTTTCTCTACATATATCTACATTTCTAAATGTAGTTTTTATTAAGTTGGAAACAAAATTTTAATATAGAATATGTGATGTGAAATTTTAGGAGATGACTAATTTCAATTTTTAGAGTCTATCAATGAATCACTCTTTCCTTCCTTTTTCCTTCTTTCCTTCCTTCCTTCCTTCCTTCTTTCTTTCCCTCCTTTCCTTTCTTCCTTCTCTCTCTCTCTCTCTCTCTCTCTCTCTCTCTCTCTCTCTCTCTCATCCTTTCTTTCTCCTTTAATACTCACTCATACTCTCGGCCGAGGTTCAGTGATCAGGTCCCAAGCACAATCCCACTGCTGATTTGCACCAAAAATTTATCCTGTTTCATTTCTGACCTGGGCTGGGCCAATTTGCCACTCTCTTGTCAGCCTGATGGTCTCCCATGCTTTTGGGCTTACCATATAGGTTGCAGATATAGTGTGGATACCAAATTAGATTTGACCCTACAGCAGACCCTACAGAACTCTTGGAACTAGGATATTCTACTAGGCTTAATCTTCCTGAAGGCAGGAAGCTTGCTCCACCCAACCCTACTATTTTTAGTTATTATTGCTGTTGCTGTTTTAATTATTTAACCTAATCTATCTCAGAAGGAAAACTTTGGCAAGATGCAGTGATTGTAATGGAAATTTAAACAACCATTTATAGGGTTAGACTATAATGCATCAGTTTAATTGAAATGTAATTTGTAATTCATCCAAAGAACACATTTTTTAAAATCTATTTTCTTTATGTGCCAGTGACATTGGCATACTGATAGAATTATATAAAATAATACTATCATATTGGGTGCATTTGTTCCTTGCTTCAAAACCCATTTTTCATTTGGATATTTATCATTTGCCTTAACTGATCTCCCCTAGAAACTAGTTAATATAAATGTTTCATTATTGATCCATTAGATTATCAATTCATGATGTCTCTTGTGAAGGGTGAGCAGTTATATCTTCCCCTGTTATTAGATTGACTGCTTTGCCACTCAGGAATTTACTACTATATAATGATTAAGCAGTTCACTGTTGCATTATGGAGACTAATGCTAACATGATTAAAATGTAACGTCATTGGTTTAGTATTCACTTCCCTTAACAATCAGCAAAAAGCAGATAGATTTATTTCAGAAATGATTGTTAGCATTCATGATGAGTATATAAATTTGGGTAATAGAGTTTTTTTGTTTGTTTGTTTGGTTGGTATTTTTCCCCACGCTTTGTGGTACAGACACTTCTCCAGGTCTTTAAGTTACAAGGCAATTGATCTTCATTGGTAAAAGTTTTTTCTATACCAAGAGCTCCCTATACCAAGGAAAGTACAAGCCTACTCTCTTCCCACCTCAACCCCCCAAAATATGGTATAAAATCAGGAAAATATATGTACTCAGTTGGATGTAAGACGTTTTTAAATCAACAACTGACCCTCTCCACTGTTTGTTGTGGCTAAAACAAACATATGACACTGAGATTGATAGGTAGCTTGATGTGGTTTTATTCTACAACTATAATAAGGGAATATCTAGCTTGCTCTTTCAGCCAGACATTTTATAGTCTCATTATTTATACAGGCAAGTAAAAATATTGCCTAGTGATACAATATGAGAAGGCTTGAGAGAGGTTTGGAATAACAATGATAAACTAGTGGAACATTTTTGTGTTTACAGTTGTTACAAAAGAATTATAAACCTTCTGAGTACTTGCGCCTACTTGAGCATAGGAAATGGGGAGTAATTTCTAACATAAGCTTGATTTTTGCTAAGTTTGATTCTATACTACCCTATTAGCAACAACTTTCTCAAACTATCATAGCATTAAGTATTTTTTCTCAATTAGGCAATTGTGGTCCTCTCTAACTTTGGCTTGTATTTGTAATCAGACATTTGGCATACTCTGTTGCCTCTATTGAAATTATCTACATGATTATCACAAAGCCTTTCTTCTTTAAACCCATGTCAGAACTTTACTCTGTATCTCTTTATTGCTTCTTTCATCATTCACATACAGATCACTTCTTAAATCTGAAGGTCCACCTCTGATTTCCTTCCTTCTACTCAGTCTTAATCCTTCACTAAATTTCTAATAAGCATATTACCTACCACACTATCCAAATAACAAATAGAACCCCTAGTTGTTTTAATCCAAGTCTCTATGAAACTATATTTCATTTTAAATTTTAGATTAGAACGTTACTGAAAAGAAGTCTGATTATCTTTTTACTATGTGTGTTAAATAGTAGATCATTATCTTCTACACAAAGTTCCTTACCATAATAACACCATAAGCTGTCTCCTTTAATTGCTCTACTTTTTATATATTTTGACTGTATTCTTAATCCTTAGTCAGAATACCTCTAGTTGCTCTTACCAATTGAAACTGCTTTCTATAAAATCTAAATTGTTTTTTTTTTCCTAATTGCCAAATTCGGTAGCCTTTTCTGTATCTTAATTCTTGACTTCTCTGTAGCATCTGACAGCCAACTAACTTCTAGATACTGAATTTTTATGATACTATTCTCCCTTGATTTTCCTCATTCCTGTCTGGCCATTCTTACTTATTCCCCTTTCCTTAATCACTATTCATATCCTGTCCCTAAATGTGGATCTATTCCAAGGTTCTGCCCTGGGATTGTTACTCTGTCTCTCTGTCTCTTTCCTCCTCCCTGCCCTCCAATATCATATTTCATTAGGTTCTACAGGTTAAATTACCATCACTATATAAGTGATTCACAGATTTATACATCTGGTCCTAGATACTCTCCTGATAACCAGTCCCATACAACCAGCTGTTGAATATTTGGTTTCCCATGTGGGCATTTCCTACCCAAAATGTAAAAACCTAAAGTCACTTTCTTTTCCCCAGCCCTTCCCCACTTCTTGCAAACTTTCCTCTTTCTGTTAAGTGTCCCAGTATAATTCTCATTCAAATACTTTAAATTTGTCACAATCCTCAATATCTCATGCTTTTACACACTGCATATGTACTTAGTTGTTAAATTTTCTTCATTTTACCTGCACAAGTCTTAAATTGCCTCCCTTTTCTCTATTTAACCTAATTAAGACCTTGTATCTCTCATCACCAGAATTATTGTATTTGGTCAATTGGTTGATTGGTCATTGTCTTCATTCTTGAAGAGGACCAAAATAACATTGCTATGTTAGTTAGATTCAAGTTACAGTGTACCCAACTGTGGCTGATCAGACCAATATGAGCTTGGAATACTCTACCACAAATAGTCCATGTGAACATTTGAGGTGAATTCTCTAAATGTGCATATCTTACATTTCTCTTGAGCTACTTCAATTCTGCTTTCCTCATAGAGCTCAGAACCTTCTTTGATGAGGGTATGTGATACTATATACTCCTATGCTTGTGCCTCCCATGTCACACAATCAATTTCAAAGTTCTTAAAAGAGATCTTGAAAGTCTCCTTGTATTGCTTCTTCTGACAACCATGTGAGTGGTTGCTTTTTGTAGCTTCTCTATAAAATAGTATTTTAGGTAAGCCAAACTTTGGCATTTGAACAATGTGATTTGCAAACTCTGCAGTAGAGTTTGAATGTGTGACAGTTTAGTTGGAGAAAGGACCTGAGTGACTGATACTTTATCCTGCCAGGAAATCTTCAGAATCTTCCTAAAACAATTAAAATGGAAATAATTCAGTTTCCTGAAATGTCTCTAGTATACTGTTGAGGTTTGACAGGCATAAAATGAGGTCAGTAAAATAGCTCTGTAGACCTTCAATTTGATACTCAATCTAATCCCTCTTCTTTCCCACACTTTCCTTCAGAGCCTCCCAAACACTGAGCTAGCTCTGGTAATACAGGTGTCAAATCCATTATTGATGTGTATATACCTGGGCAGAATACTGCCAAGGTAATTGAACTTATCCATAATATTCAAAATGTGTCCATTTGCTGTAACCAGTCGTTCTACATATGGATAATGTGGTACAGGATTTTGGAGCACCTATGAGGTTTTTTGGATGTTGTTACGCCAAAAATAGTACAAGCAGCTGAGAATTTATACATACTTTGTTGCATCTCAGCTTTAGAGGCTGCATTAAGGTCACAGTTATCTGCAAATAAAAATCATGCACTGGGGCACCTAGGTGGCACAGTGGATAGAGCACTGGCCCTGGATTCAGGAGGACCTGAGTTCAAATCCAGATTCAGACACTTGACACTTACTAGCTGTATGACCCTGGACAAGTCACTTAACCCCAATTGCCTCACCTCCCCCCCAAAAAATCATACACCAACACCCCCTCCACTTTAGTCTTGGTTTGTAGTCTTTTCAAGTTGAATACTTTACCATCAGTGTGGTAGCTGATTTTTATGTCATGTTCGTCCTCATTGAAGGTCTTTGACTACATGGCCAAAGACATGATAATAAGCAGGGAATAAAGTACATAGGCTTGTTTCACTTTATTGGTGACTGGGAAAGAAGAAGAGCTTTATCCATTATCTAGAACTTAGTCAAGCATGCCATCATTAAATTGACATAAAATACTGATGAACCTCTTGAGGCAACAGAATTTTTAGATAATTTTCCATAAGCACTCATGACTGATTGTATCAAAAGCCTTGGTCAGATGAATGAATGTTGTATACACACCTTTGTTCTGCTCCTGGCATTTTTCCTGGCATTATTGGGCATCAAACACCACATAGACAGTTCCTTGTCCTTTTTGAAGTCACACTGGCTCATCTCCTCAGGATCATGTCTATATCACTAATCCATGGGGCTCCATCAGCAATGAGTAGTTGAGATGCACCATATGTCTTTGACCCATAAATAGTTTTCAGGACATCATAAAAACACTTTGGATTGTTACTATTAATATAAAACTGAATTTAATCTTCCATTTTACTGAGACAAGGATCGTGCATCTCTCTTAGATTTATTTGCACTTTACTTTTGATGTAATTAAATGCTGCCTTCTTAAGCACAGATTAAATATCCTGCTAGTAAACCCTGTAGAGTTCTTGTTTTTCATTTAGTAATTTCTGAATTTCCCCTTCATTTTCATCAAACTAGTCAATATTTGTGAGTATTCTGACCTAGGTGAAATGCTGTACACCAAATCTCTAAAAGCTGCCCACTCCTTTTCTGCTCCACTGTTGCCAACTGTGTGTTGGTTTAACTTTCCCTCCGAGTTAGCAATAAACTGTAACTGCATGGAGAAACATTGTAATCTGTTGACATTAAGTATTTTGTTAGTCATCTTGCCTTGGGTCTGCTGCTTGTATTGAATATGAATACTTAGCCTGGAGGGCATAAGTCTGTGATCAGTCCAGCACTCTGTGCCACCCATTGATTTTACCACTCCTACAACCTATCTTTTCTCCTTACAGTGACATAAACTATTAAATGACAATGTTTTCTGTGATGGTGCATCCGTGAAGTTTTATTGCATTTAGGTAAATTATGGATAGTGTTGGTTATGAGGTCATAAGATGCACAAGTCTTTGCTAGTAAGTGACTATTGCTATTGCTTTTTCCAACTCCATTCCTCCCAAGAATTCCCTGCCATGTCTAGTAATCTTTGCCTACTGTAGCCTTAAAGTCATGCAGAATTATAAACTTGTCCTCTTTTGGCACATTGATGATGAGGGTCTCAAGTTCTTCATAAAATTTTCCTTTACCTCATCAGGGCTTGTCATGGTGGGATCATAGTAACTGTTGATGGTGGTATGATGTTTTCCTGCAAATGGCAATCACATTGTCATGGGTCTGCCATTCATTTCTTTTGTTTGTTTGTTTGTTTTTTGTTTTCTGTTTTTGGCGGGGCAATGAGGGTTAAGTGACTTGCCCAGGGTCACACAGCTAATAAGTGGCAAGTGTCTGAGGTCGGATTTGAACTCAAGTCCTCCTGAATCCAGGCCCAGTCCTTTATCCACTGCACCACCTAACTGCCCCCCATTCACATCTTTTGATAGGTATACAAAGTTGTTGATTATATTAGTTTTGATTGCAAAACCTATGCCATTTTAATGGCTCTCCCCTTCATTGTAGCCACTCAAGAAAAAAATGTGTGTCCATCTCTGACTTTGGTAAGCTGTCTTTCATTTGCTGGCTGTGTTTAATTCAGGGGTGCTATTTGAATGCTATACCTGCTGAGTTTTCTTGCAACAAGAGCTGTTTGTCTTTCAGATTTGTATTTTGTCTTGTCTATAAGCGTACACACATTCCATGTACTAGTGGTGAGTTGAAACTTCTTTGCAGGAATTTATGTATATTATTTTTTGGCATCTTGACCTCAGGGCAGGATCCTTGTCTGCCACAGGAAACAGACAAAGGTTGGGTAAACAGACAATTTTAGGGCACCTTTTCTATCCCTTCTCTACACCAGGGGGTGAATGTGGTCCTTAAAAAGCTGCTCAGATACTTAGTTGCTCAAATAAAAAGCTACCATTTTGGTAGGTGAGCTAAACCAGGTTGAGTGTAAAGGGTAATTGAAGGTCTCAAACCCATTGGGGACTTAGGGGGGTGACTGTGATGACTCTGGAAAAAAGAGTGAGGCCAATGACTTCATTTAACTCTGCTTCACTTAAATCCAATTTATTCACAAATTAAGTGTTCATGAATCAAAGATATACTTGCTGCTTTACCACTTGCTTGATGCTACAGGACTTTGAAATAGGTAAAAAATGTCAAAATGGTATGAGTGATATCTTTGATTCATGAACCAAAATGGTTTGCTGAGGTTTGGCCAGTGAATATGATATAAGTTCTTGGAGGTACAGGTGAGAGTTAGGTGGATCAGGAAGACACAGAGATGGAAAACAGCACTGAAAATGGTTTGAGAGCCCTCAATCAGAGGTACTAGTCTTAAACACCCTACACCTCATTATTCTAGTAACCACTCAATTAATTATCCCCTCTCCACTGCTGGTTTCCGATATCTGACTTCCACAGTGGTGCCAAACTAATTTTCCTAAAGAAGAGGTCTATTGGGGCAGCTAGGTGGCACAGTGGATAAAGCACTGGCCCTGGATTCAGGAGGACCTGAGTTCAAAGCCAGCCTCAGACACTTGACACTTACTAGCTGTGTGACTCTGGGCAAGTCACTTAACTCCCATTGCCCCACAAAAAAAAAAAAAGTTCTATATCATGCCTTCTCAACAACTCCAGTTACTCCTTATTGCCCATTAGAATCAATTAAACAGCTTTTTTTGGCTTTTAAAGTCTTTACAACTGCAAGGTTCCAACTTACCTTTACTATACTTTAATATAGAGGGTAAAAAAACAAACTACTCTTCTTGCTGGTTTTGACTTAAAGCATTTTATCTTTAATCTCCATGGATTTGCATCGGCTTAAGTGTACTGCCTCCTCAACCCTGAATCTTAGTATCCCTTATTTCCTTGAGCTCAGCTCAAGTTCAACCTTCTCTATAGAGACTTTCTTGATCTCTAGAGATACTAGTGCTGGACCTCCCCATATTAACTTGTATTTATTCTGTAAATATTTTAGTACTTGTACATCTGAACTCCAGGATGAAATGTAACCTCTTTGAAAACAGTGATTGTTTCATTTTTGCTTTTGTATCCCCAGTTAGTAGCTACCAGCGTATCTGACACATATTAGGCAAGTAACAAATGCTTCTCAATTTTGGGTTGGTTCCTTCATTGTGGATATTCTCTTCAGTGATGCAAATTGAAATTTCTCTATGCTTTCTCATATAGTATTATTGTTGTCCATGTGTCCCATAAATATTCCATGGGGTACCAAGTCAGCAGATTGAATGTTGTCTTCTTCCTTTTTTTTTTTTTATCTTTGGGGATAGCAATGGAGCAGTTGTTCTGTGCATCTCTTTATTGTTAAGTGATTTATTTGCCTACTTCCTTTTCAAGTCATATGAAATCTCTGCAGTGACTTTCATAATCTTTCTCATGTCATTTTGATTAGTATATTAAATCCAAATAAGTCATTTTTTACTCTCTAAGTGTTGTGAGAGACAGTGGGAGAATAGCAGGTCTAGACAATAAATACAGGTGAATATAAAAAATATCGTCTACAGTGTGATCTAAATATGTAATTAACTCTGATACCAAAGCCAGAATTCCAGAAATTAAGAAAGTTGAAGAGAAAGGCAGGAGATTATAATAAGGTTTCCTGAGCAAACGTTTCCATTTTTAAGGGCTAAATTAGTGAGGACATTTTCATGAAACAAATCAGGAAAATAAAGGAAAATTGGATACTCACTTTGTCTGGTGGTAAGAATCAACTTAAAGAAAATCCCTTTTATTGTGGCATGATAATCAATAGGAGAACAGACTAGCTCTACAACTTTTAAGGACTACATATTTTTCTATCACCTCTCACATAATTTGCTATTTGAATTCTTTTGAGATCATGATGTTACGTGACGCCCAGTCATCTAAAATTGCTACATAAGTATTGGAGTTAAAGATACAGACTTATTTAGTGTGAATATCTCTTGAGAACACTGGAAACACTGTGCCATTTCCCAAAAGCAACCCAACCTCATCTCTTCTTCCTTCTCACTGATTTCTGGTATACTTTATTATGTTTCTATAGTACTTCTCTAGGACAAGCATATTAATGGAATAATTTCAGGCCTGTCTGTTCAAGGTCATTCATAGTCTAGGTACTCTTGGTCTTTTATCTACCTTTCTCCTCCTTTCCCCCAGTGTGGTTGTTTAGAACTGACCATTCACATTGTTTTGAATTTTCACCGAGATGGCTCAATAGAGATTCAATGTAGTTAATATGATGCCATATATGGATTTGGAGAAAGTAATCATCAAAAGTAAATTTTCTGCTTTGAAATTTAGAAATCCACTTTCTATAACACAAGTTAAAGCCTTTGATAAACACAGGTATATGTAACATTTCACTTGATATAAATTCTTACCAGATCACTATACAGTTATCTCTTTGTCACATCTGCTATGAAGAAAACTTGGTATGTATGTGATAAAAACCTTCTCTGAGAAGAAATTTTGAGGATTTTAATGCCAATAAATAATATACAGAGTTAAATCTTGTGTCACCTAAAATGCTCTGTTTTATGAACACAAGGAAGGGGTCTACTGGAGAAAATTACTTGGAAAATTGCTCTCATTTTTCATGTAGGATGCTTTTGTCAAAAAGTGGGTATAGTTGCAAGTACCTTCTCAGTCACAATTTTTGGTGTGGTTATTAAAATACAGGTCATGGTGGGTTTTTTTTTTCTTTTTTTTAGTAGTCATTCCCTCGTAACAATATTCTGACAATCAATAGCTAAATGGCATAAAAATGGTGCTGCTTCTAGCATAACTTTAATTTTTTCTCATATGTATACTTGATTAATTCCAAAACATTTTCCTTGACTTCAATTTCCATTAACTCAATCGATTATGAGGTGACTGCTGTATATTAGTTAATTTTCTCTAGAAAATGGAAATAAGGTCAAATAAGGTACATTTTTATTAGATTTTTCTTCCCATATTTGTCAGTACAATTTTGGGGTTTTTTTAATAGGTAAGATAATAACTATCACTTACTGGAGTTGCTTTTTTTTTTTTTGAGTTCACACATAGTAAAGTACAAATGTGGTGGTTCTACTATTGTTACTAACAAGTACAAGTTTTCTTTAAAAACCACTCTCTATCGATTCTATTTTGAAATTTGGGGTGGGGGGGAAGGGAGACTTTTTATCATTTCAGCTACAAAGGTTTCCAAGAATTATATGGTTCTTCTGGTTCCATCATTAAAATTTCTAGAAACTTGTTTTCTTCTCACCTCTTTTTATATTTAATGTAGAAATGTAGTTCATAATCTTTAATTCATCTAGTTGTTGTTGCTTTAATGAGCTTTTACTATAGATCATTGTAACCTTTGACTATCATGTCTCCATTTGACATGGAGATGATTTCTTCCCTAGATAAAGCATGTTTTGCTTTCTTGTTGTGGTGGCTTGTCTATATTGGTTAAACTTCTCTAGGTGTAATACACTCAGAGACATTACTTTGTTCATCTCCTTTTTCAGTCAACAATTTACCCAGATTATATTGATACTTTTATAATTGCATTTAATACCTTCATCTCATCTTTATTATTTCTTCTAATTTGGTGTTTATGAAAGTATCCTAGTACAGTAATGAGATAATAAATTAAATATAGCTCCATAGAGTTACAAAAAAGAGAAGTTTCTAGGAAGGAGATGAGAAATGTAATTCAAAATTAAAAGAGGTGAAAAAATAATCAGGAAAAATGGTGAAGATAATGTGACAAATTGAGTCTTGAGATACAAGCCAAAGTACAAGGGGAAAGGTTGTGTGAAGGATTTACATTGGAAAAAATAATTTACTTGCAGATTTGAATCAAAGAAATAAGAATGAAAAATTTTTATATTAACAAAGCAATATTGTCAAACTAATCAACAGAGAAGGAATTTGAGAAATTACCTTTCATACCTAGGTGTACTCTGTGGAACAAAACCTTTTACATCTTCTGCTCACCTACAAGTATCCCCCACATCCTTACCAGAAACCCAGACATTTACTTATTTTTACCTACTATAAATCAGTCCTCTTGGGTCCTTATATAACACGGTGCTATCATCTAGTGGGATAGTGGAATTTGAGAGGCTCTCCAAAAGTCTAATTTTTTGCCTTCCTCAATGGCTTTCTCCAAACATTGATACTCTTCCTATATTCTCTTCTAAATGGTTAGCATATGCCAATTTTCTTATACTCATCCTAATAATTGGGACCCCATGACAGTTGATTTTATTTATTTATTATTTCTAAAATCATAAAAGTATTTTATTATTTTCTAGTTACATGTAGAGATAGTTTTCAACATTTGTTTTTATAAGATTTCTAGTTCCAAATTTTTCTCCCTCCCTCCCTCCTCCCTAAGACAGCAAGCAATCAGATATAGGTTGTAAATACACACACACACACACACACACATATATATATATACACACAATCACATTAAACATATTTCTGCAATAATCAAACTGTGAAAGAAGAATCAGAACAAAAGGGAAAAACCTCAACAAAGAAAAACAAAAAAAGTATAAATAGTATGGTTCAGTTTGCATATAGATTCCACAGTTATTTTTTCTGGATTTGGAGAGCATTTTCCATCATAAGTCCTTTGGAACCATCTTGGACCATTGTATTGCTGAGAAGAGTAAAGGAAATCACAGTTGATCAAAACATAATGTTTTGGAATACTATTGTGCTATATATAAGAAACGACAAGCAGGATGCTTTCAGAACATCCTAGAAGGACTTAGATGAACTGATATAAAGTGAAATGAGCAGAACCAGAAGAACTTTGAACACAGTAACACTAACATTGTGCAATGATCCACTGTGAATGACTTAGCTATTCTCAGCAATACAATAATCCAAGGCAATTCTGATGGACTTATGATAAAAAATGCTATCTACCTCCAGAGAAAGAACTGATAGAATATGAATGTAGACTGAAACATACTTTTTTTTTACTTTTTTTTCTGTTTTTTTTTTTTTTATAACATGACTAATATGTTTTGCACGACTGTCATTTGAAACCTATATCAAACCACTTTCCTTCTCAAGAAGGGGAAGGGGAAGGAGGAAGAAAATTTGGGAACTCAAAATTTAAAAAGAAAACTGAATATTAATATTGTT
The DNA here is from genome assembly GCF_019393635.1 of Dromiciops gliroides. Taxonomy (NCBI): domain Eukaryota; kingdom Metazoa; phylum Chordata; class Mammalia; order Microbiotheria; family Microbiotheriidae; genus Dromiciops; species Dromiciops gliroides. Next base: position 369,017,030 of record NC_057861.1, on the reverse strand, counting down.
TTTACCTATAATTTGAAGAAAATAAAATATTTGAAACCCTTAAAAAGCCACAATTTATTGATACTATATACAGTGTTCTCCTGGTTCTGCTCATCTCACTCAGCATCAGTTCATATAAGTACTTCCAGGTTTCTCTGAAATCTGCCTGCTCATCATTTCTTACAGCATGATAGTATTCCATTACATTCATATTCTATAACTTCTTCATGACTATTGTTTTTAAGACATTAATTTATAAATCCCTTTCCCCCATCTTCAATTCACTCTTTCCTCATGCCATTCTGCCTCAAATTTACCTCTCAAATGTCCCACTTTTTATCTGCCTGACCCTTGCACTGTGCTGTCTGAAATGCTTGCTTAATAATTAATATAATTCCTTTGATTCTTATTTCTGTGTTCATACTTTCTTGTCCAGATTTCTTCAACTTTCCCAGAACACTTCTTACCTAAGAAGTTCCCTCTTCCACTTTAGTGACTCATCTTATTAATGGTTCCTCCTAGAGCCTCCATTTTGAAAAAGTTCTCAGGCCAGCTGTGCTCACTTTCTTCACTCCTAAACTTCTAAACTTCTCCATCATGCCTACACCAGACTATTTCCCCACCACCCACAATTGCAATATTAGTTTCTTGAGGTAAAGGTCCATTTTTATTTTTGCTATCATGTATATTCCCAGTATTTAGGCAGTTCCTGAAACACAGTAAGTACTTAATAAATCCTTTTTGACTAGTTGACTTCTAAGCTTCACAAAGACATGACTCCCTTTAAATTACAGTGCTTCTCTCACCACCCTTTCCAGTAATGACAAAATTTCCCTTCTATTCTCTCACTGACTATAGTAGGAAACAGAAACATTTTGTTTCCTATTGCTGCTTCTAGCCTCTTCTTCTCCCACCTACATTAAGCAACTTCTCTTCTGGTGAGATTCAGACTGTCCAAATTTATGACCCAAGATAATGATGTTTGTTATCTATCAACACTCAGGGCATTTTCCTTCATTGTTCAAAGTGTTAAGTGCTTGAGTACAGCTATTTGGAGGGCATCTAGGTGGCACAGTGGTAGGGCACTCCCAGGGTTTAACCCCAATTTAACTCAATTTCATCTATTCAATTCCTGTGGCCTTTTCCTCCATTTCACTTCCCTTCCACACTGAGGTCATATGTTCATCTTGCCATGTCCCACAAGATCCTTGTTCCAAATTCCAAGATTCCTTCATTTGATCATAATCTTTTTTTATAATTCTATGTTTCCTTATGGCTTATAACCTCTAAACCTGTGCTTCTTCCTCAAAGTGACCACTATTTCATTATACTAAGTTTTCTTTCCAAACCCCAAACCACTGTACCTGCTATATTCTCTTTCCTTCTCTTTAAAAACTCTTTGTTGAATCAACCTAAATATATACAATCCTATGTACTTGAATACTTTTATCCTTGCCATATGTCCAATCATATCTCATCAAATCTCATCCATGAATTACATTATTTGTCTCCTTTATTCCTATTAACATAGTGCTGAAGAGAACTGAAAGAAATAATGCAATCTGTGGTTCACTACAAATTTGTGTTAGTTTATATCAACTGGGCCTTCAACTACATTAAAGAAATCATTCTACTCTAATATTGTACTCCTTTTGACAATGTATGTTGCAAGCATTCTCATCTATCTCAACCCACCTACGGTACCTTTTCCTGAACTATCTCAGATGAGAACCTTGCTTCACATTTCACAGAAAAAAATAAAGACCAATCAGCAAGTCCTTCCCCCTTTGTATCATATCATTCAGATACCTTCCCCCACTACCTCTTTCTTCATTTGGGTTTTTAATTAAGAGTTAGGCCTTCTCTTTGTGAAAACAAGTACCTCTGCATATTCCCTTCATCCAATCCTTTCCGAACATCTCCAGTATTACCCTCATTGTTTTAGCAATAATCTGTCCTTATCTACCAGCTCCTCTTCCTGCTATCTAAAAATGTGTCCATGTTTCAGCCATTCTTAAAAAAATTCTCACTACATCCTAACCCCCGCCTGAACCCCAGCTATCATTCTGTATCTCTTTTTCCCTTTCTGTATAAATTCCTTGAGAAAGTAGCCTAGACTCAGTGCCTCTACTTTACTTTCTCTCACTTTCTGCAATCTGGCTTTTGTACTTATCCAACTAAAACTTTTCTCCAAGAGTGACCAAATAAGCAATGTACACATCTATCAATGAAAACAAATAAATCTTGTATAGAACTCAGTGACAGAAACTAAGAAGGAATCATTTTTGGGAAGGTGTGTAGTGAGGAAAAAAGTGAATATTACTCAAATGACAATACTGTAGCCTCCGCAATTATAACATGATTCATCTGAAATGTTTTGTAAGCTTAAGCAGAAGAGAATAGGGTATTAGATTAGATATCAGACACATCTTAATAATAACATTATGAAGGCCAATTTGTTTTTATTAATATATTCTTTTATATATTCTTCTTATAATATGTATATCATTCATCTATAATCCAAACAGAATACATATGCAAGCTTATTACTTCTTCAAAATGTATTAATAGCTTCTCAACATTTTGTTGCAATATTATTAATAGAATTAATGTTTATTTATATTTAGATGTTCAAGATTTTTTTTAAAAAAACTATACAAAAAAAAGAATTAAAAACTCAATTGCTTTGTCATATCTATTTTTATAACTATATGTCAATCCTCTCAGCCAGAGGTCAGAAAACTAGAGCCAATGTGAATGTTTATCTTGAGAATCACCAATAATTACGTGTAGTTCTCATTTTTAAGTAGCAACCTAAATTTTAAAAGTTAAGGCTATTTTTTTAATGTGTGAAAAGAGGAAAATGTCTAATGCAACACTGAATATGTTTGTATGGGTCACATAAAAGTAATAAATGTTGACAAATTCCATTCAAAATTAGCTAAAAATAGAAAACATGTTTTATTTTTCCATGCTTTTATCACTTAGTATAAACAGGTGAGATTCTGGCCTGTTTTGTATACTTTGTATCTTCCACACTTAGTTGAAATAAACTGAACAACGTTTTGGAAAAGAAATCTCTAAAGTCTATTTAACCTGCAGGAGCTCTAAAGTGAACAACATAATAAAAAAGTAGAATGAAGAGTCTCTATTTTTATCCTGCTAGCTGGAAAGAAGCACCAAACCAAATTCATTTTAGTACTTTCATCATATACAACAGTAAACAATTGTATGTGTCAATATTTACTCAGATATGGTCAACTGTTCTAGGTATGAATTCCCAATTACCTGATAACAATTTATTGTAGACTACCCATCCAGAGTTAACGTGTACCCTGAAAGACAGGAAAGGAGGAAAATGTGATATTGTTTTTATTTTTAATAGTTATATACCTTAAGGGAAAAATCAGTAGTTTGAGGGACCTGGGGGATTGTGGGACACAAGGATGGTCTTTTAAAAATACAATTATAATCTATCTCATCTCTAGCCCTTACTAACAGAAAAGAGATAATAAATATGAGAAATAAGACATGTCATTTATCTCCTCATACTGTTGTCTATATGTAGTAATAGCATCCATTTCTCATTTCCTTTTAACTTGCTTTAGCTGATTTCATGAATACCTTAATTTGCACAAACCTGCCACCCTCTCTCTGACTGACTCTCTCTCTCTCTCTCTCTCTTTCTCTGCAATGTAACTATGAAAGATGCTTTTATCTGTTTGAATTGTGCCATAAGGCTCAAGTGATCCCTATTATCTTTAGGATGCACTACCAATTTCATCACCTTGAATGTCTTACCCTACTGCTGAAGTTTCTGGAGCATGCAAACAGTGCACTTCTGGGTGGCAGTGGGAGTTTTCTTCTAACAAATTAATTTAGCAGAAAATTGTTCACCACTAGCAGTACCAGCCTTATTAAGGTCTTTTCTTAAGCAGAGAAAAGGTTTTGAGAATATGTAAAAGGCAGGCTGAAAATTTGACACTTGATCATAGAAAATGGAAGACTGCATCAAATTAGTTAATCTAGAACAATGTCCGAGCTGTCCTCATGTTAAATTATTGTTAGTCTTATTCAGTCTTTTAATATCTCATTAGTTTGTCATCAACATTTATTGAGTGCCCTTGATTCCTCATTCAAGGAAGCTGAGTCCTTGTAAACCACTTAGTTTGCTACAGAGGAAAACTGTCTCATAACCACAACTATCCATTTCACAGTGTCACCAGATTGATTGAATAAGAGGGTGGGTGACAGTGCAAGAACATCACATATGTGTATGAACACCTTTAAGCATACATATATATTTATGTACACATATAAATATGTATGCATGTATGCATATGGATATATGATGGCAAATAGAGCTATTCTGTGTGTGTATGGAAAAGCACATCATTGTTGACTATTCTTTGAGCACAGAATATGTTTCTCGTACCGAAAGTCATAGGGAAAAAGTAAAAATACTCTGTCACAATATATGCAGAATAAATAAATGATGTTTCAAAATGTCTAGTGCAGTTTTATACTTAAAACTGGACCAAGGATTTTTGGGGAGACAGCATGGAGCACCACCCCCATAAAATAAAATATGCTGTGACTTATGGAAGTAGCCAATTCATATACACAATTTCTAGGAGTTGTAAGAAATGTTGAAATGAAAAGGGTCAGTTTTCAAAAAAGACAAGAATAAATATTAATGAAAAGTTGAAATTTTAGGATTCTGAGTAGCAATTTTTACATAAAAAAATTGGAAGTGAACATGTTGCATTTTAAAGATGTGATCAGGTCCCATGTCTGAAGTGAAATTTGATTCAAAGTCAGAGAGCAATGGGAGATGAGGGCAGTGGGGTGAAAGAAAGCAATTGGTAGAAAATCTTGAAACAAATTGGTACTAGTTTAAATTTGACAGAAGGAATTGAGAAGGTATAAGATGTATAAAGTAGAGCCATGGTCAAAGTGAAACCTTAAGAAAGGTGATCCCCGCATATTACGGAAATATGGTTTATAAGGCATTTTGACTAAAAACATGGAGGCCAGCAAGGAGGGCAATCAGTCCCTGCACCTAAGCAGTGGCTGTGGATAGCTTTAGGAAAGACAAATAAGAGAAATGATGTAGAAAGACAATCATGAAGAAATGCTGATGAACAAGAGAGTGAAATAATGACAGAAATTAAAGATAGCGCACTAGTTATACCATTGATACCTGCAAAAAATCAGAACAGTATTTAATTATGATGTGTAGTTGTAAAATGTCTCATTAGATTGGGACATATAAAGTTCATTTTTGAGATACTCAAAGTCTCCTGCATAATAAAGATCCATGGTATGGTGGAGAAGAACCACATTGAATTCAAAAGCATCAATACCAAGTCAAACTACAATTAAACTTCATCTATTGCCTTTGGAACTTGTCTACCAAATGTTATTTAATGAAGCAACTTATATATCAAATTATTTTGTATAATTAATAAGTACATCATCCAGATGTATTTAGGGGAAACAAATGAAGCATTTTTTCCCAATTAGACCCTATTTTAGTCATGCTATCCTTTTACTAATTACCTTGGATAGAATATTTGTGGGTGTGTATATATGTGTGTATGTAAATATATGCATATGTGTATAGATATAGATCTATACACATATAGAGATATGTATTGATATGTATATGTGTGTGAATGCCATTAAAAGCCCTGCAGTAAGAGTAGTCTTGAAATGAAAAAGTATCACCATTCTTTATTCAGTGCTTACTTTGGGAAAAATAGAAATAGCAGATTTATTGGCTAATTATTAAGTACTCTAGATGCTTCTTGCAAATTAAAATTATGCAAGAAAGACCTCTTTCTGTAAAAGATTCATTGATTCATTGAATATTTATTTAATACTTTTCAAGTGCAGAACAATTGGTTGAATGTGATGGGGATATAAAGTTTCTGTGATATACCTTCCAGGCTTTCATGTAACTTAGAGTCTAGAAATGGTGATAAAATGAAGGTACAGAAAATGAGTGCATAGTGTTACAAGAAAAGTATATTAAAATATTGCAAAGCAAAATGTGACAGGAAGTGCATGTAAGATGGTCATTAATGCCTGAGAGAATTAAGACAAAGCTTCATAGCAAAGGGGGCATCGGAGTTAGACTGTGAAATGATGAGTAATGATTCAAACAGTAGAAAGGAGACAATTGTAGATCTTGGAGGAAATTCATAGTATATAATATAACCTGTTTTGTAGCTAAAGACAAGACTACATATAAATAGTTATTTCTTCTTCAGTGTTTGGAAACATTAACTAAGATAAAAATGAACATGAAATTCCATATCATTGATATTCTATGTATTTTTTAGTTGCTTTCAGTTGGAATTTCAAGAATAACTGTTCAGTCAATCTGTCTTTCTATTTACATTTTGCCTAGGCTAATATTAAAATTATTTTTTGATGCAAAGCTTACATATCAAAGAGGTAAAGGAGAAATGTTGCAGAAACATCCTGCATGGTTGAAGGAAGGAAGATAAGATGAAAATCTTTCCTTGGTTAATCCACAGGTAAATTCTTTGGATAATTGAAGTTATTTTTTCCTGGTTATCTCTGAAGAGATTGAAGTGAGTTTTAGTCTATCTGCCAAGATTTCTTAGAGTCATAGGCAAGAGTTAGGTGAAAGGTGAACACCAAAGTTAGATGAACAGCCCTAAAAACAGCTTAGCAATTTCTCACACAAGAGGTGCTAGCCTTCTCTGAACACCCTATACACCACAAACCAGGTTAAGAGTAATCAACAGGTCTCAAAGTGATAGGTGAGTTAGAGGAATGTCCACCTCAAGAAGGAAAAGATTGTCCCTGGTGGGATTGGTGGATGAGAGCTATTTGTTGCAGTGGCCATAAAGGCAGCTGAAGCAGGCAGTGTGACATTCTTTGAGCTTGGTAAGACATTTAAGATGCCAGGATAATCCAGTACATCTGGGACCATTGCGAGTCATCTTAATTTTTATCATGTTACTGGACTTAGATGAATTAGGAAGAGAGAATGGGCCTGATGACTTTTTCACCATGCTGCATCACAAATCTATTTCACTCAAGTCAAGACATTTCCCTGCCATCATTCACTGGTCCTCCTCTAAAACAAAGAACAGGAATGAGTTGAGAAGGGATCAGAGAGTTTGGGAAAATGGCATTTTTTCCAAGAAATAGCACTATGTAACACTATTAAGAATTTATTAGTTACTCTTTGCCTCAGGCAAATGTTTTATATGATATATCCTAACACATTTTTCCTTCCCTATCTTCACCCCTCTATCCTTCACTCTCTACCCTTGCCATTGTATGCTGGTGAGAATTAGAGAAGATGGGGTAGGGGAATATTTAATTTGTCAGATCTACAAACCCACAAAATAAGATTAAATGACACCAGGGATGTTGAAATTCACCTCAAGTAGTAATAATGGGAGACCAGTTTTGAATAAATACAAATTAGTAGAATGAAGAAGAAATTATAGTTTACACAGTGGGTGGTACAATAATATAACTCACTCAGCATTGATTATAATGGAAATGAATTTCTTAAAGTTCATTTTAAATTTAAAATATTTAATTTCCATTTATTTATTTATTTATTCATTCATTCATCTATCTTTTTGTTTATTTATCTATTTCTCTCTATATATTTATTTTTTGCAGGGCAATGCGGGTTAAGTGACTCCAGGGTCACACAAGTAGGAAGTATCAGGTGTCTGAGGCCACATTTAAACTCAGGCTCTCCTGAGTCCAGGGCCAGTGCTTTATCCACTGTGCCACCAAGCTGCCCCTCCCCTTACAGTTCATTTTAAAAATTCTCCTCAAAATGCTTTCCCATACAGAAGTTCATTTGGTCCTTTCCAGAAATCTCTAACGATCTAAATATAAAGAGTTTTAAAATTTATATATTTTAATCTGAACCTTTCACTTGCTTAATTAACTCCTTAATAAGTCCAAAGTACACACCAGAGTGTGAGAGACACATGATTGCTAAAGGAAACTGAGATATGTGGGGCTAAATCCTTAACTTCTTAAGTTCAAATTTGTCGAATTGCAACCGTATCACCTTCTTCCTCCTTCAAAACATCCCATGTTACAAAATCAGACTGATGTACTGCCTGACTCTTTTGGTCTGTTCTGAGAATCTTAGAAAATTCATTCATTCAGATAGTTTAGTATTCAGTGTTATAGAAGTATATATTCAAAACAAAGGTAGAAGTTTATGTAAGTGGATAGACAAAAGAAGGGTTCCTATTTTCTCTCAAAGAGTAGTTAATGTTTGACTGGCATGGTCTGAGAGTGCTCATTTTGCTTTGGATACTTACAAATGCAGATTCTCTAGATGAAGTGAAGAGTCAAACTGATCCATGAACATTAGGATAAATTTACAGAGCATAACATGAAGTGAAGATATGGAAATCATCCAGTGAATTTAATCAATGTAGACAGCTAAATGAGAAAATGCACATTCCAAAATAGGCACATCAAATTAGCCAGATAATTGTTAAACCTCCACTTCATCCTGCACAGACTTAACCAATCTTAATTAAAAATGTACTTTTCTAAAAAATAAATTAAAAGATGTACTTTTCTTATATCTAGAGTTATAGTGGGGTATATTTATCATGTATATTTTCTATAGAATCTGACACTAATAATTTTGTTTACAGGAGACCAAGAATTAGTCTGATTCCTAGCTTATTTAACCACATTTCATATTACAAAGGACATCCTTTTTTTAAAGTAAAATAAAATATAGTTTTGCATAAATTAAAAATAAATACTCTACAAATTATAAAAATAAGTTTTCTCAAGATTTCCAATTACATTTCTCATTATATTCATCATAAAGCTTCAAGATATCAAGGCGAGAAAAATACTTTGTTTTTTAAGTTGCATTAATCCTCAATAGGAGTATTTATTATGTGAGATAGAGGAATAGCCTCAGAGTCAGGAAGATCTGGGTTCAAGACTTGCTTCTGACACATACTATCTGTGAGGCTCTGGGCAAGTCACTAATGGCCTCATTGTGGTAAGAGATTCTCATCAATTGTAAGTTTTAGGGTACTAAATGATCTGTAAGTTAGAATGAGGTATTAGACCAAGAGTTCCCTATATCAATGAATACAAGATCTGGACCACATATATGCACACAATCTAGTGATCATTTTATTTTATAACAGGTCCCATACACTCTCCCCATCACCATCACATAAAAATAACTTATAATAAGTTGCTTAAAAACTTTATAAAAGTGTGTACTATGAAAACTGTTCCAATTGCAACTTTAGATCAAACTATAATTAGTGTGGTCCTTCTAGAGTAATAGGAAGTGAATGGTTAACTCCTCAAGCTTATGGTACTCTGTTGATATACTTGGCCATTATCCTGCAAATTAAAGTTATTATTTCAGTTAATCTTATTTGCCTCTTTAGGTTTCTTTAAGTATATGAACATATTCTAAAGGTGATAACGTTGTTTATTATGGTTATTTCCTCAATTTCTTGTCCTTGTGTTATTGCCATAGACAGCCGTTCTAATATTCTGTCAAATAGAAATAGTGACAAATGTCATCCTTGTTTCACTCCTGAATTCATTAGAAATGATTCTATTTCATTACATTACAAATAATAATCACAATCAATACAATGAGCATTTACAATTCCAGATGACCAAAAATAAAACTTATTATCCATAACAAAGATGTGATAGATTTATGGTGTGGAAGTAGATTTATTTTTTGTGTACAACCATTAGAGAATTTGTTACACTTGACTGTGTACATCTCTTCCAAGAAATTTAATTATTTTCTTTTTTTTAATCAGGTAGGGGGTAGAAGAGAAAATAGATTTCTGCAATTTCTTTGTTTGTTTTGCTTTGTTTTACAGGGCAGTGAGGGTTAAGTGACTTGCCCAGGGTCACACAGCTAGTTAAGTGTCAAGTGTCTGAGACTGAATTTGAACTCAGATCCTCCTGAATCCAAGGCCAGTGCTTTATCCACTGTGCCACCTAGCTGCCACCCATCTGAATTTTTTTTTTTTTTTTGCTGGGCAATGGGGGTTAAGTGACTTGCCCAGGGTCACACAGCTAGTAAGTCAAGTGTCTGAGGCCGGATTTTGAACTCAGGTACTCCTGAATCCAAGGCCTGTTCTTTATCCACTGCGCCACCTAGCCGCCCTGAAATTTTTTTAAAAGAGGTGGTGGGGTGGTACAAATGCAATGATGCGTAATACAGGCCATTGTATTATTAGTTTTACTAAACTGTTTTACTTTATAACAAAAGCCCTCTCATGAAGGGCTCATGCAACCAACCAGTCAATAAACAGATCATTATTAAGCATGTAATATATGGGTTAGGCGCTGTGCTTCATGAGGTCTTAAAAGACACTTCTTGCCCAACTCCTTATCATTAATATGGTGTAGCCTACTTACACCTACCATATATTTTACATTGCTCTTTGGTCTATTTATGATTTTGACTCTTTTGATATCAGTGTTCTACCTTTCTCAACCATTTAACAACAATTGAGGAAATATTTCTATTAAATAGATGAACTGGATTTGCAGGAAACAGTTTGGTTGCAGTGAAGGTGCTCTACAGTTTCCTAAATGAGTTTTTGCCTGCTCTTTACTTCCTATTTAATTTTGGGTCCAGTTCATTTTACTTTTGCATAGCTTTTCCAATACATAACTAACTCAACTTTTCTTCCCATTCTACTGCATATCATATTGTGAGTAATTCTCATTTTTCATCCATTTTACTTTTCTTGTGTGGATTGCCAAGTGTGATATAATTGGAAAAACCTGAGCTAATTGCTAAACACAAAATTATTAAATGAGTTTTATTATAAAGATAATAATAATAGCTAACATTTATTTATCACTACTGTGTGCTAGACACTGTGTTAAATGCTTTTCAAATATTAGGTGCTATTATTATCCACATTTTACAGATGAGGAAACTAAGGCAAACAGTAATTAAGTAACTTTTCCAAGTCCCAGGCATCTAAAAATGGATTTAAATATAAGTCTTCCTGACTCTAGGCACAGAATTCTATCCACTTGTATTGCCTAGCTGCCTAAATTTTATATAAATCATCTTGCTTATGTTAGTTGTCAGGATTTGGTATAGGATTTTATGATTAAAATAACATGGGGGCAGCTAGGCAGCACAGGGGGAAGCTAGGCAGCACAGTGGATAGAGCACCAGCCCTGGAGTCAGGAGTACCTGGGTTCAAATCTGGCCTCAGACACTTAACACTTACTAGCTGTGTGACCCTGGGCAAGTCACTTAACCCCAATTGCCTCACTTTAAAAACAACAACAACAACAACAACAAAATAACATGTGGGTATTCTTTCTACATTATGCTCAATGTGTTTATGTAAAGACAAAATCATTACCTGAATTGTTTAGATGGTTTTTTAATGCAGGATTTGAATCACTTAAAGTAAGGCATTTCAACATTCCTAGATGTCATCTTAAGATATCAACACATTTTTGCCCTTCAAAGTGTCTGCCATTGATCACAAAGTGCTATGCTGAGATATAACATGTGTATTTCAGTACCTCTTGGTGGAAATAAAAATTAAAGTTTAAAATATTGAGCTTGTTAATCATTATTCAAGTAGCGATGCCACAGTAATCCAAGTGGAAGAGAGTGAAGAAGCAAAGCTCTTCTAACATTAAAGTGGTTATTGATTGAAAGTTAATGCTTGGTGTCTAAAAACTACTTTTCTTTCATCTAATAATCAAATAAGTACAGGATTCAATGAGTGCACTGTTTTGGTAGATGGTCATTTTAATCAATATTTGTATTGATCGCTTAAAATTATGTCTATAGATATTAAGCAGATGTTTATTTTATTATTTTGTGGCTTCCTTTTACTGAAATAATCATAAGTGTTATGTTTTGAAAAAAAGAAAAAAGTAAGTTGGATATATATATATAAGTTTATAAATCACATGTACTGTATGCACATGCACATAATAATGCAGAATGTATTTTATTTTTACTTTTAAAGTACCTAAAATAGAGAATTTCACTAAGGAAATGAGAGATTAATTAGAAAAAATAAAGTAGAAACATCGCCTCCCTCAATACCTGAGTGAGGGTGCATAATATCTTCTATATCATCTTGGGACTAGGCTCAAAATGTAGTTTATATCCTGAATAGTATTTATCCAACCAAGTCTATGTCCAAAGTTGGCATCTATGCCAAATGAATCCATCTCTTTTACTGCTGGGCTAGGTTCAGGAGGTCACTTCTTGGCCCTTTGAACACAAAGGCACCTGTTGGTTTTAAAATGCAGGTTGGAATTCAAGGTCCTAAAAGCCTCTTCCAGAACTCTTATACCCAAGGTGGCAAAAGTGCTTCTTCCTTCAATTAGAACTGAAAAGATCAAATGCAAAGGCTAATGACCAAGGCCCATTTCTCAGGAGTCAAAAGACCACAGTGGGCAGTAAACCCCAAAGCCTTTTTTCTTATAATATGGTTTCTCACTGTACCCCACTATCAAAAAGAGTGACTTGAGATCTCCCAAGAATAACTGAGGGAAAAGACGAAAATAACTGATGCTTTTTGAAAATGATGGTTCTGTCTATTCAGTTAATTGAAGACATTTTCTCCATGCCATGTTATTAGACAGAACAAGTTACAAAGCATCTATGAATATTCCATATTCTTGTGAAAGAACTTTTCTTGCAGGAAAAAAATAATTGTCCTGAAAACAAGCTCCTACCATGTGGAGAGGACTACACCAGACTCTCATTACTCACATTATTAAAATAACTATTTAGTGGTCTACTGATCATGAATAGCAAGCAAGACCTAAAAGAGAAGACGTTTGCCATACTTGCTAGTGATTGTCCAGCAACAGTGAATGTCCTGTGTGTAGTCTGAAAGGGAAAAAATCACATAAACAATGTTTCTGTTTATGAATAAAAAACCACCTTGGTTAAATTTCATATGATAGAGACAAACTCATTTCCCCAATCCCCCCCCACACCACCAAAAAAAAAAATCACAGGATGAACAACTAAGAAAATAACTGAAAAATTCAAATTAACTATTTTTAAAAAAAATTAACCTCTTCAATGGTAAAGTCTCTCTCTAATCTTTCTTTGTGTTCCCCTACTACTGTTTTAGTGCAGTATTGCCCTAATAGTGGGCACACTTGCATGTATACATAAAAACACACACACACACACATCTTCCTGACTCCAAATCCACTGCTCTTACCAACTGTACCACCTCACTGCATGTATTTCAATTCAAGAAAAGCAATGTTAATAAACATTAAACAATGTGAAAATGAAAGTGTACTATGTTTCTTAACATAAATATCATAATTTTAAGTTATGTCTCAATAAATTGGAAGCCATTAATGTCTGAGTAGAATTAAAATATAAGAAATGGGGATTGGGAAGGAAATAACTAATTCTTTAAGACCTAACTCTGAATGATAAGATTTCTTGTTATTCAGTTGTTTTTCAGCTGTGTCTGACTCTTTGTGACCCCATTTGGGGTTTTCTTAGCAAAGATACTGGGGTGATTTACCATTTCTTTCTTCAGCTCATTTGACAGATGAGGAAACAGAAGCAAACAAGGTTAAGTGACTTGTCCAGGGTCACATAGCTTGTATCTAAGGCCAGATTTGAACTGAGGAAATTGAGACTTTCTGACTTCAGGCCCAGCACACTATAACATCTCTGTCTCTGTCTCTCTCTCTCTCTGTCTACCTGTCTGTCTGTCTGTCTGTCTGTCTGTCTGTCTGTCTGTCTCTCTCTCTCTCTCTCTCTCTCTCTCTCTCTCTCTCTCTCTGTCTCTCTCTCTCACTCACCCCCCCCACACACACACACACACATACACACAGTAAACTTCCAGAGATTCTTCAGTGGACTAGCTTAGCCACTTTGCTTTGGAACTTTCACCATGGAGTTCTACTATCCTCACCGGTAATGGCAAGAATAAGAATTTACTTAATCCACTATGTTAGCCACATACACTAAACTCTGGCTATTTCCCTGTCATATGCTACTTCCTTCTTTCAACTAGATGTTCCAAGACAATGAGCTAGAAGAGCTTCACCGCTCAAGTTTGGAACTCTCCTTCTGGGGGTGTTCTCTCTGAATTGAAGAGTGTTAGTGCAAACTCTCATGACTGGCTCTATCTAACTGACCCCACACCTGAAATATGAGAACACATTTCACCCAGGTTACCTTCCTCCTGCATGCTTGCCCCCAATCCATCCTCTTACTTTGTTCTGGGAACAGTAATCAAATCAATGTTATCATTGATGAGGAGGGGAAGTTGTGTCATTGTTCAATCCACTCAATATCACTGTCTACTCCTAATAGAATTTGTAAATACCTTGAGGGCAAGAATTATTACACATTTCCATATTTATCACTGTGCTTATATTAGTGAATGGCATATAGCAAAGGATTAATAAATGTCATTTCATATGTTCATTCACTCCATTTTTAAACTGACTTGGAAAGTCTAAACCAAACTTCTGCCTCATACTAATGGGGTAGTAATTGGCTAATTGTGACCAAATATTTTTGATTAATGACCTTATATCAACTTGGCAGTTTGCTTGGAGTGCTGTGCTCTAAAGTTATTTCCTCAACTCAAAGAATGCCAACCTTTTTACCACACTTGGATAAGAAATGGATATCATGACTAACCGATTTGTAAATCACATGACCCTACTACATTATATAATAGTTTGGTGATCTACAAAGATCGTAACAGAGATAAATGATAGGCTAACTTGAAGAAAGTAGAGATTAATAAGGATAATTTAGTAAGAACCATGAAGTCATTAGGTTAAGTTAAAAAAACTCAACCAAACATGTAAAACTGGGAGCCATGGCACTGCATTTTTATCCCCAAAGTAAAACAGCCTACTTGAGGTCAGGTAGCACTTTGCTGTCCTTACCATTTAATTTAGAGTCTTATATATGTTATGTTTATATTGGATTCCTTCTTACAGCTCAAAAAGTTTGGTTCTCTATTGTCTCAAGAAGAAAATACAAACTTTGCCTTTAAAACACTTTATAATCTTACTCTCCAACTGCATTCTAGATCTGCTTCAAATTACTCACCCTTATGCATTCTATATTCCAACCAAACTGTCATACTTCATGTTTTCTCTATTTGCCATTCCTTCATCCATGCACCTGTGAAATGTACTCCCTCCACATAGCTACATATTTTAAATCCATACTTCTCTGCAAGGACGATGCTACATGCCCATTTCCTACAGGAATCATTTCCCTCATGCCCAAATTATTTGTGTAAATATTATTTATGCATGGTATATTGCATAAAGGATGGGTGTTGGAGTTAGGAAAACATGAATTTGAAGCTTGTCTTGAATCCAGGTTAGCTTTAAATCCATGGGCAAATGTCAGCACTGTGGGCAGTGTTCTGAGGTTATTACCTTATTAGGTTAGGCATAATAAATTGTCCAGTGGAGGGAGTTGCCTACAATTCAATCAAAGTGTGCAGTTGAATAAAAAGATGTTCAAGTTACCATTGTCCTCAAAAAATTTAAGTTCCTTGAGGGCAAGGACTATTTCATTTTTCTAGGTGTTTCCATTATCTAGCATAGTGCTAGGCATAGAGTAGACATGAAATTAGTACTTGCGGAATTGAATTAAAATACCTTCTTCCATTTTCATCTCAACCCTCTTTCAATGGTATAATCAACCAATAAACCAATAAAGATTAAGCACCTAGTGTATGCCAAGCACTGTGCTATGCAGTGGGGAAACAAAAAGAACCAAAAGACAGTTCCTGCCCTCAAGTCATTTATAAACTAAAGAGAAAGAATAATCTATTATTTTAGGACCTTGGTAGTCAAACAGATCTTCCATCTGTCCAAGTGAACTTTTATCCACTTTCATTTAGACTGTTGTCTCTTTAATTTACACATAGCACATATACAGTAGCATCCTGAGTATGTGTGTGTATGTACATACCACATACAAAGACATCCATACTATGTATAAAAAGTGAGGACACCCAACTAATACAATAAAACACAATTATAAAAGAAAAACAAAAAAAATCCATTTCCTGTTTACTGTGTGTGGGTGTTTTTTTTTTTTTGTCTTGTTGGAAGTGGTATGTGGTGATTAAAAATTTATGGAGTGGGGCGGCTAGGTGGCGCAGTGGATAAAGCGCCGGCCCTGGATTCAGGAGTTCCTGAGTTCGAATCTGGCCTCAGACACTTGACACTTACTAGCTGTGTGACTCTGGGCAAGTCACTTAACCCCATTGCCCCGTAAAAAAAAAAAAAATTATGGAGAGCCCTATCTATGTCCGAAGTGTTAGGAAACTTAGATGGTATTTCTGATATATTGTTACTTAGACATTAGAGGATATAGCATCAGTTTGGGGCATTAAGCATTTATTAAAGCATATTAAATATTAGTAAAGATAGAGCACATGGCTCCAAAAGATCAGATGGCCTACGTGAAAGTGGGCCTCATGACTGCTCCTTCCATGTCCCTGGGCCAAGAGTGAAGTGAGCGTGTGTAAGCTCACTGAGGTCAGGAGGAGAGGTGGCCCTTACAGACTACTTAAAGCTAATTGGCCAGCATCATTCAAATCTATTGGTTTACTGGACTTGAGGGTGGTCCAGAGCAGTAGGTGCTGATGTCAGAGAAGGGAGGACAGACCCTCTGAGGGGAAGGCTTTCAGGTAGGTATGGTTTTTTTTGTTTGTTTTTTTGTTTTTTTTTTAGTGAGGCAATTGGGGTTAAGTGACTTGCCCAGGGTCACACAGCTAGTAAGTGTTAAGTGTCTGAGGCCGGATTTGAACTCAGGTACTCCTGAATCCAGGGCCGGTGCTTTATCCACTGCGCCACCTAACTGCCCCAGGTATGGTTTTAATCTCTAATTGTCTCTATTCACAGTCCAAGGTCCAAAGCTGTCTGGCTTAGGCCCTTGAGCAGGGAATTCTGGGAGACCAAAACCCCATTATTTTCTCACAGGTACAACATTAATTTTGTAAACTAGATTAAGCTACTGTTTTGTAATCCACAGACTATGAACTTTTTAACTACAATGAATAAAGAGAAAGAATAGTTTTAACTTCAAACTCAAAGAAAAGTTTCTAATTTTAAAATGGGATAAAATGAAGTCAAATAATATAAGTAATATTGATTTCATCATGGAGTAGATAAGCTTCTGTGTATAATACATATCTCAGAGTAAGCAAGGCTTTAAAAAAAGTATTTTTGCCATGCATTCATTCAATTAGTAATTCTTAATTCTTATCATCTTTAAGGAAAGTAATTTTAAAATTGACATGAGATCCAGTTTATAGACTTTAATCTGAATTTTTAAAAATTTAGAATATAGTAGAAAACATAATGTTCAAGGTGTCAAAGATGTTTAGCAGCTCTACAAGTTCTCAGTAAAAGTCTACATCACAAGATGATCAAAAATTGACTCGCATGATACTCATAAAAAGCAGTTTGGATTCTAGTACTGTTTTCCTCATACAAATTACATTTGAAATATTTAGAGAAAATCCCTATAGATATATTCACATAAGAAAATTCTGAGAACTGCATATTCATGCTGAATTTATGAAGTAGAATATTTCAGTAGGAAGTGAAAAAAGCTACTCAGAAGTGTTTATGTTGTTAGGATTAATGTAAATCTCTTGCTCCTTGATTATACATTGGGTTAACTGAAATTGTCAGACCTCATTTTATTAATCCTTACACTAAAGGTTGTATTTTTCTCCCAAGATTAGGTATTTTATAGGTTCAAACTTGACTGTTAATAAAGAGAAAATTGCTAGAGCACTTCCTGATGCTGATAAATCTGCATATGGTATCAAGAATAGAACATAATTAGGTCCATATTATTTATATGTAGAATTACGATTAGGTGATTTTGATGGTTGCTTTATAAAATCCAAGTCATTTAGAACTCTGATAAGAACAAAAAGGAAATAACTTATGTTTAACTGAATACCTTAAGAAGACATCATAGTAATCATGAGTATTCATATTATCATAGTGTTTGAAGGTCTCCAAAGTTGTGTTTTTTTTAAAACCACAAAAGCTATTTGAAGTACTTATTTGAAGTATTTATTTGAAGAAGTGAAAGTATTTTATGTACATATTAAATGAGGAAATAATGGCTATGTAATGTTATTTAACTTGCCTAATGTCACAGAACTAGAAAATAAATATTAAAGATAGTCAACAAACCTTTTTTCTTTATCTCAAGTCCAATGCCCGTTGCACTAGGCCATGCTGAAGTTCATGAGACAATGAGCATGAAAAAGGTAATAGAGTTTGAAGATGGGCATTAATTTCAAAAAAGCTAATGTTCTATTACAAAAGTGACTTTTAGTTTGGGATCGTTCTCTCTATTAATTTTATTTTCTCATAGTATTTTTTTCTCCATCTCCCCCATCATTGGGCAAGTTCTATAACGTGGTTTTGAATGGTCCTGAACTCTCTTCACGTTCTAAATACGTTACTTGCTTGGGCTTTGGATTTTGTGTTCCATAGCATCATTAGCTTTTATTGGGTTTACCTGGAGATAGGCTGCTAGCTTTTTTTCTAGTCTTTAAACATGTAATTGAATCATAATTGCTGTGGATTTATATTGCTTTGTTGGGAATCAATGTGTTGCTTGCTTTTGAGATGAATACTGTTATTTTCATTGTATGTCCTATCTTCATATATTTGCATTGTGGCAAGAACTGAAATGATGTGTTGGTCTATTAAGACATTTACAGACTGCTATGTGTGTGTATATATTCATATATGCATATTTTATATATATGCAATATATGCTGTCTCTGTGTATGTGTAATGAAGCTTAGTGACTCTAGAAGTTGTCAGCAAAAGTTTGCATCTTAAAGTGATCAAAAAATGAATCATATGGAACTCATAAAAAGGATTTGATTCCATGGACTATTTCCCTTTTCTTGGTCTTTCCCATATCTATCATAGTGCTTGGCATGGAGCAGAAATATAATTATTATTTGTTGAATTGAATTGAGATACCCTCCCCAATTTCCATCTCAAACTCTTTAATAGTATAAGCATTCAATCAAAAAACATTAAGCACTTACTATGTGCCAATTAATATGCTATGCACTGGGAAAAGAAAAAGAGGCAAGAGACAACTCCTGTCCTCAAAGAGTTAAAAATCTAATTGAAGATTATTTGCACACACACATATGCATATATGTGTATACACAAATACATATATATGTATATATGTATGAATTACATATGTATGTATATATATATATATAGAGAGAGAGAGAGAGAGAGAGAGAGCAACAAGAGAGAATGAGAGAATGAGAATAAATAATGGATGATTATTGCCATTCTCCAGAGGATTGTCCCCTTAGCAGTATGTCATCATGTCTACACTTTGCACAAAGGTGATTACAACCTTTTAATCCACTTCTTTAATCATGCTTATGTGATTTAATCACTCGGTCAATAATTTTTGAAGCATCTACCATGTGCCTGGCATTGTGTTCGTATAAAAGGATAAAAGTAAAACAATCGATGGCCTTGAGGAAGTTGTATTCTACTGAGGAAATATGCTGTGTACATATCTTCTATAGACAAAGACTATTACAATTTATCTCCCTTCGTCTGTTCTATCTTTAATAGCTTGAATTTGTCTTCCATTTTGCCATTATTCTATTTCTCAAGTTCAGTCTTGTCTCTTCAATTTGCCTTGCCACAAAAGATTTGCTATGTTTTGGTCATCTATTCAATTATCTGCTTCATTTATCTTATTCTCTGATGTAATGGTCAGTGAGTTTGTTCTGTGTCAGGGAGCTGATTCAGAATATTCTTATTCTGCACTATGATGAGAATAACTAATAGTACAACAACTAAGATGATAATGATGATTATGAAAATGACAACAACTACTACTAACAACAAAAAGAGAAGAATTATGTCAGTGGAAGTCATCAAAAAGCTATCTTCTCTGCAAAATTTGAAAGGAGTAATGCTGAATAAGAATCATAATGCTTGAGATACATTAATTATCAGGAAGGCAAACTGTCAGCTTCTTAGGCATAGGTCTAATTCTGCCTTTCTTAACAGAAGGTCTCACATCTATTATCAAAGAATGAAGACACCAGTGGGTTCCCCAAGTTTATGCCAACCATTTGTTTGTACACAATAAAAATATTCTTAGCTTATAGCATGAAATATATACATATATACATGACTACATAAATACATATATATGTGACAAATATTGGTAGGTAGAAATATTAGATGAGAGAGAGACTTAAAATAAAAAAAATATTTATTGGTTTAAGCAGTAAAAGAATGTGTCAGAAAGTCTCAGGAATATTGAGAAGCACTTTTTTAAATGAATGATTTTGAAATAAGTGGCTCTAAAGTCTCATAACACGTTCTAAATACATTACTTGCTTGGGCCTTTTGATTACTTGAAAACTTTTGACTCTAGTCTGTACTCACATTTTATTTATTTCTTGAAAATTTATAATATAAAATCAAGTAAGGTAAGAACATTAGAAAACTCTTCTCTATGTAAAACATGCTATTGTCATATTAATATCAAGAACCATTCATATAAAATTAGGCATTATAATCAGCAATTCTCAGATGTACATATCTAGACCTAGTAGCTTTCCTGAAAGACCACATTACTAATTGTCTTTTGTACATCTCTGACTAGATGTCTCAAAAGCATCAAAAACGAAAAATGCTAAAACAAAATTCATTAAGTAAAGATCTGACCATATCACTCCTTTGCTTAATAATGTTTACTTAGTGGTTTCCTATTAAGTCCAAGATCAGATATATATTTTTTTGTTTGACATTTAAAGATCTTCATAATCTTACCCCTTCCTTTCACTTGTCATATTATTCTTTATTCTATACAATGTTCAATCCAGCTACAGTAACTTACTTGCTATTCCTTGCTCATGACACTATATCTCCTGAATCTAGACTTTTATACTGACTGGACCCCATGCTTGGAATGCTCTATTCTCACCTTTGTATCTTAGGTTCCTTGGCTTCCTTCAGGACTCAATTTAAATTCTACTCTTTTTAGAAATATTTTCATAATGCTCACTCCTGTTAAAGCCTTCCATCTGATATTACATTCTATATCGACTATGTGTATAGTCTGCCTGTCCATTTATTCATACTTCTTTATGATACCAACTATGAATACATTGTATAAAGTACATTAAAAATGACTGGCATATGGGGCAGATAGGTGGCGCAGTGGATAAAGCACTGGCCCTGGATTCAGGAGTACCTGAGTTTAAATCCAGCCTCAGACACTTGACACTTACTAGCTGTGTGACCCTGGGCAAGTCACTTAACCCCCATTGCCCCACAAAAAAAAAAAAAGACTGGCATAAATTTGGAATCATTTGTTTTCTCATCCATTGATAATAGATAACATTATGCTTTCTCTTTAAATAGGTAAAATTGGACCTATATCTAAGAAGAAGCTGAGAAGAATGTGTCTTCCTAGTAATTAATCTGCCATTTGAGTATTATGATTTTTATACAAAATTGCCATTTTCCAATTTTGCAGAGGCCAGTATTTCAGTTACCTCCTCTGACATAACTATATATGTATATAGTTATTTACATTTTGTCTCCCTTTTTAAAATGTGATGTCTGTGAGGATAAAAGGAGCATTATATTTTTAACATTCTTCATATCCTAAACATTTAGTGTGGTGCCTGACACATAATAAGTGCTTAATGAGTGTTTGTTAATTGTTTTTTTTTTTCAGAGAGAGAGTTTACAGCTATTATGATTCACCTATCCTTAATTTTATTTCAAAAATCTCCCAAATATAAATTAGGATGGGTTCCAAATTAAAGAAGGAATAGAGACATAGTGTCCTATTAAATTGTTTTTTTGCAGGACAATCAGGGTTAAGTGACATGCCCAGGGTCACACAGCTACCTATTAATTATTAATGTATAAATTGCACAAAACTATATGGCTTTACTTAAAAAAATTAAACAAACCATCACATGAAATCTTCAATGATATGAAAATATCATTTATACTTTATAAATGAACAATACATGATAAGTAAAAAGACATCAAAAGTTTTTACCTTGAATCAGGAAGTCACACTGAATCAATGGATGAAGGAGATACTTCCAAGTATCTTATTCGTCACCAGGCAAGGCATATAGAGATATATCAAAGTACAGGTCTATGACTGAATACATCAAGGGACTAGCTGCCATCATCAAATTAAAACTGAAGGGGAGAAATATAAAACAAGGAACATTTATGCAATACCTTCTTATGTTAGCTTTCAGAATTATAAAATAAAATATAATCCTTTCTCTAAGGCAATTATAAAATAACAATAATAATAACAATAACATTTCTACCAAAAAGGAATACTGATAAACTTTCTTAGATCGCACATCAAAAAGGTCAGAAAACTATAGAAATTCTTCTGAATAAGCAGTCATCACTTCATTAAACAATAGCAAAGACTGATAACAAACTCCATTTGATTTGTTTAATGTAACCAGAAGTAATATACCTTCAGAGGGAACCTATTAAATGGCTAAGATACAAAAGTTGAACTAAAAGTCCTCCATGAGTGATTACCACATGAACTCAACCAAGATTTTGTCAACATGGATGAAACAAATAAATGACATGGTAATATGGATTTGTTTATATACATGCAAGGATTTAAGATGACAGTTCAGGATCATTTTACTGCCACCACCACCACCAAGATATCCTTAAGAATCTGTATTTAGTTATCAATACTGTATTTATTGAAAGGAGTAATCCTTAAGAATCTGTATTTAGTTATCAATACTTATTATATAAAGATACAATAGAAACTATATGAAATATCAGTGAAAGTTGCAAAAATGTAGCATATACTAAGACACATTCTAGTGACAAGAATTATTCATTGGAAAGTTTGCTAACCAGCAGGTTACAAAACCCCACATTCCAAATATGGACCTGAGATTTCTTAGAGAATTCAATAAATAAACTGTTTATATATATATATATATATATATATATATATATATATATATATATATATATATATATATATATATATATATATATATATATATATATATATATATATATATATATATATATATATATATATATATTCAGTGAGGCAATTGGGGTTAAGTGACTTGCCCAGGGTCATAGAGCTAATAAGTGTTAAGTGTTAAGGCCAAATTTGAACTCAGGTACTCCTGACTCCAGGGCCAGTGCTCTATCCACTGCGCCACCTAGCTGCCCCAGCTGTGTTATATCTAAATGGTACATTATTACAGGCAGGGGCAGCTAAGTGGCACAGTGGATACAGCTCCAGGGCTGGAGTCAAGAAGACCTGCATTCAAATCCAGCCTCAGACACTAGCATTTGATCCTATTTGCCTTAGTTTCTTCATCTGTAAAATGAGGTGAAGAAGGAAACAGCAAACCTTTCCAGTATTTTTGCCAAGAAAACCCCAACAAAGAATTGGACACAACTGAAAAAATCACAGGCATCTCTGTTTTCCACAATTGATGGAACATAACACTGGTCCTTAAAAATATTTGAATGAATTTTTAAATGGACATAGCTCTACCAAATCCTCATGCACCTGAAGCTATATAGAATGAAAATATTTCCAAATATAGGAATTTAGTGGAGAAAATCAAAACCACATGGAAAGGTTCAAGTAAAGAGTATCAGTGGAGTTTTTTTTCTGAAGATGCTTACAATGACTTTGCAGAAAAAAGCTTATATCCCAATACTTTATTCAATTAGATAAAGAAATAATATTGTACACCCATGCAATTGCATGAAGAAACATTAAAAGAAAATCAACTGATGCAAAATGAAATGCAATATTATGAGATGATCTGCTGTGAATGATTTGGTTATTTTCAGCAATGCAATGATCCAAGACAACTCTGAAGGTCTTATGTAAAATGCAATTCTTGTATAGAAAGAGAACTGACCGTATCTGAATACAGATTGAAGCATAATTTTTTTTGTTAGTTCCTTTATCTGAAGTTTTGTTTTTGTCTGTTTTCTTTAACAGCCCGGCTAATGTGGAAATGTTTTGCATGACTGCTCATGTATAGCTTAAATTGAATTGCTTGAGGTCTTGGTGGGGGAGGGAGGAAAGAAGAGAATTTGGAACACAAAGTTTTAAAAAAAAATTGATGTCAAAATTTGTTGTTTTACATGTAATTTGGAAAAATAAAATTCTAAATATAAAAAGAAAAGCAGCACAGTTAATAGCAGGATAATTTCTATCTAAGCCACATCAAATACATGCAAACCATGTGATAGATAATTATAGCAATGATAGCTACTCATATTCATATTGGTTTTAACAGTTAAAGTTATAAAATATTTCACATATATTTCATTTCATTCTGTATTACAAGCTGCCAGAAAGATTGAAAATGTTGTGAAGATTGACTAGAAGGAATAACAATACATAAAGGTCTTGTGTATGCTGAAGAAAATTTCAAAAACATTTTGACTGTTTTAATATAATCAATCCCTGATTTTTGACATAACTAAGAAAATAGGAAGGGGGCAGCTAGATGGCACAGTGGATAGAGTTCTGGGCCTGGAGTCAGAAAGGACCCAAGTTGAAATCCAGCCTCAGACACTTACTAGCCATGTGACACTGGACAAGTCACTTAACCCTGTTTGCCTCAGTTTCCTCATCTGTAAAATAAGTGAGAGAAGGAAATGTCAAATCATTCTAATATTTTTACCTAGAAAACCCTGAATAGTTTCATGAAGATTCAAACATGATGGAAACTATTGAACAACAACTACCAAAGTAGAAATAATGAAATAATTTAGATGATAAAACTTCTTTGGGGGTGGGAGATTTAGTTATTGTAATGATTGTATGTTTAAAAAATAACTTGATGCTCTCAGAAATTCAATCATTACTAGCTTGTAATGCAAATGATACTCAATTGTTTTTGAAGTACAGATGGGGACCAACCCAAGGTACGGTAGTTACTTATTTAAATACATATTTAATGAAATGCTATTCATCATTAAAAAATGTTATAATATCTTATTATTAAAACATGATGTTGACAAAAATACACAGTCAAAATTCTGAAGCAGTGACATTTTATATATAGATCTAATTGCTGTCATTTTGCAACAATGAACACTTTTTGTGTAGTTATTCATAACTTGTTCATTTTTACAGGTATTGCAGTAGACAATATATCATGCTAAAGGTCTAGTTGTTACTTTGATGCATGAGCTTCATTTAATTTGGAAAAAAGGCATGGCTGTTATTAGCAATACTAATAAAATACATACTTTAGGCAAAAGCATAAGTACATTTTAACACATTAATGTTGTTCTTAAGGATTGTTCCTCTGCTTTTTATTCAGTAAAATAAAGATGGAAACTTTATCAGGAAGAAAAAGGAAGCCAGGAAGGACAAACACTATTTGTTTAGTTATTTCTGATTCTTTGTGAACCCATAGGAGTTTTCTTGGCGAAGATATTGAAGTGGTTTGCCATATCCTTCTTAAGCTCATTTTACAGATGAGGAAAATGAGGCAAACAGTGTTAAGTGTCTTGCCCAGGGTCACACAGTAAGTGTCTGAGGCAGGATTTGAACTCAGGAGGAAGGTGGGTCTTCCTGACTCCAGGCTGAGCACTCTCTCCTCTGTACCACCTAGCTGCCCCATTTTATATATATATATATATATATATATATATATATATATATATATATATATATATATATATATATATATATATATATATATATATATATATATATATATATATATATATATATATATATGTATGTATGTATGTATGTATATATATGTATATATATGTATATATATGTGTGTGTGTGTATGTTGTTAAGGGCTAAAATTCTAGCTAAACTGTCTAAAATATCTAATGAGTGGTCGCCAATAAATTATAAACTTTAGCAAGAGTTAGACTTTTAAGCATTTGTTAAGGAGAATAAGAATTTGATAAAGAGAGAGAGAAAGGCCTAGATTCCTATCTATTAAAGGGAGAGCACATTTCTAGCTCCCTTCTCCACCAGAGTCCAGAGGAAAGAGCCCGAGAGCGAGCACCAGTCTCTTCCTTCCTCCTCCCACTAGTCCGCGTCACTTCCTGCCGCCAAAGAAAAGACTCCTGGTCTTGCCCTCAAAGACCTTCGTTTCATGGGCGGAACTCTTCTACAGTAAGTCTCCAGCAGGTGGCATCATTCCAATCGTTACAATGTATATATACATATATATATACATATGCATACATATACACACACGTGAGGCAAGAACATTGGGTTTGGAATCAGACCTAGATTCAAATCCTTCCTTATTTATTTATTTGTTATATGACTGGGAAAATCACTCAACTTATCTATGTCTTGGTTTACTCATCTGTACAAAAAGACTGGATGTCATGGTCTCTGAGGTTGCTTCAAGCTTAATATCTGTGGCTGTTATAACCTATGAGGAGAACTGGCAACTAAAAAAAATACTTTTTTAAAATTTGTTTTTTTAATATATTTTTATGTACATATATTGTGCATAAACAACCTTATTTATTTCTTCCATAAAGGACAAATCTGCTTATGATGAATAAAGCTGCAGTCTAAGTGTCAAGAGGGCTAGGATCTCTCTAGTCCTATGTCTGACATTAATTAGGCAGGTGTTATTAGATAAGATGAGGGACTGGAAAGAAGCACAGTGGATTGAAGACCATGACTGGAGTCAGAAAGACCTGTGATCAAATCTTGCCTCAGACACTAGCTTTGTGACCCCAGGCGATTTGCTTCAGTCTCCTCCTCTGTAAGATGGGGATAATAATAGTACCTACCTCCCAAAGTTATTATGTGGGTCAAATGAGATAATAATTGTAAAGTACTTGGCACAGTGCCTTGTAAACATTAAGTGATATGTAAATGTTAGCTATTTGTTGTTGTTGATATATGACAGAGCATCACTTTTGTGATTTTTTAAAAAATTAGGATATTGGGCTAGGAGGTCATTAATGGTGTTTTTACATCTAAAATTCAGTGACTGACGTAAGTAAAAGTTCTTGAATACAATTAAAATAATACATGATTGCCAAATTTAAACCACATCAGAGATAGCATTCCTAATTGCAGTAGAGGATCCAAAACAAACAATAGATATGGTACTTTTCAGAGAGAGTTGTGAAACAAAGAGAACAGAAACAGTAATGGACAGATTATAAAGCTCTCAGTAGTGAGTGGTTAGTAAGTCAGTATTTATTTAAGCACCTTTTATGATATATAAAGCACTATATTAAACACTGAGGGAAATGCAATTAATTTTAAACTATTCTTCCCTGGAAGAACTTATAATCTTAAAAGAGGATGTCGGGGCGGCTAGGTGGCACAGTGGATAGAGCACCAGCCCTGGATTCAGGAGTACCTGAGTTCAAATCTGGCCTCAGACACTTGACACTTACTAGCTGTGTGACCCTGGGCAAGTCACTTAACCCCCATTGCCCCGCAAAAAAAAAAAAAAAAAAAAAGACGATGTTAGAAAATGAGAAAAATAAATCTTAACACACAGGTAAGTATGCTAAGTTCATAAGAGTGTGCCTAAGAAATAAAGTACTATGACAATTCTGGCTTTTAGGAATGCTTCATAAAGGAATTATTACTTGAAGATCAGGTAACATTTCAATAGGTGTGGACAAGGGAAAGGAAGTCTAAGTAAATGGAATGGTGTGAGGTATATATTGCAATCATAGGAAGGAATTTAGTAGTGAGCAATTGTTCAATTTCACTGAAGCAAAGAATACTTGAGGAATATTATGTGACAAGGATGATGAAAAGATAGGTTGATGCCAGTTTGTGGACTGTTTTAATTGCCATACTAATAAGTATGGTAGGTTTAAAGAAGGAGCCATTAAAGGTTTTTTTAATGATATGTATGGTTGTATTTGTACATTTGGAAGACTAATTTGGAAGCAGCATTAAAAAGAATAAAGTGGAGGGGGTAGAGACTGGGTGGGTATCAACTCTAATAGTCTAGTTAGGAAACAATCCTGGCTTAGGCTGATGACTGTAGAACTTAGAATGGAGGGAGGAATGTTAGATATATTTTGAACTGAAAATTAAAAGGTTACAACAATAAGTTGAATGTAGAAAATGAAGTAGACTTTTAAAAAATGTATGCAAAGGATATGAGCTTGTATGACTGAAAGAATGGCAATATCAGTGAACAAATGTAGGCACATGAACACCAAGTTTTAAAAAAATGATGAAATTTATTTTGAACTATAATGAGGTATCAACCAGACATTCAAGAGATTGTGGAAGACATGGGAAAGTGACCTTTGGAATTATGTATAGAGGTAGAACTCTAAAAAAATTATTTAGAAAAGGGACAATATGTGGAATCTTGGGGATGATTATAGAAATATATGAAGAGGTCTAAGTTAAGATCGTTGGGAAATACACAGGTGACAAGAGGAAAAATAAGGGCCTACCAGGAAAAAAAAATGGATATTCAATTAACTAAAGTCAGATTAGAAAAGTCAAGTAAAGGGGGAGTGGTTACCCATATCAAATGCTTCAAAATAATGAAACTGGATGAAAAAAAATGTGTTTTTCTTAAGGACACTGTATTTGGAAAGTAACTAATCAATAAGAAAGTATCTTGAGAGGATATCAGTGTCTTAGGAAAATTTATCCTCTTAGAAAGCTGTGTGGTAAAGTAATAAAAGGTAAATTATAATGCCCTTGGTTGTGAGTGGTTGATAAGGCAGTATGGTGAGTACATGTCCTGCGAGTTTGAGAATGAAAGGGAAGAGAGAAATTAGATGTTAGCATACAGGGTTAGTAGAATATCAGTAAAGTATATTCTTTTTTTAATGATAGTGGAGATTTGAGAAAGATTATCTAGGTCAAGGAGAGGCAGTGAAGAGAAAGAGATTGATGATGCAATTGAGAAAAAGGATAATTGATCGACCAAGATAGTGTAAAAGGTAGGTTGGTGAAAAAATGAAGGGCATTAGTAGAATTTTTGCTAAGGAAGAAACAAATGTTCCTTTAAAATCATAGGAAAGGGGGAAAGGATGAGTAGATTATCTAAAAAAATTCTGAGATATAGAGGGTAGGAGTTAATGAAACACATCAGATCTCGGTTAATCATTTCAGTGGAATAAAAGGTGAAATCCCCTGCAAAGTATATAGAATGTTATGGGTGATGTTGTTTCCTTGAGCATGAAATATGTAGTAAGAGGTCAATAATAGTTGCATAAAATTATTGCCATATAACAGTGAGGCCTTTGATCAATTTATTTAATATGACTCTAGAGTAAACCCAACTGGCCTACTTTGTATAGCTGCATAGGGGAAAGCAGATGTATCACCTTCTGCAAGATTGTACTCATCTCTACACTTAATCAGGTGATGGTAAAGGATATTTCACTGACTGCTAACAGTCCTTATTCTCCTTAAGTCTGCACAGACTAAACATACTTACCAAATGACCTTTCAGGCAATCACATTATACTGAAGACCTAAAATCCCCCATATAACAAAAACAAAACAAACAAAAAACAAAACAACTTGCGCTGTATTAGGGATAGCAATAATAATTAATGTAATTATTTATTAAGTATATGCCTAACACTATGCTAAGTACTTTAATACTAGATTTTTAAAAAAAGAGGCACAGAAGAGATGATGTTTAATTTTTTTAACTCTTTGTGACCCCATATGGGATTTTCTTGGCAAAGACACTTGAGCAGGTTTGCCATTTCTTTCTTTGGCTAGTTTTACAGATGAGGAAACTGAGGCAGAGTTAAGTGACTAGCCCAGGGTCACACAGATAGTAAATGTGAAATGCTATATTTGAACTTAGGAACATAAGGCTGCCTGCCTTCAAACTCAGTATTCTGCCTACTGTGCCACCAAATGTCCCCTTTCTATTTTCTTAAGATATGTTTTCTATCAGTCAAAATGCCTGATAGAAAAGATACTCATTGACTTTGAAGAACTTAGATTATCTATGGGAAAACAAGAGTAATAGAGATGGAAGAAAAAATAGTAGATGGGGACTATACAAATAGATGTGATATAATGAAAACAAAGTTGAACTACTATACCACCACAGTGATTTGAATACAGATTGGGAAGCTGGTAATGTACCACTCCTGTCTTTAACCAGCTACACCAGATACCCTTAAATAAGCATCCTTTGGGCTCATAAACTTTGTATTTGAGTTTATATTTCCCCTTCCTACTGTATACACTTGGATTGCCACACAACTACTCAATTGGAAAGATATTTGCCTCCAAATGAAGGGATTGAAATGAGTAGGAAAAACAGATCAATTCTCATTTTTAAATTGCTTGAACTCAAGGAACCCTCATTCGAGTTATTGCATTGAGTGGTTCTAATTTAATAGTGACTCATAAAAACTATTTACTAAGGCATAGGGGAATTTAAATTTCTGTCACTGGAGGGAATCTTAATGTTGATGAATTGACTTTGACTTAAAGCAATCTGGTAGCAATGGGAGGAGGCATTGAAAACAAGGGACTCAATTAGGAATCTGTTACTTTAGTAGCAGAAATAAAAACAGGGAGAGTCAAAAGAGGAAAATTGGGAAAAGTAGGTGGAGAATAATGAGAGCATAGAATTCAGATGGAAGGAAACTTAGAGATAAATTGAAAAAAGCTCTTAATTTGCAAGTGAGGACCCTGAAGACCAGGTTATTCAGTGACTTACCCAAGGTTACAAAAGTAATAAATAACTGAGTCAAGATACAAATCCATTCTCTGACTCCAAATCTAGAGAATTTCCCAAAAAACACCATTTGATATAGTATACTATAAAAAAAAGATGAGCAGGATGCTGTCAGAAAAACCTGAGGGGTATCTAAGTGGTACAGTGAATAAAGCGACAGCCCTAGATCCAGAAGGATCTGAGTTCAAATCCGACCTCAGACACTTGACACTTAATAGTTGTGTGACCCTGGGCAACTCGCTTACCCGTCAATGCCCTGCAAAAAAAAGAGAAAGAAAGAAGAAATGAAAAAGAAATGAAAAAGAAAAACTTGGAAAGACTTACATGAACTGATGCAAAATGAAATGTACTTTATGCAAAATAACAGCAATATTATAAGATGATCTGCTGCGAATGACTTAATTATTTTCAGCAATGCAATGATTCAAGACAACTCTGAAGGACTGATGAAAAATGCAATTCATCTACAGAGAAAGAAATTATGGTACCTGAATATAAATGGAAGTATATTTTGTTGTTATTTCCTTTTTCTAAAGTTTTTTGTCTGCTATGTTTTGCATGACTGCACCATGTATAACATATTGAATTGCTTGAGTTTTTAAGGGGAGGATAGGGAGGAAAGATGAGAATTTGGAACACACAGTTTTAAAAATCAATGTTATAATTTGCTTTTACATGGAAGGTGATAAAAATTCTAAATAAATTAATGAACAGAGAGGAAAAAACACCATTTGACTTGAAACATATTTACTTTGACAGGATGGCAATCAAATGGGAATCTTAAGAAGGAATTTGGAAATAATAACCTGTAGCTATGGAAAGAAATCAGACCTGGGGATATTAATGCAGAAATAACCAACAGAGTATACAGATGCATCCATGAGATTAAATGAGTTTACAGAAGAGAATATTCTAAGAGAAAGAATGAGTATAGGGGAATAAGCCTTGATAAATAGAGAAAAAAGATGGGAGGGGGAATAAGATTCAATGAAAAAGGGAGGAATGGTAAACAAGGTCAGGAAAATGAGAATAGTGTACTACTAAAAGATCCAATGGATGATAATATATCAGGGAACAATTTTCCACCAACTTTGAATGAGCTGAAAGGTCAAAAAAGAATGAAGACTGAGAAAAAAATGTCAATTGACTTATTAATAAGTTAGTTAGTGACATTTGGTAGAGCAAGTTAGAATGCTGTAGGCAACTGGTTATGCAAAAAAGGATTAATAAGTAAACTTCAGGAAAGCTTGAGTTCTGTTTTACCTAAAGTTTCCATTTCTACCAGCACCTAGTTCAGTACTCTCTACATAATCAGTATTTAAGAAACATTTTCTGGATTAAATTGGGGAATGAGAGTCAGTACATAATTATAACTCATTCAGGAAATCTGGTGATGAAATGGAGAAAAATACAATGACAGTTTGAGGAAACAACTAGGACAAATGAATACTGAGTTTTTCTGAACAGTGTTTGGTTTAGTTGTCTAAGATCAGTTATCTATATGTTGTGTGGAACCAGAATAGAAGTTATTTGGGATATCAAAGGATTAGAAATTCTAGAGATTCTCAAAGATATCCCCAAAAAGAGAAAAAGACCTATGGTACATCTTGTACCTATAAAATGATAACAAAAAAAAAAAACCTTAAGCATTAAATCAGAACATTTATCTCAGTAGCTGTTTAAGGTATCTATTGAAGATGAAATGGGGGGAGTTAAAAAATTAGGAACAGGAAAACTGTCACTGAGGAAAATATATTTGAAAACCAACATGAACAGAATTAAAATCTTTGTACATTAATTGTGGAGGTATTAGTTGAAATCAAACAGTATGTATTTATAGTGATCTGATTCTGTGCAGTATTTTTAATTCAACAAGTTCAATAAGAATTTTATGTATAACTATCTTCTGCTTTGCTAAAGGGGAGAAAGAAAGGAAATTTCAGATATAGGAAAAGGGGAAGGGAACATATTAATAAACATTATATTATCTAGAGAAGGGCTTTTTAGACTTTTTCCTCTCATATCCCCTTTTTGCCCAAGAAATTTTATGCAATGCCAGGAATACAGGTATATAAAATAGGTATACATAATATTTTACTATTTCCAAATTTTTCACAGCCCCAACATTCAGTTACCCAATATGGGCTCACAACCCACAGTTTAAGAAGCTTTGATCTAGAGGGTGAGAGTGCATAAGGATTCTAAATTATTGTAATAAAGAGGGATGCATCACTTCTGGATTGTCATAAGGGAAAATTATATGTAGAAGATGTATTGGGAGATGATTCTTTAAGGATATATAAAATTTCATTTGGCATAGATACTTAGGAAGAGCAATCCAGGGCAAAGGAATCATGATAATAAACGGCGGGGGGGGGGGAATGGAGAAAAACTTAGAACATATTCCAGTAAATATATTAATCTTTATGATTTAGTTGGAACATAATGCATGTGGAAGGGTAGGATTGTTGAATAAAGTAGGAAATATAAATGGGAGCCAGATTAGAGTGAAAATTGGTTAGTCACCATGAGAGCTAACATTTTATTTGATAGTCAATAGGGAATCATTGAAAATTTTTGAATAGGGAAATGTTATTTGATCATTATATTTGGGAGATTAAACTGGCAAAGATGTATAAAAGAGAAGATAGAAGGTGTAGATGTTGAGGTCATTACTGTTTTCCAGTTTTCCAGGAGAGATAAGAGTACTAGGGTACTTAGATTATATGAGTGAAAATGGAGTGTAGAGGAGATATTTAAATTACTATGGAGATAGAGGAGACCGGACTTGGTAAATAACTGGATATGAGGGAAGAAGGATGAGCGAAGATCAACATCAGTGTTTAATATCAATAACTGGGAAAACAATGGCACTATGAACAGGAATTTGAAAGAGACATCATGATGTATTGGTATAAAGAGGGAGATGATGACTTAGTTGTAGACATCTGATTGAGGTGATGGTGAGAAGTTTTCTAATTTTCCTTCCTCCACCCCCTATCTCTTGCATCTTGCAGAGATGAAAGGACTGGATTTGTACTCAGATGAATTTCATTTCTGTTTCTTACCATCTCAGCAGTCACTTAATCCCTTTGGGTCTCATTTTCTTGTTCTGTAAAATGAGGGGGTTTAACTATTCTCTAAGTTCCCTTACACTTCTGAATCCCATGCTACTATGGTCCAAATAATCTCCATCAAACCTTTTTGCATCTCTATACTTATCCTACATGCCTGAAATGGAGCCCTTTCCTCCATATGTTGAAATCCCTCCCTTTATTCAAATTATAACTTTTCTGCATATTAAGCCTTCCCTGACCCTCATTTGAAAGTAATAAATTCCTCTCAAAACTCTCATAACACTTTATTGAACTTCTACTTTGCATTTGCCACATTCTCCCTTTTATTACAGTTATTTGTATACATTCTTGTCACCTTCTTCCCAAGTAGATAGCAAGGTCCTTGAAAATAGGCTGCACTATGTAGCTAGCACTCTTTGAATCCCTGGGGCCTAGTACAATGCCTTATATAATAAATGCATTTTGAATTCATTTGGACAAGCAGATGTCCATATGTGCTTAAATTATTCTGTGACCCAAGAGCAAGAGCAGTTTGAGTAAAAAGGATGATAGTTTTGGAACATTTTGAGGCAGAATATGGCAAAACATAAGAGGAATGAGGGAGTACAGGGCTATGAAGCAGGAAAAACTAGAAGAGCTCATGATCCAGTGTGTAGAGTGGCTTGAACCTATCTCTGTCAGCCCCACTCAGTAGCTTTCATTGCCTTAAGGTTCAATTCCTCCAGATAGGACTTTGGGTCCATCTTTCAATCCTTAAAAGGCGCTATGTGGCACAGTGATTTATTTAAGACTTTGTAAGATTCTTTTCATGAAAGTAATATTTGCCCTTGTGTTCTTGGCAGTATTTCTACTTTTCCTACTGTTCTGAAGCAATTGTCAAGCCAGCTGGTTCCTTCCACCTGGAAAATTATAGTAGGACCTTTAGAAAATGAAAGGTACTACATAAGGGCAACACATCTTATTTTAAGATGTAATGAATGTTTAAACCTGGTACCATATGGATATTGCATTTAAAGAATTAAAGCTATCTGAATGAGATCTTACAAGAAACAGAAAAAAAGATGTATATAGAGATTTGTGAAAGTGATTTGGTTGTAGAGAAGCATAAGCATATACATTTTTTTGAGAATACTTAGCTTTGAATTCTGCTCTGTCATACGATTTTTACTTTTTATTTTAGATTTTTTTGCTGGGGGGCAGGGCTGGACTGGGGGGTGGGGCGCTAGGAGAATGGAAGATACAAATCCCAAATGTTATTTCCTCAGCCAGGTGACATGCTAAAAATCTACCATTCAGTTACAAGTGCACTGTGTGCTACTGATTCTTATACCTTAGACTTGGGCCTGTGAGTTTTGAGTTTGTATGAAGGTAATTGTTATGGTTTGGTGCCACCTTGATTATTCACCTTCCTTTCACATTCATAAACTTTATAGTATCTCCATGGCTCCTAGGCTAACAGGCACACAACAGAATGACCACAGGATAGGGCACTTCCTAAAGTTACTAAGGGATAGGTATGGGCTATTTTTCAGATTTTTGTAATTACATAAATTATTTTAAATGAGCCTGTCCTATCCTCTTGAAGGTCTTTTCCTTTAAAAAATAGTTAAGGTCACACTAAGCTATAATAAATTAGCTTTTAATGTAGCAAATAGTGAGTCCACCCCAAAAGCTCATCACTTTTCATTTTATGTATCCATGTTAATGAGACTAGGAGACAGATAACCCACCTAAGAGGATATCACTCTCAAAAGCCCAAATGCAGCATAAAGGAAATGGACATTACTTGGAGCTTACTGTATTCTCAGAGGACCTATATAGGTATCAACTTAGCCATAAATTGGCAAAGAACCTTGTTTGCCCTCAGGCTGTCAGGAACATGTAAGAAATGATATTTTAACATTTTTTGGGGGGGATGGCACTTGTAATGAATTGTTATTTGTTGAAAACTCGATCTGTGATGCTGTGGATATGTTTTTTTCCTATTCAAAATCCACAAAATAAATCAAAGTCCTTGGCTACACATTTCAAAAGAAAGCCTCCGTAATGTCCAATATTATCTGATTTCTACAACTAGTTAATACAACTCTTCTTTTTAAAGGGTATCAATAAATATTCAATTATATGTATAGTTAAACTTATTTAACTTTAGCTGTACTTTTTCTTAGAAATGAAAAAAATTGCTTAATTTTCATTTTGTTGAGATTGCTAATTTTTGTCTTAAACAATAGACTCTTACAAATGAGGCAAATAAAAGTAATGTGCTTAGTTAGACCCAGATTCTGGCCTACAATAAAATTGTTTATATGAGAAAATTAATTTAAACATTCAACTAACATTTTGTAATTTATGTATTGATATTTATGTTGAATAATGTCTCTATAAATCCTTAAAATTGACTATAGGGTGTTGCCTAACTGAAGGCCCCCTTCACCAGCTGAATCACAGGGGAGTGTCGAGACAAAAAGAGAGGGAGGTAATGGTGGAAAGAAATCACTTTTCTGTCCTTTAATAACTAGATTTTATTCCTAAGGAACAGGTGAAACCTTATTCTTCTTACCTCGCTTGGTTTTTCATATCAAATTATAGTTCTCAGTATGGTATCACTTAGGTTTACTTGGATCATGCAGATTATAGAGCAGTAATACTCTACTCAGCAAAAATAAAATGGCTACAGAAATGTAATATAATCCATTAAAAGGGTGGTAATCAGGATTTATATGTTCTATATGTAATGAATTGATATTTTTTAATATATTGTGAGTATTTTCTTGCTCACTTCAGGTAGTATCTTGTCCTTTCCTGAAACACAAAATGATTCAGAAATGAAGGACAATTCATTATTACACGTTCAGCTTTCCTCCTGCTTCTACTAATCTAAATCCTACCCTCCCTTTAAAAACCAGCTCAGATTCTACTTATTCTGTGAAGCTTCACCCTACGATTCCAAGAGATCTCTCCAAATGAAGTTCAGAACTATTTATTATTCATAGAATGCATTCGTTTTACAGCATAAGAAGCCTGGTATAGATGCAAGAGTACCAGATTTGAAGTCAAGGCATAAGGGTTCAAATACTGGCTCTACATCTTATGACCCATATAATCTTCTATATAAGTCTCTGTCTTCTCATCTGTAAAATAAAAGGGTTAAACTACAGGGTCTCTGAGTTCTTTTCTATTTCAAAATCTGTGACATGATGTATTTTTATGTATATGACCTATCCCCCAAAACACATTGCAAATTTTTTGAGGGAATGGATTATACAAAGCTTCGCATCTTCAGTGCCTGTCACCATGCTATCTCCCTTCCCCATATATCGGGAACTCACTATATATTGAGTGGTACAGTGGATAAAGCACAGGCCCTCGATTCAGGAGGACCTGAGTTCAAATCCAGCCTCAGACACTTGACACTTACTAGCTGTGTGGCCCTGGGCAACTCACTTAACCCTCATTACCCTGCAAAAACAAAAAATATATATTAATTGAGTGATCTTTTTTTTAATCCCTGTACTGTGATTTTCTCTAAAGTGGATAGAACATAATTGAATAATAATCTCATTTGAAAAATGGATTTGAGATCTATCATGATTAAATATATTAGAACAGACAAGGTTAATGTAAAATTTTGGTTTTGTTTGTTTAGATAACAAAATAGGACTAATTATAATATTATAGGCAGGACAATTACAATTATGAACTAATCCCTTTTGTATCAATCAATGCCTTTATATCTTCAGTGCCTATGCTGTGCTTTAAGGGTTACAACTGAATTAACACAGATATTTGTTTAAATTCTGCAGTTAATAGAAATAATTTGTTACATATTCAACATTTTGAATGATGTATTACTTAGCAGTATTGGTACACTTCTAATTTAACAGCTAAAAGGATAATCAGGAAGCACTGGGCATTTAGTTAAGTGATTTTCTTCCTTTCTCTCTTTCTCTGTCCTCCCTCCTTCCCTTCCTTCCCTTCTACTTCCCCTTATCCTTCCCTTGCTTCTTTTTTCCTATAAGCTTTTTATTGGAACAGTTGGGTGGCATAATGGATAGAATGCTAGGCCTGAAGTCATGAAGACCCATCTTCCTGCATTCAAATCTGGCATCCAACACTTACTAGCTTTGTGCCTCTGGGCAAATCACTTAACCCTGTTTGCCTCAGTTTTCTTATCTGTAAAATGAGCTGGAGAAAGAAATGACAAACCACTCCAGTATTTTTACCAAGAGGAGCTGGAAATGACTAAATTACCAGAGTTTTTATGCTCTACTTCCACAATCATACCTAAAAGAGTTACATGAATTAATGATTTTTTAAAAAAAAAAACTAATAAAGGCCATATGACACACTGTCAGCACTGAGGAGTTAAATGAGTATATAAATCCTTTCAAGAAAATATGATTTCTAAAGTCCAATGTGTATGAGTCACAATTTACATAAGGTTAAGCTAAAAATTTCAGAGGAGATATGGCTGCTATATTCTGGGTTTGTTGTCCAAAGTTTCATGACTCACCAGTTATTAGAGCTGAAAATGATCATCTACAAGTAAGGAAACTCAGACATAGAATGTTGAAATGACTTTTTCCCCAAGTCACACAGCATGTTTGTTGTGGGGCAAAGATTGGAACACATATCTCCTTACTGTCATATGAGTAATTGTTTCATTACACCCAGCTTCCTGGAAGCTCCAGGTCCCAAATGATAAAAACAAATAGACTTTGATTTTTTGTAAGGATGGCATTAACACATCATCATCATCATTAAAAAACATTTAACCACCCACAGGGTACTAGGAGTTCCAAAACTTTCCAAAGTTCATTCATTTACCGTGACAAATTTGACCCCAGAATTATACTCATCTATCAAGCTTTTTAATTTTTTTAGAGAATTCTTGATTCAGCTGGATTTTCTGCCATTTTCAATGTCATATTTTGGTGTTTTTACACTGTCTTTTGAAAGTTGTTTCTCTCTCTCTTAAATTATAATAATACATTGTATCTTCTGGCACATATAGGAATTTTAATAGTCCCTCTGCTCAAAACAAAATACCCAGTATGTATTTAAGATAAGCTGGTTATTCCTAACAAACCATCCAATAACAGCATGACAAGTTGTATTTTTCTTCCTCATTCTCCAAACCATCTCTTTTAAAGGATGTCTATTTTTGAATGATGTTAATGATTCTATAATTTCCTTGGACAGCATGTTTTATTCCTTAAATGATATTTAAAAGTTTTTTTTAACACTTAGCATAATTTTTCCCCACTGCATCTTAAGCTTGTTCCTTCTTGTTGGTAATCTTTGACTAATGACATTTATTGGTCCCTTATCTCCTTATAGCTTCACTTAATGTTTTTGCAGGAAGTTATTTTGTTTCTGCTCTTCTAAACTGAATATCATCAGTTTTCTTCTCTTTACCTTTATCATATTTCCCACATATAAAGTTTATTAGAAATATTCTAGCATCTTTTCAATGAATGCAATCTGAAGAAGACAAATTGAAACAATTAAAAGAAACAAATAAGCATTTCTTTCATCCTACAATTCTGAATTATATTATTACTTCTCCAAAAGTCACTTTCCTTGTTATTGAGTTTCTGCTGTTTCTTAGCATTTTATTGATATCTAAAAGGTATTAGATTTGTAATCCTTTCCTTGGCAACTGATAACATAGTTATCTTCACATTAGCTTCTGAGAAATGTCATATTTTCCCCTAGAGATGAGCAAAGGTCTTTTAAAAAATAAATACAGTAAGCACCAAATTTTCAAAACATATTCTATATCATAAGAACATAAGCCTTGGAGTAGTTACATGATAAAACACTGTACTGCCAATTATATAAAAGATTTCTTTTTTGGCATTATAGTAACACAACAATAACATGTATTCTTATTCTGGAAGCAAATCTCACATTTGAGTTTAAAATCAGAGGCTTTAAAATCTTTATGTCAATCTGGAAATATAAGAATTTTCAGGTTTTAGGGCCATATTAATGATGGCAAATCTCACTTCAATTTCACTTTTTAGACATAAGTTCTTTTTGTTACTATTATGTATGCAACTGATAGCAATAATCATGTCTGTCAATTATTCCTGAGTGTGAAATCATTCAATGCCAATTTTATTTAATTACATCTAAACAGTTCAAAACTTTTAGTAGTAAAACTGGGTGGGTTTTTAAACTGTGGAATTTGGTTACAACCAGCTTTGAAAACAATTATTGATGGTCCTTAAAGGTTTTAAAATTGAAATTATCCCTGTAAATAACATTCACTCATGATCTGACTAGAAGGAAAATACAATCAGATTTTCCATGGCAAAGTAGGAATAACATGATATTTTCATGTTTCTAACTCAGGAAAATAAACATCAAGGAAACGGGGTTTCGGGAAAAAAGGCAAAAAGAAACTTCATGTAAAACAAATTATTTATTGAAGATAAACAGTTGTTGGGAGAAGCAGAGCAGTATAAAAGATAGAACTGGCTTCCATCAAGAAGTACCTGGGTTTAAGTTCTGCCTTAGATATATACTAGCTTTTTTTTTCTCAGCACCCCCAAACAGTTCTCTCATGTTATAAATTGCAGCGCAGGTGCTGACTTGCATTGATAGAAGATATTATCTCACTGGCAGTTTCCTATAGCAATGATATCACCAGTCAGAATTTTAAAAAGCAGTAGTTGATAAAGGCAAGATTAAACTACACCAGAGATTCTCATAGCAAAACTAAACTATAAAAGTAAAACTTAACTGATAAAGACATGGTTTGGGCCAGGGTTCTTTCTAGCCACAGGCCTGGTATTGAGGAGAAGGGAAGAAGCCCAACTTAAGAGCCAGCTGTGACATTGTCAGTGTGATCATTTCTATCATGGAAATTGACAAAAATTACAAATCAGAACATGATTTGCTATTTAGCTACTTGTCTAGAATTAAGAAAGTGATAGAGAAAATGATAACAGTGCAGATAAACTTAAAATTATGTAGATGTACATTTCTTGTCTTTCCCCTCCCCAGAAGTGGTTGTTCATCATTAACTAGCACACCTCTCAGTTCAGGGTTCCAAAGGTCTAGCCTTTATATTCTTATGAGGTAGGACCCTGATCAATAGCCCACGCTTCAAAGGAGAAGGGACTGGGACTGGGAAGCCAAGCACCACAAAAGAGAAAATAGTATAAGATGGGAGCAATGTGAAGTGAGCAAACTTCACTGAGGGGAAATACAACATGAAGGAAGCAGTCAAGGAGAATGGACCTGAGGGAGGTCTCTTACGCTCCTGGGTCATATGAGGATCTCCCAAAGCATCAAGTTGTAGTTTTTTATAGGGTTCTTGTCTAGGGCAAAGAGAACCAGGTTTTGAAGGGAGGGGTCAGGGACCCCAGACTTCTTGTGCAGATCAAGGTTAAGGGACTGCTACCAATTCATGCTCAGGGAAACATGAGAATTGATTTCTAATTCATATTCACACTCCTCTCCAGTAGAAAATGGAGTTTTCCAGTATTACCATGGATCTTATTTTGGCAGGCTAGTCCAGAGACTTTGAGCCTTTCTGTTGTTTCTTCATTAGTGTGGCAGGGAGACAACTGAAGTTTTCAGTCAGTCAGCAAGGCAATACATGGTACCAAGTGTTTCTATATTTTCCACATCTTTTTTTTTCTTCCTGCTATTAATCATTTTTTCCTTTTAGTTGTATAACTAATTTTTAATTTGAAATGAAGTTTTTTTTTTCAGGGCAATAAGGGTAAGTGACTTGCCCAGGGTCACACAGCTAATAAGTGTCAAGTGTCTGACGCTGGATTTGAACTTAGGTCCTCCTGAATCCAGGGCCATTGCTTTATCCACTGTGCCACCTAGCTGCCCCTAGTTTTTCTTTTTTAGAAAAAAAAATATATATTTGCACAAGGAAGGATGTTTCATGTGCTTTGAAACTCACCTGGTTCTGCCTTGGAAAAATCCTATGTACCACATGGTGTCAGCTGCTAAAATTATATACCTAATGGCCAAAAGGAACAAACCAGCCTATAAGTCATGGATAACAATTCCAAATCTTTTGTTTTTCACTTTTGATAAATATTATATATCTCTGATTATAATTTTTTTTTAATTCTAAGAAGTTCAGTTGTTTTGAGTGAACCAATCTGCTGTGGAATTCCTCAGATTTGACTTTTTTAAATGAGTTATCAATGATTTGTGAATAGTAGGGTATGATACAAAATGGCCATTTTTAATCACTTTCTAAGAATTTGAATTGATGAGACTGTCAACCAGACTTTGTCCAAAACCAGTCTCTAATCCATGTATGGGCAGAACAAAATAGACCAGAGACAGGTGTCAGGAATTAGAGCAAGAGTTTATTTTCTAAGTGAGGAAAAGGACTTGCATGCAAGGTAGATCTATAGACACATATGCCTGGCCCCAACCCTAGGGAGGCCCTGAGCTAGCATGTGGGGAGATCTTAATATTTATACTAGTGACTGCTTAGTGAATTGTAGCCCTAACAATGAGAGGGCAGCAAGCATGTGACAATTTTGATTTACTTGCAGGACTTTCTGATTTTGTCTAGTGTTTGTCTTTGACCAGAAAACACCTGGTAAATTGTGTGACTAGGCCAGAGGGTGAAATCATCCAGAGGGTGATCACAAAGGATTGTTGTCCTGCTAAGCTCAAGGCACAGCTTGTTTGCTGGGACTTAGCTCTGGAAATAGGGAGGAGTCTAAATTTTACTTTGTCAAGACAAATTGAGATTCTCATCTATTTTTGTGAATTTTTGTATTAATTTTCTGTTTCGGCTCAGCCATATTTTGCCCAAGTAGTTTATTTCCTTGGGTTATTAGGATTTTCTGGAAGTTCTTTTCCAGTGAATGATGTGGAAACCAGAAAGAATGCCTTGGATCAATGTCTATTAAAACAAATCTTGCTTTAAAAAAAAAAGATTTGCTAGACTAAAAATATTACTAGGTCATGGAGTTTGTTTTTGGTTTTGGGGGGTATAGAGCTAAAGATTCTTTTGTGGGCTAATTTTTGAGAATTTTTTTTTCAATTTTTTTTTTGAGAATTTTTCAATGATCTACATTGTTGTCCCTCATTGGTGGAAGGCTTGATTAGTTATTTGAAAACAATATCCATTCTCTTTGGCTGAGTTTGGCTAATGCTGGGCTTGTTTCTCTAAACCTAATTCTGAATGCATGATTCTGGGGTCCAAGACCCTGTGTTCCTAGATCCTGCTGTACTTCTAGGTATCAACCCACCCTCCACAAGACTGCCAAAGTAATATAAATTTCTATTCCAATATCTTGTAGTGTCTTTCTGTTGCTTTTAGGGTCAAATGTAAATTATTCTGTTATTTAAAACTCTTTACAAACTGGTTCTATCACACCTTCACAGGAATACTGAAGCACTTAACTCCATTTTACATATACTATTATCTGGCAAAATAACTTCTTACTCAAAGATGGCATATTGTCTCCATCTGTGCCTTTTTTTCTGAATTATAATTTCCCTCTCTTCCTTGAAAGCTTAGTTCAGATGTGATCTCCTACATGAGTGTTCCTCCCAACTGTAATCTTCTTAAGGATAAGAACAAGTAATTTCAAAAAAATCTTTTTACCCTCTCTGTCCTGACTCCGTGCTAATTACAATGTCTGGCACATAGTAAGTGTTGAATATTGTCTTTAAGTTACCTTGTATCCTTTGTTTGTGACACTGGGGTATGGGAGAACAATGGAAGACAGGGGTTGCACAAGAGAGAAGTAATTGTCTTCTTTGGTATAGAACTGAAAGCTAAAAACCACAGCCTGCTGTTAAGAGAGTTCTGGTCTCAGCACAAACTATTTCCTAAGTGCAAAATTCCTACAAAATTAGGCCCTATTGTATAAATTTACTTGATGAATGTGAGTCAAAGTTACACTTAATTATAATTGAGGAATAAAAGTAAGAATTTAAGTAGCAACATATCTTGGAAAAGAGAATGAAAATAAATTTGTTTCTTAGAGCTTTATGGAGTTCAAGAAAGATTCTCTGAAAAAGGTAAATTAAGTCAGTAATTAAAAAAAACTAGTTCATTAAAAAGCAGGGAAAAGTTTTGTTTGAATACTGCTTAGGCATCCCTAGTGGTGCCTAGTAGTTTCAAGGAATCTGAAAGAGGAGTCAAGCACACTTAGTGCAATTCAAGTTTGAAGAG
Organism: Dromiciops gliroides; assembly: GCF_019393635.1. NCBI lineage: Eukaryota > Metazoa > Chordata > Mammalia > Microbiotheria > Microbiotheriidae > Dromiciops > Dromiciops gliroides. The sequence goes on along the minus strand of NC_057861.1, from coordinate 368,972,976 downwards.
CTCATAAGAATAGAATTGTGCCCAAAGGAAAAGGGAATAGACATGATGTGAACAACCACATCAACTTTTATTCTTTTATACTAAGATCATTTGCCTTTTCTTTTCTCCTCTTCAAATGAACATGGTCACAATTAGTCTTCTTTATTATTCTGAGGAAAAAAAAATAAATGGTGACTCACAGTATCATATCCTTGAGCATTTGTTATATAATACCTCCAGAATCTCATTTGCATGCCTTATGAATATATTTATTGTACTGAAAGCTGATTACCTAATTTCTTCTAAGTCTTTCAAGGCAGTAAGCCAGGACATTCCTTAGTTTATAAGCATATTGATTTTGACAGTTGGGAGAGTTTGAGATTTCTGTATTAATTACTATGTTTACATAAAAATGAGCTTTATGTCATTTGTGCCTTCTTATTATACAGATTTTCAAAATTACAGAGCAATTACATGAATTGCTGAAGCTGTATGTGGTGCCTAATTTAATTTAACAAGATGCAGCTACATCATTTTTCACATATCATAAAAATAGACGTATTAGCTATGAAAGTCATAATAAGCCGTTAGTTATAACAGTGGGTAAAGTTCTTAAAATATATGCCTATCTGATGATAATTACATTGATCATAAAGGTATACTTGCTGGCTACTTAAAAAAAGAAAATATGCAAATGAATATGTCATTTTATCCTTACTATTTTTCATAGTGTGACAGAGTTAGAGGGGAAAAAGACTCACAGGTCATCTGGTTCAAAATTCTAATTTTGCAGATGAGGAAAATGAGACGCAGGATGGTTGTTACTCAGTCAAATTACAAAAATAGTAAATATCAGGCAAAGAGAATTCAAGTGAAAGTTCCCAGATTTAAACCCAGCTTGTTATATTTAATGATGATGATGGCAGTGATATAATGTATGTGGTCAGACACTTCTTAGCATGGGCCAATCTCTCATGAAGATCAATCATTTCTTTGCAATTTATATCCCTAAAGAGTAATTACTGGGAGCACTAAAATGTTCAGTGCCCTGCACATAGTCACATACTTTGTATGTCAGAGGCAGGACTTTATAGTGGCTTTTCCTAGCTCCAAGGACATCTCTTTACCCACTATAAATTATGAATTAAAATAAAATTATTGGGTAGTTAAAAAATTGTGGTGTTGAGCAGTGATCTTATTGTATACAATAATGCCTTAACAATGGCATATTTCCCTGGACCACTTATGCCTTTGGCAGGTGGGATGGAGAGCCAAATTCAGACACACAATATGCCAGTAAGTCAGCCTGAACTGGTATGGGAGAGGGTTAACACAGATGAGAAGTATCAAGTAAAGAATGTAAAGTACAAGTCTAACCCATGGTTTCTATTTAGGAAATCTGTATAGTACCAAAATGGGCGTATATAACATAATCCATCAAACATGTTAATCATCTACTATGTTTAAGACTGCTGGATAACTGGGGATATAAATTCAAAATAAAACTAAATAAGTCCTTACCCTCAGAGGAGTTTTATTTTACTTGGGTGATAGATCATCCACATAAGTATGTATGTGATAACTTGAGGGAGAGAGAAAGTACATTCATAGTTGTGGATCTAGAGAAAAGCTTCCTCTGGGATAGAGGCACATAAGCTTTGAAAGATGCCAGAAATTCTCAGAGGGAAGATTGAGCAGGAAACACATATCAATCATTAAAGGAATCCTATGCAAAAGCAGAGAGGCAGGAAATATTATGATGAGTTTGAGGAAATAAAAGTTGGTTAAATTTTGCTGGATTGTACAAGGTGTGAAGGGGAATAAGTTTGCAAAAGTGGACTGAGTCCAGATTGTGAACAACATTGTTTGCATTTTTATTCTAGCAGTTATAGTAGCTGCTGAATGTTCTTGAGCAGTGACATAGGAAGATTTGAGCTTTAGAAAAATTTTATCAGTAGCCATGTGGTAGATGAACTAGAGAGAGAGGAGACTGAAATCCTGTATTCTAACATGGCTTCAGAAAGCTGAGAGGATGGTCCCAGGAAATTTAACCAGTTTTTAAAAGTCCAGGAAATTAGCAGTATTTAAAGGAATTCTATGAAATTTAAGTCCAGCAAAAAACAAAAACATTCATACCTCCAAGGACTGCCAGAATCTATTTTTGTTTACTTGTTTTTTCAGCTCATTCTGATAATGCAGTATTAAGAAATATTATTTGACTATGTAATTAGAAGGCATTTAGAAAAGAGGGGAATTTGTTGATCTCCTCCCTCATATATCTGGGCCAGAGAAAGAAATTAAGAACAAGACTGTGTGGATAATACTCGTAGAAAGCATATGCATCAAAGGGGAGATTTGCCACAGTAATATAAAGAAGGGAGTAAACCAAAATCCAAGTTTTGGCTACTTGTTGGACCTACCTATTTATTGGATTTCTTATTTCCCCTAGGTCTCAACTACTTTTTGGACTTGGTGTCAATCTCTCTTCTCCCTTCTGAATCCACTAAGCTGTGTCTTTCTTGGTCTTATCATCACTATGATACTCCCATTTCTACATTACTAAGGAACTTCAAATGATAAAGATATTATACTACATAGGACCTTATAGTCTTCATTGGTCAGGAGAACTGGGTGGTCAGGGAGGCTGACTAATGGAAATACAAGGAAATGTCTTCTTACTCAAAAGAGTAGTTTTAGTTCTTAGGAAGTGAAATGGAGTAACAAAAGGACATATTTATTAAATGGAAGGACCCAGGGAAGCAATGTGTTCTCATTACTGTAAAACATATAGTGAAAGCAATAATTAGACCAGTAGGTGATATTGATTTATGTCCACAAATAATTATAGATTTTAATTTTATTCAAAGGCATGTTCTTAGATTTCTAAATGGAGATGTCTTTAGTGTTATATACTATTTATTGTTCTCACTCCCCAATCTAATACTATTGCATAAAGATTTTACCTTCAGAACATCCCTCACCTATGCTACCTTCTCTCCCCTGACACTGTCACACTACCATGGTGCAAGTTTTCATCATCTCATACCTGGATTATTGCAACAGAGTGCTAGTTGTTCTCCCTAGCACAACCCTTTCCCACACTCCATTCCAGCCTCCATTTAGCTGTCAAAGTGACCTTCCTAAAGTACATTTCTCCTGCTGATTAAAGAATAGTAGCTTCCTATTACTTCTGCTGTTCAAAGCCCTTTATAACTTGTTCCTTCTTTCTTTTCAATTATTTTATACTTCTTACATTATTACACATAATCTTTAATATAATGCCACTGTCCTCAGAGAAACAAAATATTCCATCTTCTCATTCCTGGTAAGCATTTCTTTCCCTTTTTATCTCTACCTCCTAGAATCCCTGGCTTTCTTCAAGTCCCAGCTAAAATTTCACTTTCTACAAGAAGCCTTCCCCATTCCTCTTAATTTTAATGCCTTTCTCTCAGTTGATTATTTCAAATTTATCCTGTGTATAGCTTGTTTGTACATAGGTGTTTACATATTGTTTCTCCCTTTAGAGTATGTGCTCTTTGAGAGCAGGGACTATCTTCTACCTGTCTTTGTATCCCCAACATGTAATAGTACTTGACACCTAGTAGGAGTTTAATAAATATTTATTGACTGACTCTTAAAAGTGAATAATTTCTACAAAATTCCTATAATTTGACTAGACAAAAAAACTTAATTAAATTTTATTGTTCATATAAAGATACCTAAAAGGCAAATAAGTGATTGAGTTTGCCCTTTTTAGTGAATAATCACTATAGTAATATCTACATGAATAAGTTTGATCTTTGGGACTTTCAAAATAAATTGACCCTCAACATAATTCAGTTTCTCATTTCATTCAACGAGGGAATGACTGAATAATACTATTCTTCTACTCTATTCAATCCTTTATATCTTTCACTTAATATTACATGTCAGTGTACTTGGGTAAACCAAAAAACACAAGCTGAAATTTAGAACCTACCCCACAGAGAGAAGGTTCTTTATGTTCTCTTTCAATCCCAGTTGTTGAACTTCTTATATGTCTGTGCCAATTTTGTTTCCACGACTATTGATTATTATTTCATTTTGTGAAAAATGCTATCGTATATACCTGGAATTTGACAAAACCCTTGCTGATACTTTTTAAACTTGCTGAATATAATTGACTTCTCATGACTCCCTTGGAAACCATAATACCTCTAATGAAACCTGAAAGGGCTACAGAGCCTTTGGTACAAAATAGAAAAAAAGTGGGGGGTGGCAAAGAAGGTGCTGTTTTGGAAGGAAAATATGAATAAAAATGAACTCTGGCTAAAAAAATGCTATTGACAGTGTACAGGATTTAGTTTAATGGAACACAAATAAAGATACCAAAATATTGGAATAGTGGGAAATCTGATGATATAATTAAAAGGCTTATATTTTCCCAAGAAAATGTATGCAGAACAACAAAAACAATCAGATATAATTATTCATCTAAACACTACAGTTGGCAACAGATGTAAAATGAAACAAAGGATCACAATGCAGGATAGAATGAAAAATTCACAGGAGAAAACTACTGACAAGAGGACCAAGGACAACATTTGTGTCTTCAGATGTCTATATAATAGGGCACATAATATGAAGAACAAAACACACTTTAACTTTTAGGATGAGAAAATAAACAAATATTGGGAATTGAGACTTGCTGAAAATACAATAATGGAAGCATCTTTCTTATTTGGAAACAAGCCAAAACAAGAATCTAATAGAAATACAGCAAATTATCTGAAGAATATAAGGAAATCACAAAACTTAAAGTAGGAGGCATGATTGAAAAAGGAAAGAAAAGCCAAAAATGATGTCTTTATAAATGCATTGCAAAGAACATGGGCAGCTACGTGGTGCAGTGGATACAGCATTATCCCTGAAGTTGAGAGGGCCTGAGTTCTAATTTCACCTCAGAGACTTACTAGCTCTCTGACCCTGGGCAAGTAATGTAACCCCAATTTGCTTTAAACATCCAAATCCGTCTCCAGTTTTCCTTATATATATCTTGCCACTGGAGCCAGATTGTTCTGGAGGAAAGAGTGAGGCTGGTGACTTTGCACAGCCCTCCTCACTTAGATAATCCAATTCACTGCAAGTCATGACATCACCTCCTGATAGCACGGTCTCTTTGAGAACAGAGGGCAAACAACAAGAAATGACATAATCATTGGCAGGATTTGGCTGATAAGTTCCTAGTACAGATCATAAAATAGTGACAAAGTGGGAAGTTCAGTTTTGATGAGAGACTTCATCTAGCCAGAAATCTTCTGGAAATCTTTCCACCAAAAGCAAAGCATCTGATAAAGTGCTTATTTGATAGTCCTATAATTTTGTTTTTCAGATGATAGGGAAAGTGCCAAAGGAAACATAATTGGATCTTATCCTGACCAAAAAGTAGAAGTATTTTAAATGGTAGGAAAACTAAACATGTTACTTTATTCAAATACTTTATTACTATTGATCACCAAAAATGGTGATGCTGACCATGGTTAGATATAAGAAGGGAAATCAAGAAAAAGATATAGGGGAACCTATATTCTAGATTAGCAAAAGAAAAAGAGCACAGGGGGCATAAAAGATGAACAAAAAGTTGTGATGGTACGATGACAAAATTATTCAGATGACAGTGAGCAACAAAAGAGATCATTGTGGCTACAAAGAGAATTTAAATAAAGACATATATAGCATATGAAAGCAGGAACATGAAACCAAGGATTAATGAGTAGCATGTATTTACATGCTTTGCACAATAGTATCCTAAAGACTAAAGTCCAGTATAAGGTGAAACTTATTAAAAATATACAAAAATGTAAGCATAATAAGAAGGTTCTTTGCTTTAAAACTCTCTTGGGGTCAAGAAAAAGGATGTGAATCAATTAGGCCTACCACATAGATGGATGGATAAATAGATAGATAGATACATACATACATACATACATACATTGATTTATTTCAGAAAATCTTGGTATCTGTTAAGTTTCTGGATTCTTTATAGAGAAAAACTTTGAGTTCAAAGTAATTCAGAGATTTAGAGCTAGAAAGACCCATAAAGTTAATGGAGTCCAACTCCATCACTTTACAAATGAGAAAGCTAAGGTCTGAAGCATCACAGAATGACATAAATTTACTTTTGTCTAACACACAAATGAAAAAAAGTTAGTATAACATATAAGGAAAGAGAATAAAGACTTGCTCAGTTTATAAAGTTATTATAATCTGAGTCTGTATTTAAACTCACATCTTCATGACTCCAGGTTTAAACACTCTATCTATTGTACCAGTAGCTTCCTCAGACAAAGTGGTCATCTGGTTTTGGTTTGAAAACCACCAAAGAGGAGAAATCAACTCCTCATTAGACTGTTCTTTCTACTTTTGGGTAGCTCAAAGTTTTATGAAAAATTTTTCTTGCCACTGCTGCTGCTACTGTTCTTTTCACTGCCATCAAGGTCTCTTAGTACCATTATGATTAGTTCTGCCCTCGGAGCAAGATAGACCAATCTAATGCCTCTTTTACATGGTAATTCTTCAAATATTTGTAGACCACCATCTTCTTTCCCTCCCCCACCCCAACCTTCTCTTCTCTAGGTTTAACATCACAATTCCTTGAATTGGTTTTCACATGATGTGGACCCCAAACCCTTCACCATCCAGGCTGGCTTCCTCTAGCAATCCTCATAACGATCAGTGCTATGTCCTCATTAAACTACGGTATCCAGAATTGTAAAGAATGTTCCAGCATTAACAACAATTAACAACCACTCCTTGAGTTCAACTATCCAATCAGCTCTAAAATCTGTCTGATTATATTGTCTTCTAATTCACACCCCTCTTTTTGATAGGACAACCATTTTATTAAAGACTTTCCTAAAAACTAGATAAACTATAAACAATTACATTCATAGTTGTAATTTCAGCATTCCTATCAAAGAGAGAAATTAAACTAGTCTAGTGCTACCTGTTCTTGAGCAAGCCATGCTGGCTCTTTTTAATCACCATTTCACTTTCCAGATAATCTTTTTGATGATTTAATCTATAAAACTACTTGGCATTTGAAGTCAAGCTCATTGGGCTAAAGTCTACACGTTTTGTTCTCCTTTTAAAAAAGAAAAGCTGGGACTCTGCCCTTCACTAATCTTGTAACTATTCTGATTTCCATGATATTTCACATATCACTGACAGTGGCTCAGCAATCATATATGTACCTTTAAAAAAAAGATCTAAGATTTCAAAGTCATCTGGGTAGATAGCTAGGTGTTTTTACTTATCTTTAGGCATAAACTCCATAGTAGCAAATTTTTGTTCTGTCATTTCCAGTTAATAGATCACTAGAAGGTATTAAGGAGAGGTTAAATGGCTTGTCCACGGTGGTACAGATAGTAAGTGACTCATCTGGAATGTGAATTCTTTTCCAAATCCAAGACTATATTGTGCCCTTCTTAGAACTGAAGTAAAATTATAACTGAGGATGTAATTGGAACATTAAATTGTAACAAATAAGTTCAAATTACCTGGTCAAAGTAAATCACATCCTTGGGTACTGAAAAATCTTGTAGAAATGATCAGTGAATCATTATTGGTGATCTTTAAGAAATCATTAAAGAATGGGAAAGTATTGCCAAACCAAAGCTAGATTAGGGCCCCAATTTTCACAAGTTGAAGAAGGTAGATTCTGTAAAGGATATATCTAGGTGCCTGATAACCATTTCTGGTAAAAAATGTAGGACAGATTATTGAAAAATATTTTGTCATTACTTAAAATGGAAAGCTGTGATCACAGAGGAGTTTACAAAGAATAATCTTATCAAGTAATCTGGTTTCATTTTGGTATTCAGGTGTTGCTAGGCTTGTCAATCAGGGGAACACCATTGACTTTAGCAAGATATTTAAATGATTATCTCATTACAGCCTTCTGGATAAGGAGAAATGTGTGCTAGATTATCATAAAATTAAGTGAGCTTGTAACTGATTGAATGACTGTACCCAAAAGAGTGCTGATTAAAGTAAAACTTCAGGGTGGTCTTTAATACTATGCCTCAGGGCTACATCCTTTGACTTGTCCTATTTAATATATTTGTCAATGTTTTTTAAATGAAGTTATGGAAGGGTTGCTTATTAACACTGCATATGATGAGAAAAATAAACTTGAGAGTTCATTCAGTCTACTCTACTTATCCACCATTCCTGTGTAAACACAGCCTATATATACTGGGTGTACTGCTGATCATCTTAGTCTTTAAGAGTATATAGTTTCCACACATGCCTGAAATAACAGGGGAGTAATTCAGGAACTAGCAGAATATGGATCAGATTTTGTATTGCCCTCCAAAAACATAATGCAATTTCAAACTTTTATTGCTATTGATTTTAGTTAGTGCTTCAGAACCATCAAAACCATTAGGAAGGATTAGTGATCCATGTTAGGAGACTCAGCTGTGTGCCATCTGATAGCATAAATATAAAGTATTTGTGCAAGCATTAAACTACATTAAATTATTATTTGATTGAAGGGATATCTGATATAACTTTAACTTTAATTTTTATTTACTAAATTTCTGAACATCAACAATACTCCAACTATAAAAAGTGCAAGGCTTTTTTTTTTACTTATCAAAACTAGTTTTGCTATTTATGTCTGCTGTGGTTGAGTTATAACACTACTTCTTCAGTTAATGGTAGCATTCAAAGTCATTCATCATTAACCAAACCAAACAATACTGCATAAATATTTGGAATGGAATAGTTTCTAGGCAGGCTGCAGTAATATGTTTGATCTATCTCTGCTAGAGGAAATATATGAATTTTAGGAATGAGAAAAAGTCCTTCAGCTTATTCCCTTCAAATACATTAATGCATTTTGTCTTGAATTTTAATAACTTCTGGCACAGAAACAGATTCAGTATTTGCACACTGTGGGTTTAACTTTTCTGTTATAGCTAGTACGTTCAGGGATGGCACTATTAAACACAGATTCTCATGATACAAAAATTCAAAATTAAAGCACGTTTGTGTATGACAGGCCTTGGAAAAATCAAAACCTGGTGGCATTAATCTTCAATTCCAGTTCTCTTTCACCTTAAACAGAAGTGGTGTTCTCAGGAAAAGTTTTTGCAGAATTGGTATGGGAATACAAGTCTTCTAAGTTTGACTCTCTCTCCTAGAGTTCCATTTAGACTAAGCAGGCTTAGTAATGTAGCTTTATTGTATTATTGTACATTCCCGGTCACTCATTGCTATTCATTGTGCATTTTAAAAAATTGAAAAGAGAAAAAAATAACTTTTAAGATATATTGTTTTGATCTACAGATTTTCTTTTTCTTTCTTTCTTTCTTTCTTTTTTTTTTTTTGGTTAGGCAATTGGGGTTAAGTGACTTGCCCAGGGTCACACAGCTAGTAAGTGTCAAGTGTCTGAGGCCGGATTTAAACTCAAGTCCTCCTGAATCCAGGGCTTGTGCTTTATTCACTGTGCCACCTAGCTGCCCTTACAGATTTTCTTAAACTTCATTACTCAATATAAAAAAAAGTGACCTTATTTGGTTGTATAGAGCATAATAAGGAATTTTGTAGTTGGGGTAGGAAACTGTTCTGTGGCTCAGATAACGTTCCCTGGTCATATCTGCCTTATAAAATTATGTCTTTGTTTATAAGGGAACTGGGAGAATGAATGCTGTGAGATTCTGTGTAAGTCTAAATCAGACCTGGAATGAACATATCAAACTGGCTAACTAATAGAAATCCTATAACTAGTTATTTTATAACTGTTTAATAATCTAAAATTCTAGATATTTCCTTAATTCCTGGAACATATGTATGAATATATATGGAATATATATATATATGCACATGTATATATTTACACATATTGTATATAATTTATAACCCATGTACATGCATATATACATATATGAGTTATATTATTTCCCTAAGCATTTGATTTTTAAATTATCTCAACATCACATTCTAAATTTCAATATATGAAAAGATATGCCTAATTATGATGATTCACACCAATTGTTCTATGTGTTCTGCTAGTTATTTACATATCATTTTTTAAAATATTAATTTGTAGATTCCTTTTTTCTTCTTGTGGGGCAATGAGGGCTAATCAATTTGCCCAGGGTCACGCAACCAGCATGTATCAAGTATCTGAGGCTGGACTTGAACTCAGGTCCTCCTGAATCCAGGGCTGGTGCCTTATCCACTGCACCACCTAGCTGCCCCTTACATATCAGTTTTAACCAAAAAATTCTCACCTCTAAGTAAATGAAATAAAAAAGTTCTCAAAATATAGAGACCTAGAAGAAGAGATTTTTAAAATGTGGTAATGAATAAGTTGGACAGTGGCTAGAGAATTGGACTTGGATTCAGGAAAATCTGACATTGCATTTTACTTCAGGTCCTTACTAGCTGTGTGATCCTGGGATATCACTTTACCTCTTAGTGCCTCAGTTTTGTCACCTGTAAAATGAGTCAGTTGAATTCTATAACCTCTAAAACTTTAATACTAGGTTTCTCAGAAATCATTGTTATTGTGGCAATGGCAATATTACAACCACCACCCCCCCTCCTCCTCCAAACCAATTTGGCCTAATTTTTCTTTGAAAGGTATTGAGACCGTCTTCAAGATTTGATTGGCTAAGGGGCAGCTAGGTGGCACAGTGGATAAAGCACCAGCCCTGAATTCGGGAGAACCTGAGTTCAAATCCAACCTCAGACACTTGACACTTACTAGCTGTGTGACCCTGGGCAAGTCACTTAAACCCTCATTGCCCGCCACCCCCTCCAAAAAGAAAAAGAGTTGATTGGCTCAGAGGACTAAAGGCTTTATCACCTGAGTAAAAAACATCTGCAAAGAGCTCCAAAGATGTTCTGATTCTCAGCTATTAGATCACAGTGGGTAACTAGGGAAAGAGAGCTTCATTCAGTTGTAGCAGCTTGATGTGTCCTCAGCGTCTTATCCTCATTGAACATTTTTCTTTCTATAGCTAAGTAAATCTGTCTTTTATTAAATTGTTGAGTGACCTACAAGTTACTCATTTTGTTCCTATATTAAGCCTAAACAACTCTAGGACTGTCTGAGTCGAGTCCAGCCCAGAACACCTTTCATCACCTCTATGGTTATGGTAGTTCTGAAGATGCTTTCAGTGAGATTAAATAAACTGAGATCACATCCCAACACTTTTATTCCCAACACTTATTTATTTTATTTATTGGTATGTCGCCACACCAAATATAGAAAATACATGGGATGAAAAGCTTTAAAAATAGGCTTCCCAGAGGAAACTAAAATCATTTGGGAACAGGGTAAAGTATATGTCATTGAAATTGTCCTGCCTGCTATTAGAACTTTGTTTTCAGGAAGCAAAAAAAAGCTGATTTTACTTTCTTGGGTTTTTTTTTTCAACTGCACAAAAAAATAAATCAAATGAGTAAACCTGTATTTTTGTTTTAATTAGCTTCATTAGCTTCAAATTATATTTCATTGTGATGCTAATCATAGAGAATTAAATACATTTTTTCACTTTTTTAATATTTCATTCCAAATACACTCCCTCTCTCCTGTCCTTCTTCCATTCAGTGAGAAGTCAAGCAATATGATATCCATCATACATGTGAAATTATGTAAAGCATTTCCATATTTGCCATGCTGCAAAAAAGCATATATACATACATATGTATGTATGTATGTATGTATGTATGTATATTTCAGTGCACTCAGAGTCTATTAGTTCTCTCCCTGGAAATGCATAGTCCTTTACATCATTATTCCTTCATAATTTTCTTGGATCATTATAATGATCACAGTAGGTAAGTCTTTTGAAGTTGTTATAATATTGTTATTACTATAAACAATATTCTTCTGGTTCTGGTCACTTCATTTTGCATCACTTCATATGAGTATCCCCTCGTTTTTCTGAAACCATCCTTCTCATAATTTCTTTTTTTTTTTTTTTTGGTGAGGCAATTGGAGTTAAGTGACTTGCCCAAGGCCACACAGCTAGTTAAGTGTCAAGTGTCTGAGGCCGGATTTGAACTCAGGTGTTCCTGCATCCAGGGCCAGTGCTCTATCCACTGCGCCACCTAGCTGCCCCCTTCTCATAATTTCTTATAGCACAATAGTATTCCATCACAAGCGTGTAATACAACATGTTCAAGAATTCCCCAGTTGATGTGTATCCTCTCAATTTCCCATTCTTTGCTACCCCATAAAAAACTGTTCCAAATATTTTTGTAAGCATGGTTCCTTTCCATTTTCCTTTTCCTTTGAACCCTTTGGTATACAGACCTATTAGTGCTATTGCTGGTTCAAAGGTTATGCACAATTTTATAGCAATTGGGTAAAGTTCCAAATTTTTCTCTAGAATGGTTGGACCACTTCAAAGTTCCATTAACAGTGTATTAGTGGGGGCACCTAGATGGCGCAGTGGATAGAGCATCAGCCCTGGATTCAGGAGTACCTGAGTTCAAATCCAGCCTCAGACACTTAACACTTACTAGGTGTGTGACTCTGGGCAAGTCACTTAACCCCAATTGCCCCGCCAAAAAAACAAAACAAAACAAAACAAAAACAGTGTATTAGTGTGCTTATTTTTCCACATCCCCTCCAAATTTTATCATTTTCCCTTTTTTTGTCACATTAGTGAAAGCCGTAGATATGAGGTGGTATCTTGTAGTTATTTTACTGTGTATTTTTCTAATCAGTTGTGAGTTAGAGTATGTTTAATATGACTATTGTAAGCTTTGCTGTCTTTTTCTGAAAACTGCTTGTTTATGTGGTTGGACCATTTATCGACTGGAAAATGACTCAGAGTAACTTGTTCTAATACCCCTCTCCAATTTCCTGCTTTCCTTCTAATTTTCCTTGCATTGTTTTGTTTGTGAAACCCCTTTTTCCCCACTTGCTCGATTTTATTTAAACATTTTTATTTAAAGTTTTGATTTCCAAATTTCCTCTGTCCCTTCCTCCCCCTCCCCTTCCCTGAGGTGGTAAGCAATCAGATATAAGTTATACCTGTGCAATTATGTAGAACATTTCCATATTATTCATTTTGTATAAGAAGACTCAAATAAAAGAAAAAATAAAAGAAATAAAGTGAAAAATAACATACTTCAGTCTATATTCAGTCAATATCAGTTTCTTACTCTGGAGGTGAATAATATGGTTCATTATTTGTCCTTTAGGATTGTCTTTGATCATTGTATTGCTGAGAATAGCTAAGTCATTCACTGTTCATCAAACAATATTGCTGTTACTGTGTACAGAATTCTCGTGGTTCTGTTCACTTCACTTTATGTAAGTCTTTCCAGGTTTTTCTGAAATCATCCTGCTTGTCATTTCTTATAGACCAATACTATCCCATTACAACCATATACAAGGGGCAGCTAGATGGCACAGTGGATAAAGCACCGGCCTTGGATTCAGGAGTACCTGAGTTCAAATTCGGCCTCAGATGCTTGACACTAGCTGTGTGACCCTGGGCAAGTCACTTAACTCCAACTGCCTCACCAAAAACTAAACTAAACTAAACTAAACTAAACTAAACTAAACAAAACAAAAAACCAACCATATACAAGAGTTTGTTTAGCCATTCCCCAATTTCTTCTTAACCAGTACAAAAAAAAAAGAGCTAATATAATATTTTTGTACAAATAGGTCCTTTCCCCCTTTTTAGATGTCTTTGAGGTGTAAACATAGTAGTGTTATTGCTGGATCAAAGGTTATTAATACTTGTGCAATCCTTTTTAAATTTAATGTAATAAAAATTATCCATTTTGCCTCTTATGATATTCAGTTCCTCATTTGCTCATTAACTCTTTCCTTATGCATAGATATGCATGATAATTCATTCCATGCTCCCCCAATTTGCTTATTATAAAACCCTTCCTGTCTAAATCATGTACTGACTTTTGCCCTTATCTTGAGTATACAGTGGGAGCAGTTGGTAAATGCCTAATTTCTTATATGCTGCTTTACAGTTTTCTCAACAGTTAATGTCAAATAGTGAGTTCTTGCCCCAAAGCTTGGATTTTTGGATTTATCAAACACTTGGATAGTGATCATTTACTACTGTGTTCCTTATGCGTTCCATTGATCCACCACTCTAAATCCTATCCTGTGCCAAGTTCTTTTGATGGTTATCACTTGGTAGTATAGTCTGAAATTTTATATGGCTATGCTGCCTTCTTTTGCTTTGTAAAAATTTATTTTCTTGATATTTTTGACATTTTGTTCTTCCATATTAATTGTTATTATGTATTCTAACCCCAAAAAAATAATTTTTAGGGTTTTTGATTGGTATGACACTGAATAGGTAAATTAATTTAGGTAGCATTATCATTTTTATTATATTAGCTCACCCTACCCATCAGCAATTTAATATTTCTCCATTTTAAAAAATCTGTAGTTGTGTGAAAAGTGCTATGTAATTGTATTTACATAGTTTGTGAGTGTATCTTGGCAGAGAGACTCCCAAACATTTTATATTTTCTGCAATTATTTAAAATGGAAGTTCTCCTTTCTTTTCTTACTGGGTTTTATAGGTAATATATAAAACTAGCAATGATTTATATGGATTTATTTTATATCCTGCAACATTGTTAATGTTATTTTTAATAGGTTTTCAGTCGATTCAGGTTTTCTAAGAATACCATCACATCATCTGTAAAGAATAATAGGTTGTTTCCTTGCTGCCAATTCTTATTCCTTCAATTTCTTTATTTCTTGCTTCATTGCTATAGCTAGCATCTCTACTACAATACTGAATAATAGTGGGGATAAGGGGCATTTTTGTTTCAATCCTGATTTATTGAGAAATCTTCTAGTTTACCTCTATTACTGATTAATTTCACTCTTGGTTTCAGATATTATATATTATTTTAAGAAAAATAAAACTTATCCCTATGATTTTTGAGTCCAAATTCTTCTGCTTACTATTTTAGTAACCTTGATAAGTCATTTAAAATCAGTCTCCATCTGTAAAATGAAAATGTTGGATTATATGTTTCCAAGCTCCCTTCCATCTTAAGATCCTATCATTTTATATCCAGCTATAACATTTCACCATTACCCAGGGAAAGAGAATGACAAAGGGTTTCATGGAAAGAGAAGTAATTTTTTTAGTCACTATTAATAGAAGTATGCTAGAGCCAACCTGACCTTGTTCTCGAAAATCGATTGTTAAATTTTTGGTGTGAGAAATTCTATCTCAGAAATTGAGAGTTGAATCCCATTACAGTCTCTGGACATTGAGTGAACCCAATGTTGCTGCTGCTTTACCAACTGTGCTTCTGACTTTCCTGACTTTAGCACCCTTAATTAGCTATATCCTCAAACTGGAATCTCCATTAGCATCTGACTCCATCTCCCTTTGAGACATCCATCCTTCCCTGTTGCCTCCTCACCCCAGACATCCTTTTTAACATACATTGGGGAGGTCCTCTCTGTACCTCTATTCTGGGGAGGGTTGTAAGTCTGCTAATCTTTATTTCCTTCTCAACTGTACTTTTGACTTTCATAACTTTAGCATCATAGTTCTTCATGAATACTTCTGTCTCCACTCTTTCCAGTTTTCTTTTATATGTTCCCCTTCTACACTAAATTGCAGACTCCTTGAAGTCATGGACTTTTTAATTTTATTTGTGTCTCCAGTGCTTAGCACAGTGCCTGGAACAAAGTAAGTACTTAATAAATGTTTGTTACATTCCTGCTCTCTATACCACTATTCTTTTTTTTTTTTTTTTTTTGCAGGGCAATGGGGGTTAAGTGACTTGCCCAGGGTCACACAGCTAGTAAGTATCAAGTGTCTGAGGCCAGATTTGAATTCAGATACTCCTGAGTCCAGGGCTGGTGCTTTATCCACCGTGCCACCTAGCCGCCCCTATACCATTATTCTTGAAAAATCTACATGGCCTTGGAACTCCTTCAGAAATTTGGGTAGACCAAATCATGTCTAAGGCAGAAGCCTAGTCTTAGAAAAAAATCACTCAACAGTGGAAATTTTAAGAAAATAAGTGTAAGGGGCAGCTAGGTAGTGCAGTGGGTAAAGCACTGGTCCTCGATTCAGGAGGACCTGAGTTCAAATCCGGACTCAGACACTTGATACTTACTAGCAACGTGACCTTGGGCAAATCACTTAACCTTCATAGCCCTACAAAACAAAAACAAACAAACAAAAAACCCAAAAAAACAGAAAATAAGTGTAAAAGTCAAATTTTCATTAATCTTGTGATTTCTATTTGATAGGATATAGATTACATTTTCCTTGTCAACTGTTGGACATGACTTTGAACCTTTCATTTTATACATAAGGTATAAAATGTTGATTTCATTTTTTCTGTGTTTTCCCCTTATTTTTCAATCATCAAATTCAACAGATTGCCTTTTTGAAACTTCATATGTTATAAGATCTGAAGAGTAAAACATTAACACTTTGAGATTATTTTAAGGAAGATAATGACACCCCTTCAATCTTTTGAAGAGAATGATGTTCTCATTTATGCAGTAAAATTGATTAAATGATCTTTAGTTCACATTTAAGAAGCCAAAACAAATCTGGTATTTTTTAAAAGTAAATTGAAATACTCCCTGTCAGAAAGACATGACGTCAGATTCCTCTATTTATACATTTTATACATTATACATTTTATAACACTCCTGTGAAGCAACAGTATTTGAGATGAAGCTCTCTCCAGGGCCACATTATGCACTAATGTCAGAGAAAAACAAAACAAAACAAAATAAAAAATCCTAAACTTTATTCTTAGCAGGCAAAAAAAGGAAAAAATCAAAACAAATGAACAAAAATTTTCTTCGGGCAGAAAAAGAAAAGCTATTTTTTTCTTCTGGTTTAGATGAACTAATTTTCATCAAACCAGGCATGAAATTTTACAGAATAAGATTGCCAAATTTCTTAAAATATACATTAGTGATAATATTTTCATTTTAGGAAACTTTTATGCAAAGTCAAAGAGAGACAATCTGCTACCATTGAAAGAATGTCCAATGGGTATCTTTTTAAAAAGTAAACTAATTTAAAAACAAATAAGGAATTTCAGAACAAAACTTTTTTTTTTTTTTTTAGTGAGGCAATTGGGGTTAAGTGACTTACCCAGGGTCGCACAGCTTGTAAGTGCCAAGTGTTTGAGGCCGAACATGAACTCAGGTACTCCTGACTCCAGGGCCAGTGCTTTATCCACTGCGCCACCTAGCTGGCCCTAGAACAAAACTTTTAATAGAGGTGTTTCAATACAATCCAATTCAATAAAGTAAGGATTTATAAAATGATTAAATATGAACAATGAGTATAATTTTTTTTAACCTGGCAATCACAAATATGTATTTGTGAACATTTTCAGACTTTAGAATTTTGTTACTTTCTAAAGAAATAGAAACCTTATTCATATTCCATTTAATGCTTTAGAATTTTTCATATTCCTTCATACTTCAATATTTCAAGGTTGCTTGAGTTTGTTATTGTATATTTTCCATTTAGCAGAATAGATGATATTCTCTCTATGCCCTACAACAGCTACCATATCCGAAAAATCATTACCCTGTGGCCAACTGGGTAATGAGCTTCCCTTAACTTTACTAGTTTGGTCCTAGGTCTATACTTGAATCTTTTCTGTCTTGGAAAATTTACCAGTGATTTTGCTCTGTTGGTATGCCTTCAAGAACCCTAAATAATACCTGTGTAATAAGTCATTAGAGTAGAACCCAGATGCTAAAATGGATAGAGCATTGCAGTTAAATCTACATCATTAATATTTATCCAACATATTCTTGTCTAGAAATTAGTAAAATAATCAAGTCTTGATTCAGAGCACTTGTCAATTTCTGAGATAGAATTGCTCACACCAAAAATTTAACAGTTAATTCTCAAGAACAAGGTCAGGGTGGCTCTAGCATACTTCTATTAATAGTGACTAAAAGTAAAATTAATGCTCTTTCCATGAAACCCTTCGTCAGTCTCTTTCTCTGGGTAATGGTGGAATGTCACAGCTGGTTATAAGATGATAAGATTTTAAGATGGAAGACAGTTCAGAAATCAGATAATCTAACACTTTCATTTTACAGATGAGATTGATTTTAAATGAATTATCCAAGGTTACTAAAATAGTAAGCAGCAGAATTTGGACTCATGACCAAGCCTCCTCATTTCAATTCGCCTTACATTACAGAAAGTTGCCTCATTATCTTTAATACTTAAGTACTTGACTGCATTAATACCTGAAGTATTCAGCTTATCTAAATAAATTATCCTTGAAAGTTCTGGATATGGATATTAATGTTATCCTCTGTTTCTATTCTCTAGTCCCATTCAAATAAAACTAACATTTCTAAGTTGCCACAAATATGTCAAACATTTACATTTCTTTTATCAATATCTTTCTTGCCCAGTGAAAGGAGACTTGGCAAGGACTTTCTATATTTTACATATAAACACACACACATATACACAAGTGTGTGTTGTCATTTCAGTTACACTTTATGAACCCATTGAGGTTTTCTTGACAAAGATACTGGAAAGGTTTTCCATTTCCTTATCCAGCTCATTTTACAAATGTGGAAATTGAGCTAAACAGGATTAAGTGATTTGCCCATGGTCACATAGGTAGTAAAAGTCTGAGGCCAAGTTGGTACTCGGGTCTTCCTAGGCCTGACACTACCCGCTTGCTATTTAATGGTGACTGATATAGATATGTGTGTATACATAAAACACCTAACAAAAATAACACACATAAATTATATATGTATATGTGTATATATACACATTTATGTATATTTAGTTGTTCCGTATTTATTAACATAGAAAGTTCCCAACAAGGTGTCAAATTCACGGATGTGTCAGATTTGCCCTCAAAACTCTTGAATATTTTATGAACCATATGAAAAAGTAATTGGGAAGAATTTAATAAAATAAACAAAAATACAGTAAGACCTATATAATATTAAATTGTGGTTTTCTCATTCAGTATGCAGCTCCCAAGTATTCTGTTCCATTTGAATTTGATACAACTGAATATGTAGATTAGCTAATATCCCTATGGTTCACTCCTCTCTCCCCTGCTACCTCTTCCATCTTTGGGCTTTGTTTCCCCTTGCACACATACATACAATAGAAAATATTAATTAGTAAATTCTTCTTCTATGAAATATTAGGCTAGGTGGTATAGTAGATAAAGGGCAATACTTGGACAAAGGCAAAATTAAGATAAAATTCTGCCTCAGAAATTTATTGAGGAATCTTAGTTACTTATTCTATCTGTCCCTCAGGTTCCATATCTGTAAAATGTGGAGGTTAGACTCAGTGATCTCTAAGGTCCCTTCTGTCACTAAATCCATGATTCTATGAAACTTGTTCATCTATTTCTCAAGACCAAATTGAAAGATAAAGGCTTTTAACAATTGCATTGTTGAGTTTCCTGAACACACATATATTTTAAAAGGTGTCACATAGAGAAGGATCACTTGATAAGACAAAACATTGTAGGTAGGGGTCTTTACTAGGCATCATGCATACCTGAGCTCCAGTCTCATCTCTGATACTCACTGAATGGTGACTCAGTCTCACTAACCCTTAATGTCCTGAGCTAAAAAAAAAAAAAAATTGATACTAATACCTGTAGTGTCTACTTTAGAGGGCTTTCATGAAGCTCAAATGAAATAATGTATTTAACAGTGCTTTGCAAACTTTAAAGCTCTATATTGTGTCAACATTTTTCTTGTAAAGTCCTTCATTTATAATGCTAAAATTTGAAGCAATTCTTAGCACCCTGTGTTCTTTTATATGTCATAACAGCATCATCTCTGTGTGAGTAGATATGTAGGGGGTAAATCAGTGACTGGTTGGGGATTGGTTATTTCCTGGGTATGTATAATACCAAGAACAATTTTATATATACACAGACACAGACATATACATATATTCATATATACTATATATGTGTATGTATATATCCAAATAAATATATGTATAGATATATATGTATATCTATCTATAGCTTTCTGTGGGTATATATCTCTCTATCTATCTATCTAATCTAATTATGGTTTGGTCCTGCAGGGTGTTGGGAGGATAGAGAGATACAGAAAGAGATAAGACAGAAGATAGAGACAGAGAGCAACAGAGACAAAGAGAGATAGAGACAGAGAAAAAGAAAGAGGGAGACAGAGAGATACTCAAACCATGTTGGTTGTATCCTGTATACAGGTTCTGTGGAAAGATTTGGATAAGCATTGCTTAGGAAAAGAGATGTTATGGGTGGGTTGAAGTTTGTGTGAATTGAGGTAATGTTGGTACTTTGATTAGATGACAATTGCACTGAATCAGTGATGGGCCAGAAAGGACTTATTTGTGGGCAAAGCAGAGATGTCTTCCCCTGTTTCACAACATGTAAAGTAAATTATTCCCACTCTTTGCTATATGTCAGAACATATCTAATTGGTATGTAGGTGAATAACCATTTCTGCATTCCCTGTATACTTTCTGCAGTTTGTCTTTGCCAAGTCCAATATTAATTACATTAGTTAATTCTAATGAAGAAGATATCTTTCACCTGAAAAAAAATAATATAATTTCAGTATTTATGTACTGAGACTATTATCAGCTTGTTAGCTAAATATTGATGATCTATCTCTTCCTGTATAGTTTACTAGTTACTGGTTTCTAAGCTGGTAAATTCTGAAGTGTCTTCACTTGAATATCCAGATTTCCTAATATATATAGATTGTTGAGCATTTAGACAAAATCCTTTAAGTATAAAATAATAATAGATAGTATTTACAAAGTACTTAAAGTTTCCAAAGTGATTTACAAATATGATATCTTATTTGGCCCTCACAACAACCTTGTAAGGGATTATTAGCCTTATTTTACAGATGAGGAAAATGAGGCAGAAAGATCATGCAATGCTTAGGGTCACATAGCTAAAAAGCATCTGAGATAATATGTGAACTCATGTCTTCCTGACTCCAAATTCCTTACATTGTTCGTTGCACACTTATTGTTGTTCAGTCCTGTCTGAGTCTACATGACCTCATGCACTGTGCTGATGGGGTTTTCTTGGCAAAGGTACTAGAATGGTTTGTCATTTCCTTCTGTGTGTACCCATTTTTTTACAAATGTGTTACAGGGTAACACAACGAGGATGTGTCTGAATCAGGATTTGAACTTAGATTTTCCTGATTCTACACCCAGTGCTATATCTACTGTACCACCTAACTGTACTGCACTCTGAACTACCTCAAAATAAGTTGAAATGGTTGTTATTAATGCTGTATGCAGAATTCAAATGACAATCACATCTTATGTTTATATTTAGAATTTACTCTTTAGGGTTATAAAAGTGCTTTCTACATTTGAAATAATTTGATTTATACCTCCCTGCTGTGACTTAGGTAATACAAGGTTTATTATCCTTATTTTATCTGGAGGAAACAGTCTCAGAAAGGGTAAAATAATGATTCAAGTTTTCACAAATAAGAATAATAAATGAATGAATTATGAATAAATGAATGAATGAAGAAAAATATGTATGAAGCATTGACTATATGTGAATCATTGCATTAAGGTCTTAGAGTACAAAGAGATAGGCAAAATAGTCCCTGTTTTTTAAGGAGTGTATGGTTTAATAGAGAAGATAACACACATATGAGGATTCAGCTAGCTATGAGTCAGATGGAAAGGGCCTATACCCCTGCAGGTGTAGTGATAAAATGCATCTTCTCTATGTCCAAACTATACGCATTAATGAAGCTATGCATATAGTCTTAACATTATGATTGAATGAGATGACTTTCTTTCTCTGTGTCTTTCTTTTTTTAAATTATTTTTATTTTTTTTTTGCAGGGCAATGGGGGTTAAGTGACTTGCCCAGGGTCACACAGGTAGTAAGTGCCAAGTGTCTGAGGCCAGATTTGAACTCGGGTCCTCCTGAATCCAGGGCCAGTGCTTTATCCACTGCACCACCTAGCTGTCTGTGTCTTTCTATATACATACACATATACATCATACATAAGCCTATAAATACAGACACATATAGGAACTAGGGCTTTAATCCTGATCTTCTAACATTGAGTCTAAACTGGTGTTCCTTCTAAACACCACACTGCTTATCTACACCCCAGAATTTTTACCTTTTTTTTCTTTTTATGCCCAAACAAATCACATTCTAAGTGGCCATTAAGAATGACCTGTAGAGGGGCAGCTAGGTGGCACAGTGGATAGAGCACCGGCCCTGGATTCAGGAGGACCTGAGTTCAAATCCAGCCTCAGACACTTGACACTTACTAGCTGTGTGGCCCTGGGCAAGTCACTTAACACTCACTGCCCAGTCCCCCCCGAAAAATAAAGAATGACCTATATAGATTATGACTATAGAAAATAAGCTTTTGACTGTGTGTGTATTCATACTCATATATACACACAACACATGTATTTGACTTTATATAGACACAAATATATGTATGTATATATGTGTGTATGTGTATGTATACATATATAAAAATATATGTGTATATGTATGTGTATATATTACATATAATATATATACTATTTCCTTTTAATTCAGTATTTAAAAAATTAACAGTGGCATGTATAATTATATCTGTTAGACTGGGAGCTCTTTGAGAGCAGGGATTTTTTTTTTTTAGCTCTTCTTTGCATCTCCAGTACTAAGCATAAAGCCTGGCACATAGGAAGAGCATAATAAATGCTCCTCCCCCATTAATTAATCCATGTTTATCAATCTGAGAAAAAGAAACCCCTTAGACAGCTAGGTGGTACAGTGGATAAAGAACCAGCCCTGAATTCAGAAGGACCTGAATTCATATCCAGCTTCAGACACTTGACACTTACTAGCTATGTGACCCTGGGCAAGTCACTTAACCTTCATTGCCCCACAAAAACAAAAGCAAGAACAAACAAACAAAAAAAAGAAACCCCTTAGTCTGGCCTAGGGTGCTTGAATGTGGAGTCTCCGTTGTGCTAACTTGGAAAATGGTTTATTTAGTGATGTCTGGAAAATTGTTCAGTGTACTTCAGCAGTAAAAATAGCAATATTGTAGCCATATTCTGATTTCCATGTTTAAGGAATTACCCATTTAAAAACCAAATTGATCTCATTTTAAATTTTAATGAAGCCATGGATTTGTTATCAGCTATTATTCATTTTTGAAAAGATCATTTTATTAGGAAAAGCTTTAACATATTCTCTCTTAGGTATGAACTACTTTTTTTTTTTTTGGACTAAAAGGGCCATTTCAAGCTGTATTCAAAAAATGGTAGTTTTTCTAGCCTTCCATGCCTTTGTGTCCGGCTTTAAAAGAGGAATTGATCATTTTTTTTACCAGTTAATACTTAAATAATATTAGTTAAATATTTAATGATTCATATAGCTCCACTGGGAACGAAACACTCTCCTGTCTTAATCCAGTGCTTTTCTTTTAAATTAGTATGCTTCTGATTTTTTACTTCAGTAAATAATCAGAATCATATAAAATATGCTAAAATAGAAATAACCAGCTTCCTACTTACCTTTCCAAAACTGTCTAAAATATTTGGCTATTGGGTTAATTATTATTCTTTATATTTTCTGAATTTTACCTTATCATAGTATATTTAGCTATTAAACAACTTTAATTAAGGAGAAAATTAGCAAGCTTGGCCTTGGGTTCAGGTCTGGCCTCTATTGTCTGTCACTTAACTATTATCAAGACCTTTGAATTCTCAGTCTTGGCTACCCTCCCAAAAATTACAGAGAAGGTGCCACCCTGAATTGAAAGAGAAATTACTCAGAAGGAGCTTCCCAAAACAAGGTTTGGTAACTAATTAAATCAAACAGAAATCTCTCAAATTTCTCCTATGTTGGCTTGACTCCTTCTTTGCATTTAACTCAGTCTAACTGGCATTTTATTTTTGCGTGTGTCCTTCGCCCCAATGCGTTGAGGACAGTGCCTGGGCCATGTTTCTCTTTCTATCTGTAGCTACTGGATAAGTGCCTTACAGAGTCAGCATTTAAAGAGTTCGGTTTTGAAATAAATATTCAGCATTTTGACTTCATGTTACACAGAACTTCAGTGCTCCCAAGAAGCTTTCTCTTACTTTTTTTACTTGAAGAGATCAACCTAATCTATGTCTGTTTGTCAGCTGTCAATCTACTTGTCAACTGTACACATATAAAGGGAAACGTTATAATTTAACACAAATAACCGGAAACAATTGACGGTTGCTGCAAGAATGAATGCCATTTGCCTTCCTAAGAATCTTGAACTCAAATCTGTTATATCAGACTCATGTTTTTCCTCCACTTTTCCACGAATTTTGATATTTGTTTTTCTGTTGAAATACACAGCTATATTTTTTTCTTCTTTTCAGTGGAAGAAAAGGTAGAAATTTTAAAACATCCAGAAAAATTAGTCCACATTAGTGCTTTAATGCAGCTTTCTTTATGGTGGCTGAATGGTATACCTGTATTTAGTGGGAGATTAATAATTTAATTAGGATACTTAGTGAATTCCTAGTATACATAAGGCACTAAAGGAAACATAGAAATATATAGTACATCCCTCAGTACAAGTATTTAAACTCTAGAAGGCAAAAGAGTACATGCATCCAAATAGATATAATGCAAGTCAGAATGAAATAAGTTTCATAAGAAAGGGAGAAACTGCAAACATGTTATGATTTCAGCTGCCCCTGCGGTTTCAGAATTTAATTATTCCATTATTTTTATGTCCTTTCCTCTATCAAGTCTTTTGGCATAAATGGAGAATTATAAATATGGAAAAGTCTGGTAAATGAGTTAAAATGAAATGTTGATATTAAATATTCACCAAATAGTTTTATATATTAAACAGGTGTATATTAAGCAATTCAAATACAAATGCAAAAGTGAGACATTTCCTGTCCTCAAGGAACTTTTTTTTTTTTATGTGAGTATACAACTTGCTCATAGATGGGTAAATAAAAGAATATATACAAAATCAATACAGTAGGGTATAGCCTAGTACAGGTATGAATGGGTTGCTATATGCATGAATGGTGGGAATACCTACATTATTGAGCTGACAAATTCACTTGAATAATTGAATTAAGAAGTTAAATTAAGGAAAAAAACCAAACTTTAAAAATGGATAATAAAGATGATTTGTGCATAAAGTCCTCATACCCTCTAATCTAACTCATACCCTTGAACTCCAAACTACCAAAAAAAAAAAAAGAAGAAAAACCACTCATCCTAACCAGATACCATTTCTTATTCTTGAATCTTTGCCATTGCATATTACTCTGAGGAGAAGAAAGAGGCTGAAAGCATTTCATGGTGGCTTCTATTCCAGTCCTATGTGACATGGAAATAGACAAAGGTTTTAGTGACAGAGAAAAATTCCAGCTCAACTTTTTAATTTTCTTAATACTCACAATGTCTTTGATGCATATCTTATTGACCTTTGTACCCTAAAGGGGGAAAAAACCCAGCAACATGAGAATCAAAGGAGAAAGAAATGTTCTGAGGCAGTGCAGTATAGTGGGAGGAGAAAAAAATGCTGTACATGGAATCAGAGATGTGTGTTCAAATCTTGTCTTGCCACTTGCAAATGACTTCACCTCTTTGGACTTCATCTGTAAAATAAAGAAGTTAGAATAAATGATTTCTGAAATCTTTTCTAGCTTTGAAAGCCTATGATATTAAAGTGAGAAGGAGCATTAAATGTCATCTAATTCAATTTACTCATTTTTCAGATTAGGAAGTTAATTGACTTGCTAAATGTCACACAACTATTGTGGCAGAATTAGTTTTCAACTCAAGTCCCTTGACTACAAATTCTTTGCCTTATATCAGATTGCCTTTGAAATAATAATAAATAAAGTTTCTTCTCTTTGAAAGCAGGGGTTTCGTCTTCAAAAATTTAGAAATAACAGAAAGTGGATTTTGTGATGGGTAAACTAACAAAACCTGCATGTATTATCAAAAATCTAAAATGTGTAGTTCTACCACTGACTTCTTTAGAAGATAACACTTTCACTTCATGGGATATACTGACTCACCTAGAAGATTTCAAATGTAGGCTTTCTGGGTTTCCATTGCATTTAAGATAATACTCAAGGGTCAAAGGGGAGAGGAGGTTCAAATTGTTCTGCTACAGATCATGTAGCTATTTCACAGAGAGCTCTAGTGTATCCATTAATCTCTAACAGAGAAGCAGATGGCAAACGGGTTCTCTCTGGTGATAGACTCACCACTAACGCATCCAGAACATGATTATATTTCTCAACTTTTTGGTGGAACAGTCTTTGTGTAAAATTTATAACACTGTCATTTTCTCTCCTTTTTTCTCTCATCAGTATTCCTAACAGGGTCCGTAAACCCTGCATGTCAGCAAGCTAAACCTGTCAGATTTCAACCATTTTTTCCCTTTTTTCTTTCTAATACTTGGACTGCCAGGATGCACCCTACACAATGTACCTTTCATACAATTCTCATCATCACATCTCATTCATCACTGTGTCTTCCGTCACTGTGTAGCGTATTAGAAAAGGGCCAGGAATATGAAAAGGAAAGAGACTAAGCAACAAAAAAGCTACTGTGCAAAAAATAAAAACGTTGGTAGAAATGGAGCCAATTATGTTGCCAGAAATAATACTAAGCATAAAATACTAGTTGGATTTCTGAAAACATTTGACCTGAAATATGAAGTAGACCATCCATATATTTTCAGGTGTATAGCAATGAGGCCTAGAATATTTTGTCTCAAAGCAGGGTTTTAGATTTTTTGTTGGTTTTTTTTAAGTTCATAATTGAAATAATTTAAAAATATATTGAAATTCTGTACACTGGAAAGGAAGTGGAACTCACTGAAAAAAATAGAAAAAATAATGCAAGTAAGAAGATACAACGTATAAGCTATTATAAACATACATTTGTCCCATTACCTCATGAAGTGAAATGGAAAATGGGGAAAATCATACTCCCCCCAGATATTCATCTCACCAATCAATTCATATGTCATTACTGGTAAGAGGGAAAAGATACAATTTGCTTTAAGACTGTAGCCCTCTTAATTTTAAAATGACAGTGAATAACGATAGTTATAATAGACGATATTTTTTAAAGATTTTCAAACACTGCACACACATTAGCAGTGTTATTAATTGATTGTTTTTTACTCACATACTTCATCTTTGAATAAGGCCCTACCACCTGCCCAGCAGGATTTTCTTTATAATAAACAAGGTGAATAAATGGGAAAAAATACAGTTCAGCAAAAGCAGCAAAAACATAGGCCACAGTGGACATGAGAAGAAACATTTCATACCCAGACCCATATTCATGCATTTCTACAATGAAAGGAGACACATATATTTTTTCAATGTTTCTCAAGGACTAAGTTTTATCATTAAAATTGCATAACTTTCAGTTTCATTTTATTATTATTTCCTTTTACTTTATATTGTCAATATATATTTTATTTTTTTGGTTCTCCATGCTTTACTTTGTATTAGCTCAAAGAAGAATACCCATGTGTCTTTGTATTCTATTTAGTTTTTTTAAATAATTATTTCTTAAAGAATAGTAATATATCATTTCTTTAATTTACCTTTCTTTTGTTATTAGTGATTTTGAGCTAATTTCCTTATTGTTGTTAATTTTTTTTTATTTCATTCTCTGTATGCTGTTTATTATATCCTTTGGTGACAGTGGGGAATGGATCTTGGTTTAATATATGTGTGTATAATTGCATATATTTTTGTGTATATAATATATTTGCATTGATATTGGGGAAGTTAGGTAGTACATTGGATAGTGTGTTAAACTTGGATTCAGGAATATCTGAATTAAAATCCAGCTCCGAACATTTACTAGCTGTGTGGTTTGGATTAAGTCATTTAACATCCTTCTGTATGAGTTTCCTCATTGTTAAAATGAAGATAATAATAGCACTTAGCTCACAGGGTTGTAGTGAAAGTGAGATGAGATAATATTTCTAAAGTGTTTTGTTCTTGAAAATTTATATGAGAGCTAGCTAAGATATTGTACACACACACACACACACACACACACACACACACACGCACAAATAATGAACTCCTTTTTCCAAATCAAACAGCCAACAGAAATCAAAGAAGCTATACAGATTAGAATATATCAGAAAATACCAAAATAAGTCTTTGGATATAATTGATATAAGATCTCAGCTCTACCAAGAGAGAGGCCAGATTTCACCAAAGTGAAAAGTCTCTAAAATCTTCAGGAAAGCAAACTGAGATATGTCCAGGAACTGACTTCCTCTACAAGTCTGCAACTTACAAGGTCTTTCCACATGTCTCTTTCATAAAGTTTGTTGAATCACACATGTCTATTTTCCAAGAACTTAGGGCTCCAGTGCTACCCCTTTTGCAGTTACTCATCTGGGGACATGGAATGGTATGAGTGAGAGACAGGAAGAGCACCAATTGTGGTTAGATCATAGAGTATGTGGAGGGGAATAAATGTAAAAATATTGAAGAGGTAGGACTAGGCCATATTATAAAGGGCTTTAAATGACAAAGTACCTTATATTTGATCATAGACACAATAGGCAGCCTCTTGAATTTATTGAGTAGTAGAATGACCTGATCAGCCCTACACTTTAGGAAAATCACATTGGCTGCTGAGTGGAAGATGAATGAATTGAAGAGAGTACAGCAGGAAGAACAATTAGAAATTGATTGTAATACTCTAGGCTAGAGATGATGAAGTCCTGTAAGAGTATGGTGCTTGTGTCAGTGGAGAAGAGGATACATGTAAGATATATTGTGAAAGTAGAAATGCCAAGATTTGACAACAGATTATGTGGGGTGATTGAAAATGAGGAGTCCTCACTAAAAAAAAAAAGGGGGGGCGGGGTCCTTATATTATTATATTATTATAGTCCTAGTCTAGGTGGCACAGTAGATAGAACACCGGCCCTGGAGTCAGGAGTACCTGAGTTCAAATCTGGCCTCAGACACTTAACACTTACTAGCTGTGTGACCCTGGGCAAGTCACTTAACCCCAATTGCCTCACTAAAAAAAAGAAAAGAAAAAAATGAGGAGTCCAAAATTGCATTATGGTTGTGATGCTGGTTGATTGAGAGGACAGTAGTGACTTGGACAGTAACAGGAAAGTTAGGAAGAGAAAGGGAGTTGATAATAAAGATGAGTTCTATTTGGGACCAATTGAGTTTGGTAGGACAAGACAGCCACTTCAGATATTGGAAAACAATTGGAAATGTGAGGTTAGAGTTCAAGAAAGAATCTAAGAGTGCATATGCAATTTTGAGAATCATCTGCTTAGAGCTAATAACTGAACTCAAGGGAGCTGGTGAAATCACCAAGTGAGATAATGAACAGGGAAAAGAGAAGTCCACTGTAGAGCCTTTGCTAGTGGTGGTCACTTTGGTAAAAATTCAGCAAAAGAAACTAGGAATGATTAGACAAGTAGAAGGAGACGAAGGAAAGGTCAGTATCAGAAAAAAAACTAGAGGGGAGAGAGTACCCAGAACATGACCAATTGAAGTCAAAAGCTGCAAAAAAGGATGACAGTTAAGAAAAGGGTATCATATTTGACAAATATGAGAATAGTGGAGAATTTAAAAAGAGTTGTTTCAGTTGTATGATGAAGAGAGAAATCATATTACATAGGATTAAAAGTGAATGAGAGGGGCAGCTAGGTGGCGCAGTGGATAGAGCACCGACCCTGGAGTCAGGAGTACCTGAGTTCAAATCCGGCCTCAGACACTTAACACTTACTAGCTGTGTGACCCTGAGCAAGTCACTTAACCCCAATTGCCTCACTAAAAAATTAAAAAAAAAAAAGTGAATGAGAGCCAATGAAGTAGAGGCATCTTGTATAGATCACTTTCTCAAGACAGCCAAAAAGGGGAAGAGAGATAAAATAGACCAACTGAGGTTTTTGAGTTTAAGCAAAGTCACAGACATATGTATAGGCATCTGTAAAAGAGCCATAGATTTTTTTAAAAATTCATATAAGAGAGAAACTAGGGATAATAATGGAATCATTCTTCTGGAAAAGTTGGGAGGACATGGAAACCAGGGCACAGATGGAGGGATTGACCTTGGCAAAAAGGGCCACGTCTTCATATGAGATAGGATGCATCGGGGAATACAAGCAGAAGGTATCTGAATGATATGTGAAGAGAAAAGAATCCCCACACCCCACCCTGTTTTTTTTTTTTCTATGAAGTTTGAAGCAAGGTCCTAAGCTGAGGAGAGAAGGGAAGGGATGTGGGACATTTCCAACTAAGTCATTGCTATGAAAAGACCAGGCAGAGAGCTCCACGGTCAGATCCTGAAGTACAAACCTGTGAGGCTGTTTGCAGTAACAATTGGGAAGAGATGGTTATAGGTTAGGGGGAAACTACTCCACCATCTTTTTGATCCCATGAGCTTCACAAGCACCTGGTGAGGAAAAACTTGTCAGTGTTATACTAGTTTATGACTAAGTAAACTAGGGTTTAGAGAAGATAAGTAATTGGCCTGCAATTCCACAACTAGTATCAGAAATATGATTGAAAGCAAAGTCTCTGCTGACTTCATCCTGTATGCTCTTCACTGTATATGAATGACAAAACTGTGTTAGGGTGCATGTGAATATTAAAAATGGATTGCAAATGATTATAGCTAAACTTGATGTATTAAAGTAGAAGTTACTTTGGTATCCATGTCATTACTTCTAGAAATAAACCTAATAATTTTGTTATTCCATGATCATTGGAGAACAGTTACCCACTGCAAAAACCAAAAAAACAAAACAAAAGGAAAAAAAAGAAAAAGACAGAAAAAAGAAACCTGAAGGTTTGATTTTTATGTTGATTTTCCAATTACTTTTTCATTAATAATGTTTATAGTTCAATAAATACCTCTTTCTACTGGCTATATTTTATGACATGAAGTATTTGGAAGTTGGATCATTATCACAAAGCATTTTCTTTGCCTTATATACTTAAAATTTTAGTTAAATTATGAGTAAAGTACACTTTGATTTGAATATGAGATCAGGTACTAATTATCAAATATCTGATATTAGCTTGTAAAATGTTTTCCCTTTAATTTTATGGCCTTTTTCCTTTGATGAAAATATCTTTTTAAAAATTTCCTTCAAGGGCAGCTAGGTGGTATAGTGAATAGAGCACCAGCCCTGGAATCAGGAGGACCTAAGTTCAAATCTAGCCTCAGACACTAAACACTTACTAGCTGTGTGACCCTGGACAAGTCACTTAACCCCAATTGCCATACCAAAAAAAAAAAATTTCCTTCAATTCAGTGCACATGCACACACATGCACACACACTCAGTGAATCCATTGGGGGGAAAATGGAATCATTGGGCCTAAATGAAAAAAAAAAAATCATGGTCTTACAATGTAAAATTGTCTGAAATTTTATTTACCAATCCCTTCTATATTTGTATTCTAATCAATTATAGTTTACTTTTATGTATCTATGTGTCTTTCTCTTTATATACATACAAATTGGGATGAGCCTTGGGGGAAAATGGCAGCAATAGTGTTCTTATTTCATGTGTAAATAAAGATAGAGTCAACTGAGAAGAGTAAAAAATATGCATATGTATGTATACACACATATATACATATATGCATACATGTATATGCAAATATATATGTATATATTTGATGAAAATAAATGATGTGTGCAAGTATTTTGTGAAACATGGAAAAAGTATAGAGAACATGAAAAATGAAAACATATTTACTCACATCCCAGTGGTCTGGTTTTACCATTCTATAATATATGACCATTCATAAGTGATACATGTTTATAAGTTTAATTAATGTGTTCATTCCATTAATATACACTATGGTACCCAGAAGAATTTACTGAAAGATATTCTAAAATATTTCATGAATTTGCATTTGCTAAAATAGCATTCTATATTTGTTGAGTTTGAACAAAAATGATTCAGTAGAAAAGAAAAAAATTGCACACATATATATGTATTTGTGTGTGTATTTTTTTCCTAAGACAAGACCCTGGGTGGAATTTCCTATTTTGGATTTTTAAAAATAAAAATGATTGTCCTGCATGAGTTCACTCATGTTTGGCACTAAGTACCTGCTAGAAGTAGACCTTAACAGATGAAACTTATAGTATTTCTTGTACTTTAAGAAAAGATAGGGGCAGCTAGATGGCGCAGTGGTTAAAGCGCTGGCCCTGGATTCAGGAGTACCTGAGTTCAAATCCAGCCTCAGACACTTGATACTTACTAGCTGTGTGACCCTGGGCAAGTCACTTAACCCCCTTTGCCCCACGCAAAAAAAAAAAAAAAAAAAAGAAAAGAAAAGATAAGTGGGGTTTTCCTTCAGACACTTCAGAACCAGACAGATGGGTTAGCTATGAGATCTTTTGGCACTAGTCAAGGTTCTAGGTCAACAAGAATTAAGTTAATAAAGATATTATGTGATGAGACTAAATTGTCAGGAATCCAGGAAGTGGGGATAATATATGAGTTATGGTGAAGAATGAGAAAGAGAGGAAAGGGAGAAATGAAAAGGAAAAGAGGGAAATGGAGGAAGTAGCCAAGAGTCAGAGAGAAAGAAAAGAAAGCTAGCAAGCTCCAGATAGTGTTAAAAAAAAGGGGGGGTCGGGGCTGTAAGAATGGAGAAAAGGCTTGTAAAGTCAGTAGTGTCAGATATTCCATCCCCAAAGGATTAGTCAATCAAACATAAATCTTCTAGAATCTGGGTTCCCATTAGGCAGGGGAAATTTGTCATTACTAATTTAATAGGATCTAGTAATTTCTTTTGCCTTTTAAATCCAAAGACTCACTACTAAAAGTTCAGTCTCATATACTTTGGCTTGCCATTATTATTATTATTATTACTATTACTATTATTGTTGTTATTGTTATTATTATTTTAAGATGATGGCTTGCTTCTTATCCAACCCCTTCCTAAATGAATTTCTTGATCAAAGATAACTATCCAAATGGAGAAGAGTCTAATGTTCTAGGGACAAAGAGCTAAGTCTTCAAATTTCTACCTTTCCCCTGCTCAGATGATAGGGATATTATTACTGGATATAATCTGGTTTGTGAGATGGGAGGAGTTCTTGGTTAGGAAAATGTATAGAACTAAGGCAGATTCCTAAGAAGAGTGTTTGGGCCCTTTCTCCTTTAGATCACCCAACTAATTAAATATCAAATGGTAGAAAACAAGGAGTCTGTGATTTCTCATACTTAACACTTGATGTAGCTATTGATAATATTGAGGGAAGAGTGCTGGCTTGGAATGTAGGGTTTTTGTTTTTGTTTTTGTTTTTTGCTAGCTAGAGAAGTCAATGATGAAACCCATGCATGTTCACTACTCAGGTAGAAGCAAAAGTGACATTTTATTTGAATGATTAACCTCCTAAACACTTTAATGCAGAATGGTGAAAAGATAATTTAAAATGAATGTATTAATCCCACCCAAACTTGTTATTTTGCTTAGTTGATTATAAATTGTTCAGAACCATTATTTTAATATCCTTTTAGAGATTTTAGTTTTTCTTTGTACCTTGGAACAAATTTAAAAGCCTTTTAATTTTGAATGTCAGTGTATTAATAAAGAAAAATATTTTCCTTGATTAAAGCAAGCCTGGTATATTGGCATAAGAACCACGTCAATTGGGGTAGCTAGGTGGTGCAGTGGATAAAGGGCCAGCCCTGGATTCAGGAGGACCTGAGTTCAAATCTGACCTCAGACACTTGACACTAGCTGTGTGACCCTGGGCAAGTCACTTAACCCCAATTGCCTCAAAAAAAAAAAAGAACCATGTCAATTTTTCAGCATCTATGGCTATAAAAATTAAACTCTTACACACTAATGTAAAAGATTCCACAGACTGGTTAACCTTAGAGATCACAAATGCAAATCTATCATTTTATAGATGAGGAAATTGAGTTTCAAGGTAGTCATACGGTTTGCCAAACATTACTTGGATAGATAGTAAAGGTCAGAGCCAAAATTTGAAACCAAATTATCTAATTCTAGAACCAAACCTTCTTCCACTATCTCATACTGACAGAAACAGCTTTTGGGTTTGCTAAGTCAGTAACTTCATCCCCAGAGGGGATGATTCCAACTTTGTACTATGCAAATAAATAGAGGGTAGCATTTTAGGTTTGATTTTAAAAGTTTTAAACTAATTTTATATCATTAGGAACTTGAAAAGTATGGAACATTTTCTTATAAAAAGAACAAGAAAAAATTCTTTTTGATACCATGAATCTTTATTATGCATGACTTTTTAATATTATATGGAAGCAACTAGACCATTCAGTGGATAGAGCACTGCGCCTGGAGTCAGGAAGACCTGAGTTCAAATGTGACCTCATACATTTACTTGCTGTGTGACCCTGTGCAAGTCACTTAACTTCTGTTTGCCTTAATCCACTGCGGAAGGAAATAGCAAACCACTCCAGTATTTTTGCCAAGAAAACCCAATGAACAATATTGATGTGCTATGGTTCATGGGGTCACAAAGGATTGGACTCAACTGGAACAATTGAACAAGAAAAATTAGTTCCAATGCTCTCCAACTTATCTGTTTCTTTCTGAACTTCTTTCCCCCTTCTGCATATTAAATTTTATTAGTCATTGACATTCATTTCTTTCTTTTCTTCTTTCATTTTTCCTATTAGTATCCCATAACTATAACATAGTCCCCTTCATTAGTCTGTCCATGCCCAAAAAAGCCCTCCTTTTTAGCAAATAAAGACATTAATACAATTTCTAAATAAAACAAAACAAAAACAAAAACAAACATCAACAACAACAAACTTCAGTCAAGAAGGTCTACAATCCATAATGAAATTTCTCATGAGAGTTTAAGAAAGTTAACTGGGGCAGCTAGGTGGTGCAGTGGATAAAGTACTGGCCTTGGATTCAGGAGGACCTGAGTTCAATCCAGCCTCAGATACTTGATGCTTACTAGCTGTGTGACCCTGGGCAAGTCACTTAACCCTCATTGCCCCCCCACACACACACACACAAATTTTTTTTTTAATTTAATAAAAAAGAAAGTTAACTTATGGGGCAGCTAGTTGGCAAAATGGATAAAGTACTGGCCCTAGATTCAGGAGGACCTGTGTTCAAATCCAGCCTCAGGCACTTGACACTTACTAGCTGTGTGACCCAGGGCAAGTCACTAAATCCTCAATGCCCTGGAAAAAAGAAAAAAAAAAGTTAACTGGTGGTAGAAATTTGGAAGGTCCCAAGATATGGGGCTGAACTCTCTAGAATCTCAAGGATTTGAACTTGAAGGTCTCTAGTCACTGCTGTTCACTCAGAACAGATCACAGAACCTTAATAGTGAACTTCTGACAATATATGACTAAATGCCAGTAAGGGTATTTTAAAACTGTTCTGTCTCAGACATAATCTATTGAAAAAGACAACCTGATCATATAATAGATCATATGTCATCAAAAGAATATGTAATCAGCTGCTAGTAATAAGTATTATATCAAAGCCTAAGATATGCCGTATTTTAAGAATTCTGCCCCTTCCACTAATCTCTTTTTCAGATCACATTCTATATGAATAGTTTCCCCCTAACCCCCAACAAATAATTCATAGCTGGAAGTCAACATTTCATCAGCTCTTAACAATCATGTAACATCAGGTGAACATATCTTGAGGGTCATTTTTTATGTTCAATTGCAATAATCATGTGTTAAACACTTTCCTGATTTGCAGATTCTTATTTTTTAAAAATCACTGAATTTTATATTGCTGATAAACCTCTACCGTAAGATTTGGAGGTACTATTTTTTATTTTTAAAAAATCTGAACAGTATTTATTGCCCAAATGGCTGCTGGAAATCTGAAAAGTCTTGTGAAAAGCAGAGGAGCTGATGAATTCTTAACTTGATATGTTATTTGTTATCCATGTCATCTTTCAGAAGGTGCTGGAAGTAATGAGAAGAAAACTAGCAGGACCTAAATAAACAATAAACACAGCTGGCATGCAGGAATTATAATCATGGCATTATTTTTACATTATTTTTACCATCAACCATTCTATAGGCATTATTATCCCCATTTTTCATATGAAAAAGCTGAGGCCCAGAGAGATTCTATGAATTTCCCAGGGTCACATCAGGTTTCAGCAGCTGGATTTGAACTCTTGTCTCCTTGACTTGAAGATGTGCACTCTATGCTTCAGTACCTTTAGGGGAAGCACTGTATATTGAAATGAAATGGGGATAGGGGTGGGCAGGGAAGGAGGAAGAGAATTTGGAACACAAATTTTTAAAAAATTGATGTCAAAATTTGTATTTTACATGTAATTTGGGAAAATAAAATTCTAAATATTGGAAAAACAAATGAAATGGCCTGAACCTTGGTGGGGTTAGGGCAGTGGGGCTGACTATATCATTTTAGAATTACCAATAGACAATTAAAGGAATGTTAGGCAAAGCTTGTCATACATTCTGTTTTTTAAAAAGATTCCAAAATTTCAGAAAAAAAATAACCATATCTAGAAAGTGTAAAAGTAAAGATAGATTAAAGCCTGGAATTTTACTAAAATGAAGTTCTGAAAAGTGAATATTAAAGAAAAGAAAAAGAAAATTTAAAAGACCAGGACCAAAATGATAGATAACAGGATTATCCAAACTTTTAGCATAAACCTTTGAGAATAAGTTTAACAAAGCTAAAGCTCAAAATGAAGTTGAAAAAGGGCTATTAAAACTGTTTTCACTAAGGAGACCAATAAGGATGAGATATGCCCATTTCCCAGGGCAATATATTGTGAACAGATTACAGAGATAGTGAAACTACTAGAACAAACCTGAATGAAAAGGAAATGAAACTGAAGATAAAGAGAGAATAAGAGAATGACTGGTTGTATTAAATGAATAGAATCTAGAGGCCTAGTTGAATATTAGAGATTCCTATCTTCTGGCATCTCTATGCAAGTCAGTCATCTTTGGGAAATAATGCAACTTCCATGCAGTGCTCCAGGTTCTTCGATCTCAAGGGCAAACAAAACAAGTACAATTCCCACAAAAGTCCTTCTTGAAAACAGCTATCTCCCTCCCTACCTTATGTTCTCTTTTCTGAGATAGTAATCTCAGTTCCCTGGAAGCACCATCTTAGGACTCAAGACTCTTTCACCGTGCTTATTGTTCCCCTGTAGATGCCTTGCAGTTTATCAAAGTTCCAGGCACATAGATCAGAATGCAATACTCCCAATGTAATCTGAGTAGGTCATGGTATAGAGGGACTATCCTATTACCGGGAGAAGCAATTGTTGTTGGTAGTAGTGGTAGTGGTGGTGGTAGTGTTAGTCCCTAAGTCGGGAAAAGGCAGTATCTTCATAATGTAACCCAAGGTTTCATTTGATGTGGAAAATCACACGTAGCCTCTGACCTTGTCTGACTCAGACAGACCCTGGCCTTGCTGTATCCCAGCTACAAAGAAAGTGTAACAATTGGAATGACGCCACTTGCTGGAGACTTACTGTAGAAAAGCTCCGCCATGAGGTGAAGGTCTCTGAGGGCAAGACCATGTGTCTTTTCTTTGGCACCAGGAAGTGATGTTTGCTTGTGGGAGGAAGAAGGGGGAGCCTGGCGCTCTGACTCGCTCTCTTTCCTGAGGACTCTGGTGGAGAAGGGAGCTAGAAATGCACTCTCTCTTTAATAGATAGATGAATCTAGGCCTTTCTCTTTGTCTTCACCAAATTCTTATTCTCCTTAATAAATGCTTAAAAGTCTAACTCTTGCTAAAGCTTATAATTTATTGGCGAGCACTCATTAGATTTTAGATAGCACAACTAGAATTTTAGCCCCTTAACAAAAGGTAATCTCTGCTTTCTCTGCTTTCTGGCCTTGTCTGTCTCAGACAGGCTCTGGCCTTGAAGTCCAGCTGCAACAGGCCTCCTTTGTATGATAACTACTGACCTCATCCTTATATATCTCTTTTCCTGCCACTATGCATCCTTTGTTTGGTGACTACTGACCTCATCCTTATTTGATGCCACTATACTATGCCTACTCTTTCTGTATATAACCAGGTGGGCTACAAGACTCGGGGCCCATTGTTTGAGGTTTGACCCCTGGCCTGCACATAATAAACTCTCTCTCTTTCCACCTCAAATACCTGGCTGAGTATTTTCTGTGTCAATCGTGCTGTTTTCTGCCATATCACATGGCTGTCTCATACTGAGGATGTAGCCTCCTAAAACTTTTGGGTCTTTTTTTATTTTAGATAAACTGATGTCTAACAATGATCCCTCTATCCTGTGTTTTGAAGTTGATTTATGAATATAGGTATATTGGTTTACATTTATAGGATTTCATCTTATTAGATTCAACCCAATGCCCTAGTCAGTCAAGATAATTTTAGATACTATTATACAATGTTATCTCTTCCCTCAGCTTTGTGTCATCGATACATGTTATAATCATGCCATGTATAGCTTTATTACTTATTAAAATACTATTTATTAAATATTAAAATATTTATTAAAATATTATTGAATGGGGGCAGCTAAGTGGCACAGTGGATAAAGCACCAGCCCTGGATTCAGGAGGGCCTGAGTTCAAATCTGGCCTCAAACACTTGACACTTACTAGCTATGTGACTCTGGGTAAGTCATTTAACTCTCATTGCCCCACCAAAAAAAAAAAGATTTTCTATATATATATATATGTGTGTGTGTGTGTATATATATATATATGTATATATATGTATATATATGTGTGTATATATATGTGTGTGTATATATGTGTGTGTATATATATATGTGTATGTGTGTGTATATATATATATATATATATATATATGTGATTGATTGAAATCACTGATACAAATCTTAATCAGAACAGAACCAACCACAGATCCACAGGATATATCCCTGGAGATATTCCAAATTGATTATGAACCATTCATATTTTGAGTCCAGCCATTCTTTTAGTTCCAAATCTGTCTAGCTTTATTATTTTGTAGAACACTGCTCACCATTTTTCCCTACAATGATACAAGATGACACATTATCATGTCCAGCATAATTATATCTTCAGCATATCCCTGATTTATTAGTTTGGGCCCTGAGTTAAATTCTTGCTGAAGGCACTTACTAATGCTGTGTCCTTAAGAAATTCCTAACTTTAGTGTTCCTCAATTTCCTTACTTATAAAATGGAGAGTGGGGTACATTAGGTGATCTCTGAAGTCTATTCCAGGTCTAAATCTTAAGATCCCAGTGAAGTGCTCCTGAGCTCTGTCTTTCACTCTATCACGTTCAGTATTTTATCAATGACTTGGATGAAGGTAGGAAACATATAGCAATGAAAATAATCTTGCACTTCAACTTAGAACTTCATTTAAATAAATGCATGATAGACAAACCTGCCTTTAAAATTGATATGAAAAAGACTTAACAATTTTTATTAAGTACAAGCTTGCCTATATACATACACTCCCACTCCTTTTTAACAATAGGACCCAGTGTTTCTAAGGTGCACTAATAGAAAAGGGAATGTGATTTATATATACTTAGTCAGACCACGGTTGTTTTAGGCTTCAACTCCATCCTATGTTTCAAGATTTCTGGTGCTTAGCTTTGAAAAGGGCAAAGACATAATGAAGACCTGATACTTGTCTTCCATATGTGAGAAATTGTCATGTGGAATAGGGTTTAACCTTGTTCTTTTTAGCTACAGAATATATCTAGAATTAATGGGTAAAAATTACAAAGAGTTTATTTTAGCTCTATATGAGTAAAAAAAGAATAGAATTATTTATAAGTCATCATTAAAACCTAATAATAGCTAACAATTTTATGGAGCTTACTATGTGCCAGACCCTGGAACTTTACAAGTATTACCTCATTTAATCTTAGGAAGTGGGTGCTATTCTTAGTTCCAATTACAGATATGGAAATTCAAACAGGTTATGTGACTTGCCTAGAGTCATACAGCTAGGAAGTATCTATGGCCACATTGGAACTAGGTCTTCCTGACTCTAGAGTGTGGGTATACTACTACTCTACCTAGCTGCCTAATAAATAATTCCTTATCACTGGAACTCAGTGTTCAAAGAAAATACTGAGTTACTATTAATCAGAGTTGTTGTAGAAGTTGTTTGTGTGTTTTCACATGGACTAGGAAAAACAATGTTCACTTGACCTGTTAGATACCCCTAAAGTATATGGTTCTGTGTTTCTATAGATTGCTAGAAACTATTATTATAATTTCTTTTGCTGAGGGCAGCTAGGTGGTGCAGTGGATAAAGCAACTGGCCCTGGATTCAGGAGGACCTGAGTTCAAATGTGGCCTCAGACACTTGACGCTTACTAGTTGTGTGACCCTGGGCAAGTCACTTAACCCTCATTGTGCTGCAAAATAATAATAGTAATAATAATTTCTGTTGCTTTTAACTATAAGATTAGTATATAAAAACATTTTAATAAATTCTTAATATATAATTTTATTATTTAAATTTAATTTCCTTTTAAATGACTACAATTTTTTTAAACCTGAGTTTTTAGAACATTATCAAATACAATCATCTTTAGAATAATTGAATTTAGTTGATTCAAATGTCAGTAACTCAGTTTTTTTTTTTTTTTGTGGGGCAATAAGGGTTAAGTGACACAACTAGTAAGTGTCAAGTGCCTGGGGGCAGATTTGAACTCAGATCCTCCTGAATCAAGGGCTGGTGCTTTATTCACTGCACCACCTAGCCGCCCCCAAATTTTAAAGTAATATTAAAAAACCCTTTATAAGGCACCATCCTCTTGTCTTGTACTTTGGAAAATCACTGAAAAATATATGTTTTATTTGTATGTACATATACATGCATGTATATGTACATAGACGGGCAACAGAGAGTGCAGTTTTCTGATGTCCTCATTGTGGCAGGAGCTGCGGCTCCCAAATAGGACTGTACAGCCACACTGTGGCCTGTGGCTCTTCAAGGTGCTGATCCATGGTCGTCCGTGACTGGTGGAAGCCTACTACTACTACTATATGTACATACATATAGATGCTTTCAATTGCTTATATCAAAAAGGCTTTAGGTGAGATTAAACAGTGTGTTATTAGCTTTGAGTGATATAATCTGTTAATTTTCCACAAATCATAATATAACATAACCACCTTAATTCCTTAAGCATAAGGAAAAAAATTTTAAGTCCTTTATCCTCCTTCCTTTCCCTCCAAGTATATTCCAAAATGCAATATTTGAAAAGTATCTTTGATTTTGACTAAGATCAAGACAAGGAAATGACAGTTTGAGATAGTTTGTTATGTTTAAGGTTTTTGTTTTTTGTTTTTTTGGGGGAAGGGCCTATATTTAAGGAAACCAATATAATAACATGCCCCATGCTCATATTCTTCTGTGACACATGAGTTAGTTGGGACAATGCCCTCATCCTTTCAAGAGTTCTTGTACTATATTTGGTTGTCAGGAAAGCGTTCCAAGAGGTAGAATAAGGAAGCTCCTCACTTTACGCTTTAAAACAAAACAAAAAAAACCCATCAAAACCAAACACATATTAGAAAAAAAAAAAATCAGTCATTTGTAGATGAATGATCCTATTCTGCCTAACTCTCTAAAATTTACCTCCAAAAGAAAGGAGAACATTTTCTCTAGCAGGATCAGAAAGAACTCCTTAGGCTGCCCTTGATATTATAGGATTAGTATGCTAGAGACTTTGAGTTTAGCCTAGAGCTGAGACATAACTGGATTAACTATTAAGTGAAATTTTATATAACAAACTGCTTACAGTATTTCAATAGCTAAGAATCCATAGATGGGATAAAAGCTGGAACTCTTTTTATATAAAATCCCAATGAGTAGTGACATGTTATAATATGGCTCCCAGGATGTACAAATGTGTATGTGTTTTGTTTTTAGTTTTCTCAGTCAATAAACAAGTTCTTATTAAGTACTTACTTTGTTCTAGATGTAGTACTAAGCCCTGGGGATACACAGACAACAATGAAACAATCCAACTAGTTTAAATTCTCTTGGGAGAAATAATAGGTACACATGTAAAAAATATGCAAAATATTTTCAGCATAAATGTAAATTAATTTTAGTGAGAAGCACTAACAGTGAGGGGAATATGTCTCATGCAGGAGATAGAGTTCCAGCTGGGCTTTGTACAAAATCCGAGTGTTCCAAGTATTGGAGGTGGCTAGTACAAAGGCACTGAAATGGGAAGTTGGAATGTCATGGAACCACCAGCAAAACAACAAATTTGACTGGACTGAAGAGTGGATAAAGGAAAATAATGTACAGTAAGGCTGGAAAAGTTAAGTTAGAATCAAGTTATGAAGGATGTTAAATATGGACTGGCTGCCACTCCCTCCTCCCTTACCTTTGCCTCATATAATACCACTGTTCCTCTGAAATACACTTCAAGTACTCTCTTCTTGTAGCCTTTCCTGACTTCTATACAACTAATATCTCCC
Organism: Dromiciops gliroides; assembly: GCF_019393635.1. Classification (NCBI taxonomy): domain Eukaryota; kingdom Metazoa; phylum Chordata; class Mammalia; order Microbiotheria; family Microbiotheriidae; genus Dromiciops; species Dromiciops gliroides. The sequence goes on along the minus strand of NC_057861.1, from coordinate 368,930,503 downwards.
TCCCAAACTACCTTGTATTCAAAAATACACATGCTAAATATGTATATACACAGGTATATACACATATAGGTGTATGTGTGTATGTCTATATACATATACACACATATAGTCACTTTGTTGTATATATTTTTATATGTACTTATTGTATCACTTAATAGAATATAAGCTCTTTGGTATTATATGACCAGGTTCCTGATCATATTATAGACTAACTGTATTTTGCCAGACAGCCATAATGAGGGCCAAGAGACCAAGGCATTGGCCTATGGTGCCAAGATTTCAGTGACATTCACAACACTTAAAGTTGCTTCAACAATGTAGAACGTAATTAATAAAAATAAGTAGTTCAAAAAATGTAAACTCCTAATGTAAACTCCTAAAAACTTCTTTGTACTTATATCCCCAACAGCTAGCAAAGTACCTAGTATACTAGGTACTTATTAAGTGCTTGTTGGTTTATTGACAGATTTCAAAGTAATTTAGAAAAAAATAGCTGACTTGGGTCTTGGAGGAGTCCTGATACAAGAACAAAATTCACAACACCTGCTTTGTGCTTGTCAGCTTCACAGAAAAGCAATGGCGCCTACTAGCAGTTTGGAACTATTCAAGAAGAAAGAAATAGTGGATCCAACACCTAAACCTAAAACAAAACAAGATAAAGCAAAACAACCTCAACCAGGAGACTAAGCCAAAATGGAAGAATTCCTTCAGAAGCTTAGGCCACATTTTAGCAACTCCATCTAACACCAAAAGGAACCTCCTTACACTATATCAAATTTACAAGGGGACAGAATCTGACTGATATAAAAAGGCCCAATCCATAAATTGAGGCTGCAGAGATGAGTAAGCAGAAGAAAATGTTAAACACAACATGTTAAAACTGTAGTCTGAGAGAAGCCCTAGATATAAATATATATATATATAAATATATATATGTAAATATATTTTTTATATATATATATAAAGTCAGAAGAATAGAGTAACTACGCAATAATTGTAAGTAAAATGTACAGTGTATTGGCCAATAGGAAGTAGTACCTAGAATAAAGGAAACAAGGTACTAAACTTCATGCTAAAATTAAAAACAACCAGGGAGAAAGTCAAAGAGAATGAATAGGTTAGAATTTACTAAAAATTAGAATGGGTCAAACAAAAAATACAAAATCCATGAATAAAAAACAAAATGAAAAAAACAGAAGAAAATATAATGCATATACATTTTTAATGACCTAGAAACCAGGTTAAATTGATAGAACTTAAAAATCACTTGATTACCTGAAAAGCACATTTTTAATGACCTAGAAACCAGGTTAAATTGATAGAACTTAAAAATAACTTGATTACCTGAAAAGCATGACCAAGATCTATCTCCTATGACAGAGACCTCCAGAGAAATTGTGAAAAGAACACTTTAAATGTATATATTTACCAGTTAAAATAGAGATACATCAAATTTTAATAGTTTTAAATTTGTTTCCTATTTTGTAAATAAAGATTGAATTAGTCAACTTCTTTTTTTTTTTTTTGGACAGAACATATGATTTCATTGGTATAATGATACCCCAGGGAGTAAATTCATTCTATCAGTATCTATGTTGCAATTTATAAATTCAGGAAATTGCCAGTGGCATTGATAAGTTTAAGTAGTTTGCTCAGGGTCCAATGGCCAGTTTGTTTAAGTGGCACAACTTTAACTCAAGTCTTCTTGACTACAAGAATAATTATCTATTTTATCTCTCTGCATCATTTCATGTCAACAATATCATAATTCAAAAGGGATGGAACAGACTTCTAAGAAGCATAATGTAATTGTAGCATGCATTATGCATGGATATGCATACCAACTATATTATCTGGCTATGAGATAAATTCCCAGAATTCATAGCTCTTATTCTATAGTAGGACTTGTAAAATAAGGATTCAATTTTTTTAGCAATAATGTGCTAAAGGGTGAAGTAGGGGAAAAAACCTCCAAACTGAGTCAGAAAACGAGTTCTAGGTCTGCTGCTGCCATTTGTAATTTGTGTGATGTTGGGCAAATCACTTCTTTTCTCTAAGCATGTTTCCTTACGTGTGAAATAAGGGCGTTGGTCTAGGTCAAGGGTTCTTTAACTTTTGTTTGTTTGTTTTGAGTGCCATGGATCCCTTTGTCAGTCTTGTGAAGCCTATAAACCCCTTATCAGGATATATGTTGCCTACATCAATGATTGAAAGAAATGCTAAATTTCCATTAGAGATTAATAGAAATTGAGATCCCCGCCCCCATGTAAGTGGTCAGTTACCCTGAAATCTAAATATGGCCTACATGGGGGTCCATGTATCCTGAGTTAAGAATGATCTCTAGATCTTTAAATGATCTTTAAGTGTGTTTCTACTTTCTTATTCTATCTTTCTTTGATTCAGAAAGAATATCTTAAGAAGATGTAGGTTCAAATATCACCTCAGGCAGTAGCTGTGTGACTCTGGAAAACTCATTTTTATCTGTCTGGATCTTAGTTTCCTTATCTGTAAAAGGGAAATAATAATAATGCCTACTGACTGAGCACCATTGCATTTAAATTTCCTCACAGTTATAAAATTATAATCTGTGATCCTATCTAAAACTATTTAATTTATTAATTTATTATTTCTATCCTGCCTAGATAATAAATGATTAAAGGCAGCTCATGATAACTACTGTTAACTAGCTCTGTTGAGTCAGAACTTTTGAAATGGCAGCAAAATATAGTGGAAAGAAGACTATACTTGAATTTCATGGCCTATTTGAATCATGCCTCTGCTATGTGTTTCCTATCTGTGTGACCCTGGGTCACTAATTGTATCTTAAATCCTTACATGTAAAATGAAGGGTCTGGATTACTGAAGATAATCTCTCAAATTCCTTCCAGTTCTGGATTTATGATAACATTACTATGATGCTAATATATCATGAAGCTAGTAATAAGTAAAAACTAGTGGCAGATTATTGTAGGCTCCCTTTGAGTGTTTATTTTTTATTTATTAATTAATTTATTTATTTTTTAAGTGAGGCATTTGGGGTTAAGTGACTTGCCCAGGGTCACACAGCTAGTACGTGTTAAGTGTCTGAGGCCGGAACCAAACTCAGGTACTCCTGACTCCAGGGCGGGTGCTCTATCCACTGCGCCACCTAGCTGCCCCGAGTGTTTATTTTTAATAGAAATTAAGCTATGCATTTTTCAAGAAAGAAGGGGATAAACTACGTAGTATAAATAATTATCTGTTGTACCAGTGATTTAACCAACACAATTAAATTAATATTGGAATACCTGGACATATAAATTCATGTTTCAAGTTTAGGTTCCTTTTCTTTTACCTTGTCTCTTAAATGGGAAAAATGTAATATTAATTTGCCTGACATTTAAAAAATCTATTTATTAATAAACTTAACTTCTAGTTGTTCTGTACTATCAGTTACCTTTGTAAAATAACTGCAAATCAATTTAAAATTTTTAATAGATGACATTTATTAAAATTCAGGTACAGAAGAATGTGTTCCTCACTTTAAATGACTATCTGAAGCATATAAAATGATAGAAATGCTTTTAAGCCATTAATCCAAGAATGAAATTTTGTGAACAGTATTAAACGCATACCATTGCTGAATGTCATATGCTACCTTATAAAGGGAGAAAATACATGTATTAAGTTGCTAACTTGCAGAAGCAATTTATTTCCTCTCAAGTCTTCCTCTTTGTTGCTTTAGAATGATTTAAGGTTGATAAGATTTTTGCTCAATACCTTTCCTTGCTTCCAAAATCCTCCCCTTCTTCCCAGTGTCAGGGGTTCTGTATATAACTCATCCCACCTACTTTAAAAAAGTTAAATTACATAGTCACAAAGCACACTGCCTACTAAAAAAGAAATATGTAAAAAAACCCAACCACTTAACAAAAGTGCAACTCTTATCCATATAGTATGTTAAATGTAAACTATATGTTAGCGTTTTTAATAACTACCTAATTTTTTTTCATATCTATATTCTTATGATGCTGTTTGAAGGGCCATTTATTTATTTTTCTATATAAGGCAAAGACTGTTTTGATTTTGGTAAATTAAGAAAAAGCTTCAAGGTAGAGCTTCAGTGATAATAAATACTCAGCATGTGGCAAAGTGGATAAAGCACCAGCCCTGGATTCAGGGGGACCTGAGTTCAAATCTAGCCTTAAACACTTGACACTAGCTGTGTGACTCTGGGCAAATCACTTAACCTTCATTGCTCCTTGCAAAATAATAATAATAATAATAAATCAGGGTCAAACCTCCTATAGATGTAAATCATGGTGACAGGAGGGTCATGGCAGAGGTAAAAGATATGGGATGAACTTGGCATTTCGACCCTAAATAAATGTGATTATGGTAAATGATTAGATTGTGTGTGTGTGTGTGTGTGTGTGTGTGTGTGTGTGTGTGTGTGTGTGTGTACAATCATAGGTGGACATACTTGTCTTGTAAAAGAATATCACTTTTAGTTTAAAAGACTTTCCTGAGATAGTCACAAGTTTAAATAAATAGTTTTTTAAGTCTATACCCTAATGCAGTATTTTTAAAGATTTCTGATTTTTTTTAAATGAAAGACAAGTATATAACACAGAATAAATATTATGATACTAATGGCAGCTTTATAAGTAGGAAGAGTTGTCACTGTAGATGTGACTTGAGAAAAACTAGGGAAAGACACTTGTCTCTTCCCTATCTTTGTCCCATTTCCTATTCATTTGCCAAAATTTCTGTAATTCCACCATTAGGAAATTATTCCTATATTAAGACATTACATGCATGCTCTTTTATTTATTTATTTATTTTTAGTGAGGCAATTGGGGTTAAGTGACTTGCCCAGGGTCACACAGCTAGTAAGTGTTAAGTGTCTGAGGCCGGAACCAAACTCAGGTACTCCTGACTCTGGGGCCAGTGCTCTATCCACTGCGCCATCTAGCTGTCCCACATGCATGCTCTTTTAAAATTTGAATATCCTTTGATGGAATAACATATTAGAAAAATACAAATCATTAAATACTTACTATTATATGATGATTTATATTAGAGATTAGAGTTAGTTAACTCAGGGAATAGAACTCAGGACAAATAAGTTGTGATGAGGAATTCAAAGTTTTCCTAAAGATTTGGGAAGAGCATTGTAGTGGGGCCCTGGGCATTTGATGGAGACAAGATACTGCTGGGGTAAGGACATGACTAGGAATTGGAAGACACACTGAAGAGAAATTTTACATTATACCTCCCTTTGCCTATGATTAACCCTTTATGGTCTGAACTATGCATATCTGTTATGTAAAAAAATTCAAAAATATTTATAATAATAATAGCAATAGTGAAGATTTATATAGCACTTTAAGGTTTGCAAAATACTTTGGAAATATAATCTCATTTGATCTTCACAGCAACCCTGGAAGGTACTATTATTATCCCCATTTTACAGATGAGGAAACTGAGATGCTCATAGGTTAGGTGATGTGCTCAGAGTCATGTAGTAATAAGTACCTGAAGCTGGATTTGAACTCAGATCTTCCTGACTGCAGACCACTATCTGTGTCCACTGTACCATCTAGGTGAATTTAATCCCCAAGTATTAAGTGACCATTGTGTGCCAAGGCATAGTACTAGGCACCAGGTACATAAGGCAACTTCAATTCTCTAGATTCATCTTTAAGTTTGTAAAATGATTGTCAGACTATTTCATCCAAAATGAAATTGCATTTTATAACTTATTCAATTTTTTTATTAAATTAGAAGTGACAATGGACCACTTATCAATGAATAGCACTTCTAAGTATAAATGTTCCAATTTTAAAATGATTCCAAAGCAAAATAAAATTAGATTTTGTTTGCATTGTATTGTTTAGGCTTTGATTCTCCTATGGAGGTTTTGTCAAGGTAATCTGTTGACCTTTCCTCTATTAACACTCAAGTCTACAATTTGGGTGACAGAGTGATTCGGCCTGGTGTGATACCAATTAGTGATTTCTATTGTAGTAAAGTCCTCATGTCAACTAGGGAAATTATTTTTACAGGATTTTTGAATCCTTTAAAGGAGTGATGTTCTTCTAAATGAAATGAGAAATATCCTCTGTCAGATGGAATGATTGCTGAGTAACAGCTTGTTTTATCTATAAGCTTTCTCTTGTTACCATTTTCATGTTGCTGATTAAATGGGCCAATATTTGAAAAGCTTCTTATTGTGGACCTTTTATTTGCCTGTTTTCCCCCCTCCCTACCCCTCCAGCTTTAGTTGTACACAAAAATTTAACTTTGTCCATATGAAGCTGTTTATGGTGGGACATATATAGAGTAAATGGACTTTGTCATTCTGAATATAGGAGTATAGATTTAGCTCTGAAAAGGTCCTTAGAGATCAACTAGTCTATTCTTTTATATTTAAGGAAATTAAAATCCAGAAACTATGAATAAGTAAAGTCAAACAATTAGCAATAGACAGGATTTGAATTCTGGTTTTCTGACTCCAAATTGAACACTTTCCATTGTACTGTTCAGTCATCTTAATACTTATCATCATAGCTTATTACTGGCAGCTAGGTAGCTCAGTGCATAACAGCTGGGCTTGGAGTCAGGAAACCGGAGTTTAAATGTGTCCTCAGACACTTAATAGCTATATGACCCCAGGCAAGGCACTTAAACATATTTGCCTCAGTTCCTCTTCTGTAAAATGGGCTAAAGAAGGAAATGGCAAACTACTCCAGTATTGTTATAAAGAACTGGACAGGACTAAAAGAACTAAACAAAGTGAGTCGTTATATTGTTTACTCAGTTCAAGTTACCTGGAAGGTCACAGTAAATGTATCAATGATTCTGGAATCCTCTTAATGTGTAGACATAGCCTAAGCAAACATTTTTCTGTGTACAGAGTAGGGTTCTGGTTTTGTGAGTCCAAAGACAATTTCTTTTTTTATCTTTACATCTTATTTTATAATGCATATTCCATCTTCCAATATTCACTGAGTTTATATTGGATGTGATATATGCATTTTGGAAATCTTAAATGCTAGCTTTTCTTTGATGTTTTCATGGGAGGCAATTAAATTTGGAAAATTAGAAGACTAATAGAAAATGTGAATGATTAATTAGTAGAATAAAGTTGTGTTTTCAGAAGGAACATTAGGCATATGAGAAGAAAAAATATTTCCCAAAATAATTTCTCTTCTGCATTTTCAGAAATTAAAATGCACTTAAGAAACAGCAGGATATGATAAATGGGATCCATTTGGAGTCAGAAAGAACCGGGTCCAAGTCCTTGCCTCAGACACACATTTTATGACCATGGGCAAGTCACTTGACTTCTCACTGACTAAGGCAGTTCTCTAATACTGTTAACAAATGAGTTGTTCGAAGAGTTTCTGAAGGAAATGCTCCTTTTACTGATAACTAACATTTTGATTTTATGTACCTCAGTGACATCAGCTAGTTCCAGGTGAGGCTTTCAACATAAAGAGAGAAAAAGAACCCTAATATATCTTTGGAATCACATATTTTGGAATTGAAAAGAACCCCACTAGCAATCGGCTATAGTTTTGGTCTCTTGTTTGGACAAACAGGCTTGTTGGAAGCCCAGAAAGGTTGTTTCTTTCCTGAGATAACAAAGAAATAGATCCAGATGAGAATCCAGGATTTCTGACTTCCATTATGATGCCCTTTCTACTACACTGCAAACAGTATCTCTAAGCACTCAGTGATGCATTGGACCTGGAGGCAAGATGATCTGAGTTCAAATCCAGCATTTACTAGCAGTGAAACCCTGAGCATGTCACTTAATCTATGTTTGCCCCAGTTTCCCCAATTCTAAAATAGGGATAATAATATCTCCTACCTCCTAGCGTTCTTTTAAGGATCAAATGACATTTCTGTAATACATGTTAGACAGTGACTGGCATATAGTAGGTGCTTGTTCCTATCTCCTCTCTCTGAAACCCAAAAAGATATCATACAGAAATTATTTATTTATTGGGACTTAGCAAGAAGTTAGGATGTTAGTCTGACCATGTCTTTCCACTGCTCAGGAACTTTCAGTAAGCTTCCTGTTGTCCCTGGGATACATAAAACTCATTTGTTATTCTTAAACCCTTTACAATCTGACTCCTGCTTACTTTTCCAGATTTATTTCACCTCATTCCCTCCAAACATTCTATAACCAGAAAAAGTGATCTACTTGATGGTCCCCAGACGTACATACCCTGTCTTCCTCACCTAGCCCTCTTTTGTATCCTTAGTTCCTGTCCAGACTCAACTCAAGTGCTTCATCCTGAACAAGGTCTTTCTTGATCCTTACTCCCCCAACCAGATTAGTACTTTCCCCTTTCTGGAAGTTATTTTGTATTTAATTTACTTAATAATGATTATAATAGGTAATGTTTGCATGGCACTTGGTTGTTATTATTGTTAAGTTGTTTTTAGTTGTGTCTGACTCTTTGTGACCCCATTTGATGTTTTCTTTCTTTTTTGTTGTTGTTTTTTTGTGGGGCAATGAGAATTAAGTGACTTGCCCAGGGTCACACAGCTAGTTAAGTATCAAATGTCTGAGGCCGGATTTGAACTCAGGTCCTCCTAAATCCAGGGCTGATGCTTTATCCACTGTGCCAACTAGCTGCCCCAAATTTGATGTTTTCTTGCCAAAGATACTGGAGTGTTTTCCATTTCCTTCTTGAGCTCATTTTACAGATGAAGAAACTGAGGCAAATGGGGTTAAGTGGCTTATCCAGAATCAAACAACTGCTTGCATAGCACTTTAGGATGTTTGGAGCGCTTTTCATATATTTCTCTAATTGGATCCCCTTTCTACAGATGTGAAAACTGGCATTTTGATAGGTCAAGTGACTTGTCCAGGGTCACATCTCTAATATGTACTTGAAGAATGATTTAAACTGTCTATATGTTAGATTTGCAGTAGATTGTAAGCACCTTGAAAGCATCTACTGTTTTATTCCTTTTTTCAGGATGGTCTAATAGGATGCCTTGCACATAGTAAATACACTCCTCTCTGTCTCTCTTTGTCTTACAACAATAACAACAACAGCAATAAACCAATTATACAGAAGTTAATATGTTCCAGGAAATGTTTAAGGGTGTTGCAAATATCCCATTTGATCTTCACAACAACCCTAAGAGGTAGACACTGTTATTACCCTCATTTTTTAAAAGTGAGGAAACTGAGGCAGGCAGAAGTTAAATGACTTGTCTAGGGTCACACAGCCAGTAATTGTGTGAGACTGATTTTAATTCAGGCTTTCCTGACTCCACTCACAACACTTTAATCCTTATGCTACCAGCTAGCCTTTTTCTTTCTTCATGTCCTTGTCTTAGACACACACACACACCCACACACACACACACACACACACACTTTGAACGCATAACTTCAGGTCAAGAGAGTTCCTAAAGGGACAACTGACAAAATAAACTTTTTCAGAGTACTAGAAGTAACCCTTAAGAGATTGTTAGGGGGCAGCTAGGTGGCACAGTGGATAAAGCACTGGCCCTGAACTCAGGAGGTCCTGAGTTCAAATCCACTCTCAGACACTTGACATTTACTAGCTGACCCTGGGTAAGTCACTCAACCCTCATTGCTCCGAAAAAAGAAAAAAGATGGTAAGATTCCTGCTATTATATGCTTCCTATTTAAGAAATCAGACACATGAGTTAATTATCCCTCAATAAAAACAATAGCAGATGAAGCAAAGAATAATTACTTTATGGCACTTATAAACATGGGACACATTATCTGAACAATGTACAAAATGTCTATGGGAAAGAGTGGGTACACACTTAAAAGTACTATTCTAATGTGGCATATGCTTGGGAACCCTGTATCCTCAACAACTCAAATTGTAGGCTTTGAAGTCCTTTCTTTTCCTAAGAAATATGTAACTCACAAGTTCATTGATGCTCAGGGCATCAATCAGTGTTGGAAGAGTGGTTCCCCTGCTTGGCTCAAATGGGTTGTTCTTCTTATGAAACTCTCTGTTTGTCCTCCAAATGGGGCTGCTTCTATCTTGGCTCCTCCACTCCTTCCTGTACTGGGCTGAGCTACTCCCCTTTGTGGTCAAGATCTGTGATGTTTTGTTTAGTAAAGTTCAGATATGCTTATCCAGAGCTCTGAGAACCTAGTCCAAGGCAACTCCCTTGGCAAGCCACTAGGAAGTTTCATCTTCTCAGGGAGAAGGTCAAAGGGCAAAGACGGCCAATACTTTCAGTAACCAAATAATAAGAGGCAGTTCAGAGAAAGGCAATATTTGTCTTCTATCCATCAGTGCCAAAGCTTCTTCCAAAACCTCTTTGTGGGTCCAGGGCTAAATTCCTTCCATGAGGCATATCCCTAGCACCTGGTGATGAAAAAAAAAAATACATTGCTGCCAGCTGAGCCATCATCAGGTCATACTATCACAAAACAGCCCTGGGGTTCAGGGATTACCTCAGCTATGACCTCCAAAGTACATGCAAATTAGCTATTGTAAAGTCTGTATCTGCACACATGCAAATATTATTACACATGTGTAAACACAATATACATATATATACACAAATAAGACACACATAAAACATATAAACGTGTGCACATATAACAAATATAAACTTATTTGTGCAATAAAAGCACATGTATATGACATTTATGCATTAACATATATAAATTTATAAATTGAGGTTAATTCAGCCTACTTCATGATATTTCCAATTTATTGTGTAAAATCATTATATAGCTACATTATTATATAGTTGCAATAAATTCAATGTCATAGGTATCTGCAATTTTGCTAGTATGGATATCACTACATACACAACAGCTCTGCACCTTTGTAAATGGTTTTTGAAATTTGCTGTGGCAAAATTACCCTATGGCAATCTTGGTGATGAGTCTGTCTTAACTTAATTGGTCCATGGATGACAGATATATAGTTTGTTGCTGGAAATGTATGCCTTTTCACAAAATACAAAGCCAACTTGCTATCTAAATGAGTATTATCTTTTTTATCATCTTTTTAGTATACCTTCTGATAAGAGAGATTTGGTTTTAATTTTAGCCCTCTCTGTGAGATGTTAAAGTCACCCCAGTTCATTTTTATATTTAAACTTCTTTATCCTCAAAAATCCCATTCAAATATATAAACATTTTGGCATCTAATAACTTCAGGCTTTCAGTAGAATTTCTTCCTGTTTTTTTCTATTGTTAAAAAAGGCCTTTTTTTTTCAGTCACTTTGCTGTCGTACCCTTTATTTAAAGTGGTATTCTATAGTAAATACATTAGTACCGCTTAGCTGAATTAGTAGGTATGTTTACATATAGGTGTATTGCATGATAGTCCCATGTGCAGATATGATTTTTTTTAATCAACAGTATTTGGCTTCTACCAAAGAATAAAAATTGTGCTACCAGTTTCTTATAAGTTTATTTCTGTAGCTGTGGTTTTTTTATTGCTGGACATTTAATTTTCTCCTGACAGTTTCACAATCCCATATAATCTTAAGTCAATTGTTTACGAATAACAGCATGTCTTGTAGCTGCTACAGAGGTTTTTAACCTTCTTTGTGTCCTGTTCATCTTTGGCAGTCTGGTAAAGCCTATACACCCTTTATCAGAATAATGTTTTTATATTGTTGTCATAGGAATATAAAGGACACTAATTATATTGCAATAGTAATAGCATATATATGTTAAAATTCACTGACCCCACATTAAGAACCTCTGAGATGGTGACTTTTAATTTACCAAATCCTACTAAGCTAGATCATTCAAGTTTGCTTTTTTTTTTTTAATAGAAATTGGTCTATTTTCCTCAAAAAGTAGAATTGGATTATCGATGGAAAACGTATTCTAGTTCTGGGTAAGGATATTATACATCCTGAATTATGATAAAAATGACTAATATAATTGAAAAAGAGAACACACTTGCAATTCCTATAAATAGACCATCCTGAACTAAAGTCTTTTTAGGAAAAAAAAAATCTGATGTCTGAAATCTAGTTGCTAGATAAAATATTGAAATACATGTGAAATGTAGAAAGAGGCACTATACATGCTTAGTTCAGTTTGAGACCACTACTGTGTATTCATACATGGAAATTAAAATTTCTATCTGGGGAACACTTCTACTTATTCTTGATTTATGTCCTAGCCTTCAGTTTTATTCCTAGTGTTATTAAAGTGAGCTTCATGGTCTTGATGATGAAGTAACTTCTAGGAACCTGATTCACAAAGCTCTGCAAGCTAAATTCCCATTTACTTCAAGGACCGCACCATCACCTCCTAAATGAGGCAGTGTGATTCAAGATGATTTTGAAAGAGCTGAATAATACTTTTTGTCTCGGGCTTTGGTATTAACAGAGAATTTCAAGGTTGATAGTGTCTCTATGTCATAATTAAGAACACTAAGGATCAATAAGTGATTATTTATAAACACAAATAAAAATCCCTAAATTTATAGAAGATAAATAAACTGAAATCAATCACTTCTTATTTAATAATAATTTTTAATATGTTAGAATTTGAATCCTTACATTTTTATGACCTATCATCATCATGAGACATGTAGGAGGCACAGTGGTATCCATTGTGTTGAGAAGACCTGAATTTGAATCTTGCCTTAGAAACTTACTAGCTATGTGACCCTAGGGAAAGTATTTGACTTTTATTTGCCTCAGTTTCCTCATCTATAAAAGGTAGAAAAAAACAGCATCTACCTTGCAGGGCCGTTGTAGGGATGAAATAAAATAATATCTGTGAAGTGTTTTGCAAACCTTAAAGTGCTATATAAATGCTAGTTTATCATCATAATCGTCATAACAAAAAGTATTATATTGATTTCTTAGTTATTCATGATGCTAGAAGTATGTAAAACACTTTGTAAACACTATATAAATATCATCTGTTATCATAATTTTAATTATTGTATTCCCTTGTGGGTCCCCATAGCCATCTTGTGTAGTCTTTCCCAAGGCACTAAAACACTACACATTAGCTAATGTGTGGATACACACACACACACACACACACACAAATGTAAATGTATATGTATAAATGTATATGTGTGTGTGTATTCCAAAATTTGGGAAGTGTGGTAGATGGATAACTAGACATACTGATAGATAAATAAGTAGAAATTAGGTTGATCTTTACAACAATCCTGTGAGGTAGGTGCTATTATTATCCTCGTTTTACAATTGAGAAAACAGAGGTTAAATGACTACACAAGTCACCCAACTAATAATTATCTGAGATTATCTGAGACAAGATTCAAACTCGGGTTTTCCTGATTTATAAGTCTAATACTGGCACCACTGAGCTGCCAGGTTCAAGATATTCTTTGGATATATACCCTGATATGTGGAGATTTCAAACCCCCATTGATGGATTTATCTTTAATAGTAAGCAAGAGGACACAATTAATTCAGAGCAAAGCACTTCTATGAAATAGCATAATAAGAAATAAATAATGAAATTCATTACAGGAATAAAACACCCCTCTCCCCAAAAGCTTTGATGTAGTTGCACACAAACACATACTGAATCAAGGAGAAAGGTGGCATATACACAGAGGTAACAAATATGGTGAAGGCATGTGTGTGGAGGGATCATTTACAGGACCTCTGATAGCTTCCTGTTTCTGTAGGTTCTTTTTTAATGATGCCAAAAGATTAAAAACCCTGACTAGACATCAGGGCATTACCTACTTAGCATGATCCTAGTTTGCTACAGAACTTCCTACCTGGGGCTGAGAATCTCCTGGTAAGAAGATAAAAGTCCTCAATAGTAGCTGAGAGTCTGAGGTGTAAAAAGAGATTTCTGTGAATCCTAGAGTAACAGTTTTTCTTCTTTTCTTTTTCTACCTCACAGGATTATTCTGACAATTAATCTACTCTATTTATTTATCCTTCTATCTATATGTCTGTCTGTCTACCTACACACACACTCAGCCCAAGGTGCCAAGTTAGCCCTTACGTCAAGTATTTTTTTATACTCCTCCTAGTGCGCCCCATAGTCAAAAACTTCACATTAAATTATGTTGAATAGTACATAAACTTCATTAATTTATTCTCTGAAAGTTAAACCATGAATCAGACAGTGGTAACTTGCCTAAGTTACAAAATAACTTTGGGAGTTCAAGGTTCCCCAGTTGTCATACCCTAAACCTCTTTTCTTGTTCATACAGAAGAACAAGTGAAAATCAGTGCAGAATCAAGCTAAAGGATATTTTGGCCTATCTCCTTTTATCATCAAAAATAAAACATAAAAAACATGTAAAATTAAAACTGTTTTGTTGCCAAAAAGATCCTACAAACTATGACAGAGATGATTGCTCCAAATGGAGGAGAGCAAAACCATCTACTTTTGTTGGCCATCTACTGTTTATAACACCTTGAATTTGACAGTGAGGACAAACACTGGATGAATAAAATATATCATCTACCCCTTCCATCTAAGATCCTTTATTGCCACTTCTATGAAGTCTAATTTGAGCACTCTGCCACAAGTCATAGCTCTTTGATTGTTTTTTTAAGGCAGTAAGCATTTATTAAAGTACATTAAATATTAGGAGAACATTGACCACATTTAACACAAGCCAAAAAGCTCCCAGCACCATATAATCTCTAAGAGAGAGCACATGGCCCCAGAGTTAAGATCTGCTTGATTTTCTTAGGGCACACTGGATCTCTACTTTTCCTTTTTCATATTCTACTTTGAATTATACTTTTGCATGTCCATTTTAAAGGACATGTAGTAGATGATAAGTACTTTGAAGCCAGTATTGGGAATTTGTTTTTTAAACATCTCTATTTTTTACCTTAAGTACAGGGTCTTGGATATACTAGGTGCTTAATGAAAGTTTGTTGAATTCAATTAAGTGAGGAAAAAAGAAAACACCTTTGAAAAAAAACACCAAAGAATGTTAACTTAGAAATATGATAATAAATATAATTCAATACATTTTGCAAGGATATTGAATTAAATGCATGCATACAGTTTAACAGAGGCAAGTGAATCACAAAGAACTTTGGTAGACCCTGTTGATGACCAGTATTGGCAAGAGATGAGAAACAAAAATGGCAGCAACGAAAAGACTAAAATTTTAGAATGATATTGAGCCAGACAAAGGATGAAGTAGAAAGACTGATGACTCTGGAGTCAAGAGAAACTGAGTTTAAATCTTGCCTCTGTTACTTAATATCTATATGACTGCAGGCAAGTCATTTGGCCTCTCTGAGCTTCAGTTTGTTCATGAATATAAATGAATGAAGGACTGTGCTAAGCACTAGGGATAAATATCGAAAAGAAAGAAAATTCATAGTCTCAAAGAGTTCGCATTCTAGTAGGGAGAAGAAAATGTTTATATGAGTAAAAGCAGAACAAATCAGTTGGAAAGATCTAGTGTTCCTTCAGAGGCAGTGCCAAAGAAAGTGGTTATGTACCTTCTGTGGTGTGATTTTCTGTGATAAAACCATATTCATTTATTATGTTGAAATATGTGACAGTGCCCAAAACTTTGGTATTGAGGACTTTTTCTCTATCTTCAGTAGCTATGGTTGCTAAAATGTCAAGGTGTATTTGTCCTGAGGGCTCTTGGGATGACTTGTCTACGACTGAAAAATTGGTCACTAGTTTGTGTTGGTGGTGGTGAGGATTTGTTCAAGGTGATTGATCCCATTGATTTTGGCCTTGGGATCCAGAGGTAAACATAACTAGTGGGATATGTGTGTGGGAGGGAGAACTGCTATTCATCTGCAAAAGAAGGGTTTTGGACCACATAGCCCCTAACATCCCTTTCACCTCTAATTCTTTGAACCCCCTAGTACTTTGGCATTATGGTTTCCTCATTCTGTATGGATGCCTTTAGCTCTATCTTCCCCTCAACTAGTCCTAGTCTTACGATTCCTTTCACCTGTGGATCTTATCATTCCACAGTTATGCTGATATAAATCTGGCTACCCTCTCTGGTATATGTATGTGTGTGTGTGTGTGTATATACACATGCATATATATGTATATACATACACACATACATATACACATATATGTATCTATGTATGTATGTATGTAAGTGTATCCCTTGCATTGCCCAGAGATTTGCCAAATCATTGGAATATAATACTTATCTCTGCAAAATCAAAATACATGGTGACCTAAAGAATAATAAAAATACATGAGGAAGAAGAGAATGTAATGTATCACGGTGATGTTGTTGTCAAGCAGTAGCGTAAAGGACATCATTCAAGAAATTAATATAATAATAAAGGTTGGATGACTAGGGAGCAAGAGTGAGAGTATAACTAATGGCCAGTATCATCCACTGGTATGATATGATAGTATCTATAAAGTGGTAAATATTACAGGCAGCTTTTCCTTGGGAGATTTATAGGAAATGAACAAGATTAGCATAGGGTAAGAAGGTGTGGATAGGCGATTACAGGTATCATTAGAGTGAAAGACTATATTGATAAGATCACCATTTCATTGAACGATTATAATATAAATTAATGGTTAACATTTGCTTGCATAATAAAGGATTGAAAGTTGTGGACACTGGCTATGAAAGTGTAAGAAAGCACAGTAGTTGGAGCAGCTAGGTGGCACAGTGGATAGAGCACCAGCCCTGGATTCAGGAGTACCTGAGTTCAGATCTGGCCTCAAACACTTAACATGTACTAGCTGTATGACCCTGGGCAAGTCACTTAACCCCAATTGCCCCACAAAAGAAAAAAACAGAAAACAACAACAACAACAACAACAAAGAAAGCACAGTAGCTAAGAGTAATTATAGAGGACAATTTATCAGGTTGTAGTGATGGAAGGGAAAAGAGAAAGAAGAATAATAAATGAAAACAAATGTATGAATCTTATGAAAGGGAATATTGTGATGGTGAATAAAATGACAATTACAGATGAGTTATATTTTTTAAAGCAGACCCTCTACTTCACAATTATTCATTAATAGTATTTTGTTTTAATTTTATGGGTATTGGAGAATAATTTAACTCTGTTTCTCTTTTTTTTTTTTAAATCTATAGTCCAGATGTTTTCTTCTCCATTAATTCAAAAATGATTGGTCTAACAATCCACTCAGAAAAAAAGTCTATAAAAATGCCTTTCACCCATAGTGTGACTGTTTAAATCAGTTTAATAGAGGACATGATATGTGTGAACTGTGATTCATGTATTGGGATCTCAGTGGTAGATAGTAAGTCACTGAGAGTTTACTGTTGTAAGCAGAGTATGCAAATAACCATTACCTTCTCCCTCCCTGTTATCCTGGGAAGATTCATTAGAGCAAGTGTTATGTCAAAAACTATTTGAATTATTCAAGAGCCTGAAATTTTATTAGTGTCATTATTCCTTTTGTTAACACAGATTACAAACCTTCCAAAACCTAGTAGGTGTTTCTTTGGAGATAAACTTTAGAAATATACTTTGAGCAAAACAACAACAACAACAATCATCCTATGGTCAATTTCGTAATGAATCTAGGAAATACATCATTTTACTAAAGTATGGAATGAAACAATGGTTTTTTAGCAGAAGTGGAATGACCTGAAGAATCTACTGATTAATGATGATCTTGGAGGAGTAAAGGAATAGCCAGAACTTTAAGAGAAAATTTATAGCAACTCCCTCCTCTTCTATATTGAAATATCTGAATTTTTCTTTTGACTTACATTTAAAATTATCTTTTTTCCATTCTGGCTTCCACTACACTACTTTGAGTCTTTATCACCTCACATCTTTATTGCTGATATAGTTTCCTAATGAGTTGACCTGCTGTCTGTCTGTTTCTGATATAGTCTGACTTACATAGTGTTGGCAATTAATATGTTTAATGCTTCTTTTATGATGCTACTTCCCTGGTTAAAAAGCCTCCAATGATGCCCCATTGCCCATGGATAAGGTTCTGATTCTTTGACTTTTTATTCAGAGTTTTCAACAAGCAATCTCCGATCTGTCTTGGCACTTTTCTCTTTCTGTTCATTTGTAAATTTATGGGCTTTAGCCAAACCAGTCTCTGTTTTGACTGTGTTATGTTTTCCTGCCCTTGAGTCTATCTATTATCTCAGTCTTCTCTTAGAATACCCTCCGTCCCCATCTGTTTCTCTAAATTTCCCATATTCTAAATAGCCCAAATTTTCTGAGAAGGCTTTCCTGCCCATTCCACCTGCATTCAACATTTATCAGCTATTGTCTTATTTGACGATTATAACAACTTTTTGGCAACAAAATTTTTCATCCATGCTACAAACATTTTTAAAGTCCTGCATTGTGTGAGACATTGGGAGACCTAATATGGGAAGGTTCTGTGATTTCCTTAGCTAGAGAACTTACATTGGGGATTATCAACATAACTATGACTTACTACAGACCTCATAAGTGCCAGAAATGGAATTTGATTCCAGGTATTTTGAACTCTAAGCCCAAAGTTCCTTTGAGTTTACATTCTTATGCTGTCATGTGAGGTACAAAGATAAAAATCAAAAGGTGCTCACAAAGACTTAATATTATAGTATATTTTAATGTTATTTATTTAATAGTAATGTCACAGATCTCTGTCACATAAAGATGATACTGCATACCTGATGGTTATTCCAGCAGCACATAAACTCTGTTACATCTTCCTTTGCTGGAAAGTTTTCACTCCTTGGTCACACAATAATAGGCAGTGTTTGTTTTCGGAGGAAGGACTAACTAAGCTAAGTAATGAGAAGCCCATTACTTGTAGTAATCTACAAGATGCTTAGATGCATTAGATGATGAATTTTTCATTCATGGTAACCCATGCAACAAAGAAAAATAGAAATCGGCATTCCTGAAGCCCATTCCACATCTAAACTGAAAATAGGCAGAATGTCTTTAAGAATCAAAGGCGCTTTAAATAAATAAATAAAATTTAAAAATTGCACATATATAACAGACTAATTGCTTGCAACCTTGGGGAGGGTGGAGGGGAGGGAGGGAGGGAATGAGAGAAGGATAGAATTTGAAACTCAAAACTTTAAATAAATAAATAAATAAGAATCAAGGATGAAAAATAAAATAAATATTTATTAAACACCTACTATGTGCCAAACACTGTGTTAAATGTTAGAGCTGTAATACAAAAGTGAATTGACTACTTCCCTCAAGAACTGCATTTTAATGGGAATGACAAAATGTACATACTTTAAGTATATGAGAAGAATGAAGAAGATAGTTTGGGGAGGGAGGATATTTAGAAGCAGAGGAATTACGAAAAAACAAAGTAGAAAGTAACACTTGAGCTAAATATTGAGGCAAAACAGGAATTCAAAGAAGTAAGATAAGGAGAAAGGTTGCCCTAGGCATGGGAGATGGCCTGGTTATACTCAGTGGAGAATCATATGTGAAGAATAGCAAGAAAGTCAGTAGAGCATAGAGTATGTCAAAGTGAATGTTTTTGAAGACTGGAATTCTAAGGAGAGGCCAGTTTGTAAAGAACATTAAATGTCAAGCTGAGGATTTTGTTTAGGATTTGATCCTAGAGATAATAAGAATCTATTGAGTAGAGGTACAACATGATTAAATATGAGTTTTATCAAAATCAATTTGGCAACTATAACAAGAGTACATTAAAGTGAGGATACTAAATAGGAGGCTGTTTTGATGCACCAGGCATGTCAAGTATCAAATAACCTAACAAGAAATTGATTTCATCTTAATGAGAAACAGCAAGTTGCAGTCATAAGAATTATGTCTGTGATAACCATTTCTGTATATTTAGATAGTAACTTGTTAGGACAACTATCAAAACCAATAATGAATTAGAAAAATAAAATATCAAGACATAGTATAGAATTTAAAGAACATGCATCTGAACAAATTCAACAAGCCAGTGATGCTCCCAAATAGGACTTAAAGAAGTTTGAGTACTATAAATCAGCCACCACATTTAGGAAGCCAGAGGAGCCCAGAATCTTTAGCCAGGAAAAAAAAAAATGATCCCCTGTCAGGCTGAGATATGTCAACAAAAGGTAAAACAGGATTATAATAGAAACTCATTTGTAAAATGGTAGGGAGGATGGGAAAGTGATAAGTAGTTTCCTCTAACTAAATCAGAAAAAAGATAGTGGAAAGAAAAATGAAGTTTAAAAACCAAACAAACAAACAAAAAAAAACTTAGATGAGAAATAGAGTTAAGCCAGACTGTTTCAAGAACATAAGGATAGAAATGGAAATATAACAAACAAGCAAAATATCAATTACATCTATCAAGATTACTATAACAAACTCATTTATCTGACAATTAACATTCTTTTCTCATTGGATATAAGATGACCTTTGTAGTAAAAATTACCTGAGTTGATTTTGCCTTTCATATAACTTCTTTCTCATAACCAGTTTCCTCACTTATAAAATGAGAGATCAGGTCTCATAGTATATAAAGTCCCTTCTAGCTCTAAACCAATGAACCTATTGCAATGGAACTGTAACATGTGGATTAACAGAGTTTAATGAGTCATGATATTCTAGAATAAGATGTATAAATTGTACTAAAGAAAACAGAGAAAAAAAGAATATCTGAATTGAAAAATATACCCAGAAGAGTTTGATTCAGGAGGTGACACAATTTTGAAGACATTTGAGGGATCAAATTCTCAAAATATTTGAAGGAGAAAGATATACCAAACTCAGAAAAAAATCAACACTACTATGATGGAGGAAAGGCAATTGCAAATAATGGTAGCATAAAAATAGCAACTGACATAAATGACTTCAAAGTTTGTATGCAGTTTTATATACGTTATCTCAATTGAGTCTCACAACAACTCCAGAATGTAGATAACTCAAGTATTATTATCTTTATTTTAAACATCTGGAAATAGGTATAAAGAAGATTAAATGATGACCACATGGTAACACAGCTAGAAGTGTCAGGGTAAAGATTTTAAACTCACATTCTCCTTATTCAGTGTTTAGCACATTATTCACTATCATCTCATATTTCTGTTTTCTAATTCAAACAAAACATTTATTAAAAATAAAAAAAAATCATAACAACAATAAAAACCTTACAGGTGTATCTAGGGCATCCATGCTACAAGCATGGGAAAAGACTAAGATTTCCAAATTATATATATATATATTTTTAGTGAGGCAATTGGGGTTAAGTGACTTGCCCAGGGTCACACAGCTAGTAAGTGTTAAGTGTCTGAGGCCGGATTTGAACTCAGGTACTCCTGACTCCGGGGCCGGTGCTCTATCCACTGCGCCACCTAGCTGCCCCCAAATTATATTTTACATATCTATGTAGTGATACAATTGACCAAAAAACCCCAGAACATTCATGATCCCACTGTACTTATTAAATGGTATGTAAAAAACCTCCACCATTTGATTCAGTAGAGAAAAATCATTGCTCAAAGTGTGTAACACAATATATTTCATAAACTTCAAAATTATAGAAGAATCTTTGAAACATATAAGAACAGAAATAACTCTTTTATAATGACCCACTGATAATACCTATGGTGGGTAAATTCATGAATTGTATTGTTTGAGAAGATCGTAGGCCTCCACCAGTTGCAGACGACCATGAATCAGTGCCTAGAAGAGCCACAGGCCACAGTGTGGCTGTGCAGTCTGAAACGGTAGCCGCAGCTCCTGAGTGACTTATAACCGGTAACTGCTGCATCCTGCGTTGTATCTACCCCTGAGGAGTAGCTGGAGTGTCCTCTCCAGGGTGTGGGCCTGGGTGATGTTTGAGAAAATAGCATTTGTTTATTAGAGGGTGGTCCTCATTGATGAAATTACAGATTTATCATTGTATTGAAGTTTTTATATGTGTGTTTTTATCTTCTTCATTGCCCTATAATGTATGTTCCTTGAAAGCAGACAATATATCTTATACTTTTTATTGCTCCCCACACACAAGGTCTCGCAATAAATATCAGTTTCTTGACTTACTATTTGGGTTGCAAATGGAAAATAGAATTGTTTTTTGGGTTCAAATGTACTATTTGATTTGCCAGTAATCAATGGATTTCTTATTTAGGTAGTGATCTGCAATACTAGAAGGAACTCCTGAATCTAATTTGTTACCAAGTTATCCAGCATATGTTGTTCCTACTGGTTTTTAAAACTGATGTCATGGATCCCTATTCTATATGATATATGTATATGTTAGGGCTGATTGAGTGAATCAATCAAAAATCCCACCCCACTTAGCCCTGATATGTTTATCAGGTGAGAACATATCTTAATTGAATCAGTCAATCAGGAGTGTGAGAAAGGTCTAGGCACATACATCCCTTTGAATCAATCAACCACAGGCTTAAACTATGTGCAAATAAGTTCTTGATTAATTTGGATGTCCTTGAAAGCAATTAGATGAACTGTAGTGACTTTGGATTGGAAATCTTTTCAAATTGGTTGGGAGAATGATCATAGGATGTAGGACTTGGGGCTTATAAAAATAAAACTAATGTACCATTGGGGAATTAGAGGTTTTAGCATCTTTGAGGTTAGTGGTAGAAGCCTCCACTATAGCTTGAGAAGCAATTGGCCAGGTAAGGAAAGCACCTCGTCCTCTTCACTCCCTGCTTGAGCAAAGAAGGGCCATATGCCATGTGAACTGAAAACAGACTGGGCATGAGGAAAGACAGATTCAAGGCTCTACAAGGGACCTAGCAAAAAGCTATGCCATAACTAAGGGAAACTTGCAGAATTTGCTCTAAATGAGAGAAAAGTAACTCTAGCAACCAGAATCTATCACTTGAAACCTTTATAAGCAGTTTTCTAAGCTTGATCCCATTTTGCCTTGGACTCTAAATGTTCTGGGAAGAGAATGTACTATAGAAATTTGGGAGGAATGTTCCACACTAATTTGTCTTACTATTCAACTTTAGTAAAAACAAACAAATCTTTCTAAAAGTGAATTAATTCTGGGGGGCAGCTAGGTGGTGCTATGATTCAGGAGGACCTGAGTTCAAATCCAGTCTCAGACACTTGACACTTACTAGCTGTGTGACCTGGGGCAAGTCACTTAAACCCAATTGCCCCACCCCCAAAGTGAATTAATTCTGAATGACACTAATCATACAAACTGATTTTCCTAAGTTAAGCACATGGGTGGCAGGGCTCATGAACCATAGCACTAAAAAGACATCCTGCAACCACTCAGGACTTTGGGTATTACCCTGAGGAGATAAAGCAATTGTCCTTTGGAGAACAACCTGATGGTGCCTATGAGTGTTAAGAAAGTATCGCTAGTGCATGTGCCAAATATGTAAATATGTGAATATGTACACATACACACATACATAAAATGTATAGATAAGTATATATAATGCAAATATGTATATAACACATATGAGAAATATATACACACATGCTTTCTCATTCTCTATTCTGGGCCTTGATAGGAAGAATATTGAATTACAGTTAGTCAAAGACCAGTGGTTGAAGACTTTTAAATCTGTTCTGTGTAACACTTGACATAAAATGAACATATTCTCCCATACCCTCCAATCATAACTGCCCTGCATGACATTTCACCAAGGAAGAAATGTTTTGAAAATGATAGCTGTAAGGATGATAATAGACCTGCCAATAGTAACATTTCTAGGTTTACATTCTGACACTGATCTGTAGGGGATAAGGGAAAGAAAATGAAAGAGAATTGATGGAGTAGGAACCTGTTTCAGTTCTTAAGTGTGTTCAACTTAAAGGCTTAATGCACCACTGTGTTTCTTGAGCTTTCTAGTATAGCACAATCTTCGTGAATGTAATAAATCATAATGTCATTGCTGATCAATTACAAATGTGCACAGTGTCACAGCAAGCAATTGTCTCCTGCTGAAAACTGATGACTCTTATTACCTGACAAGTCACCTCACCATTTTAAATGAGAGCTGAGGGCCAAATATACAGATTGGTCGTTCTCATAGAATGATTGATATGTTTTTAATTATAAATCGCATTTTAATTCAGTTATGCTGTTCAACCAAGTATAACTTATGAAATTTAATGTATAAAATATTAATATGTTCTATAATTGAGTTTATAGTGCTAGAAGGGCCCATTGCCCTAGAATGCAAAGTGGGCAACATCAGAAAAGATGACTTACTAACCTGCCCAGTGTATGAAACTAATAAATGCCGAGTAATCAATAACAAAAAGTCTGAGTTGGCAGTTTCTTCATCTCCTATTAAAATACAGCACAGTTGAAACTTGCATAAGTCTGATTTCAGATTTCTCTAGAAGAACTGATTCAAAGTTAAAAGGAAAATGAGTTTGAGATCATATTATTCACTTTGTACAACAACAAAGGAAACCACATAGAAATCTCAAAGAAGTTATCACCATCATCATCAATTTCTATTGATTGAGTCCTGCTGTGTCTAGAGTGATAAACCAGGCTGAGTAGAGAGAGCAATAATATCATGAATAGCATGATATTATATTCTCTAACCATTACTAAAAAATACATTCATTTAAATATACTTTAACATGAAACAAATGATAATTGTTTCTGTGTGTCTTTATTTGTCTAGCAAAATGGCATTTTAAACATCAACAAAATATTTTGTTTGAGAACCGGAATATTTTCATAAAAGGCTTATAGATGAAACCATAGGATCATAGATTTAAGATTAAAAGGTGCCTTACAGTAAGTTAGTCCAAATTCCTCATTTTAAAGTAGAAAATACTGTGACCTAATAAGGTCTAATAAGGACTTTCCAAATGTCCCACAGGGAGTAAGTGGCAGAGGCAGAATTTTCACCAATATCTGTAGTCTCCAAATCCAGTGCCACTTTCTCTGTTCCTCATTACCTCATCTGCTGCATTTCCTTATAGATATTGTACTCTGGAAGTTGACATTTCCCTAAGCACTAGCTGCACAAAGATACTATGGTCTGATAACTCCAGAGAGTATAGATTTTCAAAGCGGAACATTTACAGACTTCTGTCTCAAGAGAGCAAAATGTTGTTTTTACTTTCTCACTGCCTACTATGTAAGTTACAATTTTTAAGCACTTTTAAAAATTTACTCAATAGAGTCCTACAAAGGAAGTTTCAATGAATTCCAAGTGTGTGGTTACAAGGAAAAAATTACTCATTAAAATAACAATCTGAAGCCCCACATTTATTTTCTCTTTAAAATGAAATGCATATTGAATTATCTAATGTCTAAAAGTCAGAGACTGATTTTTTTTTTCTGTCAGAGCTGGGGACATAAGCCTTTGATCTAAGAATTAAGTCTGCTTCTTTTCTCATATTTCATAATAATTAATAGGAATTCTGTGATCTGTACTTGACTGACAGTTGTCTTGAGTTATGAAGCATATTAAGCTGTAGCCTCCAGCTCTGTAGCTGAAAGCAGAATTTTGAGTTAGTTAAGTTTAGAGGTATAATTTTTATGTAAAGAAACACAAATGTTAAACTGGTATTCATTTTTGGAATAATTGTTTTGGGCCTTCTTACATTTAAATCATATTTCTTTTCTTTCAGTGTTGGGGTAATAACAATCTATAACTCACTTCATCTTCCCCAACATTGTTTATTTGGGCATGCTGTCTCTGGAATCTAAGTTATGATATATGTTTAGTGATTGTATTTTGCAAACTAGAAATGAGACATAATCAGTGATATATGCCTTGTTTTTGCTGAATGGTCACCACAACTATTTTGGCTTCTGTATTTGCTCAGGTGACTTGTGCGTTGTAGAATGAGTGCTAGAATAAAAGACATGGGTTCAAACCCAAGGTCTACAAGCTGCTTAATAAGGAGGTTAGGGTAGTTAATAGATGAGGTCCCTTCAAGCAACAAGTCTATGATACTAGATACTATAACAACTAGAAACCTTCCAACCAGTTATCACTTGTGGAAATTGATTACATCTTATATACAACACTGTATGCAGTTCAACAATGTTTCTTGAGTCAATGATTCTGTTTTGGGAGTTTATTTTTTTTTAATTCCCCTTTTCCACCTGTACTGCCTTAATTTGATTTTTTTTTTTTACCGAACTATCGAAATTGCTATGGTATTTTCTTGGCTCATAGGAACACTGAAACTAAATAATTGAAATCAGAATTGTCTTAGAAAACCTGGGACATATGGTCACTGTAATTATATATAACAAGCTTAAGTAGCAGTCTTGCTTAAATAGCACACATAACTTGAATGTCAGTTTTGATTGTGAAATTATAAGCAGTAAACCATATATGGAATGAGATACAATGAGGAAGAATAATGTAACAAATTCAATTGTTTTCTGCAGCTCGAGAGTGCTGTTCTTCAAGAAGAATCAATATTAAAATGCATTTATACTTAATATAAATTAGGAAGAATATTTATGTACCTTTTTTCTTTAATTTACAAGAGTTAACTGCAAGTTTCCTTTAATTAACACCACTTCCTGGCACATTTAAACAATAATTCAACTTTGCAAAATAACTGTGTTGTGGTTTTTTTGTTTGTTTGTTTTTTAGGAACATACATACATCCTAAGTAGACCTTCACAAATTTATTTTTCCCTCCTGTGTGATAGAAAATAAGAATGTTCTTGTGTCTGGCAGTTAGCATTCTTACTCTTTATTATCACTTACCAAATGCTTTTGAAAGTAGAAAATTTTTGCTTCATTTCTAATGTGTCCCTGTACTTTTTCCCCCTGCTCTCAGGATCCAGTGTCTCTCTGGATTTTCTTTTGATTCAGAAGTTGAATCTTTTTGCTTAACTTTTCTTTGACTCAGATCCCTGAAATACTTCCTGATTTGGATTTTAATTTAAAAGTCTAAGCAGGTCAGCTGTTTTCTTTCAGTTGTTATATCTCACAGCTGGTGAGGAAGTGAAACATGTATGCCCCCCTTGAAGATTTGAGTTGCATGAGAAACAGCAGCAGCTAAGAGTGCAAGAAAATCATTATCCCTTTCCTTTAGAAAAAAATTCTTTACAACTTAAAAAAAAAGATTTCTAATTGAGTTTGAGTTGGGATTTTTAAAATGTTTAAGGATATTTCATTTATGAATTTGTCAAAATGGGTGTGATTGCCTTAAACCTGTGTCTACACAAGCATAGTGCAATTCGACATTCAGAACTCAGGGGGAGAAACCACATTTCCACTATGAGACCATTTCCCACTGCATTTATGTATGTTTTGGGTTTTGTTTTCTATAGTGTCATTTGTGGTATGTTTAATCCCCTTTGTTACTGTTTAGTCACAGTTTCAATTCTCCGTTTTCTTTTGTATTTTGGGGCAAGGGGATGAAGCCTGAATGAAAGTTACATTTCATCATGAATTTAGCCTCCTTGTTTACAGTATTCACCTATTAATACTGTTATTGCTCTACTTATGGTTTTTACACATTTATGTCTTCCTGCCCCCCACCCATATCACCTGAGCATCAGTATTCAGTTTATCTTTTAGTGTATTACTGGAATGTATATCCCTTCCTAAAAAAGGTCTGATAATTTCTGCCAGGAACTTCTACTGTGGGTTGAAAGAGGAAAATTGCCTTTAGGAACTCCCGAACTAATTGCTATTGAGAACAACCTAAAATGCCATTCAGCATTCCCCCATAAATACAATATTTTTCTCTTTGAGGGAGGAAAATGTTATGAGAGTATTATGGGCCCCGGTTACCCCAGAAGTTGTCTGGGGATGTCAAGGAACTTTTTCCTTGAAACCCCAGGAGTTTTCCCTTGAGATCAAGGAATCTTCTCCTAGACCTCAACCAAAGGACAGACACATACAAAGAGATAAGCAACGCTGGATCTAACTGAACAAGCTTGAGCACCAACACCCTGTATTCCAGTCTTCCTCACCACCTGGATGAGGTAATCATGTTAGTCCTGGCTGCAGCAGAGGGGGACACAGAAACCGCCCACCAGCAGACTGCACTGCTTGGACCCACCAGGATGGAGTTAACGCCCATCACCAGATTGCCCAAGACCTATCATCAAACTACCCCAACTCACTGCCAGACCACTTCTAACCCATCACCCAATAAGGGACATTTTACCCACGCCATCTTAGCACTATAAAAGGACGCTCCCCAGACTAGTTGGGGAGGAAAGTGCTTTTAAACCTTCCTCCCAGCCAGTTTCTCTTGTACCCCAATAAATCTGTTCTTTTATTCCTAAATAGGACTTGCTCGAGAGTGTAATTCTTTACAGAGGAATCCCAAGGACCCATGTGCTTTCCCCTCCATATCAAAATCATATATACAGTGGCAATCTGATTGAGGATATGTTTGGTTCCTAGTCTGAGAAAACCAAAATGCCTAGATCCTTTATCTCTCCTCCCAGATAGCTGGGTTCTGCCCAACAAGAAATTACATATAGATACTTCAGAGGTTGGAAAAGTAAAGACAGCACAGATGGATTCATTCAAGGTCTTAAGGACAAAGAAAATTAGAAACTACCTATATCAATCCAATTCAACATACATTTCGAACGCACCTACTATTTGCCCGCCTCTATGCTAAGCCTAGAGGATTCAGAGATAAAAGATGAAACAGCCCTGTCATAAAGGAATTAGTTCCCTACAATGCCTGGTATATATATTTATGAATTCTTAGTTTCTATAAAATTATGCTTCAAAGTAATGGAGAATAAGTGAATATTATGTGCCTCATTAACCTATGGCTAAGGACTTTGGTTCTGAGAAGACTAACATTTTAGAGTAAAATGGAGAATGGACTCATGTTCAAATGCTTTAGACTTAATAATTTGAAGGGAACAGATGTTTGAATTTTTTAGCCATTTTTATCTGTTGAAAATGCTTATGTATAATGTGTGATGATAAAATAATTTCACAACGTGCAAATGTCCTATAATTTTTGTGGTCACATCTTCTACGTTAAGACTTTAATATAGACCGGTGTTCATTGTAAATTGGTAGGTAGAGCTTCCCCATGTGGAAAGAAAAGTAGAATTGAGGAGTTCTAAAACAGTATAGTTAACATTAAGCATAATTTTACTTAAAATGAATGTAAAACTAGCAATTCATACCTCTTTATTTTAAAGTAATCATCCTTTAACTTGCCCCTTCAATTCTGTTAAGACACAGCCTCAGGTAATTTAGAGGACACTGGATTTGAGGACTGGTGGTTTGCATTCATGTACTGGTCCCATTACTTTATGACTTCAGTCAATTTAAAAAGTTGGCATCTCATTTTTTTAAATGTATAAACTGTGGATAATAATGACTATATAACCTTTAAGGGAGGAAAAGCACTTTGTAAAATGTTATATTAGCACTGTTTTTTAAATTATTTGTGTTAAAAAATTATTTGTGCTAAACTATATTTTCTAAACTTATTACTATTAATATTTTAATGGCTATTGCACCTGTTTTGGCAGTAAGCATTTATTATTAATTAATATCATATATACCAGTAAAGAATTGACCTTGTGTCTCCCCAAATTCCTCATAGTCTTAGACCTTCAGGACTACATACCTAAGAGTGTGCAGCAAGGGACAACATTCAGAGTCAAGGGAGCAGGTCCAGAAAACCAGAGAGAAGCAGCAGAAGGCAAAAAAGAGAGCAAAAGAGACTGCTCCTGCTATGGCCAGGGATTTTAGCCTCCTTGGATAGAGGCATTGATCTAAGGTAATTGGTTATAGCATGATTCAGTTTCATTGATTGACATGACTTTGAGGGTAGTCTAAAGAGTATATAAAAGGGTAAATTCCTGCATCTAAGTGTGTTACTTCCCCTAGCTAAACAAAAGAATTGATCTACATTTCCTTTATTCCCCTGTGCTCATCCCAGGGCAGTGATAGAACTTTCTGGGGTGAGAGGGAGAGAGCATCTAGACTGATCTCTTTGGGTTTCTCCTAGAACTTCATTATTGGGGGCAGCTAGGTGGTGCAGTGGATAGAGCACTTGCCCTGGAGTCAGGAGGACCTGAGTTCAAATCCAGCCTTAGCCACTTGACACTTACTAGCCATGTGACCCTGGGCAAATCCCTTAACCCCAATTGCCTCACCAAACAAACAAACAAACAAAAGAACTTCATTATTACTAATTCTTTTCTCACAGCACACTCAGCCTGAAGTCAGGAAGATCTGAGTTCAAATTTAGCCTCAGTAGGAGCAACTAGGTGGCACAGTGGATTGAGTACTGGCCCTGGAGTCAGAAGTACCCTAGTTCAAATCCAGCCTTAGACACTTGATACTTACTAGCTGTGTGACCCCGGGCAAGTCACTTAATCCCAATTGCCTCACCAAAAAACAAACAACAAACAAACAAATTTAGCCTCAGACATTTACTTGCTGTGTGACCATGGGCAAATTACTTAATCTGTGAAACTCAGTTTCCTCAACTATAAAATGTAGATAATGGAAAAGTCAGGATACAAGTTGACTTTGGTATAGAAACCATATAATTATAAATGAGCTGTTTAACTGTTATTATTACTATTATTACATCATTATAAAGTGTTTTATAAATAGCTGCTTGATTAGATTGACTATAATTGAGGCAATACTTTCTCTAATATTTTACAGTTGAGGAGATTGAGATAGACTGAGATTGAGATTTGCCTAGATAATCACATGTCTATGAAATGCCTGAAGGCAGCTTTGAAATCAGGTCTCTCTGATTCCAGTACTACCACTCTTCCAGTGCCACCTAGCTGTCCCCTACGGTCATAAAATAAGGAACTTAGGTGTAGGAATATACACTATATTTTAAAGTAATTTTTGAACATTGTAAAAATGATTGGCTGATAACAAATCAGATTTTTTTCCTCAGTAAGCTTTTACACCTCTTTTTCCATTTGGCCATTTTTTTCTCCCATTTCACCAATTATATTGTTTAATGAATTGTTTTCCTCAGTCAATTTTTGTGCTTGTTTTTCCAAGGTAACTCTCATTTCTCTCATTTCTATTTCCATTTTTTCTTCTACCTCTCTCATTTGGTTTTTAAAAGCCTTTTTGAGCTCTTCAAAGAAAGCTTTTTGGTCTTGAGAGAAAATCTTCTTCCCACTTGAGTCATCTTGTAGTCATTTTGACAAACTCATTTGAGTTTGAGTTTGGGTCTTCCCTTTCACCATAGAATCTGTCAATGGTAAGGGTCCTTTTTTTGTTTCTTACTCATATTGTAGCCTATTTTTAAACTTATAAAGTTAAAGACTGGTCCTGGGGCACAGGGGTCACTGTTGCAAACTTCTTACCACTCTCAGCTGCCCTACTCTCAGCCATGTTGAGCTGTCCACTGTGTTGAGCTGTGCTAAGCTGCCCTCCCCTTTTGCCCAGGTGAAGCAGACCTTTCCTGAAGTCTTCTAAATTATCTCAAGTAGGAGGATTGTGTCTCTCTGTCTTTTTGTAGGTTCTGTAGTTCCAGAATCCAGTTTTAGGGGCTTGATTTAATGTTGTTGAGGGAAACACAGGAAAGCTCAGGCAATTTCCTGGCTTCTCTCCGCCATCTTGAACAAATCAGATTTTTTTAAAGTAAAATTAATTAATGTCACTTGGCAGGTAAAAGAAAACACAGTATTGTAAAGTTTCTAAAATACAATGATGTTTATCCTGGGTAGATATGGTCTCCAGAACCATAGTTTAGTTAAATTTTCAATTGAGAGAGTCATAGATTATAGACCTGTTGGTTTAGTTTGTGCTAGAGTCGGATAACCCCAGGTATTGATTAGATTTATTTTTTTCTAGCTTGTAACTCATAATTAGTCATAGGGTAGAGGGTAATAAATAATATTAAATCCCATCCTCTATTCTAAAAATCCTTTTTATCTTCTCCCATTCTCTTCTCCTTTCCACTTTGAAAAAGAGATGGTTCTTCTCCTTTACAAGGCCAGCCTCTCTACAGATGTCCTTAAACCTGCTCTATCTCATCTTTTCTAGCAGATTGCCCTATCATCCTCTCTCTTCAGCATTGATATCTTCTTCTGTATTGAGTCTTTCCCTGATATCTATAAACATACTCAAATGTCCCCCTTCCCTTAAAACAAAACAAAACAAAACAAAACCTTCCTATAAAATTATCCTCTTTTTCTCAGTCATATTCTTTGAAAAAAGTTATTTATTTCCATTGCTGACATTTCCTATTGTTTTACACCCTGTGATCTTTGCAATCTGGCTTTTGAAATTATCAATCCACTCAAAGTATTCTTTCAAAATCAGCAATGAAAAAAAATAACAAATCTGGTAATGGAAAATCTTCTCTCTGTATTTTCACACTTCTCTTTCCTGGTTCTCCTACTAGTCTAACCACCCTTTCCTAATTTTCTTTGTTGCTTCATCATATACACCATGCCCCCTAACTGTGGATGTTTTCCTTGATTCTGTCCTGTTATTCTGCTCTTGTTTCTCCTTCTACTCCTCCTCATTTTCTTTCTGTTCCTCTTTATCTTCCTTTTTATTCCAAGTCTTCTTCTTTCTAACCCATTTCTTCCCTGTATCCCTAATTGCCGATTGGACATTTCATACCAGATGTCCCAGCTGTAAAAGAGTGTAACAGAGAATTTATCATGCTTTCTCAATATTAAAATCTAGTACTCTTAAAAGCACTGCCATGCTTCCATTCTTTCAGGGCTGTAACTGTCACATCATCCTTGAATCCTCACTTACCCTCACCCTATAGACACAATTAATTGTCAAATCTTCTGTTTCTATACACACACACAAGTCTTACATCCAGACTCTTCTCTGTATTCCCACAGCTACCATCCTATTTTAGAATCTTCTTATTTATTTTCTAGAGGTTATAAAACAACTTCCTAATTGGTCTTTTCTCTCAGGCTTCTCTAGTTTAACTTCCACATAGCTTCCAATGTCATCTTTGTTAAGAGCATACCTTATCCTATCACTTCCCTATTCAGTAAGCCCCACTAGCTCCTTATTGCCTATAGCATTGTGACAATTAAAAATTTGAAAGACATAGTTTCTGGGTAATTTAATCATTTTATTTGTAAGGCCAATAGGTTATTAATAAAAGGACGGTCATTGGTTGTCTCTTACCAAAAGCAAAAATGGTGGTAGACTCACAGTTTATATGACCTTCCAAACAGTAGGTGGTTCATCAAGCAGCAATCAAATCTAATAGGTTGACAAGATGGGAGGTGCTCTACATTAAAATGAGGTCTCTGATACTTAGGTCACTCAAATCTTGGTTAAAGAGATATCAGAGAAAGAATGTAGAGTCCACACAATAGCTTCCACCTGGGTACAGTTTAGTGTACCAAGTGACCTAAGTCCAAATCTCATCAGTAGGGAAGGTAAGGGTTAATTCAAACATTACTAAGAATGGGGGTGAGGGGAAAGTTCTGAATCTCCCCAGGATATTGGTTACAGAAAATTATTTTTCATAGCATTAAATATTAGCTTACTTACTGTTATCCTTTTAAAGCATTCACAACTTTTCTTCAACCTACCTTTCTGGCCCCATTATATATTAATCCATCTTCCATACTGTATGATCCAGCCAAATTAACCCTATCTCTTTTCCTCAACCATGGTGCCCCTTCTCCTATCTCCATGTCTTTGCACCAGCCAGCTCCTATTTTTGGATTATCTTCCCCTTTCCTCAACTATGACTCAGAGAATCTTTCTCTTGCTTCAAAATAAAACTCAAGCACTATCCAGGCTCTTGGTCATGGACAAAAAACTTAACTTCACAGTACTCTAGGTACCTCCCTAAGAATCAAATTTGTAGAGAAGGGACCTGCTTTGGTAAACAGAATGTCCTCACCTGGGAGTTTCCAAAATCAGTGAAAATACAAGCTAAGTCTATCCTCTATCTCCTCATCTCTATGCATAGATATATATGTTAAATATATGTTATGGAGAATATTCAATTGTCTTATATTTCGCTCTATGCTGTCTTCCCCCCACACCCCTGTCCATTCCATTAATTTGGGAAAACAACTCCCCCCCCCACCCCCCCCACGCCCCCGCCAACTTTAATATTTGATTACAGCAGATGCTGAGAGGCAGATATTTTAAGGAGTGGACTTCTGTTCACTACTCTATAAATTATAACTTAGGCTAAGCCTAGGTTCTATAGGCTACTCACTAGGTCCCCAAATAAGAAAATATTAGCAAACAACATATTAATTTTTCCTTTGGTATTATCAACACTGAAAAAGAAGTCAAACTGGAAGGATATTTCAACTAGTATAAGGTAATTATTTCCCAAGTTGAAAGGCCTCTTTATAAAAGTCAACATGTGTTGCCATCTGAATCAAATTTTAAGTTAAGGGAAGACAATGTATATATGGAAATAGTGACCAGGAATGGGCATTTCGGACTGAAAGTTACAGGGATGGTGAATGTACTCATGAAATCAGAGGAGATATATTGATATGTTTTGTTTTATTTTTTTTTCTCTAGGAATAGGTGTTGATTTAATTACTATTTACAGAATTATAGATGAAAATTGGAGAAAGGAGAGAAGATGGCCCATAGAACAGTAGCTTGTTGGGTCTAGGTCTGGCTGCCTGTGTAATGATCCCAACAAATAGAAGCTTGGGGACCTTGTACTATAGTTGGAAAACATTAACATGGTAATAAATTCAATTCAGTCATATGACATTTGGGACCCATTTGTCTAAGACATTGTTCTGGCTGGAGCCAAATTGGTTATGGGGAGGTAGGGAGAGGCGGGGGAAAAGAGAAGGATAAATTGTTTTGCTTCCTATTTCAAGCATCTAAGAAATAACTTGGCTTCAGTTTTTAATTACAATATTACCAAGGATGATTAAATAGGTAGGCTTTTTACCTGTATCCCTCATTTTACAGATGAAGAAACTGAGGCCTAGAGTGGTTAAGTGAAATTCCTGAGATCACAACTGGTAAATAGTAGAGCTGGGATTTGTATCCAGTTTTTACTGCTCCAAATTTCTACAGTGCCAGCACCGTGTCTAGTATGCAATTCATCTTTTATATTGCTGCCTAGATTATCTTACATTTATATTTATCTAGTTATGAAACTCCTCTGTTAAAAAAACAACAATGCACACACACACACAACAAAAAAACATAACCCTAAAAACCAACCTCAGTGGCTCTCTAGTACCTGAGAAGTTAGATATTCTTTATATCCATGTCCCTCAGCAGTCTCTTCCCTTGTCTTTTATTAATCCTTTCCATATATTCGAGAGCTAGCCATACTGCCCCCCCAATATAATTTAAACTGTACTCCCCCTGTGCCTTCTCTCACACTATTCTATGCTCCTGTAATGTCTTCCCTCCCTAGCACTGAAAGATAAATTGATACTCATCCTTTGAAGCCCAACTCAAATGTCATATCATCCTGTTACATCATGAATCTTTCCTTAATCCCCCTAGCAGAAAACAACCTTGCTATCACAATTTAAGTAGCACTATTCCACTCTCTCACTCCAGCTACCTAATACCAATGTCAGACATTGATGCTTACATCAATCTTAGACTATATGCACCATAAGGGTAGCAGGAGCTTCTAAGCTATCCAGTCTTTATATCTCTCCCAGCAGGTGCCAAAAATGTTCTGTTGTCTTAACAAAGACTAAAGTAGGGTTCAGACAATAACAGAGTTCAGTATATAGAAACATGTATTTCATAAGACAGTAAAGCAAGCCAGCTTTGTTGAGGGGTGAAACTCACAATGCAATGACAAAAACAGATCTGCTAGAGGCCCAGGTGCAATTAGGAACCCAGTTGAGGCCTCTGAGGGAATGAGGCCCAAACTCTCTCCAAAACTAGTCAAGTATTTTAAAATGTATTTTACTATTTTTTTAAATAGAATTTTTATCTGGGTCTAATAGGACAAAGCATCTGATGGAAGAGATGGAGAAGCCTGGACCTGGGAATTAGTAGTAATTCATGTTATTGAGGGGAAGGGAAGACTCCTGGGAAAATGGCAGCAACATGACATTTAAACTTGGACTGTTACTGCTGGCCTTACCCTGACTGAATGACTCAGCTTCCTGGGGGGGGGGGGGCGCGGAGAGGGGGGGGAGGGAGGAGTGTTGAGGGGAAAACAGAGAAGGTAAATTGAGCTTCCCTGGGTTTTTTTCATTTAGCAGGCCAAATAAGCTACTAATAACTGTGGAAATATTTTGAACTAGCTGGGCCTGATTTGGGGGGACTAATCTATCTAATCTGGGGACTGTTGACTGACTGGCTATCTGATTGCTATTAACTTAGCATGGGCTATTTATAAAGTTCCACCACACTGCTCCACTCCCAAAATTGATAAGCAAAAGATTAAGAAGCCTCTTAACTAAATAATCAAAGCAGAGTTTATTTATGAGATACTATTTAAAATTAAGAATACAGGGAAATAAAATGTACAACCTGACTGCAAGGGTATCTCTTTCCACCTGCTGGCCTGGAACTTTTTTAATACAATAAGGGCCCTTGCCGCCTCTTGCCTTAGGGTATGTTCCACTTTCACTGCTCAGCTACTTTCTTCTAACTTTCCTCTTAATCTTCAGGCCTCCTTCTGGTGACTCTAGTCTCTGTTCCCTCCTTGTAGTCCCTTTCTGTCCATTCCTCTCCAACCTCTTAAACTTCCAGCCTCTCCCTTGCTCCTAGTCCTTTGACCTTTCCCTGTGTCCTTCTCTGTTCCCTTAATCTTGTCAGCCTCTTCTCTGTTCTTCTAATCTTGTCAGACCCCCTTCCTCCTAGTCCTTCGGCCTCCTCCCTTCTTGCTCTTAGCTTTTTCTTCTTCCCTGTTTCTTAGTGCTCCAGCCTTTCTGCTCTCTTAATCTCATCAGACCCCTCTTACTCTTGTCTGCTGGCCCCTCAGGTGTGTGTGTATATATATATATATTTTTTTTTTTCTTTTTCTCCACTCAAATCTCGGGGCTTTTTGTAACCCCATACATATCAAGCCAATCCACTAGCCAGGGCTGTGGCTGGGGGCGGGGATGCTCAGGTGTCTTGTGTGTACCACACCCAGGGTTCCAGGGGCCCTTGCCCCCTGCTGTGTACCCAGGGACCTCTGCATGGGCTATCCCAGAGACTGGCCTGGATGAGCCCGGGATCTCTGGGATAGATCTGCTCAGGGCGGAGGGAGCTGGGGGCTTTTTCCCTCCAGCTGTCTGACCTGGCATCTCATACAGCCCATGGGGCTTTTTGGCTCAGCTGAGTGGGAGGGACACCAGCACCTCCCACACAGAAGACCCTGAGGGCCTAAGGCTTTCTAATCTCAGCCCAAAGGTAGGGTCCCCACATCAAAATAAATTTCCACATAACCCTTACTGTCCACTCAACATTTTCCAGAATGTTAAAGGAAACTTGGAAATGTAACCTGTTGGATCTTGCTCAGGGAAGCCTACAGTTGGCAAAAAATCCAAGTGCTCAGTTTCCCAAGGAGCCAGATCCATAGAAGGCTAGGGAACTAGGCCTGGAATAATTATGTTGTTGTTGTTGTTGTTGTTATTGTTGTTATTGTTGTTCAGTCATGTCCAACTCTTCATGACCCTGTGGACCATACTGTCCATGGAGTTTTCTTGGCAAAGATACTGGAATAACTTGCCATTTCCTTCCTTAGTGGGAAAGAGAAGTTAAGTGATTTGCCCAGGGTCACTTAAATGTCTAAAGCCTAATTTAATGCCAGGTTTCCTAAAGCCAGGTCCAGAACTCTATCCATTGAACTACGTAACTTCCTCCAGAGCAACCTTTAAACCACTTCCATTCCCCTAGGTGGAGCTGTTTAAAAAAAAAAAAGTGCAGGGTCATTTTGATTGCTTTCATTTCTCTTATCTTTGTGGTGATTAGCATGGAAGGGTTGTGACCTATTCCTTAGGGAGACTGTGTGCCTGATCACTTGCCCTGGGGTGTTGATCCAAGAAGGAACATGAGCTGGTCTTTATGATACCCACAAACACCCACACACAAAGTGCTTTATTTTTCTCTTCAAGGACAACCTCTAATCCATTCTTTCATTTGGCTGAAACTTTAGTTTTCTTCTTAATATTATAAATAGTCAGAAATCCTAAAATTATGTAAAATTAAGTTAATTTGAATATGTCCTTTCATTGGTTACTGGATAGACATCTTACTTTTAGAGTAACCAACTGAGTTATATTTGGATGGTTTAATATGATTAAATATTTTATATTTAGCTTTTACATTTAGTATAAGTTATTTTGAGATATATACATACATATATATATATAATTTTTTTGGTGAGGCAATTGGGGTTAAGTGACTTGCCTAGGGTCACACAGCTAGTAAGTGTAAAGTGTCTGAGGCAGGATTTGAACTCAGGTCTTCCTGAATCCAGGGCCGGTGCTCTATCCAGAGAGCCACCTAGCTGCCCTGAGATACATATATTTTTTAAAA
The DNA here is from genome assembly GCF_019393635.1 of Dromiciops gliroides. NCBI lineage: Eukaryota > Metazoa > Chordata > Mammalia > Microbiotheria > Microbiotheriidae > Dromiciops > Dromiciops gliroides. The sequence continues at coordinate 368,892,229 of NC_057861.1, read as the reverse complement.
GGAGTCATATTTATACTTAATGTAATTGAATATTATTGTGATGTCAGAAATTATGAAAGGGATATTTTCAGAGAAACCCAAAAAGACATTTCTGAACTGATGCAGAGTCAAGTGAACAAACAGAACAAGAAAAACAACTTCTAAAATAACATCATAAAACTAGACAGTTTTGAGAGCTAAAAATCCTGATAACTGCAAGGACCAGTTATAATTCTAGGGAATAATGATTAAGAATATTACCTGGGGGGGGCAGCTAGGTGGTACAGTGGATAGAGCACTGGCCCTCAATTCAGGAGGACCTGAGTTCAAATCTGGCCTCAGACAGTTAACACTTACTAGCTGTGTGACCCTGGGCAAGTCACTTAACCCCAATTGCCTCACAAAAAAAAAAAAAAAAAAAAAAAAAAAAAAAGAATATTACCTGGGGCAGCTAGGTGGCACAGTGGATAGAGCACCAGCCCTGGATTTAGGAGCATGAGTTCAAATCTGGCCTCAGACAATTAACACTTACTGGCTGTGTGACCCTGGGCAAGTCACTTAACTCCAATTGCCTCACCAAAAAAAAAAAAAGAAGAAGAAAAATATTACCCACTTCCTGACAGAGAAGTGATGGACTCAATATGGAGAATGAAACAAAAAATTTTGGACACGGCACTATAAGAAATTGCTTTGCTTGACCATGCACGTTTTTACCTAAGTTTTGTTTTACTTTTCCCAGTGGATAGAGGGATTTGGAAGAGAGAAAATTTAATGCTTAAATGGTTTATATTTCAATGATTAAGGAAGAAGTTTAATGGAAATTAATGAATTATTGATCAACTTTTAGGATGCCTTTTTCATAATGAAAGTATCTAATAACCTAGAGAGCACCATGAAAATACTCTCCATTTAAATCATCATTAGCATCATGATATGGTCATGGAGGTAGAATCTCATCAAATTACCATTTAGGTTGGGTTATTTCTGGTATGGAGGCCTAGCTACAGAATGCTCAATATATTATTTTTATTTTGATTAGTTTCCAACTTTAGGAGTGACACTTCTTGATCTAATTCCTGGATTTTTATTCATTTTACTTTTGGCAGACCTGCAGCACTCAGTAAGGAATTCTGATTCGTATAACAATAACTGTGAAAATGAGGAAAAGTTAGCTGAATGAAACAGGGATATATTAAATATATATGTAACATATATATATATATATGAACATATATGTAAAGTACTTAACCCAGAAGATTCAACTTATTTAATATTTTCATATATGTATATATGCATATATGCATGTGTATCTCTATCTCTATCTATGATTAATAGTAGTACAATGTGTATAATGTGACTTAAGGAAAATCATCATTTTTACTTTCATCCCTGGTTAGAAAGGAACATCTGAAATTGCAGATGGTGAGTAAGGGTAACTTTGCTCTTAATTCACAAGGATCAGAACAACACATTTCAGTATGATGAAATTAAAAAGAGCCCAGGGAGTGCCCATGATGATAAAAAATGACTACAATTAAAAGTTGTATTATTTAGACATTGTTATTGACACAATAAGTACCATAACTACTTCCATGTGTTTCACAAGCTGTGATATGCCCCAAGGTGGTCATATGGATAACAAGATCAGTTTCTTCTACTTATTAAATGGATGCTATGGGAAAGGGCTTGATTGAAATAAGGGAACAGCAGTACAACTACAAAGAGTGAATGAAGTTATAAAATTGGGAGTGTTACCAGATGAAGTGTTTACCATTCTAACTGAGCATTTTTCTTCCTTTGATGGTGTTTTATTCATAAAAATCATTTCCATTTTCATGGAGTCTTAGGTAACTTGGCTCAGAGTTCAAGTTAACAAACACATTTTTTTTTTTGCTGTTCTAACATGAACTATGAAGCATGACAGAGATCTATTTTCAAATTTATTATTCCACTAGAATGAAAACAATTGTCAACTATTCATAAACTCATTAGTTAAAAAAATTCCATCATTGAATAGCAGTATACGTAATGCATACTGTATTCTAAAGAGTAACTGTGTGTTTATCTGGTGTAATGGTCTTGTTTCTGTTATTTGTCTCTTAAACATTTAGCTATATTATTTATATTTATTTTTAATACCCCTGAATTTTCTCTCCTTTTTATATCATTCTGTAACTCTTAAACAAACTCACTAACTTTGTTTTGTTACCATTAAGTTTTTGTATGATTTATAGCCATAGAATTTCATATTCCCTTTTCTTACCTGACAGGACTACACATCATCTTTAAGGAACAGTAAGTGTTTTTTGAGCACTCTCTTTGCAGCCAGAATCATATTTCTTATGCCAACCTTAATATATTAGCTTACCATTATATTCCCAACTAAGTTATAGTGTGACAATTTGTACCTTTGGATCTGAAATGGTTTACATCCCACCCATGACTGAGCAGATACAGCTCATATTGTCTGAAAGTGCGTCTCTCCATCACTACCTAAGCAATTTTAAAGTAAACAATGTTTAAAACTTGTTTTGGAAAAATATTAAAGGCCGTACATTTTCTTTTCCTTAATTTGATTGTTTTCACTGGCATTTCCCCCCCCCCCATTTTAACACTATAATACAGTATTTCTATAACAAATTAAAATGATCAAAAAAGGTTCCATAATGTTTGTCAATATTTGGGTGGAGATTAAATGAGGCTAAAATAAATATCAATAACAGCCAGATTGGTTGCATTAAGAAGAGAACAATAACAATTCACGTACTTTTATCTTGGGGGAAATAGTGGAGTGTCATAGTCTCAGGAAGAATTTTTTTTTTAAATGACCAATTGAGCTACTTTCTTTTCTTTCTCCAGTATTGAATTCTAGAGTAATTAATTATGCAGGCCCAGGGCAATCACCTTGATTTTATGTTCTTTCTGATTATCTCCAAAGCTTTTCATCTTCACCATGATCATCATCATCAAGACATTAAAAAACAAAAACAATATATACCATGATATGGTAGGAAGAGCACTAGATTTGTATATGCATGTGTGTATGTATGTATACATGTAAGTTTCAGGTTTAAATGCCTTCTCCACCATTCCTCAGATATCTCAACAGTAAAAAAAGGATTTATAATATTCGATTTAACTGATTTAAATAACTAATATGAGGAAAGTACTTTTCTCAATAATAAAGCAGAATATAAATGCCAATTATTCTTTTTTTAAGCTTTCATTTCCTTCATATCATTATGCATATCTACATAAATAAGCCAGTTTTCCAGAGTCATTAGCAAAATTTTAAAGATTATATTACATTGGCAGATTTTGAATAAAATTATCACTTTTGCTAAGTTACTCATGAACTGGTTCTGGTCTGTGATGCGAGGACCTCATATGGAGTTGAAAGCTAACAGAAATGACAAGCGGTGAATGAAGTAAAAATTCTATTCTGTTTGCAGCTCTTCAGTTATATGTCATCCCGATGTCACAGCATTTCTTCCATTCCATACATTTTACATAGCTTTAAAAAAATTCCCATTTGCCAGCTTGTGACAACCTCACTTCATCCTTGATGTGCAAGTGATTATCTTTTAAAGGATTTTTTACATGTACATATGTCAACCTTTAGTTGTTGGTTATGTCCTCAGTCAGATCATAATTGATACCCAGGAGTAACTTGTACATTTAAATGAGAACAGATAATGATTACTCATGGTACATCTTCTATAAGCAGAGTAAAAGACATAATAAAGTTAATTCCTTCACCAGTTTGTCTGCTGCACATGTGTCTGAGTGTGAAAAATTGCCAACATATCTGCTTAGTTCATGTATTTTTATTTTTTGTGTCTCCATTTATTTTTTTTAAATTTATTTTGACAGGGGGTATCTTCTTTCTCATTCCTCACTATTACTTTATGGCATTAGGGTTTAGACTACTCTTTCAAATAAACTATGTGCTCTAAAGGTTATGTATATGTTTGGATTGGGACTTTATGCTGAGAGTGTCTAATAAAGAACCCACTCATTCCTTGCCTATAGGGAGCTTACCATCTAATAAGAAAGACCACAAACACCTGAAATTGCCTTCAGCACAAAGTTAGGTATCAAATTAACCATATGGTTTTGGGAAGATATTGTATGCAGAGGGACAGTTAATCAAACACCTTTTCTCTGCAAACAAAAACAAAACTAAAAAAAAAAACCCAAAACCCCCTTTATTACAAATGGTGGTATATATTCCCAATAATGAGACCTGTAGCTAAAGGAACTGCTACCAGAACTGATGCTAATTATATGTGCTTAGATGTAAGAAGATTCCCATATTTTCCCCAGATATTAGTGATATGCAATATAATATAGCATCATTAGCCTATGTAGGATGTTAGATAGCAAATCCTCCCATGAAGTAAAACATGGAGAAAACTCAGGTAGAATAGAAATGTCAGAATGGACCTATGGTTCTAAATCTTTTTTTTTTTTTGGGGGGGGGGTGAGACAATCAAGGTTAAGTGACTTGCTCAGGGTCACACAGCTAGTAAGTGTCAAGTGTCTGAGGTTAGATTTGAATTCAGGTCCTCCTGACTCCAGAGCCAGTACTCTATCCACTGTACCACCTAGCTGCCCTGGTTCTAAATCTTCTAATGGAATTCCTATAGCAAAGGGAACACACATCCCTTTGTATAATATGATAGTGAGTTTTTTAACCTTAACCCAATGCAGTATGTTTCTGTTTTCATGTCAAAAGCATTGTTTTAATAATAATATTTTCTTCAAAGGTTTTTCAATTTTCTAATGGTACCATATCTTAACAAATCTATTATTATATGAAATTGATAAAAATCTACATGACATTGTAGGAAAAAAAGACTGAATCAAAAACTAGGGGCCTTGGATAACTTGAGCAAATGACCTGCCAATCAGACCCATGACACAAAGCAGGTAATTTAATGTTTTGGGTTCTCAGTTTCATCATCTGTTAAATCACTGGTTTAACCTATATCATACCTAAATTTCCTTTCAGGACAGAAATTCACCAATTCCATAAGTATTTAAACTTGGAATTACAAAACCTGGATTTAAGGCCCAAATTTCAATGTTGTTACAATGCTTAAGGCTCTTAACGTGGGTTGAAGGAAGGGGTGCTTATCCTGGAAAAGACAGGATGGACATGATAGTTGACTTTGATGAGTTTTCATGCTGAAATGAATAAATATTTCTTCCGTTTGACTGGAGATGAAGAATGAGCTTTAAAATTTTTTTTTTCAAAAATTCACGGGGCAGCTAGGTGGCACAGTGGATAGAGCACCAGCCCTGGAGTCAGGAGTACCTGAGTTCAAATCCGGCCTCAGACACTTAACACTTACTAGCTGTGTGACCCTGGGCAAGTCACTTAACCCCAATTGCCTCACTAAAAAAAAAAAAATCACAAAAAAGTATAAAAATTGTGAATAAACTTTCAAATGGTATTTTGTTTGTAGCAGCTACATTTCTGAAGTTATTAAAACTTAAATTGGCAGTAAGACTTCAGATACCATATATATGTGTATACGTGCATATTCATACACATATATGTATATATGCATGTGTATATAGGTATACATGTATGGACACACACACCTGAAAGCTAGGTGGTGCAATGGATAGAATGCAGGAACTGAAGTTATTAAAAACACTTAGATTCCTGAGTTCAAATCTGGCCTCAGACACTTACTAGCTGTGTGATCCTGGGCAAATGATTTAACCCTATTTAACTCAGCTTCCTCATTTATAAAATGAGCTGGAGTAGGAAATAGCAAATCACTCCAGGTTTTGTTTTGTTTTGTTTTGTTTTTGCCAAGAAAACCCCAAATGGGGTCATGCAGAGTCAGACATAACTGAAAAATGACAACAAAAAAACACATTCATGCGCACACACATATGTATATTCACACATGTATGCATAGAGATACAGATATATATTACTGTTTTTATGAATGGGTTACATAGAATCAGACAGAACTGAAAAATAACAACAAAAACAACATAAAGATATAGATATATTTATCTATCTATACTTTTATATGTAGCTATATAATATATATGTATTATATATATATATTTATGTATACATATGTCTATCTCTATCATCCATGTCTATATAAAATTGTTTTTTTTAATAAATGGTCTAAATTGATTTCCAAAATGAGTATATTCTCCTGGGTGACAATGAAAATTTTATTACTTTCCAGAATTTTAATTTTTTTCTGATTTTTAGGAGTACTGTGCTTTGTTTTTGTTATACTATGTATTAGGCCCCTACTATGTAAAATTTTACCTACTATATACATTGGGCTTTAGGTACAGTTAGGAAAATAATGAGTTCCTAGGAGATTTTTTCTTTTGTTTTGTTTTCCGTTTTTACCAAAATGCCATATTGATTCAAGTTGTGCTCTATACATACTTTTGTGGAAGTGAATTAGATTATCCTAAATCTATAATTTCTTTGATAAAAAAACCACAAAAACTATGATTTTAAACATAATTTTAAAAGTATTTATCAGTTTTCTATACTACACAGTAGCAGCAAGTCCAAACATCTTACATTTAACTGTTTTCAACAAATTGACTGAATCAAATGATATTTTGCTATGTAAATATAACCCATGAATATATTCTTTTCCTTCTTAGTAATAAATATATTTGGTAGCCTGGTGCCATGATTTGCTAAATGCAAGCTATGAAATCCAAACACAGCTTTTGTTAACTAGTAATTATTTTGAAGAAAATAATGAAAGGGAAAAACACAATTGCACCATTTACTAATTCTAGTTCACAAACTAGAAATATTATAAACCTGAGTTTATTATGCATTATCATTTTTATAAGCATAATTTCTATCACCTTTTTAAAGTCCTTTTTTTGTTTTTTATTTTTCAGGTTTTTTTGCAGGGCAATGAGGGTTAAGTGACTTGCCCAGGGTCACACTGCTAGTAAGTGTTGTTAATCTGGAAGTTAAGGAAACAATCAATATAGGAGAAATATGGTCTTTAATGGGGCAGAGGAACTATAGCTCATGGTATCTCAAAGCTCTGAAGCTAGGAATACCCAAAGAAGGGAACAGAGGACTGGGTTTTTAATGGGCTAACAGAACAAAAGGGAACCAAAAGATTGCTCCAGAGTGACATATAGCTAATTAATGTAAATGAACCTTTGACAAAAGAAATAATAGAACAGCTCCTAATTTAAGTATAGGCGTTATTGACTCTGAATAGAAACTACTTAATGTAGGTGGACCCTTTTTACATAATAACTTAAAGTCCTGGGAGTAAGGTGGGGAACATTGCTAGGGGATAAGTTGCTTGGGGGAAGGTCCATAAATCTATCGAGAGTCTGCAAATGACAAAGACAGTCAGCCCCAGGCAATTCACCTGCCTGGGAAAGAGGGGACTGGGTGGGGAATCAGTTCTCAGTAAATTTTATAGTTCTCAGTGTCAAGTGTCTAAGGTCAGATTTGGACTCAGGTCCTTCTGAATCCAAGGCCAGTGCTCTATCCACTGCACCACCTTGCTGCCCCCTTAAAGTCCTCTTTTGTTCCAGTATAAATTTAAAATTTTTTCTTGTCCATAGCACTCACTACAAGCTTCAGCTTGTTCTGAACTTTAACACTAGATTAACTCTAATTCTTACTGGACTCTTTCATATTCATTCTCTGTTACCTGCCCTCCTTATCTACTTATTCTTCTGTGTGTGTGTGTGTGTGTGTGTGTGTGTGTGTGTGTGTGTGTGTGTGTATGTGTATGTCCTAAAAAATCTGAATTGGTTCACTATCCTGCCAGTCTGCTTTGATCTCTTTCAACAATTATGCTTACTCTTCTTTAGCAGAACTATTTTTATTTCCGTCTTCAGAATTTCATTCTTTAGAAGGTCCCATTATTCTTCAGTTGATTGTCCTAAAGAATCCTAGGCAATGTATTCTTTCTCCAACAACTCCTCAGAGAGGTTAGCCAGAATCGTTTTTCCCCTCATTTCCACAAGCTGCAATTCAGCTATCCCGCACATGCTCAAATCACTTATATATCTTGCTATGTCATACACCTAAAGAAAGAGCAAGTATTCTTAACCTATTTGAAAACTCTTCCTATGCTAATTCATCCAACAATATACGATGAGTAATATAAAGTGTTTGGTTGATGATGCCTCATTCTCACCTCTTTATCAGATTATATTAAGGAGGTAAGTGATAATCTAGGTCTGGAATCAGGAAGCTCTGAGTTCAGAACTAGTCTCAGACACTTACTGTGTGGACAGCTCATTTAACACATTTAACAGCTCATTGAAAAGATCATTTAACTTCTCTTTGAATCAGTTTCCTCAACTCTAAAATGGAGATAATAATAGCACTTATCTCCAAGGGGGTTTCTTTGAGGATCAAATGAGATAAGATATCCAAAGTGCTTAGTGCAGTCCCTCAAACATAGGCAGTATGTGAATGTAAGCTTCTATTTAGCATGTAAAGTGGGATAATTTGATTGATTTACTAATTCAACACCTAATTTCTCATCTCTGTGTTTTTGTACTTCCTATTCCTCTTGCCTGACATTCATTCTATCTTTTTCTCTGCTTTATAGAACACTTCCCTTTATTCAAGATAGGGGTAATGCACTACCTTCTACATAACAGTTTTCATGAGCTCTTTAGCTGTGAGTGGAATATTAAAGATATTCCAAAGTTTTATCTTTCAGGCTGATAGTAAAACTAGGCTTGTGGGAAAGTTGAAACAGCCTCAATTCATGTCCAGTGTGAACTTTGTATGGACTGAGAACTAAACATTCCAATTTAAAAAATGAAGCTGAATTACACGATGTTAGTGGTTGATTTGTATTCAAAAATATAGCCACATATTTCAAATACTATATTTACCTGGTTCTCTTATTATCTATTTGACCACTCCTCAGTCTCTTTTTTTTTTTAGTGAGGCAGTTGGGGTTAAGTGACTTGCCCAGGGTCACACAGCTAGTAAGTGTTAAGTGTCTGAGGCCAGATTTGAACTCAGGTACTCCTGAATCCAGGGCCGGTGCTTTATCCACTGCGCCACCTAGCTGCCCCTATTTCAAATACTATGAAGCTCTTAACTGATCAACCTGAAATTTCAGATGATAGTGAAAACGGGGAAAATAAGGCTGTCCCCAAACTCTAAGTACAGTTTTAAACTGTACTTAAAACTGCCCTAAAACTTAAAAAAAAAAAAAAACACCCTGTATATTTTGAGTCTGGGGGCTGAGTTATACTGCAGAAGTTTACAATTTGGATGTTTCATACTTAAATTTTTCAATCACAAAACATCAGGAGCATAGAGTTTAAAGGGACAGAGAGCTACAGTAATTTGTTTGGGATTCTCTAGGTATTTTGTGCTCTTGACCTTTGAAAAGTATGACTTTAAGGGACAATATAATTTGCAGTCATAGATTGATCCTATTAATCCACCTGCCTTAGTGATATTTGAGACATTTAAAAATAAATTGGCGGGGCAGCTAGGTGGCCCTGGAGTCAGGAGTATCTGAATTCAAATCCGGCCTCAGACACTTAACACTTACTGTGTCACCCTGGGCAAGTCACTTAACACCAATTGTCTCATTAAAAAAATTAAAAAAAAAAAATTGGAAGATTCAGGACATGCTCCCATAGCAGCAGTAGCAATAGCAGTAAGTGAGCAGCTCAATGTGGGTTCTCAATCAATGATCTTGTCATGGCTATTGCTTTGATGTAGCCAGAGAACAGACCATAGACCAAATGGCACCCCCATTTTTCCACTGTGGCTTCTGGCCATCCACATCTTTAATGCAAATAGATTTGCTTTTTAGAGGCTTTTAATTTTGTGTATAGTAGCTGCATTTTCATCTAAGTGTTCTTCCTAGAGCCTGCAGTCTTTTCAGGCTACCATTTCAGCCTCACAAGTGAATGGCTCTATTCCTCATCATTTTAATTCAATGTCTCCATGATCAAGAATTTTACTTTGGCACTCTTGAATTCCTCTGGTCTGAGTATTATTATAGGTCTTTTTTAATCTATTGTGGGATTTGGTCCCAAAAAAGGAGAGAAACACAGTAGGTTATATCTATGTAAAAGAGCAGAACAAACAATTCCTACAGTCTCATATGAAATACCCACCTCAGTAAACTTGAATTCTTCTTACTCCCATCACCTTAGCCTTGCTTCCTCTTTGAAAAAGGCCTTTCTCTATAACCTCCTGAAACAACTTGATGTGAGCAAATGGAATGACCTTAAAAATAATGGAACAATAAAGCATATGTAAAATTCTTTGAGAACATAAGAGTAGTGCGTGGCCATAGTGCAGGTGTCATTGAAATTTATAGCTGGAAGAGGCTTAGAAAACATCTAGTTCAAATTTCTCTTTTTACAAGGTGAAACAACTTGCTCAACTATGCAACTAATTATAGGTAAGGCTGGACCTCCTGATTCTTTATTTAGTACTCCAAAACACTGTCACTTCCCCCATCCAATGTAAAAAGAATAACAATAATTCTTCATTACCTTTTTATAGCATTTTAACCTTTTCCAAAACACCTCTGCATATATCATTGAATTTGTTCCTTATTACAAATATGTGAAACAACTATGGCGGGTAATATTTTCTTAATTTTGAAGATGAGTAAACTGAGTCAGGAAAGGTATGCATAGGGTCAAGTATCTAAGTAATAGCAGAGCCAAGCATGGAACACTTATTCTAAGTGCTAATAAGTGGTAACTTAAGAGGTAATACTATAATACAGAGTAATAGCTTAGCCAGTATAGCTGATTAAATATTCAAGTCTCATGAAATCAGAAGCATCTTTCAAAGAATTGGGAATGATGTGGTATTTTGTAATAAATGTGTGCTTCTAAAGAAGAGAACAGGATATTATAGATTGAGTATCTATCTATTTAGTTAACCTTCAGGGGTTTATGGGAGAACTTTAAGTATGTATAATTCATACTGATCTAGGCACAGTTTCCTCAGAACAAATGTTTGGACTTCTAAAGATGTAAAATAATTATTATGTATTAAAACCAATAATTTGTGTGTGAAAACTCATTTATAAGTGTATCTACACATATGCGTATACATATGTATCTACACATATGCATATCCCATTCTGGTTTGTGTGGGATACAAAAGCTTACTTCTATGAGGTTTCTATTTGTAAATCTTTTTTTTTTTTTAAGAGAGGGGAGGGGTTCTAATATAATATTTAAATTTGGGAGAGACCTTTTAAATCATCTTGTGTATTCCTCTCATTTTTTTCAGTTGAGGAAACTGAGGCCCAAAGAATTTAAACTTGGCTCTGAAAGAAATTTCAAATAGTGAGTCAGATAAGGAAAATATATTGAGCAGAAATAATTCCACTTTCCACGTTATTTTTTATAACTAATAATATAATCAAACAACGAACATTTTTAAAGTGCAGACTGGATGCCATACCCTATTTCAGGTACTACAGATGTAAAGACAAAACAATGAAACAATCTCTGATCTCTAGCATCTTATAGTCCATTGATGGAGAGAATTATATGTGTAATCATATACAGAACAAATATATGCAGACGAAATACCAGAAAAGCATGATATATAAATACAAGAGGGGTTGGGACAAGTATTATAGAGATGCTAATCCTTCAGCTGTGTATGGAAGGAAAGGATTTTGTGAAGTAAAAGGGAGTAAGAAATTCATTTTAGACATGGGGAATGGCCAGTGCAAAGGATCCAAGTTGGGAAATGCATTACAATGTGTGGAGAAAAGAGAAAAAAGCCTCCTTCAAGCTGTGCCATAGAGTGTATGATAGGAGTAATGTAAATTGGGTTGCTGGGATCTGTTGTAGTCAATTTGTAAAGGGCTTTAAAAGTCCAAGGGAGCAGTTTATATTTTATCCTAGAGGCAATCTGGAGTTTATCAAGATGGGGAGGGACATGATCAGACCCACACTTAAGGGAAAATCTTTTTGACATCTCTGTAAAGAATAGATTGATGTGGGAAAAGACTTGAAGCATAGAGCCCAACTGTTAGACTTTTGCAGTAATTACAGCTAGAGGTGAAGAGGGCCCAAGGTGATGTCTGTGGAAATAAGGGGCAGGAATTAGATATGAAAGATATTGTGGAGGTAGAAATGGAAAGATTTGGAAAATGATTGGCTACGTGGGGTGAGAGACAGTGCAAAGGTTATGAAGAAGGGAGTCTAGAAAAATGGCAGTACCCTTGCCTGAAATAGGGAAAGGGGAAGGGGAAGGTTAGGGCTTAGTAGTGCAGATAATGAGTTCTGTCATCAGTATAAGTCTTTTATTCATTTTAAATTGATGCAAATATAGTGAATTTTAGAATCATGATATTTTAGAATTGAAATGGACCTTAGAGTTCATCTAAACTAATCTTCTCATCATCTAGACAGGTGTTGTATAGGAGTATTAAATGCCCATATGCTTGATGTCAAACTCGTCCATTTGACCATAGAATTGAAGGGATTTGACCAAGGTCACACTATTAGTTTAATGTTGTAGATAGGCTTCAAAAGAACAAATCTTTTGGTTTTCAGTCCAATACTCTCTTCAACACAAGAAAACATACATGATTCAAATAGTCTTCAACATTTTCAACAGTAGGGAGGAATATTCAGGCAAAAATCACATTTATCTACCAAACTAAAACTAATCAAAGATCTAACTTATCATCTAAAATATATTTAGCACCTAAGAGTTTATTTGGAATCCTAACATTGATCTTTGTCATTGTGTATGCTTTCTTATATAGTAGAAAATATTTGACTGGAAACTGAAGTGAATTGAAGAAGTGGAATTTAGCGAAAAGTAAAATTATTAGTTTGAATGTATGCATTTTTTTATTCTTTAATTATTTTTCTGTTCTGAAATATGATCATTCCTCTTGAATGAAGCAGGCATGAGTAGCTCTTAATGGCCTCAAAAATGTGCATCAAATGTAAAAAGTGTGATTGTGCTGCAATCATAAATCAATGAAAAATATGCCTGTTCAGGAAAACTTCACTCAACTGAATTATAAGGTGCTAACTTGCAGCCAAAGTAGAGAAAAATAGAGTCTATATCTAAAACAGAAATATATTTGAAACTCATTTGCTTTTCAAAAGGATATATTGATATCTTGTAAACTTCCTTAACTTTATTTATTCATTTTGTGGTCATACTTTATGAATACTTTATGGGAGTGAAATGATAGCCCTGATGTCCTCATTATTTAATATCTGCTATACACACTGAACTTAGGCAAGGAGCAAACTATCTTTTCTCAAAGAGATTTTTATGAAACAATTTGTAAGCACTAAAGCAAGGCAATGCTCAGTATAACTTTCAGTACATTAGCCCAATTTGAGTACCATAAAAACAGTTAGTATCTGAATGGAATTTCACAATTTGTCTAATGTGATGACAGAAATTGTGCATTAATAGTATGGAAGTCCAACAATAATGACCCAATAAAGTCTATCTGACAATTTGATTTGAAAAATTATAATTACCCATTGATCATTTCAACACATTAATGACTGTGTTGTTCTCTTAATGTAGAACTTGAATGATTACAGGAAGCAGTGGGAAACATGTAAAAGCTACAGAATGAAAGTTCTTTGAATTTGATCAGTGTGCATCTCACCTCAAAAACATTTCATCTTAATCTTAAAAGTAGATACTCTAGTTTTTATGATGTCTTGAAATATTCAAACAAATAGTCTAGGTGTAGTTTTAGAAATAAATACTTATTTTTATGGATGCAGAAATAACAGTATTAGTGACCCTATTTTCTGTAACAACAAGCTATTGTAAATATGAGAACAAAGTTAGAGTTCAGAGGTGCAAGCTCCCATTGAGTTTCTCTAATTCAAAGTATGGCAGATCACCATAACAAGGATCTGTACTGCCTAAATGAAAGTGAGACTAGATACTTGAGTATGGATTAAGAAGGAATCAAATTCTATTTTATAGAAATTGGTGATTTTGTGAATATAAGTGGTGAAGGAGAAAGGAGATTCACAAATGGTGGGGAGAGGTATCAAGAACATAAGAGACTAGGTGAATGTTAGTTACCCTGAGAGAAATAGAGTTGAAGAGGGTAAATCATGTTGTACACCTTAATAGAGGGGTTATCACTGAATATTGTAGTCATGAAGTATGATATCCAGGTATGAGGGAGAAAGAAATCAAGTGACTTATGTATTAAAATCATTCAGAAAATTAGAGGAGTTACTTGGTGATCAGAAGATGACAACAAGGATGGAGAAGTACACAAATTTCAAAATTTTATTGAGTAATTGTGATAGTGGAAGATTGGATAGAAAACATCAGTTGGGAGTAAGGCAAATAACGACTCCTTCAGGTCATGTTAATAGTACAGTTGAAGAAGGAGCATACTCAATTAGAGAGGATCGCAATGTATGTCGGGGAGGACCAAATATTGTTCATGTAAAGAGGCAAAAAGAATGTTGGTGAAAAGTTAAATGATAGTTTGTGGAGAATAAAAGCATAGGGTCCTCATTAGTCCAAATACCTCTGGTAGATCTACTTAACTGTACTCTATTCCCATGTTAGATGGCTCCATACATTTGGAATGGCATTTCCATCACTATCAAATGCTACCTTTTCTGTGGTTGAAGGAAGATCCATTTCTGAAAATATTTTACAAACAAATTCCACTACTCTCCCTGGCCAAAAAAATCCTATTGCCTTTAAAATCTCATAGTATTTGGCATCTCTCTTACATACTTTCACTCTCTATTTTGTACTAGGATTGTTTAAATAATATGTGAACCCTTCATTAAATGATTGCCTCCCTGATTTTAGAGTGTATTTCCTGATCATCTATATATGTCCCTCAGCACCCCACATAGTACCTTGGGCATAGAAGATAGTCAATAAATATTTATTCAATTTGAAGTCATTGACAGCTGACATTATATATATATATATACACACACATACATATATGTGTGTGTAGTATATATATTCTCCCCCACTATAGTATGAACACTTTGAGAGCAGATGGTTTTACTTTTCTATTTTCATCCCTAGCCCTAACCTCAGTGTTTTACACAAATAAATGCATACTAAATGCTTTATTCATTCAACCGTTCATTCACATACTATTGATTTCTACATTCTTCATAATGTATAGGAAAAAGCACCACATGTAGTCTGGAACCCCAGTTCTGTTATACTTACTACCTATGTCAAATTGGGAAAACATCAACCTCCCCACGGTTTGGTTTCTTCACCTGTAAAATGAGGAGTGGTAGTAGATGATATTGACGGTCCCTTTTAATTTTAAATCTATGATCTTTTAGTCCTGGTTTTCCTTTTTGATGACTCCTTTCCATGACTAAACACCTCTCTCTGGTATATGAATCCCTCCCTTCCCACCCCTTGCCCTTATAAGTTATCTAAATGCTAATAGTAATATTGCAGGCTTCTTCCTCTCTTTCTTGGGATTTCTTGATTGGCCATCTACTGATGGTCACTGAGTACCACACAGGAAAAAAACAAACATGCTGCAGTGAATACTTATTATTTGTAGAACTGAGGGCTGCCTAGAGAATTAGAAATACAAATACTACAAAAATTCACTGCAGCCTGGTATCTTACTGCCTTGCCAAGAAGCAAGTACTATTCTACCAACAAACACCCTTCCTATTTTCCCTAAAGTGTATTGGAAGAAAATATATAATTTGTTTCCTTTCTACAAGTGCATCTAATCTCATGAAAGTGAAGTGTTAGATTATAATCTCATTTTATTTGGGGGGCAAGTATATAAATCATTCATATATCCATTCAATGGATACTCACAGAATTTATTCTATGTATCATAGGATATCATAAGATTGGCAGATGGAAGGCACTTTAGAGGCCATCTATTCTAACACATCCAATCCCTTCCTCATTTTGAACATGAGGAAACTTAGACCCAAGAAAGTTAAAGGACTTGCCAAAGGTCACAAAAGTAATAAGTAAGAGTTCAAATTCAAACCTAGGTCCTCTAACTCCAAATCCATGAATCTTTTCACTGTACCAGGCACTCTGCCCCATGTTCCAAGAACTGTACCAAATGTTGGAAGGCGACAAAAATAGTAAAGCAGAGTCACTGACCTCTAGAGAATTAGGCACCAGGTTATAGATTGGCTTCATTGTTACTAATGATAACTTATAGGCTATCACACAAACACACATGTGCACACACTTTCACACACATTTAAACAAATGACAATTTCATCTGAAATAGCCACAGTCTATATGCAATAAGAAGTTTTGTCAGTTTAGTCAAAAATAGCTGTTCAATTCAACAACAGTGATTTGACTCATGGGGCCTCAGAAAACTAGAGTTTATCTCACTTTTATGTTAACTATATGTTTGACCTTTCACCAGTTATTTGTGCTCACCAGATCTCAGTTACCTCATTTGTAAAATGAGGATGTTGGGCTCAGTTGCTTCTTAGATCTCTTCTTTTTTTTTGGTGAGGCAATTGGGCTTAAGTGACTTGCCCAGGGTCACACAGCTAGTAATTGTTAAGTGTCTGAGGCTGGATTTGAACTTGGATCCTCCTGACTCCAGGGCCAGTGCTTTATCCACTGCCCACCTAGCTGCCCCATCTTAGATCTCTTCTTGCTTTAGACCTATGATCCTATGTTCCCATGTCAATTGAAGAAATGAATCTGAATGGTTTTAATTCTGAAATGATTAGTTATTTGATCCATAAATGGATCAATGTTCCTTAAATGTCTTGCTAACTCATTTAATCTTCATCTTTTCCATAGCATGCTTGTTAGTAATTTCTCTCACCTTAACCATTTATTATTTTAATTCCACTTTAAACAGATATATAATGTATGTATATATACTATACATACATACATACATATATACATATACATATATATATATATATATAAATGAGTAATTCTTTAAACATCTTTTTAGGATGGCATTTTGTTTTGTTTTGTTTTTAAGTTTACATGTCTGGAATGTTGCATGGTAAAATCTAGGTGCCAACCTAGATGGATGACTTGTCCTAGATGATGTATATATTTTTCAGGCCTATTGACTATCTGATTAATGACAGACAGAAAATTATTATAAAAATGGTAGCATGTCATTAATTCTGTCTGTAATTTGCATGCCATATTCCTGTGAAAATTCTATGTTTGGCTCACTGGCAACCAGTGTCCTTGTGACTATGGAATAGAATGTTTTTCAGTTTTAAGAAATCTTGGTTATATTTTTGTGTAACAAAATGGAGATAAGGATCTTTGGGGGTCACAGGAAATGACTAGATCATTCCATGAAAAGATTTGGAGGAACAGTGGAAACAGTATTGGTCTGGTACTCAGAGGCATTAAGTTCTTCCTATGCTGTTAGCTTGCCTACCATTGAAACTATGACAATTCAGTTCACTTTTCTGGATCTCATTTTCCTCATCTCTAAAATGAAAAGATTGAACTCAGTAATCTCTGGCATCCTTTCCAGCTCTAATTTTCATGATTCTATGAGAGGTCATTTAAAAAAACCCCACTATATACAAAAATGCATTTAGCATTTTACATACTAAGAATTGATTATTAAATCTACCCACAATGAAAGCACATAAACACAATACAAATGCAAACATGGTCAAAAACTGGGACATATGAAAGCTGCTATTAACCAATGGCCAATAAAGCCTTAACTAGCTCTTAAGTGTGTTAAGGGCAAATTAAGTTGTGAGAGATAATGATGCAGACAACAGAGAGGTATTTAGACCATGGAAGACATGCCAGGGATGCAGTTGGCTTGTTCTTCAGAATGTTCAGAGATTTGGGAGAAAATAATTATGAATAATGGATTTCTAGGGGAGACCCAGAGATCAGTTTCAGTCCTTTCTCTCCCCCACTCCAAGAGTTCAGCTCTTACCAGGGGTGAACCCAGGGGAACAAAAGAAATGGAGATAGACTCTTTTGTTTAGCTCAGTGAAGAACCACACCTACCTACTGCTATCAATTCAATTTTAATGACCCACCTCTATCTAAAGAGGATAAAACTCTTGGCCTTGCCAGGGTGTGTGTCTCTGTCTCTGTCTCTGTCTCTCTGTCTCTCTGTCTCTCTCTCTTTCTCTTAGTTCTGGACACTCTCTTGGAGTGTGCTCTTAGGACAAAGAAGGTCTGAAGGCCTGAGACCATGAGCAGTTAGGGAGACACACAGTCACTACTTCACTGATATAGTAATAATAAATGCTTACTGACAAAACAGGTGTAATGACAATTAATGTATAAAGTACAGTAGTAGCAATTTATTTAAAAAACACAGATGTCATGGAAAAGGTAGAGCTTGGGAGAGCACTATATCGTGGTGATAGGACCCAGAGAGAATTTGTATCAGGTGCCATAACATTGAGGCATGTTATTGTTTGGCCACAGGGTGGGAGCAGTTTTCAAGGGGAATCACACCTTGGAGCAAAGTCCTATTACCACACATTGGCAATAGCACAAATGGCTAAACAGAAAACAGAAAAATGTCAAATTCTCATTCATTTGAACTAGATTTTGGAGGGGGATTAATGACCAATGTTTCCATTACGATTGCACTAAGATTTTCAGAACAAACAATATAATTTTTATGTTTTATGAAGGATAAGCCTTGGAGAATGAAGAGCTGTCCTTTAAGACAGAGCCAAGCCTCTGGGATATACTGGCTTGTGACCCTGGACAAGTCTCAGCCTCTCAAGGAGTGCCCTTTGCAACTTTCCAATACCATAATTTGTAGAGAAGGTGCTGATCTGCATCGGTAGAAGGAGTTTCCTCATCTGGGAGTTCTGTGTGCAACTGAAACCACTTGTCCCATCCCCATGTCTATCCCTTTAAGATTGAAAGGCTGTCACATTATTATTCTTACTCATTTATAGAAAGAAGTATAAATCTTTCTGGTTTTCTTAGGGCCTTATGTATTTTTTTCTCATCCAACCTGTCTTGTCTTTATTGTACCCACCATTATTATTATTATTATTATTATTATTATTATTATTATTATTATTATTATTATTATTATTATTATTTTGTGGGGCAATGAGGGTTGAGTGACTTGCCCAGGGTCACACAGCTAGTGTCAAGTGTCTGAGGCCAGATTTGAACTCAGGTTCTCCTGAATCCCGGGCTGGTGCTTTATCCACCTTACCACCTGGCTGCTCCTCCCCCCCATTATTTTGGTATTTAAATAATTTCTGTTGAATGTATTTTTGAACTCTTTGTGGTAGAGAACATAACAAATATATTCATTTTTTTTAATTTTTTTTTTTTTTTAGTGAGGCAATTGGGGTTAAGTGACTTGGCCAGGGTCACACAGCTAGTAAGTGTCTGAGGCTGGATTTGAACTCAGGTACTCCCAACTCCAAGGCCAGTGCTCTATCCACTGCGCCACCTAGTTGCCCCTAAATATATTCATTTTAAGGTCAAACAATTTTAATGCAACTCTTTTGTTTTTATTTTCTGCATACATCCATTTCTATTTTTTTCCCCTTTCTGTTTGCCCAGTGACTTAATTCTTGAGGAATCCTAATTTTTTATAGAAGGTCTTGACTGGACAAATTTCATCATACTACTTCATATTCTTTGATTTTTTTTCCTTCCTCCCTCCCTAAAAAATGCAGGGAAAATATGTAAAGGTCATAAATACAAAAATATTTAATATGATTAATTACAAGGTAATTTGAAAGGGCAATACAATTGAAAAAAATCAGGAAAAGCTATATAAATCAGGAAAAGTATATAAAGGAGTTTGTGCTTGAACTTTATCTTGAAAAAAGAGAGATTCTATGGGGGCTTAAGTGAGAATAAAATGAGTTCTAGGAATAGGTGACAACCTATGGAAAGGCAAGGAAATAGGAGATGGAATGTAGTGTGTGAGAAACAGAAAAAAAAAAACAGTTTGGCTAGATCACACATTTTCATTTTTGTTTTTCCCCTCAATTAAATACTTTAAGGAGCAGCAGTGTGTCATAGTTAATAAAGAACTGCCTTCAGACTGAAGAAGGCTGGGGTTCAAATCTCAACTTCCACCATGTACTGGCTCTGTCACCCTGGGCAAATCATTTAACTTTTCAGTGCTCCAAGAAACTCTATGTATTACAAAGGTGCTGACAGCTTGCTTTGGTAGAAAGTTTCCTCCCCAGGGGTTATCTACTCCAATTAAATCACAGGTCCTATCAACTTCCTTCCTTCCTTCTTCCCTCCCTCTGTGGGGACCAATTATTAATTAGGGAGTGCTAGCTAAGGGGCTCGCCCCAATATTGGGGCAAGGAAGGAGACCAGCAGCCTCCCTCAAAACAGAACAAGATTTATTTTAACAAGAACGACCTTAAAAAAAAAAAACATAAACAGGATCAGTAGGATCAAGGGAAAGGAAATAAAATGGGGAAAGGGAAGTTATAATACCTGAAAAAAATACCACGCCCTGGAATCAGCTGAAAATAGGCAGCAGAACACCTGTGGCTTTCCAGCTTCCACCTAGAATGCCCAATATTCCTCCCCCAAACCTAGAAACAACCCACACAGCCCCAGCCAATGGGATGGCCACTCTGACAGTCACATGACTACCCTCACTAGGCTTCCAATCATTATAATTTTGCCAGGCCCATGTAGGCATCAGCGAGTGGTCATGTTGTGAAGTGTCAGAGCCCTGGCAACGGCTACAACCAGTGGGTGGAGCACCCTGCGGTTTGCAGAGCCCCAGGCCAGTGTGCACTGAGGCATAAAAACCTCAAATAACAATTAATTCTTTGCACCTCCCTTCACTTCTTCCTTCTTTCTTCTTTCCTTCCCATTTCCTTCCTTCTTTTCTCTAAATCATCTGAATAAAATTGTTCCAGCTCCTCTTAAACTTGCCAAACAAAGGGATTCTAGAATCCCTGCCTGAGGCACAGATTTTGGTCTGCTTACAGACCATGCAAATCTGGCTTTTAAAAAGCTTAAGCAGAACCTATAATTAGAGCAAGAGAGAAAATAACAATGATTTTTTAAAAAATAAATGAATAAAACCTCTTTAAATGAGTTAAAGAAATATAAAAATACTGTGAAAGGTTTTTTTTATAATTTTGGGAGGGTGTAACTATATAGGATTTTATTTTATCTTATTTTTGCCTTTCAAAGGGCTCTCATGTTAGGGTGTTACAATATTCAGAACAAGAGCATAATTTTATACCTAGATAATCTTTAAAAATCTGCCTGAAAGCAATCAGACATGTGAACGACACTGAATATCTCTTCCTTCTATATCCAGCAAACAGTATTGCTTCTTCCTCTTTAGAGATAGTTTCTGTTTTCACTTGACATTGGAAGGGTATCTGTAAATCTTGTTATCTATCTACCTTTTGTCACTCTTCTTTGCCATTTGGTAAACCTATCTTCTTTTCTGATCAGACAATTCCTTGATGACATCATTTATACCTGTTTTTCAGAGTTTCTCAATGGTTATATGTTGCAGGCTGCTTCCATTATTCTTTGTGTGAAGCTGATTTCAGTTGTATTCTATGTCTCACTTTAATGTAACAACACCAGTAAAATGTTGTTGTTTAATGAGCCTTTGCTTTCGTGAGAAGCTTTGTCTTTGGAAAATTGCTAAGTTCCCTTAATGGCCCAAAGCTTTCCATAGATTTAATGACATTTGGGGGAAAAATGTTTACAAGATTGATGTTATTTTTAATTTATAAAATTAAATATTTACAAAAATCCTGCTATGATGCCTTACTGTGATGTGGAGATAACCTTGATTTCATTCTATCCATGCTAGTTGAGAACGAGTCAACATCTCAAGACTTCAGTATGGACTTTGAAGCAGACAATGTATATTCTGAAAAAAAAAAAAAGGGGTGGCATAGTGGATAGAGCACTGGCCCTGGAGTCAGGAGTACCTGAGTTCAAATCCAGCCTCAGACACTTGACACTTACTAGCCGTGTGACCCTGGGCAAGTCACTTAACCCCAATTGCCTCACTAAAAAAAAAAAATAGTCAGTCCATGAATAAACATTTATTAAGTGCCAACTTTGTGGGAGTTATTACACTAAATGCTGAGGGTAAAAAAAAAAATACAAAAAAAAAAAAGAGAAAGACACACAAAAGGACATTGAAAAGGGGAGGTGAGGGGGTCAAGGAAGAAGCCACAGAGGCAGAGACAGAGGCATAGTAGAATTTAGTCAGAGGAATGAACCTAGTAAGAAATGAAGAATTGGCTGGCCTGGCAGCCTTTTTAAACTGGAGTTCTTTGTACTGTTCTCTAGACTTCTGGAGGGGCAAAAGGGACTGAGGGGACTGATACGACTAATGATGTATGAGAACCAAAGCTGATGCAATCTTGCAGGTTGATGGGTTTAGTGGTGAAAGAGTTTACTAGGAGAATGATGATGGAGGAGTAGAAGTCCAAAGAGTATAGCTAGTAGGAAATCAAGTCTAGATTTTGTTTGAAGAGAATCATTGGTGGCTATTAGAATTTGAAAACTTTAGACCACACAACATCATGTTGACCATGTTTTGTAGCCTAGAAATGCTTTGTATTGGATCAGGAAGTTGAAATCAGATCTCTATAATTTTGAAGTATTGTTATAGGCAGTCAGTAAGGAAAGACTTATGGCTGGGAAACAAACCAGCATGCATTTGCAATGGTCCAGACCTGAGGTGGTGGGAGTGTCAAAGGAGAAAAGGGAGCTTACTGGAGAGATGTTACAGAGTTAAAATCAACAGGCCTTGGAAACTGGGAGGATCAGTATATCCTTGATAATAATAGGAAAGTTTGCAACGGGGAAAATCTTCAGGGGTAAAGATGAATTAAGTTTTAAACAGGATGAGTTTATGATGTCTATATCCAGTTTAAGGCATTCTAGAATATTGCAGAGTCACAATTTTGAAAAACAAAATGGAGAAAAAACAACATCGCTAGATGGACATGAAAATGGGTCATTAGATGTTACTATTAATTATTTTATAAGTGGAAAATAAAATAAAATCTGCATTAGCTTTGTAGTTGAGTGTTAAAGTCTTTATTTTTTTTAACATATGGGTATTTATTCTAAAAAGAACATAGTAAATTATAATTAATCATGCTTAACTCCATGGTAAATTTAGCACTAACATAATTAAATTTTTTTCACACTTGGGCTGAGTTCTAAGATTAATGCCTACCTTTTTCATGAAACACTATATTTTTTCCCTGAGCCTTCAGCCCCCTCTGAAACCTCTGTCCAGCCCTTCCCAGCTCAGTGCTCTCTGCTTCAGACATTAGAGAACAAATAACAGGTTTAATACATTGCCTGACAAAAGTTGGTAGATGCTCTAAAGTAATGTATGACTGCTCAGAGTATCTCCATCCATCCTGTTTTCCTACTCTCAAAGTACCATGTAAACTCTTCACATTCCCACATGTTTTCTGGAAGATATTTCTGCCATACAACCAACTGCCAGATGTGATAGGATGCCTCCTCGAGCCATGGACAGTTTGGTTTTGGAATTGAGATGGGGGCAATTTTCTACTCTTCCAAGAATCTCAGGTGTGTTGTAGAGGGAAAATGCATATGACCAGAATCATTACCCTTAGTCATAATGATACAAGTTGTTGGGGAAGCTACTATAGTAATAGGAGAGAGCTAGAGTACTGGGGCATGAACTGAGACAGTTTCTCAGCTGTGCCCTAGGACACACTGCAGTATACTTACTGACTACTGGTTCATTGATTGGTAGGCCTTTGTGAATTTTGCTTCCTAATTCATTGTATTTGACTAATAGATTTGAGTCTTGTCACTAGTGTAACAGGATGGTTTATAGAAAGGTAAATGTGGATTTGAAAATCTTTATGGACTCATTTATTACATGCATTCTCTAGTCCTTCAGTCTGACACATATTCAATAGTCAGAACAGGTAGCAGGGCAAATACATCTCAAATGAAAAATGAAGTATTGTATGGAATCATCATTTCCGGGCTCCATAATGCGATACATAAATAATTTATGTACACCCTCTTGCTTTTGTTTACTTACTTATTAGTGCAAAAGTCTTTGGCATATGATTTAGTGGAATTTGATATGGTTCTTGATCTGGTAACTCCATTCAAAAGCAAACAAGTTCATATATTTCCTTTGGGACATTAAAATCTTAATACTGGGAAAAGGCTTAGATATTGTTACCAGGTAAGTATTTTAGAGTATGAGAAGAAAATTATGAATTCATAAACACTGAAGTGTTAGTGTTAATTTAAAAGGCTCTGAAGCGTCAATTTTCAAGATGTCTGAAGTAGGGAAGTAGAAAAAAATTAAGTGTTATTAAACTTTCCTTCCAATGTATACCTTCCCTCCCGCCATAGACACCCTCCACCCCAATCAATATTAGTGAGAACACAACTAAGATTAATTATATACCTTTGACTGAAATCAGATTGACTTCATGAATATGATAAACAAGGTAGAAAACACCTGGGATATTAGCTGACCTCTCTCTCCCTCAGCTCTTCTATGAATCATTTGCCAAATTTTGTGGATTCTTCCCCAGCAAGATAACTCACATTTGGCCCTGTAATGATTGGAATGACGCCACCTACTGGAGACTTACTTAGGAAAGTTCCACCATGAGGAGAATGCCTCAGAGGGCAAGGCCATGCGGCTTTTCCTTGGAGTCAGGAAGTGACATTTGCTCATGGGTGCTGTCTATCAAGGCTACCAGCCAATCGACTTGAGGAGCCTCCTATTTTCTGGGAGGGGACAGGAAGGAGGAAGGAGGGCCTGCATGGAGAGCTCTTGCTCTTTTGGGTTCCTGACTTGGTAGTGACGGCAAGAAAAGACAGAGAGGAGCTGAGGAAAGATAGGATTGCGAGGTTGTAAGAATTCTGTTTTCCTTCTTTCTCTTTCTATATTTCAATAAACCCTTAAAAACCTAAACTCATTTTATCCATGATTTTAATGTTTCCCCCAAAACTGGGGGAACAGATTAGAACCCACGTTTAGAATTTTAAATTGCACAGTTCCTAGTCTATATTCTCATGGTCACCACCTTAATTCACGCCCTTAGTGGATCTGACTACTGCAATATCTTCCTAATTGATCTCAAAATTTCCATGTCTCCCTTTACTATTCCAACCCTCACACAACTGCCAGTGATATTCCTAAAGCACAGGTCTGACCATATTAATCTCTTGCTCAAGAAGATTTTGTGATTCCCTCTTTCTAATTAGATAAATATACAAATTTCTCTGATATTTGAAGCCTATACAATCTAACTACAACCTGTCTTTCTAGGCTGCTATCACCTTATGCCCCCTCACACTACATTTCAGTAAAACTACCCTACTTGTACTCCCTGTCACAGAAGACTATTTCTTGTTTCTCTTCCATTTCACAGACTGGCTCCCATGCCTAGAATGTGCTTTACCTCTACCCCTTTGAGACTTTAGATCTCTTGAAGGGTCAATTCAAGTGGGAGATCTATTCAAAAGACTTTTATTTCTGTCTTTATATCACCTGTCTAGCATAATTTCAGGTAAATAATGGGTACTTTATGACCTATTTATGGGACTGAATTGAGTTGAATTGCCTGAAATTTCATATGCTTCAATGTTTTTATATATCTACTAAAGAGTTAATAAGATAATAGTATCCATTAATAGATATATGGTATCTAAAATGATGGGAATTTTATTTTTATCGCACACTTCATTCTTCTGATCAAACTTCATGCATTGTGTTTAATTTTTGGTTACATATTTTAGGAGGACAAAATGGAAGAAAGAAGGGGAAGTGAGTGAGCACAAATGCATGTTGATGTCCTATAAAAATAGAATCAGGGATATTAAAGCTCAGAAAGAACTAAAGTTTAAATTTTAGCTGTGTTGGTGTCAAGAAGAAAATCAAAAAAGAGATGATAGGATGTTAAATCTGATGATTCTGTGGGGGAAAAAATTACCTTTATTAAGTAAGACATTTGGCAAATGTTCCCATGATGTTTTTTGTTGTTGTATCTGTGGGCTGAGTGATCACATGTACATTTGGGACCGCCTTCCTGACACATATCCAAAGAGAGTTTAATATCAATCTGGGAGGTCTCTGGGGCACTGACAAAAGTCTTTGTCCTTGGCCTGTTTCAGATTTTTAGCAAAGGATTGGAAGAAAGTGATGATGATATGCTTGCAAAAGTATAAATGACAGGAAGTTAAGAGGAATAGCTAATACAATGTATATAGAATCAGAATTCAGTTTCACTAGGTTGGAATGACCAAACACAAAATTGAAGATGGAGAAATGGGAAATCCATTTGCACTAAAAAGATAATGCTGGAAATGCAAATGGAGGCCTTATGACGAGAAACAAATGCTTCTGAAAAATATTTAGAAATTAATACATATGAAAAATAGCATACTCAGTAGTATAATAAGTTAAACCAAAAAAAAAAAAAAAGGATCTGAGGCTGCACTTACTAGAACTATTTGCATTTTCATTAGACCACATCCGTAAGGATTTGTGTAAGGATGCTGGCAAACTGGAGCAGACTCAGAAAAGGGCTACATGTTGTAAGAGGGCTTAAACTACATTCAGACCAATAGAAGGATTTGAGAATATTTAACCTGGAATAGAGAAATTTAAAGATATAGAATATTGTTTTCAAGTATTGAAGTTTCTCATACAGAAGAGGAAATAGACCTCTGTTTTGACCTAAAGTCAGAATTATTACAAATGTTTTCTATTTCTCCCTACTCTTATTCAAGTAGTTACTTCAGTGGCTCATATGGGTTCAGTTGGTTGATATTTATTAAATATATAATATAGGCCAGAAACTGTACTGAGTTCTGAGGAAAGAAAGAAAGAAAGAAGGAGAAGAAAGGAAAGAAAGAAAAAAGGAAGGGAGGGAGGGAAGGAGAAAAGAAAGAAGGAAAGAACTGAATTCCTGACTTCAAGAAGCTTACATTCTAACATGGTTGATGACATGCAGTCTATGTTTTAGGTATGAGCCTGCCAAGGAAAAAAATTACCTGATTCTAAGCATTTCTGCTTAGATATATCCGAGATGGTCAGAATTACCCCATATTCTGACAACCTCTCTCAGACAAGATATTTGGGAGATGTAGCTTATTATATTCTCAAAATGATAATCAAAATATGAGATAAAACATAATAGAATTCAGGGTAAAGTTTAGTCAACAGTTATGTCATCAAACAGTATAATAGTCACTTAACTTTCAGCCTACAAATCATTTTCCTAGAATCATTCAGTCCTTCTTTACTCCCTTTAAAAATTCATTTTTTTTTTAGTTGGTCATAAGTGAACTTAATATATACTTCTATTAAATGAAGTAATGGAAGACTTTTTTCCCTTCTCTCAACCTTAATACTTTCAGGACATAGAAATAGAGAATGACATTACCTAGAATGTTGTATTTATCATTCTAAATCCGTTTAACACCCTTCATCGGGGCAGCTAGGTGGCTCAGTGGATAGAGCACTGGCCCTGGAGTCAGGAGTACCTGAGTTCAAATCCAGCCTCAGACACTTGACACTTACTAGCCGTGTGACCTTGGGCAAGTCACTTAACCCCAATTGCCTCACTAAAACAAAACAAAACAAAACAAAACAAAAAAAACACCCTTCATCAATTTATTGAGGCCTTAGCTTTCACACTTAACCTTTTATATACTTTCCTAAAAGAAAGTGGTTAAGCTTTACACTAGGATAATTTAGAAAAAAAGTACTTTCTTACAAAAAATCTTTTTTTTTCTTAATATTTTTAAAAGGAAGACTTATCCTGTTTCCATACTACATAGTTAATACACAAGCCTATATCCATCTTATACCTGAGCCTATTGGACATTTAAACTTGATGTTCTGTAGATGTCTCAAATGTGGCTTGTCTAAAAAAAAGGTCATTATTATTCACCACAAACTCAGCATGTCCAAACAAGCTTATTATCATTCACCACAAACTCTACCCTGTTCTGAACCTGACCGCCTTCTTAACATTTTTGTCACCATCATCTGTCCAAAAGACCAGGTTCTCAACCTTGAAAAATCATTCTCAAATCTTCACTTTCACTCATTTCACATATCCAATTAAGTTGCCAAATTTTGTTGCTTTTGTCACAACAAATTCTTTCATATATATTCCTTTTTAAAAAAATTTTTTTTATTCCTACAGTTGCCACTATCCTGGTCCTGTATCGCTTCATTTTATCATCACAGGCTAAAGTCATGTACAATAATCACTTCCCACTAAATTGTCCTCTCTTCCTTCAGATATTTTATGTGCAGTGGTAGAAGCATCATCAAGCAAACAAATTGTTCCCAGGAAAAGTTGAACCCAAGCTTTGTAGTTGTATTCTCCATTATGGAAAGTCATGTAATCAATACAAGGTTGAAGTGTGAGTCAGGAAGACCTAGGTTCAGATCGCACCCCTGGAAAAAATCCTTTAACTTCTCTGTATCTCAGTTTCTTCAGCTGTAAAATGTTTGCACCTGATAGTCTCTAGTGTCCTTTCCAGCTCTATATCTGTGAACTTGAGATCTGTTGAAAAGCATGTTAAAAAGCAGTTGAACGATATTTGATGAAATGTTTTTAAACTTGATCAGACATGCCTCTTTTAACTGTGTGTATTTATGAATGTATGTTTATAGAAATCAAGATAAAGTAGGAAGATTATTTTATTTTTTTATTTGAACCCTGCCTCACCAATGTATTGGTTAAATTACAAATAACCTTTCTGAGTCTCAGTTACCTCATCTGTGAAATGGTCAAAATGCCTTCATCAGTGCTATGGTGACAAAGGTGTTTTGTCAGTCAGTAAGTCAACAAACATTTATTCAGCTTTTATATCACAGGTTTTTGTGCTCAGCACTGGGGTTACAAAGAAAGAAAAAGAGAGTTTTTGTCTTCAAGTAGCTTACATTCTGATGGGTAAGAACACATACAAACAGCCATGTACATACAAGATATATTCAGATTAAATTGGAGGTAATCTCAGAGGGAAGTGGGGGAGAGGAAGCTTCTTAGAGAAGATGGGATTTGAGCTAAACTAAGTCTTCTTGTTAAACCAAGGTATCTCAACAGAATAGCCAGTAAAAAGAAAGTCAAGAAATATTATAAATTAAATTGTAAGTTCTTGGTAATGAATACAAATTATCACTCCCATTTTCCACATAGACACTCTAATTTTTATGCAATCAGATAATCATTCTCTTATTGATATACGCTTTTAGGACCACTTAAAAACCATTAAAAATAGAAGCAAATATCTGAAGAATGAACTGTTATCCAGTCCTTTAAGTCATGTTCGACTCTTAATGACCCCATTTGAGATTTTCTTCGCAAAGATTCTGAAATGTTTTGCCATTTTCTTCTCTAGTTCATTTTATAGTTGAGGAAACTGAGGTAAATAGGGTTAAGTGACTTTTCCAGGGTCACAAAGCTAGCAAGTGTTTGAGGCCAGATTTGAACTCAGAAAGATGAGTCTTCCTGACTCCAAACCTGGTACTCTATCCACTGTGTCACCTACCTGACCAATCAGAATAAGCAAATCTCAGTAAATCTAGCACTTTGGGCCTTTGCATGTTCAAGCCATGAAGTCAAAGATCACAAAGCAATATTTCCTGTGAACTGGAACCTTCTAATTGTGTCAAGAGTATTGTTTATGTAGTTTCAGTACTGACTATGAATTGACATTTTCAAAAGTACTGTTTATTGTTTTAATTACTATGAATTGCCCTTATTCTTCTCAGTCATAGGCAGCTCCACTCTGGTTTCCTGATTTTGCTCTAGTTGGCCAGTCAGATCCCTGCCCCTCTGGACTGGAAGTGCTAGTATACAGTACTATCACAGATGCAAGACTTTTCACAAGTTTATCAGTTGGATCAATTCTTTGTTGTAGTTTTGGCTTTAAAGGAGAAGCCCCCTGTATATCAATTGTCAAAGCAACTTATATTGTTCTCTTCTATTTTTTGTTTGTGTCTTTTTTCTTTTGTATTACCTAATGGTATCTGGGTGCCAAGAAAATATTAAAGAGCAGAGCTTCATGTAATCATGGGAGATCACCTATTATTATTCCACTTAGTTACACCTGAGGCATTTTGATACTCAGTCACACAACAGACATCATTCTCATAAGGCATGTTTTGGCAAAAAGACCAAGCAATTTCAAGTAGAGATGTAATTCTACAAATCTTATGCAGAGATAGTAAACAGTGAATCTTCCACATATTTCAAACAAGTGACCAGCAGTGCATAGTAGATTTTTCTTTCTTTTTTGCTGACGGTCTCCTTTTTTGATAGCTCAGTGGCATGCATGCTAATACATAATATATAATTTTTTAAAAAGAGTGTGATGCATTCCATGAACTCAAATTTTAGTTTGATCCAAATGACTCACCAAGGAAGAGATTCAGGGTGCATGCTGATTCCTGGAATCCTCTGCTTTGTCAGAAAATATCTCCTCTGAGGGCAGGGTAAGTGTTCCATCTGGCACCAATGCCAGCAGGCAGCATTGCTTCCCTAAGTGCCAGAGTGCTGAGTGCTCCATTTTCCCAGCAAGGGGGACCTGAGGATGCTTCAATTGTATTCTAATGTGAGCTATAAATTCATGCCCTTGGTTTTAACAGTTTAGCAATTGGTAGCATTTTTTTTTTTAAATCTAGCTTTCCAAGTATTTTCTGCTCCCTTTATAGATACAATACCTGTTTAATGGTGTGTTGATAATTATTTCAATGACGGGATAAGACTATCTATGCCTGCTATTTCATTAGTTTAGAGAACTCCTGGGTAAGGAACCTCTCCCTTTACCAATGCATCAGGGTCACTTTTTCTATAAGTTTTGGTATGTTTTAGAGAGCAATGAGAGGTTAAGTAGGGGAAGGAAAGGTAATAGACATTTATATAGTGCATACTATGTGCCAGGTACTGTGCTTTACAAATATTATGTCATTTGATCCTTATTACAACAATAATAGTGCTATTATTATCCCCATTTTATAGTTGAGGAAACTGAGACAGAGAGCATAAGTGACTTGCCCAAGGTCACACAGCTAGTGGGTGTTTGATGCAAGATTTAAACTCTAATCTTCCTGATTCCAGTCCCAGCACTCTCTCCAATGTGACAAAGCTTTTAGGTAAAGTGACTTGCCCAGGCTTCCTCCAGACAGTGTGCCACTAAGAAAGAACTTGAACTCTGGCTTAAAGGTTGGTTCTCTGTTCACTTTGCTACCATTAAGAAATAATGAAATGGAAAAGGGGATAGCACATATTATGTGCCAGGTACTGTGCTTAGTACTTTAAAAATATTATCTCATTTTATTCTCACAACAATTCTGTCAGGTAGAGGTTATTAGCATTCCCATTTTATGGTTAAGCAAACTGAGGCAAACAGGGGTTAAGTGATTTGCCCTGAGTCACACAGTAACAGTCTGATGGATGTATATGAACTCAAATCTTCCTTAATCTAGGTCCAGTGCTTTATCCACTGTGTCACCTAACTGCTTCTAAATAAATGAGACAATTAATAAGATTTCTCAAATAATTGAGAAGTGGCAATGGGACTTGGGAAGCAGAGTAATAAAGAAAATTGCTGCCTAGTGGATAGCTACTTATCAACAGCTACAACTGTTCTCTACAACATACTTTTCAGTATTACCTTAATCAAGCCATTTGGGCCTCAATTTTCTCATCTTTCAAACCTAGAGGACTACATGATCTCTGCTCCCTTCCAGGTCTAAAATTCTGAGTCCATTAACCTGATTCCTCAGAAGCTCAGAAGAGCTATTATTTCAACAGTTTAATACTCTTTCTTTTCTTTCTCCCCTCTTCCCTTAGTAGATAGTCTTATAAGTTAATGGGGCCAATGGAAAAAGAAAGAAAGAAAGAAAAAGATTTAAATTGCCAGTATTGAACCTTTGAATTTAGTAATGTTAATGAGTAAATAACAGACAGATAGGTGGCAGGACACAAGTCTTTTTCTGTATTGTACTTGAAATCTTTTTTATCTGATAAGAGTATATGATTTAGGATCACAACCATGCCAAGATGAGGCACTAGAGACAATTTCAGGCAAGGGTGATCATATCACAAAAGCATGGTGTCAGTCTCATTATTTGAAGTTTGATGTTGTAATGAACCTCTTTGATAGATGACCTCTAATAGACAAATGAGTGAGAATCCAGAAAGAATAACTTTTTTTTTTTCTGGACCTCAGCTCCTTTAGCTCTATGATTTGTAGTTCCCCTGAGATTATAGTGTTCAAGTTATTATTGTTACTTGTTCTCAGCATATCTCTGTCCTACATGGCACATAGTAGCAATTGAAATGATAGAGAACAGGAGGAAATTAAATTGCTAAATTCTTTCTTTCTTTCTTTCTTTCTTTTCTTCCTTCCTTCCTTCCTTCCTTCCTTCCTTCCTTCCTTCCTTCCTTCCTTCCTTCCTTCCTTCCTTCCTTCCTTCCTTCCTTTCTTCCTTCCTTCCTTCCTTCCTTCCTTCCTTCCTTCCTTCCTTCCTTCCTTCCTTCCTTCCTTCCTTCCTTCCTTCCTTCCTTTTTTTTCTCTGGCATGATTTAAAGAACCAATATAACAGCAACTGACTCAGATGAATTTTGGAACCTCTTCATTCTTTTTCTTTAACCTGAAATTAAATTATTTTTATTTATTTCATTAAATATTTCCCAATTACATGTAAAATTAATAATCATTTTAAAATAATTTGGTTTCATTCGCATTTCTCTATTCAGAAGTGATTTAGAACATTTTTTCAAGTGATTGTTGATAGCTTTGAATTCTTCTGAAAAATGCCTATTAATCTTATTTGATCAATCTCATGCATCCAATTTGGCTTAGTTCTCTATATCATTGGGAAATAAGAATTTTTTCAGGGAAACTTGCTGTAAATTTTTTCCCCAGTTTACTTTTTAATTTTGACTTTAATATCCTCTAATGAAAATTATATATTTCATTTCCCATAATTTCCCCTAAGTTTTGTTTGGTCATGTACTCTTCCTTTATCTATAGATCTGATAGGTATGTTTTCCCATGTTCCCTTAATTTATTTATGATTTTATCCTTTATGTCTAAATTATTTATCAATTTTGACTTTATCTTGCTATAAGGTATGAAATATTGATTTCTGCCTAGGTTCAGTCAAATTGCTTTTCAGTTTTCCCAGCAATTTTTGTTAAAAGATGAGTTCTTATCCTCAAAGCTTGGATTTTTGTGTTTATCAAACACTAGATTTTTATGGTAATTTACTACTGTGTATTGTGTACCTCTATTTCTTAGCCAGTACTAGAGTGTTTTGATGATTACCATTTTGTAATATAATGTGAAATCTGGAATTTCGAAGCCTTGTTCCTTCACATTATTTATTAATTCCCTTGATATTCTTAGCCATTTGGTTTTTTTAGATGAATTTTGTTTGTTTGTTTTACCTATCTCTATTAAAAAAATATCTTTGGGAGTTTTATTGATATGGCATTGAATAAGTAAATTAACTTAGGTAGAATTGTAATTTCTATTATATTGGCTTGGCATAACCATGAGCAATAAATATTTCTTTAATTGTCTATAACTGACTTTATTTGTGTGAAATGTGTTTTGTAATTCTTTTTCAAATAATCCCTCAGTTTGTCTTGGTAGATATATTTCCCTAGTATTTTACATTGTCTGCAGCTATTTTAAATGAATTTTTTCCCTATATCTTCTGCCTGAGTTTTGTTGGTATTATATGGAAATGCTGATGATTTATGTGGGTTTATTTTGTATCCTTCAACTTTGAAAAAGTTGGTAATTATTTCAATGGGTTTTTAGTTGATTTTCTAGGGTTCTCTAATTAGCATCATTTCATCTATAGTGTCTCTTTGTTTCAACTGTGTTTCTTATAAGCAACATACTGTTTGATTGTCATCTCTAATCCAGTCTGTTAACAGCTTCTGTTTTATAAATTCATCACATTCACATACACAGTTATGATCACTAACAGTACATTTCCCATCATTCTATTTTCTTCTGTTTATCCTCCTCTCTCTTTTTATCTTATTTCTCCTTTAAAACCTGTTTTGTTTCTGACTGTTCCCTTCTTTTATCTCTCTTCCCTTTTGTCACTCACCCCTTTCTCTTAATCACTTTTCTTTGACTTTCCTGTTGGGTAAGATAGATTTCTATTAGCAATTTTTATTTGAGGGTTTGCTTGTAGCTGTTTTGATTTTTATTCTTCTTTGCTTATTTTCCCATTCTATTTCTTGATTTGGAAATTTATATTAATATTGTATTCTCTTCTTTGCATGGGAGTGGGGTGGAGATAGGGGGATGCTCTCTGTCTTAATCTTCAGACTTTTTCCACACTGCTGGTTTCAGAACTCATTCTGTGATTTTGGAAGTTTTGGGTGCTTCCAACATGATGTAATCTGAGTAAATGTAATATGACTGCTCTTTTATTCTGTACTCTGGTCCAGGAAGGGCCACTGAACCTTTGGGATTGTAATCAATACTGTTCCTCAGCATCTCTGATCCTTGGATCCAGGAGTGTTATTGCCCCTCAGTGTTTACACTCCCTCTTGAACAAAAGTACTCATGAATTATAACCTGCAAATGGATATATGCAATGGAGTTCCCAATAGCATCTGGTCCTCTTCCCATTGCTAGGAAAGTGGTACTCTGCAATTTCTTTCTGATCTGTCTCCAGATCCCCTTACCATCTTTGATTTGTGTGCTCTTGATGCTACTATTAGTTATGTCACCACCAGTCTTTCCACTGGTGTTTCATCCACTTGGGCTCTAGGTCAGCCTCTTCCCTCATGTCCCTACCTTCTATATTATCTTGGGCTGGAAAGATATCTCACTCTGACCTTTTGTTTGCTCTTCCACACGGACATTTTATTTAAGTTGTTCTTTTAAAGTTGTTTGGGAAGATTGGGAGAACTCAGCAGAGGGCTTCTCTACTCTCCCATCTTGCTAAGAGCGGGGTGTTTTATGAGTAAAGATTCATAGGAATCAGAGTAGTACAAATCATTGCATAAATAGCAAAATTGCAAGAAATCTACCCTGTGGTTCATTATTTCCCTGCCAAAGAGCTATAATTTCTAGAACTTGAATGAAGCCACCTGTGCTGTCTTGGAGTATTTGGGTAAGTGTCCCTTCTTGAATGTCTGGAGAATGTTCTCTCTAAAGCCATCAAATACATATTCTCTTTCAGAATCCTTATTTTCAACAATCTTTATATGTAATTAGAAAATAAAAATAAAATACTACCTAAAAACCCCTTATTTTCCCTTTGGGTATAGCTCCAGGTATCAGTTTCTTGTATGTAAGTCATTTTTTGCAAGTTGTCTTTCCCCATTAGACAGCTGCTTGAGGGTACAGTTGTGCTTTGGTCTTTGTATCTCCAAAGCTTTACACCTCACCTGGCACATTTTAGCCACTTTAATGTTTATTGGTGGACTAAAACCACACCTAATATACCTAGACATCAAAGTGCTCTCTCTCCTTGAGTTTTCCTTGAGCATCATTTCTATTTTCTCTTCTCCCCTTTTCACTCCCTATCCTCATCTGTCTAGAATGTAATAGAATTTAATCCCATTGAGGGCAGAGGCTATTCCTTTGTATCCAAGGATCCAATATAACCTATTGCACACTTTATTTTTTAAAATTAATGTCAGATTTTATTTTTAATAAGAAAACTTGAATAAATGAAAGAAATGGAAAAATAGCACGCATCAGTCTGTGTTCAATCAATATCAGTTCTTTCTTTTGAGGACAATAATATGCTTCATTATTAGTCCTTTGAGATTGTCTCAGATTATTGTATTGCTTAGACTAGTTAAATTATTAACAGTTCTTCATTGAACAATATTGCTATCACTGTGTACAACGTTCTCCTGGTTCTGTTCACTTCACCATGTGTCAGTTAATACAAGTCTTTTCAGGCCTTTCTGAAATCATCCTGCTTGTAATTTCTTATAGCACAATAATATTCTATCACAATTACATACCCCAGCTTGTTTAACCATTCCCCAATTGATGGACATTCCTTTGATTTCCAATTCTTAGTTACCACAAAAAGATCTGCTATAAATATTTTTGTACAAACAAGTGTTTTTCTCTTTTTGGGGATGTCTTTGGGATATAAACCTAGAAGCAGTACTACTAAGATCAAAGGCTATACACAGTTCTATAGCCCTTTGGTAATAGTTGCAAATTGTTCTCCAGAATGGTTGGATCTGTTCACAACTCAACCAACTGGATTAGTGTCCCAGTTTTCCCACATCTCCTTTTTTGGTTATATTTGCCACTGTGATAGGTATGAGGTGATACCTCAAATTGTTTTAATTTGCATTTCTCTGATCAATAGTGATCTAGAGCATTTTTTCGCATGACTAGTTAGCTTTGATTTCTTTGTTTGAAAAGTGCCTGTTCATATCCTTTGACCATTTATCAATTGGAGATATTGTGGCATTGAACACTTTAGATGCTTCATAAATACATTTAATTTAGTTAAATTGTTGAAGATGTGTAATTTAAGATTCTAAATGTGGATTCTAATCTGTTCCCCCAGTTTTGGGGGAAACTGACTAAAATCACTGATAAAATTAGTTTAGGTTTTTAAGGGTTTATTGAAAAATAGAAAGAAAAAGATTGAGAACAGAATTCCAACAGCCTGGCATTCCTATCTTTCCTCAAATTTCCTGTGAAGTCCTCTGCCGCCACCACCACCATCAAGTCAGGAACCCAAAAGAGAGAGAGCTCTCCGCGCAGGCTCCCTTTCCTCCTTCCAGTCTCCTCCCAGAAAATAGGAGGCTCCTCAAGTTGATTGGCTAGTAGCCTTGATAGACAGCACCCATGAGCAAACGTCACTTCCTGACGCCAAGGAAAAGCCACATGGCCTTGCCCTCTGAGGCATTTTCCTCATGGCGGAACTTTCCCACAGCAGGTCTCCGGTAGGTGGCATTATTCCAATCATTACAAAGACAAAAACATCTGGCCTTTTGTTACAAGGTTTATTCTTCCTCCTGTGCTATTTTCCTAGCCACATTACTTCATATGTGTGTATACACATATACATATACATAAACACAATGCAACACATATATACACACATACATATATACACACATATATATACACATACATACATACATACATACATAAGTGTTGTTAGTTGAGCAAGACAGTCCATCTCTGACTCCAGGCATTTTTATCAAATGTCTCCCCTGTCTAGAATAATCTCCCTTCTCATCTCAGTCTCCTGACTTTTCTAACCTCAAGTTAAGGAAAAATCCTGTTTTCTACAGGAAGGCTTTTCCGAATCCCTGTTAATTTCTAGGGCCCTCCTTTTGTTAATTATTTCCCAAGTATATAGTATATTTGTACATAGTTATTTGTATGCTGTCTTCTCTGTTAGATTGCAAGCTCCTCAAGGTCAGACTGTCTATGCCTTTCTTTGATTCTACAGCATTTAGCCTGAGGACATATCTTAGATACTTGATAAATGTTTTTGACTGGCTGATGATGGTATGTCAGTGGAAGCTTTTAAACCTCAATTTCCACATCTGTAAAATGGAAATAAGAAGACTATACTACCTACATAACATGACTGTTACTAGAAAAGTACCTTGTAAATCTAAAAATAAGATAGATTTATGTGAATTATCATCCAAATTCCATACAAGGCAGATCTTTATTTACTCATACACCCAATTTCAACTTTGACATTCAATTTTCCATCTTATTTCCATTTTGTAATCAATACACAAGTTAATTGAACTTTGTTGTGTGTGTATGTGTGTGTGTGTGTGTGTGTGTTTGTGTATTGCTTCTTCAGAATATATATTTATAATGTGGACTTCCTTCCAAGGGATTGGACTATCTTTTGATCAATTTTCCTGTTTTATTTCAGTAATAAAAATAATGTTTAACATTGTTAACATATTTTTAAATGATTTTTGGATTCTTTCTGTTCCCTCCTATCACTCCCCAAGCTTTGTTTTCCTAAACCTTTAGAGTCAGTTTCATTATGAAAACATGTTAGCAAATACAAAGGTCCTTTTAAATATAAAGAAACTTTAGAATATTTTGTTTAATCCAGTTTTACATAGCCTTAGTTATTTGAGGTAGTGTTTCTTAGACTTCTACTTACCTGTGTAGTTCTACCTGGAAATAATAAATGTTGTACTTATAGTCTGTCAGAATTTACCATTATTAATAAAACATTTAAAATCATATATAAAGTTTTTACTTCGCGTTTTTAATTTTATTGATTTTTTTTTACATGACCAATGTCATAATTTGTTTTGCTTGATTACTGGGCATTTTATACAAAGAAAAATAAAACAAAATATAAATATCTTAGTTTTATATAATGAAACTCCTTTTGGTAAATATTATACCCAAAAGTTACCTGAAAGAGAACTATAAATTAAATGCAGAGATACCAGTACCACAAAACTGATACCTCTCAATTCTATTCTAATTTACTAAAGAAATTCCCTTCTACACTATGACTTAAGAAAATATTTTCATTCTGTGCTCCTATTTTCCCTCTGGGCATACCATTCAATAGATTTTCTAATATAGCCCATATTACATATACGCATGCATGCATATATTTATGCTTATTATATTTATGTCAATTCTTACATACATACCAAAGTACACATAAATGAGTATAAACTCAAATGTTGGGGCAGCTAGGTGGTGCAGTGGATAAAGCACCGGCCCTGGATTCAGGAGTTCCTGAGTTCAAATCCGGCCTCTGACACTTGACGCTTACTAGCTCTGTGACTCTGGGCAAGTCACTTAACCCCCATTGCCCCACACACAAAAAAAGTAAATAATAAAAATAAAATAAACTCAAATGTTGAGGTGTAACAGAGTTTATATAGATATTCTAATTCTATATACTGCATTTTTGACTCAATAGAGCTAAGATCTCATCAATATGGGTACTTCTTTCAACAAGGCTACTTGTACTGTTTGAAAGGAATAATCCTATTATAAGTAATCTTTTTCTCCATTTATTGTTGTTTTTTTTCCCACCATAGGAAGTTTTACCCATGTTTCTGGAGACTTTCGTCTTTTCTTTTTGGCATTTTTCTATCACTGATGGAGCATGAAGGCTGTCCATCAGTCATCTATCATTTTTTGCCTAATGTCCTTACTTTTTACTTGTATATTTCCTTCATAACGTCCTTTATATTACTTTTTTAATAATGCCTTCTTTTTCTTATGTAACACCATGCTTTTATCCACCATTAGCCTTCCATTGCCCTTTGGGCAAGCCTCGATGTGAAATTGAGTTCTTACTTATAAGATGAAGTGGATTCTTACACTTGTAAAGACTTTTATTTTGCAAAGAATTTTGAAGTGAGTAAAATTATTATTTTTTTTTAATTTTCCAAAGATAATCCAGTTAATTCATTGTCCATTTGTTCTGACAAAGGACAATAGAAAATGTATTTTGGCAGTTACATGATCTGTGCCTTAGTATTCAGAGTCAGTTTTAACTTTCACTCATCAAGCAAAAGACATTTAAAGTAGAATCTATATCCCTGTGTGTGTGTTGTGGGGATGGGGTAGGAGAGAGGGAGTCATTGCAGGAACATCTGGAGAGTAGAAAATATTCAGTACAGCACATATGACAGTACTGTCTGTAACAAACCAAACCTTATATGCTGCTAATGTTTATTCAAAAACAGCCATTAATATCTTTGATTGAGTTAGCAATGCTCTCCAATTTGAGGTGATGATTTATTTCAATCACAACAACTAATGAAGACAGCTTCATAAATTTATAGAGAAATAAGGTAGATTGCAGTGCCCAGAGGCACAGAGTTACTGAAAATATCCAGATGTAGGCACTGGTGAGTGGAGTCAAGAAGACTAGGATTCAAATCTTGTCACTTAAATACTTGTATCATAATGGGCAAGTCACTTAAGTCACTGTATGCTAATACTCAATAAATGTTTATTAATGGATTAATTAAAAACAACAACCTCTCTGTACCTAAGTTTTCTCATTTGTAAAGTGAGTCACAGATTGTGGCCTAAGTTCCCTTCTTCCTCAGAATCTATGATACTTTTATCCTCTCACAAAATCATGAATATTTGAGACTTTGAAATATTAAACTGTGGAGAGATTAAGAAAAACCTTGGTTTTTTTTGTTTGTTTTTGCCTGTCTTTGAGTGGTTTACTTTGTTTTTTCTTTTTCTTTTTACTCCCATGGGATAATTAATGGAAAGTATTTCTCTTTCCGTCAATAGGAACATCTTATAATCATGTTTTTCTCTATATTTAAAAAATTTGATATATATATATGTTTTCATACTAAATCAAAATAGCTAATTTCATGAATAAATATGACATTTATCCAGAGGAAACAATATAAAGTATAGTTTATGTTTTAGTTCATTATTTTTAAAACCTCAAATTCTAGATTAACACATGCAGCTTTTGATTATATTTTTCAGAATGTAGTACAACTCAGGGGCAGCTAGGTGGCACAGTGGATAGTGCACCAGCCATGGATTCAGGATGACCTGAGTTCAAATCCGACCTCAGACACTTAACACTTAATAGCTGTGTGAGCCTGGGCAAGTCACTTAACCCCAATTGCCTCACCAAAAAAGAAAAAAAAGAAAAGAAAGAAAGAGAACGAAAAGAAAAGAATGTAGTACAACTCAAGTTATCAAGTTAGTGCACCACTAATATTTGTTAATGGAAGTTTCTTTTCTGCTCCTTGCCCACTGACCTTGCCTTCATGCATGGTTCAATTAGTTTATTTGTTTTACACCCACTGCCCTTATACCGTAGTTAGAATGCCCCACTTAAAAGATGGAAAAAACAGCCAGGTATTTGGTTTAATTTTCAATGACTTACTTATAATTCTTCTCATAATACACTATTTCTAAGCCAGTTACTCTATTTGCAAATGAATACAAAACTATCTACCCATGAAGGAAGAGGTGGGGTCTAATGATTGAATGGTTTGGCCTTAGAGTAGAGCAAAGCAGCCTGTTAGTAAGTAGCATGAAAATTAAGTACCTGTCCCCATCATTCATCTGAAATGACTCTCTGCCTATGGTATATTATGATTTCAATTATACATCTATACATGACATGTATAAATGTTTTCCCATATTACATGTAAACAAAAAGCTATTATATGTTTATAAGAAAAACATCATTTTTAAAGATACCAAATCATATATTAATTAAACTTGCTCAATGAATTTGGAAACCACATGATGTCATTTTATTTATAGATAATATCCTTATCCTTATCATATTCATGTAGTAAATGCCCTGAATGACTTAGGTATTTCCTACAGAGAAAAAAAAAAGAATAGGTTTTTCTTGTTGATTCAAAAAGATGACTGTTTCTAAAGAGTCAAGATTAAGTATTTTATTCTCTTCTAAAAGAGGCAGCATGGCATAGTGTATAGACAATAGACCTTGAAGCCAGGAAGACCTGAGTTCATGCCTCAGCTTTTGACATAATACTGGCTCTGTGAAACTGGCAAAGTCACTAAATCTCTCCTTGCTACAGCAAACTCTCAAGATTATAAATTACTGATAAGGTGCAAATTTACATTGATAAAGGGAGTTCCCCCTGCCAATAAAATCACAAATATACTACCTATCACACATAAGCACACAGACACACATACACATAATTTATGATTTCAAAAATTGTGATCATTTATATGTGTATAATAAATGAGGTGTGTGTGAAATAAATAAATATATATCTTTGTCTTTGCCCTGTAACATTTTTGTGATTATTTCTTTAGTGTGAAGAAACTTCTTTATAAATGTATTCTGCAATATTCTGCATAAATAAATCTTTTAAACTATGTGCCTCCTGCTGGAAGAGCTAGAGACTGGTTTTCTTTGTTTTTCTTGGCCTACCAATTGTCTAACATCTTGCCCTTCTTGCTGAAGGAAGAGTTGACATAAACATACCTTTTTCCTTGGTGTGTTCATTTCCCTTTCCTCTTCACTCAAGGTAGAGAAAATTCTATCAACCGACTTTGAATTTGCTTCATGTTCTGATGTCACCTGTTTTGACAAAATTTGCATTTGATATTGATTTTATTTTTGATTTCAGTTTTCACTAAACATCTATTTGGAAATTTTGAAACAATGCATCTTACCTTTCTTTTTTACTCTTGATTACATGTACAAATGAACTATATTTAAATAGTAGCCCTGTCAAGAAGCACTTTTATTCACATAAGAAAATACATTTTTCTTTCAAGAATAGTCTTATGTTAAGCAATTACCATTTTAAAGGTAACCTTCTGAGTGGTTGTGTTGATCCAAGCAGAAGTTATGCACTGAATACTGTTTTGTGAAATAAATGTAGGGAAAAAAGAGAGAAAAATCCCATAGTGTTTTTATGAATATTCCAAGGCCTTTGTATGCTTTCTCCATTTTAAAAGACCTAATACAATAATACCTATACCTGATGAAATTCAGTCATTCCAAAAATAATAAAAGATATTCAGCAACCAGATATTGGATTTTTCATTTTAGTAAAATTGGAATGGCATGATCTACTCTTTCTAATGGCATATCATGCAATATTTAAGGAATAGATTAATTGCAACAGTAAGGAGTCTCATAAAAGTGTGAAGTTATTCCTGTATTATACATGGATGAGCAAAATTGCATTTTATTCAAGAATCATGGATTCCATGAGACCCCACAGAGTCCTGAGTGTCATGGTACTGAATCTGAAATAATTCTATTCTGGTCTTAAGTGCATTGGAGACAAGATTGAGTCTGTCAGATCTTATTTTACGTGAAGGGTAGAACTCAAATTACTTTCCCACCCAGCTGTGCTTACTTTTTAAAATTTATTTTTCAATTTGTTTTCTTGAACAGAGTAGTAAATATCTTTTTATTTTTTCATTTGCTCCTGAATAATGTTGGGGAAAGGACATAGTTTGTTGTATGAAAAGTTCTTCCCCAGCATTATTCAAGAGCAAATGATAAAATAAAACAATATTTCCTACTTTATTCTAGAAAACAATTAGAATTTTGGAGATCTATAAGCTTGAATCTCAACCTTCATTAAGTGTATTAAGTAAGTGTTGCATATATCCAATCAATGTTACTGGATATGGCCAAGAAATATGACCATTTTGTTAGTGTATCCCAAGGTACCCTAGCAATAGAAGTAATATCTTCAAATCCAATCATATATACCTTTTAGTCTGTCCTAAATAATTTACCTCTTCTTACATGGAGAATAGGTTTCTTTATGTCTAAATAATTTAATCTCTCTCCATTAACTTTCTTATTTTATCAACTTTCTTATGTGTGCCTATCAGTAGTGGCCTCTTGGCAGAGAGTAAGGATTAATTTGGTTTTGTTTGGCAAGGAAGTATTCCTTTTTAAAAACTAATTGTTTATGATGAAATCAATTAATAGCTTAGAGTCGTATGAACAAGATATATACTCTCTTGCTATAACTTGAACAAAAAATTAAAAGAAAAACAATACACTTTTAGATAGTATATAAAATGAATGGTAAACCCTACTATATTCTTAAATTCTCAGACAATAGCTGAATTATTTTTGTTGTTTTGGAGAGTGCATTGACTGTGTGGACCATGTCTGGAAATGGGCAAATTGGTTGGTGAGAGGAGGCAAGGAGACTTGAAATCATGCCATAGGCAAATAAGGAAATGTTGGTTGCCCTAGGGATGTTTCACTTACAGAAAGGATTTTTGTTTGCATGTAGGGAAGGTGTAATCATTCCAGCTGTCTTCATATATTTAGGAGGCTGTCTCATGAAGAGGGATTCTGCTTCTTTTGCTTGACCCCAAAGAACTTAAGGCCCACCTAATGTAGAATAGGCTACCTAGGAGAATTAATGAGTTTTTTTCATCACTGAAAGTCCTCATTTGAGGTTGGATGATCATTTTCAGGAATGTTTTAGAGGAGATTCATGCCTAGGTATGATTTGCACTAGACCACTGATGTCCCTTCTCACTTTTAAGTTTCTGTTCCTCAAGCAAGTTAACACCATACACAATCTAAATAGGAAATCCTAGAGCGCGATTTAAACTTTTTCTAATCATGTCCTCTTTTTGCTGGAGAAATTTTTTACACAACCCCATATATAGGTATATAAAATAGGTATACATGAAATTTTTCACAACCCCCATATTTAGTTATGTAATCCCATGTGGGGTTGCAACCCAGAGTTTAAGAAGCTAGGCTCTAGAGCATATGGTAATATTAATAAGCATTCCCATAAGCCACTCTTTCTGTAGAAACCCAAGAACAAAGAAAAAATGTTAAAAAATTAAAGAAATTTGCATAAAAACAATTGGACTCTTCACTCTGCTTTGCCAGGCAAATTAGCCTTCTT
Source organism: Dromiciops gliroides (assembly GCF_019393635.1). Lineage (NCBI taxonomy): Eukaryota > Metazoa > Chordata > Mammalia > Microbiotheria > Microbiotheriidae > Dromiciops > Dromiciops gliroides. The sequence goes on along the minus strand of NC_057861.1, from coordinate 368,847,871 downwards.
TCTATTACTCAGAACACTCAATCTGTGATTGCAATGATTTTGTAGTGGCTGTCCTCCATGCTTGGAATGCACTTCTTTTAAAATGCTCCTCAGGAATATCATCTGCATTAAGCCGTCATCTGATGCCTCTACTGTCTAGTTTCCTCCCTCCCAAACTATTTTTTTTGGAGAGGGGCAGGGCAGTGAGGGTTAAGTGACTTGCCCAGGGTTACACAGCTAGTGTCAAGTGTCTGAGGCCAGATTTGAACTCAGGTCTTCCTGAATCCAGGGCTAGTGCTTTGTCGACTGTGCCACCTAGCTGCCCCACCAAACTACTTTTTATGTGTATCTATTAACTTAATATTTACATATGATTTTATTTAGACTTATCCCTCCCATTTGAATTCAAACTCATTTCAAGAAACAATTATTTTATTTGTTATACTTATAACTCCACCTCCTAGCATGGTACCTGGCATAAAGCAAGTACATAATAAATATTTGTTTATTGATTAGTTACTTAATTTGTAAAGCCTTCTAAAAGATTTTAATACCTATTTGAAAAATTATTAAAGGTCCATCTTAAGCTTTGTATTTGCATTTATTTGGGGGATCCAAGTCCCAGTCATATCACATTTTTATGAAAGGGCTGAATTTTTTTAAAACTCTAACTTTCCTCTCTTTCTTTAATAATCTCTTTTGTTGTTTGTTCTTTAGTTGTTTTCAGCAACGTACAAATCTTTGTGATACCATTTTGTGTTTTGTTGCCAAAGTTAGTGGAGTGATTTATCATTTCTTTGTCCTGTTCATCCAGATGAGGGAACTAAGGCCGACAAGGTTAAGTAACTTGCTCAGGGTCACACAGCTATTCGTTATCTGTAGCTGGATTTGAACTTAGAAAAATGAATCCTCCTGACCCCAGGACCTGCATTCTTTCCACTGAGCCACTTAGCCACCTCCCAAATACTTCTCCAGTGGATTAAGGCAAACAGAGTTTAAGTAACTTGCCCAGTAAAGCAAATATATGGATTTGGACTAGGGTAAAATAAATGGATTATATTTCTTAGTTGCTAATTCTTTATAACCATGGAATTTAAAATCTTATAATCATCTAGTCCAATTCATATGCTTTATAGGCAGAGAACTGAGGCCAATGCCTCAAATGAAGTGACACAATAAAATAATGTTGTCATTTAGCTATATAACTGGTCAGTTCACAGAGTAGAAGATAGAACTCACTTTCTCTGACTCCTAGTTAAATATTTTCTCTTTTGTCTCATACTGCCTTTTCAATTAATAGTGAATCTTGGGCAGCTACGTAGAGCAGTGGATAGAGCTATGGCCCAGGAGTCAGGAGTACCTGAGTTCAAATCCAGACTCAGACACTTAACACTTACTAGCTATGTGACCCTGGGCAAGTCACTTAACCCCAATTGCCTCACTTAAAAAAAAATAGTGAGTCTTGATACACCCATAATGTAGACCAGTGTTTCTTCAGTTGGATATCTCAGTTCTGAACTGTTGCAAACCACTCACCTTCCCCTTTTAATTTTTGGTTCTTTTCCCCTTTTTAAAATTTTTTCTCTTCTCTTCTCTCCTTCTATATTTCCATGCCATTTATCAGAACCAGAATTTATAGAGATCAAGTGAAGGCAATCTTTGTCAGGGTTAACATCTTTGATTTCCCTTTGCTCCTCTTCAGTACCTGAAAGCCTCAAAGTAATGATTTGGTAGTAAACCTTCCCACCCTTTTCTATGTGTATATATAAATATTTGTATAGTTACATATTCCAGCTATAATGGACTACTGGAGCATCACTATGTATGTATATGCAATCATTGATAAATATCCATTAGTCATGCTGGAAGGACACAAAGTCAAGTGTAGACAAGCAAAGAAAATAGATAACTGTTCTCAAATGCAGAGAGGTAAAACCTTAAGGTTAAAGAGGTGGCTGGAAAGGATTCAGGGAAAAACAGATAAATTTTATATGTGTTCAAAACATAGTAAGGATATGAAAATATGACCTTTAAAGGTCATTTGGTTATATTCAATTAAATGGAAAACTGCCAAAATTCTCCTTCATACCTTTAAAGATTGAAAAGAGAATTTAATCTAGCTAATCCTCATCATTTAAAAAAATAAGTTAGCTGAGGTCAAGAAAAATCATGACATTCTCAAAGCCATTAACTGTGAACTAGAGCTGGGGTTTGATTTCAGGTCCTCTACGTACCAAACATCATATTTTTTCATCTACACCACATATCAAAACATCTATCTGGAAAACTTTTTTGGCAGCAAAGCTTTGCTCAAACTTTAGATCTACAATTTTCTGGTTTACAATTAGATTCTCAACTTTTTCTTGGTTAACCTTTTTTGTTGTTCATAAAAGGTCAAACATTGAAGCTTTAATGTACATACATACTTTACTTATGTCACTAAACCCTTTACAATAAAAATGGAGACATTTGTAATTTTAGCAGTTCAGAAAAATTAAAAGTTATGAGAAGAAATTCTACGCTACTAAACGGGTGTTTTCTCCTTTTTCTGGTTTGTTCAGAATGCTAATGCACAGTGCTTGATGGCATCATTCTAATCCCTCCTGATGAGAATCATATGGGCTACAAGTAAAATCATAGCCTATCAAGACACCATGCTACTAAAGTAGTTACAGTAAAGCTGTCTATACTATACCATAATGAAAAGTGCATTCAGTTAAAAATAGTCTATTCAATTGATAGACAATAAAAATCAGTCCAATATATATGTGATAAAATACAGACCCCCACAAAGTAAATGGATTGAAAATTTTACAGTTTACCTTTTTTTTTTTCACTGAAACATCTATATAAGGCCTATTCATTAATATCTGGGATGAAGAATGAGACTGAATAGTGTGGTACCTGCAAGGGAATCAGGTGTAAGAAGACTGGAAAGGTCCAAAGAGTTGGTTTTTTAGATGGAGAATCCTAGTGACAATAATTACTAAAACAAAGGCTGTAAAAATGACAACTGAACATTAAAGACTAACAAAATGGTGGCCCACCAGGTTAATGTGCCTAATTTCTATCAGATCTAGAATAAGTTACCAGGAAAGCATTTTGTTGTTGTTGTTACAGTGCAACACATCTTATGCAATTTTATAATGCTTGCTCTCGCACGTCTATTTTCTCTTTCTGTTTTAAAACCTCAAGTGAAGCTGTGATTGTTACTAATCTTCAGCTGACAAATGAGATGAACGGTATATGCTTCCTTCCCCAGTTGTTTTTGGGTCAGAAACTAATTCTCTTTCAGGTCATTGCCTATGCTATATCCTCTGGCTTTGCCTCATACCAGTTTTTTCTTACTGTTTTTCTAGTCCTTTGAGTATCTTCTCTGGCAACTAGCTATATTTTAGGCTACCAGAAACCATCAGAGGAAAGTTCAAGTAAAAAGGATTATTTCACTGTTCCAAAACAGAAACCTTATAAGTAGTCCCACTTTGACAAATGACAGGGATCTAGATCTGTCGATGAACCCAAGAATACCTCACCATAAACGATTAGTGGTGACAGACCTGTGACTTATAGTTAGCACATATTGTATTTCTAGGACAGCCAGGACCAGTTGAAAGTTTTTGCCACAAAAACAAGTGATACCAGGGAAGCTACTGTCAATGGTGAGGAATTCAAGTGTGTCTATGTATGTGTGTAGTTTGGGGAAGGGAAATGAAATCTAGCATTCCAAAAACAGAAGTGAAAAAGGTTTCACATAGCCAATGTGGTATCATGTCAGAGGTAAAAAAAATATTCCAGTGAACTTCAGGGGGTCTGCAAATATGTTATAAAACCATGTTCAATGTTCAGTTTTTTAATAATAAATAACCTGACATAAATTGTACTAAATATATATATTTTTTTAATGAAACAGGACAAATGCCCAGGCTTTTTGCAATAAATTAAGGTCTGAGAAGGAGAGCATAGGTTGGAGTTGGGGAGGAAGGAGAGATAGACAAAGGGGGAGTGATATGCCATTTACATAGATGTACTTCCTACCCCCAAATTTTCATGTAGTTTTTCTCCCCCTATATATTTGGTAAGGAATTTGGTAGGTATTCAGGTTGAGTATTTTTACTAGAAAAGATTTTAATTAATAGAAGGTTAATCATGTCTTTAGATCTCATTTACAAAGATCACTTATTTAAGGTAATTGAATGAAAAGATAATGAATATATTGAATATAATGAATATACTACTTATGCAGTATATAGGGAGATATTCTTGTCTTGAATTGTTCACTGTAGGAAACGTATTTTAACAAATCAGCACAGGCTAGTTGTTACCCATCACCCAGGCAACTGGTTCTCTGACTTTTTGGCCTCAGGAAACTTTTAAAATACAATTTAAAGTAATCAAAATGCATATGTTTATATAGGTTATATCTGTTGATATTTACCATATTAAAAATTTGAAAATCTTAATATTAATGAGAAAATAATTTTGACATCATGGACTGATTTCCACACAGTCCTAGACCACACTCAGACCACACTTTGAGAACCACTACCTCAAATTATATATAATCATTTTTCTTTATAAATTGATTCATTGAGCAATAAGACTTGATTTTAGAGATTTTTGTTATTTCCAAGACTTTATAGGCATTTCCACGTGGAACTTCTACTGTATTTCATGTTCAATGTGACAAAAAAAAATTACTCAAATTCTCAACAAAATTTTAATCTACTAACTTATCAAGTTCTATTGCTGGCACTGCCCTTCCTATAGGCATTCATTTAAAACCTTAGGTATTTTCACTTGTCTTTCTCCCTCATCATGGATAAACAGCTAGTTGTCATACAATGTTCAACACAGAGGTAGAGTGTTCTTTGTCACTGGAAGAGGTTGTATCGGAAGGGAAGGGTTGCCTTTTAAACATAACTGTTATGGAATATCAAAAGAAATCAATAAGAAGTACTTTGAAAATAGTTTCATATATATGTACATATAAATACCACACATACACACACATACACATACACACACACACAAACACCTGTGCCCCCTGCATTATTCTCCATCAGAAGCTTTTGAATCTACATCTTCACACAAGCTATGTAGTATACCATATAATAAATACTTGAGTTCCACAAGGAATTTTATTCCAGGGCATTGAAAACATATGAAATTGGCGGGGGGAGCATTTAAAATAGAATTGCATGTTGAACCTCCTGCTTATTTTACCCTAGGTGTCAACCTACCATGCTTACTCCTAATTTCAGCTCTTCCACAAATATATCTTGAAAGAGGAAAAAGAAGAAATTTAATATAAGTTGCTTGGTCATGTTTTCTTAGCTTTTCTCATTTCAGCATTTTACATTTGAAATATATTAGTTGTTAATAGCTGTGGATACCTGTATGTAGTCTTTAACAAAATTATAGCCAGCCCATCCACAGTGCTATAGTTAAGATTATGTCAGCACTTTCATAATAAAAACTGTTCTTCAGAGGTTTATAACTCAACTCTAAAAATTTGCTCTGGGCTGAAACCAGGCATATAAGGTCATAGCCTGAGGCAAATTTGTCTTTCCAATTTTCAAACAAATTGATTCAGCCATTCTGACTTGTGCAAGAATAAATCAAATACATTTTTTTTTTTTTACCATTTTGTAAAACATCTGGCCTAGGTCCATTCTCAAGCTATTCAGTTGCAACTTTTAAACTAGCATGTGTTCCAGGCAGGTGTTGAAAGAACACTAAGAGAGGAAGAGGACAAGAAATCCTGGCTTTTCCCCAAGCACCTAACAGTAAGCATATGTATTTGCATCAAATGGATAACCTCCATGGCAGGAGGCTTCACTTCAAAAACCATAAGAACTCCATCAGTTATTATTAAGTACTATCAAAAAATAACAGTCAAAGATATAAGAGAAAGTGCATAATCAATTCTCTAAAGAAGTTGTGAAATACAATTTTTAATTCATCATCTTTTCTCCCAATTTTATCTTCTTTGGAATCATAGAATATTGGTAGGAATCACAACTTTGCACCACATTCTAACAAAATACGAACTACTTTTGTTTCTCAGTGGGCATAAGGATGGCATAACATGGAAACTTGTAAATTAGAAAGGTGTATGGGTCTGCAATACTAGATTGTGATCTATTTGCACAATAAAATGATATGTTCAGGGGCAGCCAGGTGGCGCAGTGAATAAAGCGCTGGCCCTGGATTCAGGAGGACCTGAGTTTAAAATTGGCCTCACTTGCTAGCTGTGTGACCCTGGGCAAGTCACTTAACCCTCATTGCCCAGCAAAAAAAAAAAAAAAAAAGACAAGTTCAATAGTAATGGGAGAGGCCTTCCCTATCTTTCATTTCTTTCCCCTTTTAATGTTGTGGTAACATGCAGAGTATTGCACAAAATATATGCATTTGGGGGGACAGAGAATGAATTAATGCTATGAATTTTATCAACTATTATAAATCTATATAAAACAAGATACTTAATTGAAGCAAAACTGGAAGAAAGAAGAATAGTGAGAAAGCATATATGGCATGTGCAAAAATAACTCTAGCTTCACCTATATAGTCAGCAAACACTTGATCACTGAATAAAGTGTGATAACTAAGAGCAATACCAATTTAAACTCATTTTTAAAATCATGTGGACATATTTGGTAGAAAGTCTATGAGCAGTACACCCTCATAAAGGAGCAAGTATAAAAGTTAGGGAAAACCCATTCATAACAAATTATTTATTATTAAGAATGGTAGAGGTGCCACATTTGAACTCATATTTCACAAATTTATATTTGCCTTTTGAGGAAGGGGAAATGACTGAAGAAAATAAGCATGAGGAAAAAAAATGCATTAGCTCAGATATGTAGAGATGCATGCTGAAGGTGCCTATTTTCAAAGCATTGAGACATTAAATCTCAGGATATTTGAAAAGGGGGTGGTGTTGCAAAAATTTCTAAGTTCAACAAAGAACAGAAACAGCAAAGTCTCCAAGCTGTAGAAAATAGGTTTATTGAAAGAGGGCCTATCTGACAATAAAGCCGGTCTCAGGCAGGGGTAGAACCTGAGAGATCCTGAGTATAGGGATCCCAGTGGTTTTATACCCCTACAGGGTCCTCCCATTGCACCCTCACAGCACATTGCAAATGTTACAGTAAGAATACATTGAAACATGGTTACCAATGAGCAAATCATACACATGAACATTTATTGGCATGGACAGAATCACCAAATGTGACTGGCACTCAGACAGCTTGCTGATCTGACCCAGACTATGTCACATATTGTGTCACAGAATTCTATGGTCCTGGTTCCTTCAGCTTAGAAGACACTACTTCTAGTGTGGTTGACCACAATGCACCTTTTAAAAAGGGACATTACAACTAAGCTGGTATGAATGACTCTTGGTTGAACATATAACCACAATGAAGAGAGACAATGGTCAAGAGACAAGTTTACAAGTACTACATTCGCTTAAACCACTAAGGAATATTCAGAACACATAAAGAACAAGGGATATAATATCCATACTGTCTAATTTAAGAGACTAAAGAATACTTAATTACCGTTTATCTCATGTAATACTGATTATTACAACAGTTAAATCACTTATATTTAAGGGGTGGAGAAAATCTCACTGTGGGTGGCAGTTAGGGGTCAGTTGGGAGTTGGAAATTTCTAAGATATTATTGTTGCCCCCTTCTCAAAATGAAACCAAAAACAGTTACTACTGACTCATATGTAATATGGCAAATATCCCATCCATGTAGTTTTTATTTCTAACATGAGAATAGTCTATACACACATCAAGGGCATCCTTAATTAATGAATTTATTATGAGAAGGGATGAGGAAAAATATATCCCATAGTAAAGTAAATCTTTGAATAACCAGATTAAAGAAAAGGTATAGGGAAAAAAAAAACATCCATTGTGCAAAATTCTACCATAAAGGGTCTTTTCTAACAAAATGTAATACATGAATATATCACAGTCATAAAATAATTCCTTGAAACATGGAATAACAGAAAGGATGGTGTTATTTTAAAAAATTACTATCTGCTTAGTAATAGCAAATTATGCATAAAACAGGAAGATATATACTGGTCAAAGGTATTTGTTGATATCATTGAGGATGTCTAATGCAGAGTTTAAATGGAAATGATTTCTAATATAAGGTGCAAGTCCTCTGTATGCTCAAGTTTTAGGATAACATTGCACTGATTGTAATATACTGTCTCTAGAATGCCGAATCTATTATAGAGGTGGAAAAAGAAAAGAGGGACTGGGACAAAGCCTTGTGATGCATTCCCATTTGCTGGACATGATTTGAAGATGTAGCAAAGGTGACTGAGGAGTAGTCTGATAGGAGGAAAACCAAGACATTACAGTGCCATGAAAATCCATCGAGGTGACAGAATACAGGAGGTGACTGACAAAGTCAAATGCTATAGAGGTGAAGAAGGATGAGGATTGCGAATTGGCCCTTAGAAATGGCAATAAAGAGGTCATTAGTTATTTTGAGAGAACAGTTTCAGTTGAATAATGGGCTAGAAACTAGTTTGCAAAGAAATAAAAGAAGTGAAGACACCTGGAGACTGCTTTTTCAAGTAGTTTAGTCACATGATTTATCTCTACATATATGTCTATGTGTGTGAGACCAAATATCAGAGCATATGTTAATTTGATTTGCAGGTTCCTATCAAAGTTTTTCATAGTATTTTTCTACCATTTGATACTTAGCAATAAACACTGGTGCATATGCTGCAATTATTTTCATGATATTTTGACAAATAGACATCATCAGTGCTACAAAAAGTGATGACCACATAACTCATGAAGCAATGTTTCTTGAAATTCCTGGGCATGAGATAAAACTCAATGAAACAATTTCTTTCTTTGCCTCTTTGAGGAATACCTGGGAGTCATCCTTCCATTTAGTTTCCTTTATTGTTCTTTTGTTTACAGCAATTGAATTGAAGTGGAGCTGAGAGTCCTAAGGGCAAAGAAGCACTCTGTTTTCAGAAGTTCTGGATAGTTTTCTTGTATTATTTCTTACATTATGGTTTTCAGGTTTTTCTGCTTGTCATATTTTTCTGGCCCTTTTTCTCTTTGTATCATGCCTTTGAGATCAATGGCTTTTGTTTATAGAGATATCCTGGGTTCTTTTAACATTGCTGTTTTTTTACTTCTCTTCTTCCAGATTGCCCTTCACTTAATTATGTTTTTATTCCCAATCTGTTGTTCTATCTTCCATTTCCTTGAAGGAACACAACACTATGGATCCAAGTTTTTCTATTCTGTTAATTGTTTCTTCTGTGCTTAAATAAATTCTTCCATTTGTTCCTTCTAATTTCTTATCTACAGATTCTGATTTATCTCCTGAACCATTTTGAAGCATTCTGCTGTGATTCTTCATTCTATTAGGAATACACAGGATAATTTCATCAGTTTTGGGGTCAATCAATTTATTTTGTCTTGCAATGTGTATTTAGACTTACTTGTCATCTTTGGAATATTTTGGGGACTCATATTACTGATAATTGCAGTATTTTTCACTTATTTATCTGCTTATGCTCTACATTAAAATTTCTTTTTATATCTTTGTTGGTTTTAGCATCAGCCCCCCCTCCTTAACCCTTATGTCCCATTATGCTCACTTTTTGACTCTTCCCCTTTTGATAGAGGATATTGCTCTAGAACAACATCAGCCTCCTCCAACATTGGTGAATATACAAATTTTTCACCTTGATCTCATATCCAAGCTTCTATGGGGTAGAATTTGTCCCAGCTGGTTTGTAGGCCCCTTTCCTTCAACCTTGGTGAAATCCTAGTTCCCACAGTTCTTTAGTTGTATGACTGAGTTGAGTTAGCATGAGGTAACTTTTTGCAACATTGCGGATGGGTAAGATAAATATGTGCACAGAACCTTTGGAGGAAAAGCAGTAGTGGCTTGTGCTTACAGACACTGCAGTACAAGAAAAATCTCTGAGTGGGTCCCAAAAAACAAGTCAATGGGTTCTTTTGTGAGCATTGGAAGAATGTGGGATTTGGTGGGGAAGGGACCATAAATGAATGTTTAGAATTAGAATTCTTTGCTGCTAAATTATGAGTATTTTATCTTGTTGGGCTCTTGCTTTCTATCTCTATGGATATGGTTGGCATTGCTCTCCTTCTGGTTCATAATTTCTTTTTTTTTTTCTTTTTTGTTTGAGAGTTAGTATTTATTCCTCCATTTTGTTAGTCATGTAAGAAATATAAAGAATGGAAGAAATGCAAGACTAATAGGTTAGCAAAATTTATGCATATGATTATTTACTCATTGAGATTAACAACAAAAAAAGGCAAAGTCTGGTGCTAAAATTATTAAAGAATGTGGTAGTAGAATGTTCTGGAGGTGAATATGTACAAATATATGAAAAGGATTAGGTTTGGAGATATGGAATAATTAATATCATGGATGTCAAAGAAGCCAAGTTTGTTGAAGTTGGACGAACAATAGTCTGGAAGTGGCAGGATGATAAAGACTATGACTTCCCTTTGTGGCGACCCTGTTCATCTAAAGACATGAGATGAAAGATTAGAAGGATTAGAAGGAGTAGTTGGAAAGAATTAATGAGCTAAGGACTTCACAGTAATCTCTCTAACCCATGGAAATTTAGCAAATGTGAGGCTAACTGAAAGAAATCTTGCATGAGCTCTCATTATAAATGTCTTCTTATCTGAGACTGTGACATAGACATAAATAAATAAGAACTTGTAGAATAATAATAGTAGTAAAAGTAAACCACCAGAAATGGATTAGTTAAATATTCTATCTTTCATGTTTTTGAGAAGTTTAAGGTCTTTCACCTGTAAGAATGACACTTCAGTTTAGCAATCAAATAACTTAACAAACCACAGGTGTGTAACACATCAAACTCTACAAATATGGTCAACATTGATAAGAATTGCATATCCTTAATTTGTTTTCTTATGGCACCCCTGTGTTATTGAACATATAATATGAACAAAGAAAAACTATACCTTAGAGGAAGCTAAATGGATAGAGTGTTGAACATGGAGTCAGGAAAACCTGAATTCAGATCCTGGCATAGATCCTTTCTATGTAACCCAGTGCAAGTTACTGAGCTTCTTGTCGACTCAGTTTCCTCATTTGTAAAATGAGTATAATAATTAACACCTACTTTAAAGGGTTATTGTGAGAAGAAAATGAGATAAAGGAGATTTCTTAAAGAACATTGGAAACCTAAAGCACTAAATAAATGATTGTTATGATTATGTATTGACATGGGGTTTAGGGTATATAAAGGAAATAAGGAACTATTAAAGTTTACCTTGTCCAAGGAGATAGCAGGACAGACATACCCAAGAAATAAGGGGAGATGAAATTCTATAGCAGGAAAGTCAGTTAGTCGTAGCTACTACTTGAGTAGCCCAGGGGACAGAGATAACTCCAGAAGTCAGGGCTACCACCCCTCATTCAAGCTTTTCCCACAGCACCCCCCCAGGGAACTTTCCATCTATCCTCTAAAAAGCTCTGGCCTCCCTTCCACTCAGGTAGGAGAATGTTTCTAAACCATCTCCTTCCCTTGAGGTGAATTCTTCAACTTCCTTCTTGGTCACTTTCTCTGGTGCCCAAATAAAAGACCATTTTATTCTAATTGGATTGTGTGTAAGAGTTGTAATTCTTTATAGAGGAATACCTAAGGATCTCCACCACCTATTTCCCCCTTGACATGTATTATTATTTTTATATACCTATATATCATATATTATTTATTCATTATTATAAATTTTAAACTGGACGTTTATAGATATCTTTAACTCAACATGTCCCAAACCTAAATCATTATCTTTTCCCCTAAACCATCCCCACCTTCTTTCTTCCCTGCTACTATGGAGGGCAAAACCAGTCTGCCAGTCCCCTCAGGCTCAGTCTTATCCTTAATTCCTCACTGTCTTGCCCTTCCTTTCTTAATATTCAGGGTATTGCAAGGCCTGTCAATTTTGCCTTTGCAACATCTCTCTGATAAGCCCCTTTCTTTAGGGTAGCTAGATGGCTCAGTGGATATAACACTGGACCTGGAGTCAAGAAGACCTGAGTTCAAATTTGGCTTCAGTTACTTACTATCTGTATGACCCTGAGCAAGTCAGTTAACCTCTGTTTGTCTTAATCTATTATAGAAGAAAATGGCAAACCACTCCAGTATCTTTGCCAAGAACACCCCATGGACAGTATTGATTTGCTATGGTTCATGGGGTCAGGAAGCGTTAGACATGACTGACTGAACAGCAACAAGGACTGCTTGCTTCTCCCCACCATATTCTATTTACCATCAAGCCATCAAATTGATTTTCCTAAAGCACAGGCCCAACCATGTCTGCCTCTATCACCTCCAAGATCAAATACAAATTCTTTTCTTTGACATTCAAAGCCCTTAATAAGTGATCACTTACCTTTCCAGTCTCCTTGCAGTTTACTCCCCATCTCATATTCTTGGATCCAGGGACACTGGTCTCTTTGCTGTTTTATGAAAAAGATAATCCATCTCTCACTGGCTTGGAACATTCTCCTTCCTCATTGACAACTACTGTTTCCCTGGCTTCTTCTTCTTCTTCTTTTTTTTTTTTGGCTGGGCAGTAAGGGTTAAGTGACTTGCCCAGGGTCACACAGCTAGATTTGACCTCAGGTCCTCCTGAACCCAGGGCTGGTGCTTTATCCACTGTGCCACCTAGCTGCTCCTCCCAGGCTTTTTTTAAAGACCCAACTAAAATCCAATCTTCCACTGGAAGACTTTCTCATCTTCTCTTCATTCCACTGCCTTTTCTCTCTATCCTGTAGATAGTGTATTTATACCTATTCCCTTCCTTATTGTCTGCCCCATTAGAATGTGAGCTCCTTGAGGGTAAGGAGTGTCCCTTGTTTCTTTTTGAATAGCCAAAGTAGATATTTAATAAATGTTTATTGACTCTTGTTATTATTATATCAAAGGATCTAAGGACACTGACTAAGCCCCAAATGCCAGAGGGATTTACTAATTGACCTGATTGATCCTTTTCATGTTTTCACTCTCTCTTGTCTTTTAAGTCTGTTTGAGACACTGACCTATGCTTTCATTGATTCAATTTCATCTCCACTTATTTAAATTTGATTTGGTGCCCATAAGAATGCTAAGAACAAAATGTATCTATCAATAACCCCGTTTTTATTTCTCTATATAGCACTTTGAAGAATGAAAAACCTTTTGCAGTCTTTATGTACCTTGAGAATACCTGGGAATTTGGAGAAAAGGAGATCTGCCTATGGAGTTTTGCATGTGGCCTTTTGAAGGTCTTATGTTCTTAAACTTTAGGAACTTAAAACATGTAAATGAACTGGAAAATCAATAAAAGAAATTCATTGTGCCATCTCTCAAACAAACAAAATCATAAAAAGTAGAATGACCACCAAGGGTTTAGTATTCTATTATTGAAAGAATATTTTAGGCAAAATTCCTAATGAATTCCTGAGCACACATAGAGTACTAGGTATTCATTTTTATTTTGACTTCTGGTATTAAAAGAAAAAAAAATTTCTGCTTTTAAATTTCTATGTACATGTTTCTATACACCTAGTTTTAATTAGACTTTTGTCCCTGTACTGCCCACCTTTAGGGTCTTCTTCTACAAACTTTTATGTATTTTTCATCATCAATTTGCCTGAATTTTGATCAGAGGATCTTTAGCTCAGTGAGCTTCAAAGCTTACCTCTGCAAAAGCTGAATTAATTACACACAACTAGCTTAATCTTATGGGCTTTTTTTTTAAAATCAGAAGGTGGTAGAAATTCCTTTGTGTATCTGAAATTATATACAAAACAAGGAAAAGTATGAAATAAAAACTAGGCAAATATTTTAGATACACCTTATGAAGTTTACTGACAACTTGGATATTCCTTATTTGTATATAAAGGAAATCTCAGTAAATTAAAACCCTGGGGTATGACATAGTTAATAATACACTTAATGTTGATTTTCTGTACACTTGAACTTTGATGGGTCTGTAATTTCTTCAGTATGGGTCCTCTACTCCCTCCGCTCATACTCTACCTTTTCTTGTACCATTTCTATCCATTTCTTTGAATGCATCATCCCCCAGAGAGAATCAGTCCAATACACTGGAGGTCATTTTCTAATTCATTTTACATCTTCTGCAGTATATCACCACTAAGTTTAAAGAATAGCTACTTCAAAAAGAAAGATAAGTACCCTACATGACAAAATCATTAACTAATTGCTCAAGTTTTTACATATACATACAGGAATTCTATTGTGGGATAAGATAGGGTTTTTATTATACCTATAATAATCAATTTACATATGAAAGATTGAAGGATTATTTCTGTTTACTCCTGTAGTGGATACTTTCATCAATTATGCTATTCTTTACAAAATTCGTGTTATTTACTGAATATTGATGTCACTTATATGATGTTTACATTTTCACATTATAGAGGCCATTCATTAAGAAGTTCCTTCTCCTACTTTCCTGTTTCTTCTAAAAGAAAAAAAAAAGACATATTTCCTTGTTCTCTCTTCAGTCTTGAAAGAGGACATCGCTTTCCCCCTCAACAAGGTCAAGTTCTTAATTTGAATCTTGATTTCATGTCTTTCCCCCCACCTCCAACAATTTGCTTATGTGGTCACTGCCCCCACCCCAACCAGACCCCCTACCCCTAACCAGTCTGCAGTCTTGTTCTCTCCCCTGGCTCATTTTCTGTAGCCTACAAATGTTACCATTCCTTTTCCCCACCCTAAAAACAAATAACAACAAACCAAAAAACCCAGAAAACCCCCAAATAAACATTTGATTCTACCAAACTCTCAAGTTGTGGTATGTATGTTTGTGCATGTATGTGTGTGTGTATATATGTATTATGTATTTGTGTGTATATATGTATATATACACATATATGTATGTGTATATGCACACAGGCATATATACACAAACATAATACATACATACACAAATATGTGTGTGTATATATATATATACACATACACACACATAATATACATATGTGTGTGTGTATATATATATATATATACACACATACACACATATGTATATTACTTTCCCCATTGACAGTTGAATGCCTAGAAAGAAAAAATAAAAAGCTATTCACTCTCTTGCCTCCACTTTTTGTCCTCATTTCTCAACACTGCGATTGGACTTCTGACATTATCATTTGACTGACAAGTCCTTATTCCATGGTCTTGATGACTTTTTTTTTTCAGGGCAATGAGGGTTAAGTGACTTGCCCAGGGTCAAACAGCTAGTACGTGATAAGTGTCTGAGGCTGGATTTGAACACAGGTCCTCCTCAATCCAAGGCTGGTGCTTTGTCCATGGTGCCACCTATCTGCCCCCTTGATGACTTTTTTTTTTTTTTGGTTTGATGACTTCTTAATGAACAAATCTAATGTTCTTTTTTTTCCTTAGTTATCAGCCTTCTTGATTTTTCTGTAGCATTCAATGTTATTGACCATTCTTTACTCCCATATACTCTCTTCTTTGGGTTGTTGTGACACTGTTTTCTCTTGATTCTGCTTTTTCTCTGCTTTTGAAAATCTCTTTCATTGAATTTTCATCAGTATCCCTCCTACATTCAGATTTGCCCTAAGGCCCAATCTGTAGACCCTTCTCTTTTTCTATATTCTCTCCCTTGGTTACTGTACCAACTACTATAAATTCTGTCATAATCTTTATGCAGAGGAATCCCAGATCTATAAATTGTTCTTTTTGAATGTTGCTTTCATTCATAAATCCTCTGATTTAGGCATACTATGTTTTTTTGCTATTCCATCTTCCATTTCCATGACATTATACAAATTGTCTTCCATGAATAGCATATACCACATCTTAGAATCCCTGTTTTCCTTTAGAACACAGCTTAGGGGGCAGCTAGGTGGAGCCGTGGATAAAGCACCAGCCCTGCCTTCAGGGGACCTGAATTAAAATCTGGCTTCAGACACTTGATAATAGCTATGTGACCCTGGGCAAGTCACTTAACCCTCATTGTCCTGCCAAAAAAAATAAAAATAAAAATAAAAAGGGCAGTTCAAATGCAGCTTAGCCCAAGACCTATTTGAAGATCTTTCCTGATACTTCCAGATATTAGTTATTGCCTAATTTCACAAAACTTATTGGATATTCTTATATGTATACATGGTATCCCCACAATGGAATTCAAGCTCCTCTAAGGCAAATATCACTTCATCTTTGAATGACAATATACCCCCAATAGTAGCTCAAAAGAAACATGAGATGCATAAAGTTAGAGACATTTCTACTCTAAATGTTCTTATGGACTATTTGTGTATAACCTGTTAGAGCCTTCCCAGCTCATATTGCTGTGATCAACTATATTTGGACAAATTGTACCTTGACCCTAACATGGAGATGTTATTTTGGTCTGCTTTGAGAAGAAGGGCAATAGTCAACCAACCAAATCTCCAGTGCCTAGTATGCAGTAGGTATTTAATAAATGCTGGTGTATTGATTACTTTTAGCTACTTGTTTATATTTCTCAACCTCTGAAATAATTTATAATCTCCCAGAGGAAGGGAAAGGGTCATGTTTTGTTCTTTTTTTTTCATGTTACCTTGGCTAGTATATTGTCTTACATAAGATAAATGGTCAATTAATATCCATTAAATGAATGAATAAGGAACCCTCAGTTGGCCACAATGATTTTAGTTCTTCTGCCACAATCTTTTTTTTGTATTGAGATCCCAAGAGAAATATAGGAACAATCACTTAAATACTTACTTGAGAGTCAATTTTTGATTATTTATATAAATGTTAACTTACTTGATTTTTTATTCTGATATTATGAATCATAGATAGTGATTATAGCTGATTTTTAGCTGCCCTAGGATTGTACCTGCATCTGATATTTCTTTGTATTCCTCACATCTAGCACATCTTGTTATATTAGCCCCTCAATAAATATATGCTTGTTATATTGGATAAAAGGACTTCATTGATGTTATACTCTGATACTTTGTCACTGTGTGAAAGTGACACTCTTTTAACAGTTGTTCTAGTGTTGTATAATCTCTCAATGATTCTAATAAGCTCAAGTGGCTTTATGAGCAAGACTGGTAATAGATTGCATGCCTGTTGTGCAAGAATCAGCTTAGCTAAATTTGGAAAAACTTGCTACCAGGTTAATTATATGATGATGCATTTTTCAGCTACCACAACTAGAAAATGTTCAATAAGTTGTAGAGAAGTTGCAAACTGTGTAAATGGAGAGAATAACCATGCTGATGCATGCTGGTGATCTTGAAATCCTGAAATATAAAGTGACTAAAAACTAGACCTTAAGAAATATGACTGTCTTTAATAGCTTCTTTCTAGTGCCAAGAATACTGTAACATCTTTGATTGAATTTCCTAACTTTTTTGTATTATGGACCCTTTTGATAGTCTGTTTAAGCCTATGGACACCTCAGAATAACGTTTTTAAAGCATAAAATAAAATACATAGAATTATAAAGGAAGAAAATATAATGAAATATGTGGAGATCTACATATGAAAGTATATAATATATATATTGAGGTATATGTGTGTTCACAGATTGTAGTTTAAGAACTTTTGTTCAGTGTTAAAATTGTACATGTTCAGCACCATAAATAATTTGTCATTTAAGGAAAAGATTTGAGATGTATTCATAAGTATATTTGCTTTGATATATTAAATCCATTTAACTATACTTTAAAATTGCCTTTATCTATTATAGCCTCTTAATCATCCCCTTTCATATCCCTCCCCTATCTGTAAATATATACTTTTCGGTAAACATGTATCAAGATTATAACACATTACGATAGAAAATTGTTGGGTTTTATGAATAGTTTTGGAAGCTAAAAAATATAGAGTGACTAGAGTACATCTCATAAAATGTCAAAATGTCAGAAATAATTTACTTGTCAAAAATCAGCATTAAAAATAGCTACTGTATAATTTAAATTAAAATTTTAAAATATTTCCCAGTCAGTTTTTTTTTTTTAATAAACCTGATCTTAAGCTTAGACCTGGAATGGCCTCAAGTTAATCTTTTCTGCTCTAAACATTTTAACTCTCTCCTGGATTCTTTTGTTTTCAGTTTTAGTTTTAGTTTTGTTTTTTCCTTCCAGGAAAGGTTTCATTTATACTAAATGTTGTCCCACTTGCTTTTAAATTTTTCTGTTTTCCATGTATCTTGAGGGATTTTCCCTACTTTTGTATCAAAATGAGGAAGATGCAACTAGTATTAGGCAGATCAAACCTCAATATTACAAAGGTCAAATGATCTAAAGTCATAACATTATATAGATACAAAGGATATACATATATATATATATATATACACACACACATATACATATATATACACATATACATATATATACACATATATACACATATATATACTTATATATGTATGTGTGTATATAAAATATAATATACCTGCAAAAACATAGTAGGGAAACAAATCACATGGGATTGAGGAAAAGAGATATTAAAGATGACTTTGACATCTGTTTAGAAGAGCAAATTGATAGGGGTTTGGAATAGGGGTCCTTAGGAATTCCTCTTTAAAGAATTATACTGGGGGCAGCCAGGTGGTGCAGTGGATAAAAGCACTGGCCCTGGATTCAGGAGGACCTGAGTTCAAATACAGCCTCAAACACTTGACACTAACTAGCTGTGTGACCCTGGGCAAAACACTTAACCCTCATTGCCCCACAAACAAACAAAAAGAATTACACCCTCTTGCACACAAATCCAGTTGGAATAAAAAAATATTTTACTTAGGCACTAGGGAAAGGAAACCAAGAGAAAAGTCCCTGGACTTCTTCTCATGGGGAGAAGGCATGGCACAGAGGTGTGTCTCTCTGAGATATCTATTTCCCTGAGCAGTAGACAGGCTAATACTTTCATAGAGGACTGATGGTGGTCTGATAGGGTGATCATCTGACTGGAAAGTTCCCTTATTGGGGGAGGACTGTCCTCCACTGATGGTGGCTGGGGGAAGTTAGACAAGAGGCACTCAGATCTCCAGAGCCATCTCTGTTGCATCCCCCTCAGTACACAAAGGCAGCAGCCACACCCAGTGGGCCTATCTCTTTAGGTTTGTCTGTCCTTTGGTTTAACCTCTCAAGGAGAAGGTTCCTTGATTTCCCCCAGAAAACTTCCAAGGTACCCCAGGTCCATAACAGTATGATATGACAGGCTTGATCCCAGATATGCAAAATTGTTACTTTTCATATATAGGAAAAAAATTGAATCAAGAAATGAATTTATTTTTAATTTACATGTGGCACAGTGGAAAGAATGCTAGGTCTGGAGTCAGGAAGACTCATCTTCCTTAGTTCAAGTCTAGCCTCAGGCACTTACTAGCTTTGTGATCTTAAGAAAGTCACTTAAACTTATTTGCCTCAGTTTCCACATCTGTAAAATGAACTAAATAAGGAAATGGCATACAAGTCTTCTTTGCCAAGAAAATTGGGGTCATGAAGAGTTAGACATGACTGAAAATGAGCAAAAACAACATTGACAGGTGAAGAGAACTGAAATATAAGATACTTGCTATCTTAGACTGCCTAATAAAGATTTTCAGGGGAGAATCCTGCTACATGTAAATTCTCTTATCTTACTTATACCATTAAAACTAACAATAAAGGTGAAAGCATACTTATTAGGAGGATCAAATGAATTATTGTATGCTATATTTGCATCCTTAAAATTATATATGTTATATATACTTTACTAACCTTCAGTGGTTATATAACTGTTAGGCATGGCCTTTAAGGTTTACAAAAGTCTTTTCTTAACACGTCTTAGGGAGCAGTGGGTAGAGTACTGGACTTTAAGTTAGGAAGCCAAGAGTTCAAATCCTCTCTCAGATGCTTAACTAGCTTTGAAACTCAGGGAAAGTTACTTATTTTGTCAGTCAGTCTCAGTTTCTTCTTCCGAAAAATGAAGATAATATGTAGCACCTGTCTCATAACATTGCTATGAGGATAAGATTAGAGCTGTGTTAAGAACTTTGTAAATCTTAAAGCACTATGTACATGCTTTTACTGTTAAGTCAATTTTGAAACCATATTTATTAAGGCTTACTATGTACTGTTAACCTGTAAATTAAAGAAACAATAAATATAGGAGAAAATAAGGTCTTTAATTGGGGCAGAGGAACTAAAGCTCATGGTATCACAAAGCAAGAAACTAGGAATACCCAAAGATGGGAACCAAGGACAGGGTTTTTATGGGGTAACAGAACACAAAGGAACTTAATGTAAATGAACCTTTAACAAATGAAACCATAGAACTGCTCCTCAGTTAATTATGGATGCAACTTAACTCTAAATAGAAACAACTTAATGTACCCTTTTACCTAATAACTTAAAGTCCAGGGAGTAAGGTGGGGAACCATTGGGAGGAGATAGTTTGCTTGGCAGGAGGTGGAGGAGGTCCATAAGTTATCAAGATTCTGGAAGTGACAAAGATTGGTTAGCCCCAGGCACTTCAACTGCCTGGGTAGGGGGACTGGGTGGGGAATCAGTCAGTTTTCAGTAAATTTGTAGTTACCAATACCAAGCAGTGTGTTAAACCCTGAGACTACAAAGAAAGAGAAAAATAGTCTCTGTCCTCATAGTGCTTGTATTCTAATAAGAAAAAAACCAAATATGCCAGTAACTATGCACATATAAGATATGTGATATGTATACACACCCACCTACAAACATATATCATATATTTATATGTGTATATATACAAATCTAGACACGTATACACATACAAGTGCTAGTTTTATGACCCCCTATTATTAGAAGTGAAAACTGAGGTGAGGAAAGTAAAGTGACTAATTATCTATACCTAGTAACAGAGTGTGTATTTTCTGTGTTTTATGTTCACTAAGTATTAGAGCTGTTCATTAGTACTGGATACTTTTAAGCATACCAAGATAATGGTAACATTTTAGTGGCATTTCAGTGAATATATTAATGAAAAACAGAAGGATTAATGGGATAATGCAAATGCTATTCAATAACCATGCCTTGGGTTACTGTAAGGTCCTTCTCAGAAGTGCTTAACAGAGATAAGTGAAAATTTTTAACTATTAGCAACACATTAATAATAATAATAATAATAATTCATTTGATGTGGATTCCTCCAAATAACCCTTTGTTGTGTAAATTATTTCTGATTTTGTCCTTCAACCTCCATTTAACCTTCAGTACAAAAATGATAGCTGACTTCTTCCTTATATTGAAACACATGATCCTTGCACTTGAAATCAATTTTTGAGATAAGATTGTGGATTCCATGCTGAATGTAGTCAATAGCATACCAATTTACTGTAGAAGTCCTCTATAGCCTTAATATAATCTTAACTTCATTTTCCTAATTATCAATGAGTAATTTTTATAGCCCTGATGAGAAAATATGATTTTTGTAAATTAATATTAATTTGTATAAGATTGTTAAGATATACTCCTTTTCTTTCCTCTGATTTTCAAATTTTTCACTATTTCTTAAATTATACATTTTTCTGTGGTTATATTAGTATATAGGCCCCTACCTATTCTCTCTTTGTATATGACTACCCTCTACCCCCAAGTAAACAAAGAACAAAATCTAACAAACCCATAACTCATCTGGTCTATTTCTGTTCTTAAAATTCTATTGTAATTTTAAGCCAACTTTTCTCCCTTTATGTCACTTCAAATTCTCTTTACCTTTAAATTAAAACAAAACAAAACAAAAACCTCAACAAAAGGCAGAGTAAGATGGAATCTGTTCTCCTGATCTGCATGGAAGTAGTTTATTACTTCCCCATTACTATTCCACACGCTTCCTAATAATTGTCAATGAAATGCATTATTTGGCATTCAGTAGTGGTATGCATTGTCAATAGCAGTCAAGGTAAAAACCAGGAGAAGGTTTGTTAGTTTTATGCTAATGGTATGAACAAATCTGCAATAAAATATGATGCATTCACTTTTTGCAAAATGTAAACCCACTTGTAATTTACATGGTATGACAACAATGTGCTCTGTCAGAAACTGTAGCTCACATTTTACTTGGGTGAAAGAGAGAAAAAAACAACCGATCAGCTGTTGGAAGCTACAAAGCTTTCACTACTCTTTTTTTGTTCATTACATTCCAGCATTCTAGAATCTGTCATTCTAGCAGGTAACAAAACAGAAAGCCCTCAACACGTGATCTCTGATAGTGAATGCTTCAGACACCAGGTGCATGCTAACAGATCCTTCTTATCTGGAATAGCTTTCTCTTAGGTAAGGCTTAAAGGTGACTAATGATATTGTGAGGAAAAAAAGAAACCAAACACTTGAAAAACTATTCTGCTTAGTCTCTGGAATGAGACTTCATTCAGTTTTTGGAGCTCTTTTCTCTTTGACCATTATAGGAATTCATTCTCTTGTTCTTCAGAGCCAAAAAGTGCTTGGAGACAGTATCTAATTAAAAAGTCTTCTAAGCAAACCTTTGGAGTAAAGAATTGCAGTGTTTAGGTTTTCTTTAATAGTTACTTTGATGTTTAGATTGTTTACAAATCAAAATGTGCTATAAAAAGAAAGTTGTGTTCCTTTTGTTTTTCATATTTCTGTATGAAATGAGGGCAGCATCTTCATCTAGATAAAGATATTACTGGACATAGAAGTGTATATCAGACCATCATTGGTCTAATATAACATTGTACTGGCATAGTGGATAATATTGTATCCATGATTAGAAAGATAGAAGTTAGAATCACAGGATTTCAGAATCACAAAATTTAAATGTGGCCAGTAGCCAACTAATCTAGCTTGTGCCTTAAAAGTTCACACTGACTAAAACATTCCCATGGTTTTAATACAACCTGCATTATCTCCTCACCTGTCTAGCACATAAGCTGTTTGTTTGATAAAGACTTGTAGGAGCCTTGCTTCTCTCAGTATCCCTCAAAAAATCTCATTAGGTTATTAGGAGCATGGGGAGATTCGTAGAAGAACTCTTATTCCTCTGAAGAGGGAAATCTGAAAATCCCAGGGAAAGTGACACAGTACATGGAGTCAGGGAGACATGTTGAGATCTGCCCTCAGGAACTATGTGACTGTGCAAGTAACTTAATATCCCTCAGCCTCAGGCCTCTCATTTGAAAAATAACACCTCTAACCTAGGTTTACCTTGAGGATAAAATGATGTTTGTAAAGTGTTTCACAATGATTAAAGTGCTATACAACTGTTAACTATTATTGTTGTTTTCATTAATTATATTTTCCAGACTCAGATGATTAAGAGATTAGGAAATGCTCTAGTGTTTGAAAAGATCAAGATCCTTTAAGGACTTGAGGAAAGAAAAAAGGACTAAGGGAATGGGAGACATTTATAATCCTCTTCTCATTACTTTAAAAACAAATGGGGGGAGGCAGCTAGGTGGCGCAGTGGATAGAGCACGGACCCTGGAGTCAGGAGGACCTGAGTTCAAATCCAGCCTCAGATACAACACTTACTATCTGTGTGACCCTGGGCAAGTCACTTAACCCCAATTGCCTCACTAAAAAAAATTTAAAAAATAAAATAAACCAACTAGATGGTGCAGTGGTAAAGCACCGGCCGTGGATTCAGGAGTACCTGAGTTCAAATCCGGCTTTAGACACTTGACACTTACTAGCTGTGTGACCCTGGGCAAGTCACTTAACCCTCATTGCCATGCAAAAAACAAAACAAAACAAAACAAAAAAATAGGGGGCAGCTATGTGGTGAAGTGGATAAAGCACCAGCCCTGGATTCAGGAGGACCTGAGCTCAAATCCGACCTAAGACACTTGACACTTACTAGCTGTGTGACCCTGGGCAAGTCACTTAACTCTCATTGCCCCACAAAGAAAACAAAACAAAGCAACAGACTGATGAGATCAGTAGGGAAAAATTCCTTACAAATTTACCATACAGTTATTTCCTATTCCTAGAGTTACTACATTCATTCAATGACTCAGGATGTATAATTTGAATGCTTTTTACATGTAAGCATCATTGATGCATGCAGCAGGAGTCTCATGTGAATAGGATACTGAATATGGTGGATTGTGGAGGTTATTTGAAATTTGGGAGAAGAGAAATGACAAAGAATCAAAGAATAACTAGAAAGGCCTTGGAAATCCATTGGAGCAATCCTTTAAATTTACAGAAGAGGAAATTGAGGTTCAAAAAGTGCAAATTACTTACCCAAATTACAGAAATAATTAACCAAAAATTAGGCCTCCACCCTTCCAGTATAATACTTGTTTAATTAAAGGAACTAAATTTGAATCTAGTAGCTGTTGGGGGAACTTTTGACCTGAATGGGGAGCAGGGCTAGCTCACCCAAAGAATTAGAGGCTTATCAGAAGTCTTGTATTTGCAGAGAGGAATATCACTACAGTGATTGTCCCACTGGAGTAAGAGAAGACCAGGTCTTTTGTATCTTTACAAAACAAAGGGGAGGGAAGGGCAAGACAACAGTGAGAGGGAATCTTTGAATAATGAGGTATAAGTAGGATATTCAACATCCATTCACATCCCAAATATCATCTTGCCAACTTAGATATTACTTATCAGCATACCAGGGTCATGCTTGGCCACACCTTATTCCTGAGGTAGGAGACAGAGCTACATTTCCCTTGGGAAATTTTTTTTTTGTGTGAGGCAAATGGGATTAAGTGACTTGCTCAGGGTCACATAGCTAGTAAGTGTCAAAGGTCTGAGGCCAGATTTGAACTCAGGTCTTCCTGAATTCAGGGCTGGTACTCTATCTACTGTGCCACCTAGCTGCCCCTCCTTGGGAAACTTTTAAAGATTCCTTGGGGCTTTGGGATCTTTAGGTTTCTTGGGATTCCACTGCATCCCACAACAATAGCCATTTTTAGGATGGATTGGGTCAAAGAAAGAAGGTTATTCTTTTATTTTTCTTTTCAAACAGGAACCAGTTAGTAGTCTATTGTTATAAATCAGGAGAGAAATAAGGAAGCTCTGAAATGTTGTGATAACTGTGGGAATGAAAAACAAGAAATGAATGCAAAAGATAAAGTAGAGGATGAATCAACAGGTTTTAACAACTGAGTAGAAAACTGTGAGATGAAAGATAACACTGAATTTTCATTTTGGATAATTAGCTTTTCAGTTAACAGAAAGAACAAAGGCATTAGCTCCATTAGAAGATCACTAAGGGATCTTTGAGGGTGAACTTATCCTTGCCTTTTGTATATTTTTTGAGACTTAATAGTGTATTTGAACTGAACAACCATAAATGATTCAAAAAATCAATAAATGTCATCAACAATGATTTGTAAAATTAGGGGCTTAGTTTAAATAGTTTATGAGAACCTTTCCAGCTTTGTAACTATAATAGAATAATGACAAACAATTGACCCATGGGGAGAGTTCATGATGAGACAGTACTTTGGTTAATGAAAGTAATTTTTTTTCTATAAGACAGCATGGTACTGTGGATGGGGTGTCAAGATAGAATCACAGAGATTCAAGGTTCAAATCTCACCTTTTAGATTCATTAGCTATGTTAGCATGGGCAAATCACTTCATCGTTCTGAGTTCCAGTCTCTCCACTTGTAAAATGTGGATATGTTAATATGAATCTATAGATCACCTGGATTTGATGGAGGTACCATATTATCCAAGAGGAGTTTTATGAAACCTTAGATTAATAGGATTAATAGAAGCAAAATGCCCTTCAACTAAACTCCAAACCTGAACCCAGATAGCTAATAGATAGAAGACCTTACCTAGTGACTTCTTTTCCCTCAGGATAGTAAGTCCCTATCTTATGGTAACATCTGGGTATCCTCATCCTTGCCAAACCCTTTTTTGGAATCCTGTGGTCTTATCATGATGCTTCTGTATTTCCTCCATACTTGCTATAACTGAAATTGTTAAGCTGCTTTTTGCTTCTGGGTTGATTTCTGTTCATACTATTGAAACTGACAATGCCCTGTAATCAATGGACTAAAACCATATATACCCTCAGAAATGGGAGTCCTCTGAGCTTCTCTCCTAGGAGGGAAGTCTCCATATGATTATGTTGTGTTGTCTCGGGACAATAAAATATTAAATTGATATTATGGTTTTTCTGTCCGTCTCTGATCTGTTTCATAGAAGGACAGGTATGAATATCATGTTCTCATGTTTATTAATTTGTAGGAGAAATTAAACATTATTTCTCTGATCTGTTTGTAGGAGACAGGCAGATACAAAAGCTATATTTTAATATTTGACAATAATAATATGATATGAATATCTCACATTGATGTGATTCTCAAATAAAATTATATATAGAAAGAACTTTGGAAAAATTATATAACTACAGAATTTGTTACTATTATTATATAACTAGATGCAAAAAAGCATTTCAAAGTGGATAATGTGCTTTAATTCCATTGTTATAGGAAACATCTGACATTCTCAAAATAAATAAATTCCTTCAGCCTGTTATTGGCCATTATGAATGTTTTAAAATCTTCTGCACCGATAAATATGCTTACACTAAAATGACATAAGTGTATGTGAATCCAGTGAAACCACATGAATTAACATTTAAAAAAAATATCCCATAACTAATATCTATAGTTTGATGTCTTTGTGTCTGTGTATATATGCATGCAAGCATATCTATTGTTATGGGGAATTGGTGGGGGGTTTGAGGTAGGGGTTCTTAGGGATTCCTCTTTAAAGAATTATACCCTCTTGCACACAAATCCAATTAGAATAAAGTAATAGTTTATTTAGGTGCTAGGGAAAGGGAACCAAGAGAGAAGTCCTTGGACTTCTCATGGGGAGAAGGCATGGCACAGAGGTGTGGCTCTCTGAGATACCTATCTCCCTGAATAGGAGACAGGCAGATGCTTTTATAGAGGACCAATGGTGGTGGTTTGATGGGGTGATCATCTGACTGAGGAAAGTTCCTTTATTGGGGGAGCACCATCCCCCAGTAGTGGTGCTTGGGAAAAGTTGGACGAGGGGTTTCTCCGGATCTCTCAAGCCATCTCTGTCCTCCTCATGCCACAAAGGCAGCAGCCACACCTAATCTTATCTCCCCTAGGGGTGGGGGAAACTGGAATGAAGGGTGGTGGTCTTGGAGCTAAATCAGTCCCAATCAGGTGCCACTTGTCTCTTTATGTGTGTCTGTTTATGTGTGTCTGGTTTAGTTTCTCAAGGAGAAGGTTCTTTGATTTACCCCAGAAAACTTCTGAGGTACCCAGGGGCCCCATAACTTTTATGATTTCAATGTTGCCAGTCCTGGTATGGGAAATTAACCAGTTATTTATAGTCTTAATATACATACTGTCAATATGAATATATGGATTACCTGAATTTGATGGAGGTACCATATTATCCAAGAGGAGTTTTATGAAACCTTAGATTAATAGGAGCAAAATGTCCTTCAACTGAACTTCAAACCGAACCCACATAGCTAGCAGATAAAGGACCCTACCTAATGACTTCTTTTCCCTCAGGATAGTAAGTCCCTATCTTATGGTAACATCTGGGCACCCTCATCCTTTCTAAACCCTTTTTCGGAATCCTATAGTCTTATCATGATGCTTCTGTATTTCCTCCATACTTGTTATAACTGAAATTGTTACTGTTTTTTGCTTCTGGGATGATTTCTGTATCATGTTATTGAAACTGACAATGCCCTGTAATCAGTGGACAAAAACCCTCAGTAATAGGAAGTCCCCTGAGCTTCCTTCTTAGGAGGGGGGTCTCCACATGATCATGTTGTTATATATTTCTTCTCGGGACAAAATATTAAATTGATATTATGTTTTTTCTGTCTGTCTCTGATCTGTTTAATAGGAGGACAGGTATGGATATCATGTTCTCTGATCTGGTTAGTAGGAGATATTATGAGAAATTATAATTTCTCTGATCTGTTTATTAATTTTGTAGGAGAGATTAAAGATTATTTCTCTGATTTGTGAATGGTTGCTAACTAGCCATACTGTCTAAAAATCTAACCAGTTGTCCCCAATAAATTAGAAGTGTAATGATTGGAATGACGCCACCTGCTGGAGACTTACTGTAGAAGAGTTCCGCCCATGAAGCAAAGGTCTTTGAGGGCAAGACCAGGAGTCTTTTCTTTGGCGTCAGGAGGTGACGCGGGCTAGTGGGAGGAGGAAGGAAGAGACTGGCGCTCAGTCTCAGGCTCTTTCCTCTGGACTCTGGTGCTCTCCCTTTAATAGATAGGAATCTAGGCCTTTCTCTCTCTCTTTACCAAATTCTTATTCTCCTTAATAAATGCTTAAAAGTCTAACTCTTGCTAAAGCTTATAATGTATTGGCGACCACGCATTAGATATTTTAGACAGTTTAGCTAGAATTTTAGCCCTTAACGGAAGCTTTAGCAAGAGTTTATACTTTTATGCATTTATTAAAGAGCATTAGGATCAGAGAGAAAGGTAAAAATTTAACTATTTCTAAGAGACCCCATCATCCAGCCTGCTATAGTGAGGTCAGGAACAAAAAAGCCCCAATGCTTCCTTCCTCCTCCCCGAAGCCTCCTGTCTAAACTGGAAACATCAAATGTCACTTCATGACGCTAAGAAACTGACGTTCCAAGCCACATGGCTTGCCCTCAGACACCTTCTCCTCATGGTGGAGCTTTCCTACACTATCTCTCCAGTAGGGGGCATCATTCCAATTGTTACATTTGTTTGTAGGAGACAGGCAAATACAAAAGCTATATTTTAATATTCAAGAATACATATATATATATACGTACACACTATACATGCATACATATGCAAACATATACACACATATATAAAATCTTACAAATAATCTATAAGAGTTGCCTGGCTCACAGAGATGTGGTGACTTTTCCATGGTCACATATCTGGCACTTACCACAGACAAGACTGGAAAATATACCTTTCTAAATCTAAGGTTGGTCTTCTTTTCACTCCTCCATGTTGCCTCCTGAAGTATACAGTACTGTTAAAAAATCTGTCATTTATGTTCAATCTCTCGGTGACCTCTCTAGTAGTCCTGCAATTACTCAAGGACCACAGTGGGTTGAAGCCTATTTCTTTTTTTGGTACCAGTGTCACTTTGGGACTTCACCCCCAGATCTGACCCACTCCAGGCCTCATTTCCTGCATCAAAAACTTTATCATTTCACTTGATGGATATCAGAAGAGTAAGCCTGCCCAAGCACATTCAGTGAGGGGAAAAAACAAACAAACCAAAAAAAAAAGAAAAAATCTAGGAAATCAAAGGGTCATAGGCAGAGGATACCAATATTTCTCCTTCGTTTAATTACTTTGTTCAGGACGATTCATTCTTCTTGTGGGGACCAATTTTTAATTGGGGAGTAATTCTTTACATTCTCTAACCAAGAGATTTCTATAACCATTCCACTCTGGTAAATCGGTCCCCAGTATTCTGGAGTATGGGTATGTTACTCGACAGGTATCCATCAGAATTTGTTTCAGGTGTTTCTTTCCTGTAGTCTCTTGCATGGAATAACTTAAAAAAATCCAGCTAGTAGGGATTCCACCTCTTGAGAGAATTTGTGGAAATGTTTTAATGTATTTCTGTGCTATTCCAAGCTTGGTTACCTGAATGTACTTGTGTCTATGTCAAGCTAATTAAATGAAAATGAGATAATAACTAGATTAACATTAGAAATAATAAAATACCTCTCTTTCACCAAATAACAAGTCCTATATAAAGCTCTTCACCCTTTTCAGATATGTTTCACCCCCGTGATACCAAAAATCTGTTTAGGGAGCATTAAATGTAGGCTTCTTGTATAATGCTTGAAAAAATGCTATTATTTGAACAAGTATCGTTCATTTAAAAAAAGTTCTGGTTATTACTTTTGTTGACTACTCAATAATATTTTTTCATCTACCCTTCCATAGGAAGTCTTAGCTTAATAATTTTTGTAGAGAGGAAGGAGAGAAAATAGAATTTGAACAGCAAAAGTAAGTGATGAGATTAAAAAAAAACAATAAGCAGCGAGTAAGGGTTCACATTTCTGGAAATTGATTAAAACAATGTGTTTGTAGTGAAGATATGAATAAAATATGAGAATAAGCACTTGAGCACAAGGGGAAAAAAGGAACAAGAGGATAAAAGAAACATATAATTAAATTATTCAAAGCATATTTACCAGGTTGTTCAGACAAAGCATTTTATCTTAAATTTTATTTAGTTCAATTAATGTGTTAGTACTTTTATATTAGTCACCAAAATTTATTAAATAATATTTATGTCTTATGGAAAGGCTCATGTTCCTAAGTATTTAAAATTTTACTGGAGGGTTGAGGAATCCTGGAAGAGTAAAAATCCATTATTGTTTGTATGTATCTATCTGATTGGAGACTAGAGCTGGATAAAATGAATTCTAAAATAACTATGTAGATAAGCTAGCTTTCTTATTATAAATATAGTTATAAATCTTTACTGAACCTAAATCATATTATTTACTTTATCATATGAACATATATGAATGGATTTTCCATCTCCTTAATGAATTCCTGTATACATTTGCTTGGACAAATCTAGAATCATACATTTAATAGCTATGTGAACCTGGGCAATTCACTTAAACCTGTTTGTCTCAGCTCCTCATCTATAAAATGAGCAGGAGAAGGAAGTGGGAAACCAGTCCAATTTCTTTGCCAAGAAAACCCCAAATGGGTTCATGAAGAGTCTCAACAATACCTGAACAACAACATTCTCTTCCATAATAGTCTATATTGTTTTTAAAAATATACCCACATTGGGAGCAGATAGGTGGCAAAGTGGATACAGCACCAGCCATGGATTCAGGATTACCTGAGTTCAACTCCGGCCTCAGCTACTTGACACTCACTAGCTGTGTAACCCTGGGCAAGTCACTTAACCCCAATTGCCTCACACCCACATTGAACTTCCATTTTTACAGTAACCAAATATCAGAAAATTCAAGCAATTATTACATTTTGATGAGGAAAACACAAACAAAAGTAAATAACTTGAAAACAAAATAGCAAAAAAAAAATAACTTCCAGGTATGGTAGAGCCTCCATATTAATTTTTTTTAATCTCCTTCACATTCAGTATCTTCAATACTTAACAATAATAAGTGTCTATGTCAGTGTTCTCGAAGGATCCTAATGAATCTTCTGAATCATCATAAAAAAAAAAAGTTAAATGTTGTTCCTTTAATTGTACTTCAATTCTTTGGGAAATGGTAGCACAGTCTCCATGGCAAATTGCAGTTTGCCAGGATACAAAAAACTTAAAAAAATTTTTTTTTTCTAATTTGACATTAACAAAACTATTTCTATACTATATCATTTTATAATGAATTTCACACTAGGCAGTGTGATAAAATTAAGATTTAATCTATAAATTTAGATCTAGATGAAACATTTTTAAGCAAGTTTATCACATAGTGACAAATATTTAGACAGAATTTTATGAAGCTTAACTATATCAACAAACTTCCACATGAATATGTTCCATAGTGATGTCTCATTGAACTGATTTAGCATGCTCACAATAATTATTCACAATATTTACTCCAATATTTTTAAAAAGCCTCCGTGATTCCACTGATGTGAGTACTCCCTCTACCAACATATATACCAACATCTTTTTGCTATTAAAAAAAATCACTTGCTAGCCAGTATTTTGAAAACATTAGAAATGTTTGGAATGGATAAGAGTTCACCATTGACAGTAGATTCCCCCCAAATTAAGGCAAATGCCCCCCTTGGCCAATAAGGCAGAACAAGCATATTTGCAATTCCTAGAAATGTAACTGTATTTTACTGGCAGGTCACATAATGACAATTAACTTCTAAAAATGAACTTTGACAGTCTCCTTAAATAATTCTAGGAATATCATGAATTTGGCGGTATTGTAGAACAGAATAACACTGGAAAGCAATTTAACAGTTTTATAATCTGTCCCCATTTGAGAGCCTTAAAGCTCTTTGAGACATACCTCTCAAGTTGTTATTTAACCTCTATCAAAGACCACAGTGATGGAGAATAGACTATTTTCTAAGACACCCTAATCATTTTTAGACAGAGTTATTATAAAGTTATTGTATGTATTTTACTGAAAATGACCTGTCTGCAACTTCCCCGGTCAGTGCATCTAGTTCTGCCCTATTTAAGTCAAACAGAATAAATCTCATCTCTCTTCCAAATGCTAGCACTTCAAATATTTGAAAGTAACAGTTATATTATAGCTAGGCAGCTAGGTGGCACAGCAGATAAAAGTTCAGGGTCTACAGTCAGGAAGATCTGAGTTCAAATCCAGATTCAGTTACTTACTAGGTGTGTGACCCCTGGGCAAGTCACTTAACCTTATTTGTTTGTTTCCTCATTTGTAAAATGATCTACAGAAGGAAATGGCAAACCACTCCATTATCTTTACCAAGAAAATTCCAAATGTGATTGTGAATAGTCAGACACAACTGAAGTGATAACATACAACAAATATATTCTTTCTGAGCTATGTCTTTTTTAGCCTCACTTATGAAATAAATACAGAATTAATTAAAGCATATCAGAGTCTGATTGGTGGTACTATTAACTCCCTATTGTAATGACTAAAATCTAATGGGTGTCCTTACCACCCCCCCACCCCCCAGTTTGGGGATGGGGGGGAAACTAGCCAAGATTTACTGATAAATCGAGCAACAGTTTAGGCTTTTAAGCATTTATTAAAGTATATTAGGGGTTAGCAAAAAGAGAGAGGGAAAGCCACCTTCACCTAGCTATCCAAGAGAGAACCTGTGAAGTTCAGAAAGATAGGAAACCTGTCTAGCCTGGCCTGCTTCTTCTGCCACCATGAGCTTGTTCCAGCCACCAAAGAGACAGTTTCTCAGTCCATTCGAGTGGAAGCTTCCTACGGACCGGAAGAGGGGCGGTCCCCACACACAGCTCCAAGCTAATTGGCTGGTAGCATTCAAGTCCATTAATTGACATGACTTGAAGGTGGTCCATGAATTGTGACCTAACTTCTGGATGCTGGGATGACCTTAGAAAGGTCACCTCATGTCTTTCTCAGCAGGGGGTGGCATCCTGATTCTCACACTATTTCTTTACATTTAATTTTTATAAATGATACTAAAGCTATGAAGTCACATATCATACTGATAAGTCGTGTACAATAATTCAGGCTATTTTAAAAAGTGAATCATTGTCTAGACATGTCTCTATTTTATATTTTTGAAGTTTATTTTTTGAATTCCAGTACAGGTTTTTGTTTATCCTTGCTAAATTTCATGTTATTAGATGTGAAATTATTTTAACCCATTGAAATAATTTTGGATCCTGACTATTATTCAAACTATGTGATTTCTACTTTTTCTTTTTCCTTCCTTTCTTCCTTCCTTCCTTTCTTCCATGCTTCTTTTCTTACTCCCTTCTCTTTTTCCCTCCTTCCCTCCTTCCTTCCTTCTTTCCTTCCTGCTTTCCTTTCTGTAAATCAGGGTTAAATGGCTTGTCAGAGTCATACAGCTAGTAAATATCTGAGGCCAAATTTGAATTCAGGTCCTCCTGACTCCAGGGCCATTCACTATTCCTCCTAGCTACCCTGATCTCTACTTTTTCAATATCATCTGTAAAATAAATAAGAATGCCATTTAAGCCAAATTTTCCAAAGGGCAAAAGCAGAGCCAATATTAGAAGATCCAACAATTCAGCTCAATAAACATGTTGTATATTTTGGTATAAGCACTGTGTTAGACTCTGAAGATTCCCAAGATTAACAAATTTCATTACCTAATCTAAAGGACATTATAATATAATGAGTAACAGGAAAGTAAAATATTGTTTTTCATGTTTTATGATTATAAAAAGATTCTAAAAACAACTATGTTCATTGTTGTTATGAAAACAGTCAGAACTAGCATTATTTTGTTGGTATTGAGTGTTTGATACTTCCAATTGAAATTGCTTATTTAGTGTTATGCTGGGCTGTGCATACTTCTTGTAGTGATGACTATTAGAAAATTAAAGACTAGTCATAGAAGGAAAAGCATAGTTTAATTTTATTGATGTTTTCAGATTACATAAAATGTTCTTCCTTCCTTCCTTCCTTCCTTCCTTCCTTCCTTCCTTCCTTCCTTCCTTCCTTCCTTCCTTCCTTCCTTCCTTCCTTCCTTCCTTCCTTCCTTCCTTCCTTCCTTCCTCCCTCCCTCCCTCCCTCCCCCCTCTCTTTTTCTTTCTCTCTTTCTTTCTTTTTTCTTTGCAGGGCAATGAGGGTTAAGTGTCTTGCCCAAGGTTACACAACTAGTAAGTGTCAAGTGACTGAGGCCACATTTGAACTCAGGTTCTCCTGAATGCAGGGCTGGTGCTTTATCCACTGTGCCACCTAGCTGCCCCCACATTAAATATTGAAGTGCTATTTTTAACTATAAACCACATACCAAATTTTGAACATTACTGTTTTCCAAACACCTTGCTTTGTTTCCTTTGTTTTGGTGCTATTATCCTTTTTTAAAAAAATCTTCTACCTTTTTCTTCTTTCCTCTGCTCCTATTCCTGTTCAGCAGGCCCTCTCTATTTCTGCTCTCTTAATAGGTGTCATTTCTATCCCTGTTCTTCCTTATCATCTTGCTCAGTATTCTACACAGTTGCAACAGTTCAGACACTGGGATGCAGATAAGAATGGGAGATCTTAAGAATGTGCATTTAAAAAAAATCATATTAAAAATTGTTTGGTTTGATTAGTGCTGGTTGCCCATAAGAAAACCTAAGTGACTGTATGGTATCTTAACTACCAGGGTTACATGTCTTCTTATATTATACGCCGTAGTCAAAACCACTTAAATAGCCTTTTTGGTAAAGGTTTAGGCTTTATATCTGGTTAGACAGAGTAACATACATACATACATACATACATACATACATACATACACACACATGCATGTACATTATGTATATATAGAGAGATCTATCATCCATCCATCCATCTGTCTATCTATCTAACAAATCATTTGATTGTAAACTGAGGAACAAACCCTAAGGGACCTGGATCCTCTTTCCCAAAGGAAAGAAAATTGGAGGGCACACAGGCCAACCCTTTGAAACCCAAGTCCCTCTTTCCACAACAGAACAAAATGGGAGGGAGACTATGCCTGTAAAAGTCGAGAGTGATCTTTATTAAGGAGGTACAGAAAATGATCATGTAGAGGTAACAGCCTAATGCTGTAACAGTTTAATTTGGGGAAAGCAGAAAGTCATTTACATACTTTTCTAATAAAGGAAGGCTGGAAATGGGAAAGGAAGGCCAGAAATAGGCTGATCCAGGAGGGAAGGGGATGCATTATGGACAGAGTGCCAGGGACAGGGGCACTGACTTGTCTGTACAAGATAAGCAGGATGAGTGAGAGAATCCAAGGCTTGAGTACAGAGTACAAGTTATATGGGATTTCTCCAAGAATCTAAGGCTAGGGGACTTCCCAAGGCTGGTTTGAGCTAAGTTAGTTTTAGGGTCACTGATTCTGCACTTAGGGTTGGATTTACTCTTGGTCACGGCAAAGGATTGTTGGTTTGTCAAGCCATTCTGTTTCCTGATTGGTCAAGTTAGTCTGCCAATATTTACATGGATGATTGGGGAGCTTGAGCAAATCAAGGTCATTGGCATCATGTGCAATGGCTCAAAATTAAGTCAGAGAGGAGAAAGTGTAGAACAGATATAAATTGTGGAATTCCTGGATTCTATTAGAATGTTGTGTTTTAAGTAAATTTCAGAGTAACACATTTTCAAAAATCTCAGATTTATTTTCTGTGTTCATAGACCCTGTTCACTCTTTAGCTCAACATTTTTTACTTGCTCCATATTGTCTGCCAAATCTATTTTGTCAAAATGCTCTATGTTATGGGGTCAGGAATGTGGGACTATTAAAGTTTAAACTGGCCAGCTAAACTCAAGGATGAACACACCTTGAGAAGTAAGGGAGATAAGCCTCTTAGGTGTAGCTGCTGCCTGGTCAGCACCAAGGGGGCAGAGATAGCTCCAGAAATCAAAACAACTGCCCAGCCCCTGACTTCTCCCAACCCAGCCCCAATAAAGGACATTCTACCCTCAGGTGATCACCCCCATCTACCATCTATAAAGGCTTTTGCCTTTCTCCTGTTCAAGGAGATAGGTGTTTCAGAGAACCGTCTCTGTGACATCTCCCCTTGAGAGAAATTTTTGACTTCTTTCTTGGTCTCCTTTCTTTGGTGCCTAAATAAAAAGATTATTTTATTGTAATTGGATTTGTGTGTGAGAGGGTGAAATTCTTTAAAGAGGAATGAATACCTAAAGACCCCCACTACCCATTTTCCCTTTGACACTCTAGAAACTGACTTTTCTAGTTCTATCATGTATTTACCACTTACTTTTGACTGTGGGCAACCTAGACAAGTAACTAGCCTCATATATTCTTGTGACTTTTTTAAACTGATGCCTTTACTCATACTTTTCCTATGCCTTGGATTTTTCCTATTCTCATCAGTCCCTCAGCTTCTACCTCCTGCTAATTATAGGGGTTCTTAACTTGTAAAATTTGAACATATATTTTTAAAATATTTAATAACTATATTACACAATAACTGGTTTCTATATCCACATCTGTTTGTCTTATGAATTTTCTGATTGGGGTCAATAGGTTTCTCCATTCTGATAAAGAGTTCCATGATTCCCCAAAATGTTAAAAAACCCTTTGAATGCTCCTTATCCTTTAATACGCTGAAGAAATCTCATTGTCTCTAAAGAGACTTTACTCATTCCCCAGGCAAAAATAACCTTTTCCTACATTTGACTTACAATGTCATTTTTTGCCATATCCTTGATACATTTATTCAATTATACTTTGTATTATCTTTATTCGTACATGCATATTATCTTTTTTGTCCTGAAATTAGGCTAAAAACACTTTCCTTTTTTGGAGGAATGGTACAGAATAAGACATGGGATTTCACCAATAAAAACTCATACTGTAGATACTCACTTCACCA
This sequence comes from Dromiciops gliroides, assembly GCF_019393635.1. Taxonomy (NCBI): domain Eukaryota; kingdom Metazoa; phylum Chordata; class Mammalia; order Microbiotheria; family Microbiotheriidae; genus Dromiciops; species Dromiciops gliroides. The sequence continues at coordinate 368,810,853 of NC_057861.1, read as the reverse complement.
ATGTAGATAGGTAATTCACCCCTAACACAGTTTTAGAAGTTGACTGGGGGTCACACAGCTAGTCTGTATGAATTGCCTATCTTTTTGATTCTGAGACTATATCATATTCCCCCTTTTAAAAATATGTTCATTGTGCATTCTTCTTTTTATTGAGCATATGATTTCCCACATAAGTTTTCTCCCATCCATATGATTATGATTTGATTTTTAATTTCCATTTGTTGTAGATTGCTCATAAACAAATTATATAGAAATGATAATTTAAAAAAAATACCAAATTAAAATAGAATTTTCTTTATATATACATTTATATACCAAAAGTCTTTTTTTATAATAAAGAGGAATTTAAAAAGGAGTTTTCTTCTATTTTTAATATCCCCTGATATTGTCTGAAAGATCTGAAATTACATCTGGGAATCTCTGGATATTTGAAATTTGAAATATTAAACTACCAAGATTAATTCTAAATTAAGAATATGAGAAATGCTTGGTATTGAAATGACCTGTACTGAAAAGGGAGGACTTCTTAGTTTAAACTGACCAGTGATCTTAGAAATATATTGAATTTCTCATAAATTACCACAAGAATTTTTCATTGCTTGTGTCTCTGTATGTATGTGCATTTCTGTCCAAGTCTTATTTTGTGTTTAATGTTATCTTAGTGAAACTCATATTTTGACTCTCCAAATATTTGTGTAATTATTTGATGTTTAATGATTCAACAAAAATTTCTTTATTATATTAGTATTCAATATATAATATGATCTATGGTAGAATCAGCACCAGTTAATAGTGATTAGAGATATGATGATGTTGTATATTATAAACCCCACTAGTCTGTGAGTCAAGAGACCTAGATTCTAGTCATAAGATAATAAATTTAGACCAGTAAGGTATATAGGAAGCCATTAAGTTTTACAAATGAGGAAACTGAATTACAAAAACGATTACTGCCTTTCCCAAGGTCACACATTTTCCACCACCACCATCTTCACCATCATAATTATTACCCTCTGTGGGCCTCATAGCATAAAGAAGTTAAAATTAGATCATCTCCAAAGTCCCTTTCTCCTTTAAAACAGTCCATGAATCCTATCACTATAAACACTACTACTTATTTGAAACAGGATTTAATTTTCTTATTGATCTTATTTATTAGCAATTGTGTAATCTTTCATGATGAGAAATTGATAGAGTAACATGATATCTGTACTATATTTAAAATTTCAGGTTTTCTTTATCACCCTGTTAAAAGTTCCTTGTTCTGATGTTACCTGCTCTGTGATTTCTTCCTGATAGTACTGCCACTATTAACTTAGAAATTATTTTTCTCACATAATTCAATAAACATTAATCCCTTAATCAAGCTAGTAATTTGTAAATATAACAAACACATTGACCATGCAGTGTTTGTATTTCTATCCTGGCCAGAGAAAGTGATGTTTCTCTGAAATCTAACCTTACAATGACTACAGCATTCCCCTGATGTAGCTGTCTAGACACAAAGGAAATGTTTCTAATCAAATATCACTGGTGAAGCTGTGTTGACTTTAATTGAGCACAGCTTCCTTTTTCTTTCTTTTTAAAAATGTTATCTTATTTATTTATTTATTTATTTGTTTTTTTAAATGTTTTTAATTTTTAAAAAACAAATTTAAAAGTTTATTGTATTTTTGTTTTTTTTCTAAATTTTTTCACTGCTTCCTTTTTGAATAATCATCATCAACCATTCCTTTAATAACATGTTCTAGAATTTAATAGGAATACAAAAATAGTTTGCTGGCCTGCAGTTTATTGGGTCAAATTTCTTCCCTCTTTTTAATTTTTTTTTTGATATTTCAGATAGCATTTTCATTTTCTTAGTTCTGTGACATTTTTATGGACAATTTTATTATTTTCAAAACTGTATTTTTAAATCTTTATATATGTAAGTATAGCCCCTTAAGGTTTACAAAGTGCTTTACCAATATTATCTCACCTTATCCTTACAACAATTCAGGGACATAGGTGCTACTATAATATTCCCATTTTACAGATGAGGAAACTGAGGAAGACAGTGATTAAGTGACTTACTAAACTTCAGGGCTAAGAAATGGATGGCATTGGATTTGTGTTTGGGTTTGACTGATTCTTGGTGTCGATAAGTTATGGGTACTTTTTTCCCCTCATTTCACAGATATTTCTGGAATCCTGCTCATTCCCACACTGGACCCTCTTGTGTTGCAAAGAAAAACAGTTAAACAAAAAATGTGATAAATGATGATATCTGATAATGTAAGCTGACATTAAACCCTAAGAGTCCTCTGTCAGTATGCCTGAAGGAAGTGAGATGTGTTTCAATACATGTTATCTGGAACCAGTATTGTTTTTTTTTTTTAATTACTCAATGAATGGCTTATTTTTAGTAATATTAGCAGTAGTATATACTATTAATTTGGTTTTATTTATTTCACTCTATATTAGTTTATAGAAATCTTCCATGTTTCACAGAATTCTTCATAGACATCATTTCTTATTGCATGATACCATTTCAGTACATTTATGTGACAAAATTTTTTCTTTACTTCCTCCAATTTATAGGCATTAACTTTGTTTCAAATTTCTTTGTACCACAGAGAATGCTGCATTGCTAATTTAGTGAAACTTTACTTCTGCCTTTCACCTCTAAGTGATATGTCAATAATAGGATTCATGAATCAAAGGGTATTAAAAGTTTAGCTACATTTCTGGATTGATTTCACATTGCCATCACAAGATCAGTCTTAGCCTCCATCATGTGTGTGATGGTGTTTCCATACTCCATCCAATATTGACTGCTCCTATTTGTCATTTTTATCAATTTACAGTGAACCGGAAACATATAAGGAAGTGTTTCAGATGGTTATTTATCCTTTTCAGTTGTTCTTTTGAAAACTGTTCTTATCATTTGACTACTTGTTTATGAAATAATGGTCGTTGCTATTATAAATTGTGTCTTTTTGCATATCTTAGATATCAGATTTGTCAGTGATAATTCATATAAATATTATCCCCTCCATATGTTTTCTCTATTTGTTTTCTTTATTGATTTTGTTCATCAAAAGTTTCTAATTTTTTTGTATTGAATTTTGATTTATTTAGTTGATTGCCTCTTGTATAATCCAAGATTTCAGTTTCATAAGCATTTAAGTGGCACTGTCCTATATACTAGAGCCTAGTTTATTAAACTGTGGGTTGTGACCCCATATATAGTTGCAAAACTGAATATGGGAGCCATAAAAATTTTAGCAACAGTAAAAGGTTATGTATACCTATTTTGTATACCTATATGCCTGGGGTTGCCTAAAGATTTATCAGATGAAAAAAGGTTGTGAGTGGAAAAAGTTTAAAAGGCCCTGTAGTAGAGGAAACAAAAACTATATAAATAAATCATTTGCTGCCCTCCATTTACATTGTATTCTATTTCCTGTATCACTTATCTGGTCCAAACATCTTTCTTTAGCAGGCGTCTAGGTGGCAGCTAAGTTGCACAGTGGGTAAAGCGCTGGCCCTGCATTCAGGAGAACCTGAATTCAAATTCGATCTCAGACACTTAACACTTACTAGCTGTGTGATCCTGGGCCAGTCACTTAACCCTCATTGCCCCTCAAAAAACAAAACAAAATCTTTCTCTAGACTTAATTCTGAAAATTACCTCTTTGTATTCTCCTTTAATTTGTTTATGTGATTTTTTATATACAGGTTCAGTAGTTACTTTGAGAAGATAGCATGAGCTTAATAATAGTAATTCCCTACAGCCTTATTTCTGCTAAGCCTCCCTCCAGTTTCCCCAGAATCATAGAATCAAAGATCTAGAGCCAAAGGAATTTCAGATGTTGTCAGATGTTCTCATCTTACAAATAAATATTTTGAGCCCAAGGTTATTCAGCTTGTGTTAGAAAATGGATCTGAACACAAGTTTTCTGACTCCAGAAACAGTGGGGTTTTTAAATTTTTTTCGGGTTTGTTTGTTTGATCAGGAATCCCTTATTGAGCGTTTATGTTTTTGTCTTTATCAAACAATGGGCTGCTTTCTTCTGTTGCTTCTCTTTCTTCCTTATCTATTCAGCTCCACTCATTTATTTCTGTCTTATAGTATATATGCAAGTACATATTACTGTAGGGGCAGCTAGATATCACAGTGGATACAATACCAGGCCTGGAGTTAGGAAGGTTCATCTTCCTCAGTTGAAATCTGAAATCTGTTGGACCCTGGGCAAGTCACTTAAGCATGTTTGCCTTTGTTCTTCATTTGTAAAATGAGCTGAAGGAAATGACAAACGCTCCAGTATCTTTGCTAAGAAAACCCCAAATGGGGTCATGAACAGTTAGAGAAGACTGAAAAAACAAACAACTAAACAACAGCATACTATGGAATATATAGCAGATAAAAATGATCTTATCAATGGTAGAAACATCAGTTTGGGGGGGGGGAAGACAGCTATGACAAGTATATATAGGTACATTTTTGTTTCACTAACACTTTTGTTACTGAGCTATATTTTTATATTCTCTCACAGAAAGTTACAAACTTTCTAAGAAATGTGTCAAACAAAAATGTGTAATAGCAGAAAATCTTCTGTTATCCTTAGTCATAGGAAACAACTCTGCTTTGACAGAGTAGCAGGATGTGAGAGCCACTTCTTGCTACAGTTATGAGCCTTTAATCTGTCTAACTACTTAAAGCTAATCAATACTTGGGTCTCTTAGGCTTTTTCCACTTGTTTTAAGATGTGGTTAAAAAAAAAAGCTTCTTTGGTCAACAAGGCTTCATTTTTTTTTTTAATGAGATTTCTAAAAGGAGACCATTTCTTCTTGGACCCAGTCTGAGGATCTTGACAATTCTGCCTTGCTAAGAAGGGCCCTAGCACATGTCTCCTCAAGAGTTTATAGCTCATCCCTTATGCTGTAGATTTGCCTTATCACTTACACTCACCATACATTTCTTCCTATTTGTACTGTTAACCTGCTTTGACCAGTGTTCTTTTTTTTATTCTCTTTAAGAAAGAAATAATAGTGGCAATGGTGCTGGTGGTATGCACAAGTATGTATGTATAAGTGTGAACATGTGCATTTGTAATTGTTATTACCATTCAGGACTTTTATTTCCTCTTGTACAAAATTAAAGCTGGTTCCTAAAAGGCTACTCAATTTCCAGTATAATTGTTCCTATGTATTCTCCTGCTATCATCACCATTTAAAAATTCTCCCACAACTCTGGTATTCTAAATCAGGGCTTCTTAAACTTTTTTTACTTGTGACCCCTTTTTCACCCAAGAAATTTTTACAGGACCCCAGATATATAGGTATATAAAATAGGCATACATAACCTTTTACAGTTGCCAAATTTTTTGTGACCCTTACATTCAGTTACATGACCCCATATGGGGTCACAAACCACAGTTTAAGAAGCTTTGTTCTAAACTTTTTGTTGGATTTATTCCTTCTGTCCTTTTTTATATTTGCAATCCTCCCACCTCCCCACCCTTAAAAGAACCATTCTTTAACTCCCACTCACAGGGCTGGGCCACGTTCCCAGAAAGGGATGGCAAATAACTTCTCTCCTATAGAATGGTCATGATATGATATCCTGGTCTGGGAAGGGAGGTTAGAAGGGAGAGAGAGAGATGGAGACAGAGACAGAGACAGACAGAGACAGACAGAAACAGAGAGACAGAAAGAGGGACAGAGAGAAAAACACAGAGAGACAAAGATAGACACACAGAGAGATACACAGAGACAGTGAGAGTGAGAGTGAGAGCATGAGCAAGAGATGTGGCAGGGGAGAATAAGGGAAGGAAGAGAAAAAGTGGAGAGCAGGGAACAAAAAGGGAGGAGAAAAGCGAGGGAATTTACTCTATTCCCTTATACTCTTCCCCCACCAACTGATTCCCTCTCACATAGTTGGTTTCAAATTTTAAACTAGAATCCTTGAACTGGAACTGACTTCTTTTTTAATCCATTGGCTTCAAGGTATATATAATTATTTCAGCCAATTAGAAGATGTTTCCTGTATTAATTGAATCCATTGAGGTGTTTCATTTTTACTGTTCTCTTACTTGGTGATCTCATCAGCTCCCAGGGGCTCAATTAGCATCTCTATGCAGAAGATTCCCAGATCAGTATATCATCTTTAGGCTGATCTATATTCACATATCTCAGCTATGTCTTATATATCTTAGATTAGATGCCCTATAGTCACCTCAAACTCAACCTATCTAAAATGGAACTCATTATCTTTCCCATAGAACTTTCTCACATCTGAAATTCCTATCCAGGGCACCATCATTCTGACAGTCACTGAGGCCCACAACCTCTGTGCCATATTCAACTTCTCAGTCTCCTTGACTCTTTATATAAATCCATTGCCAAATCTTGTTTGTCTACCTTTTCAATATTATAAAGATTGATAGATCTAGATCTAGATCTATTTTATATAATATATAGTATATATAAAATATATATTAAATAACAAGTCATATATATGCCAAATATCTATCTGTCTATCATGTATCTATCTTAATAGACTTCTGAATACATAGTTATATATACATATACTATATATGTTTATTTAAGTATGTATATAACACTGAATGTATATATATTTATGCATACTATGCATACTTATATGTTTGAGTAATTATGTGTAATTTTTATATTTTTTATATATATACATATATATAGTTACATCTGTATCTATCTTTCTACCCACTTCTTTTCACTCATATAGCCGTAACGCTAGTTCAGACCATCATTATCTAGACTACTACAGTATCCTTCTAACTGCTTTCCTTATCCCAAGTCTCCATCCACTCCAATCTATCATCTACTCTGCTGAAAAGGCATCTTTTTCTAAAATTTGGGTCTGACAACATTACCCTCTTGCACAAGCAGCTACATTGTCTCACTATTACTGTCAGGACCAAATTGAAACTACCATCTTTAGCTCTTAAAGCTTTTTATAACCTGACTGCTTCCTACCTTTCTAGCCTCCTTACACCCTTACTCCCTATACATATTTCTGAGCTCTTGCCACACTGACCTATTTGCACTTTTTTGAATTGTGAAACTGCATGTCCCATCTACACGTTTCTGTGTTGGTTGTTCCCTGTGCCTGGAATAATCTGTTTCCTCACTTACACCTCTTCGTTTTCCTGGCTTCTTTTGAGAGCTCAAACATTACCTTCTTCAAGAGGCCTTTTTCAGCTCCACAGCTGCTAAAAATTTCCCTTTTGCACTCCATTCATCGGCTCTTCACATATCTTTTCTATACTTGGTTGTTTAACTGTCTCCCCTTCCACATCAGAATGTATACTCCTTAAAGGCTGATAATTTTTTTTTTTTATGAGATATTTTATTTTTTCCGTTACATGTAAAGATAGTTCTCAACTTTTGTTTATACATGCTTTACAATTTCAGATTTTTCTCCCTCCCTCCCCTCCCTCCCCCCTCCCCTAGACAGCAGGTAATCTGATATAGGTTATATCTATATATCTCTATACATAAACATATAGATATATATATATATACACACACATATATATATACATAACAACATTAATCCTATTTCTGCATTAATCCTGTTACAAGAGAAAGAATCAGAGCAGTGATGCAAAACCTCAAAATAGAAAAAAAAAATCAACAGCACCCAAAACAAAAGAAATAATATGGTTCAATCAGCATCTATACTCCACAGTTCTTTCTTTCTTTTTTTTTCTTGGATTTGGAGATCCTCTTCTATCATGAGTTCCCTGGAACTCTTCTGTACCATTGCATTGGTGAGAAGAATATAGTCCATCACAGTAGGTCAACACTCAATGTTGATGATACTGTGTACAGTGTTCTTCTGGTTCTGCTCATCTCACTCATCAAGGCTGATAATTTTTTAAAAAGACTTTCTTTGTATCTCCAACACTTTGCACAGTACCTGATTCATAGTAAGTATTTAACAAATTCTTGTTGATTGAATCACTGACTGAACCTTCTGTGATTAATTGGGGATTCCTTCAATTGGGGATTCTTTTAATTTAAATATTTGGTGTTTAAATGAACTGGAGGACTTTTGGCAAAGTCTGTAATCCCAATATCTGGATAGTTCTAGTGATATTGGCAGGTTCAGATGTTTTACTTTTTTGAATGCTTTGCCTGGTGCCTTGTACTAAAGAGTTATAGAAAAGTCCATATATCACATAGGGAATTCAATGAAGGTGCAACCATGTCTCACTGGGACTAATAAACTAACTTTTAAAAAAAGATAATCCATTTAGAAAAGCTTCAAAGTGGTATGAGGTGCCAAAAGGGAATTGGATATAGTATTCATTATTCTGGGGTTTTATTTAAACAGGCAATTTTACCCCATGGACATACAGCCCATGCATGTGTCAAAAAAGCTGTCTGGACTCATAATAAGGCCTTCAGTCAAGATCTGCCCAAAAGCAAAAAGCAAAAACAAAAAAAAAATGTATAAATTATTATAATGTTCTCTGGGGAAACTCCATGATACCAGAATTTTACAGATTCAAAACCCACATTATTCTTAATAGCTGATTGATGTGTGAATAAGTGTTTAAGTGATATTGAAAAAAATATATGTATATATTTAGTAATGCAGTATATTAATTATATATATTAATGCAGTGTGTGATGTTGAAAATCTAAATGTGAGTCCTAACCTGTCCCCCCAGTGTTTTGGGGGAAGCTGGCTAAAATCACTGATAAGTTCAGCAAGAGTTTAGGTTTTTAAGGATTTATTAAAGTGTATTAGAAGTTAGTGAAGAGAGAGTCAGTATAGCTAGAGAGAAACCCTTTCTTGTCCTAGCAGTCCACGTGAAGTTTCTCACTATGACAAAGTCCTGGATGGTAAGGGGGGCCTGCCTGCTCTCCGTCTCCCACCCCCAAGCCAGTTCTGGATGAAAAGAGGGAGATCTAGCCAGCCAGCCTCTCCTTCCTACTTCCTGTCTCCCTCCCCAAAAGGGGAAGTGCTTCAAGCTGATTGGTTGACTGCTGACTCAGTAGTCCACAGCCTCTGAGAACACCACCCCACTCAGGGCCAGCAAGGCATGGTCTTGATTTAATCATTCTTAAGTAGATATTCAGTCAGTTTCTCAGTCTCACCCAATTCAAGCAATTCTAAATCAATCCTCACGTGGGGCCCCTGGGCATCTGCCAAATCCCATTATTTTATCACAAGTATTAATACACAAACATTCAAATAAGCAAAAGCAATTTCAAAAGAACTGGTCTAACTTGTATGGAGACACATTGGGGAAAATGTCCATTCGTAGTCTAAAGCAAAAGGGAAGGGGGGAGAAATGTTTTCTCTATTAGATCCCCACAAACTAGGATATTCAAGCCAGAGAATCCTGGATGGAGAATATCTCCTGTGTCTCCTTGCAAATGCAAAGGAATTCCAAAATATGAAATTCCTTATGAAATTTCCCATATTGTAGTGCCTCCTTTAAGGTTCCCTCTCCCTTTCCCCCTTCCCTTTCTCCTTCTCCATTCCTTCCCCTACCCCTCCATTACTTCCCCCCTCTTTTTCTCTTTCTCTCTCTCTCCTCTCTTACCCCCCCCCATTACACACATTGGTGAGCCAGATCTCTGGAGGGTCCCCACTACTATTAGTTTCAGAGTTCTATGTGTAACCATTGTTGGATTTCTAGTATTGTAATTCACAAGCTCTCACCATTCAGTGGCTTCAATAGATTTTTAGCAAAACAAACAAACAAAAAAACCCCAAAAACTATTTACCAAAGTGGTTTAGTAAAAACAATTGGTATAAGCATTCCCATAAATACACACATGCACATAGGAAGAGCATGTTCAAAGTTAGAATACAGTGGTACTATGGGACATATATATACACACATGCATATGCATATATATTTGCTTACAGACATACATAGATACCTATACACACATGTATTTATATATGTATACTCTGTGTGTATGTATACGAACACTCACATATATGTGTGTATGTATATGCATATTATATATGTATATTATAGAATGTAATATAGAAATATTTTATGTATAATGTATGTATTTGTGTGTATATGCATGTATATCTTTGCTAAAAAGGATAAATCACAATATCTGGAACATTAGAGTCTAGAAGTTGCTTTTTAGGATCAGAGTCTGCAAAGGGTTGTGCTGGTGACTGCCTCCTCTTACCTGTTCATTCTCAGTATGTTACTCTAATCCCAGCAGAATGTGTTGTCTCTTATTGCTCAGTCTCTTTAATGTTAAGTGAATACAGGATCCATACTGTTCCCAACTCTCTGATGTCATGGGTCTTGGAGGATATGAGGGAAGAGACAGACAGAAGGTTCCCCACCTACCCCATGATAGAATTCCTTTTCAGGGGCTTGCTTTCAATCCTCTATCTGGAAACCTCTGACCTGGAGCTCTTCCACCTATAAAATGCTTCACCTGTTGACAGGTTCTATGCTGACCTGACAGACATTTTAATACTTAAGTCCTGAGGTTTGTCTGATTTTTCCAGTCAAATATATATTTCCTCTGTGGCATTGCCTGAATTCATCTGCCTCCATTTTAGGTTAAAGCCCTAAAATCTTCTCAACTGGTACATTGAATGGAAATTTCTGGGCCTTCTGTGATTAGATTAATCAGGGATACTGTTGGGACCCCAACACTATGTATACTTTTCTATTTGTCTTTTAAACAATGATAGGCAGTTGTGACTTTATACTGAGCTAGATAAAGAAAATTTTTTTCATCAACATTTGTTTCATTTTCCACAGAAATAATCTTTATGGCATCAGCCATTATAGTTTTATAGTAACTGAGGCATTTCCACAGACACATTTCTATGATTTCTCATTGTTCTGTTCATTGCTTACATTATTCTTACCAATTGAAAATGCCATTTTACATAAATGAAATTTATGAAAGGTGAGTAGAACTAAGATAAAGACAAAAAAGAATTGGAAGCCATTGGGTAGTTTACATGCCTAATGGACATTTTTCTAGATACTCAAGTTCTATCCCTAAAACAAGTTAGAACATTAGAAAGCAAAGTATTTTGACTATGTTATTTCAACACCTTACAAAAATGCCTTTGGTGAATTATTATTTAATATTATGCCCTCAACCTTTATGGAGTTTCCTCCCCCCAAAAAATATTATTAGCAATCATCTAGTCCAATTACTCTCATTTTACATATAAATTAACATAAACCTAGAAAAATGAATCAACTTGACCAAGACTTTATAATCAATAAAATGACAGTGAAAAGTTGATCCCAGGTTCTCTCCAAGTTTGGTGCTATGTCACCAAGCTCCTACCCTTCCACTTAATTACAGAGGGAAAAAATATCTCTCTAGAAAAGCCATGCATACATAGACATACATCTATGAGTTTATTTCCAGAAAATGAAAATGATAGAACTCATATTATTCAGTTATAGTTCTTAAGAAACTAAGGATTAAATTTATATTTATAAGAACATAGATTTAGAGCTAGAAAAGGCCTTGAAGACCACTTATGTTAATCAGCTCATATATCCCTTTTATTACTTTGAATGGCTACTGTTTTATATTTATCTTTAATTTTCCTGCATGCTGTTTCATTTTATATAACACCTTCAAAATCTTTAGCAATAGGTCAGGTTTACATCCTAAATCACAAGAAGGAATAAAATAAGAAATGAATATAAATTCCATAAAGGGGTATTTAGGGCTCATAAGACAGAGACTTGCATAATTGTATTTGTGGCAAAAAACCATAGGGAGTTATTATAATTTTATTCTTCATTAATATTTAGAAATAAGACCACACTGCCTGGAAAGAATATTTTAGTCAGTCAAAAAAACATTTATTAAGTACCTACTATGTGCAAGGCATTGTGCTAAATGTTAGGAATACAAAAAGAAGCAAAAGACATCAAGGAGCTGTCAAGGAGCTCACAATCTATCAAGCTATATACAGAATAAATAGGACATAATTAAGAGGGGGAAGACAAATGAATGGAGAGGGGCTAGAAAAGACTACCAGTAGAAGATGTAATTTTAGTTGGAACTTAAGTCATGAGGCAGAGATGTGGAGGGAGAGTATTCCAGTGATAGAAACAGGGAGAGAACATGGCCAGAGGTGAGAGACAGATTGGCTGGTTGGTGGAGGGGGGGGGGCAGTATCACTGGATGGAAGGAGTAAAGAGTGAAGTGGAAATTGGTAAAGTAAGAAGAGTCTAGGTTATTCTGGGCTTTTTGAGGGGTAATAAACATTTTTATTTATAGTTTTAGGTTCCAATTTTCATCCCTCTTCCCTCCCTCCCTTCCCTGAGGCAGCAAACAATCAGATATCGGCTATACATGTATTATTATGTAAAACATTACCATATTTGTCATTTTGTACAAGAAAACTTGCTTAAAAGAAAAAAAATGAAAGAAAGTGAAAAATTGCATGCTTTAGTCTGTTTCATCAATATCAATTCTTTTTTTGAAGTTGGATAGTATGCTCCAATGTTCACAAAGAGCCAAATAAACCTAATGACTGAAAGGTTGATTATTTTAACCTCTTGCTGGATATGTACCCATTTCTGCAAATCTATCCAACTTTTTCCATTGCATTTAATTATTTTATCAAGGTGAAGAAGAGTTGACCTAGGGTATCCTTGATTGTAAAGCTCTTTTAATTTTCTACAGAGGATGAGAATAACCAAATCTTTGACTTATTCTGATTTTTTCAACCCCTTTTCTTCAACTAGACTCAGTTTCCTTTTCTTCTATTTTTATTTGCTATCTTGTAAAATACTATGTAAAAGAAAATGTGAAATTTAGACTGGTGTCAGTCAGAAAAGAATCCTACTTTTCAGATGGCATGTAGAAAAGCAGACAATCTGATCAACATTGAGTAATTTTGAAGGGTGCATGTTTACATTTCTGTCAACATCTTTGACCTACGCTCTAATCTTTTCTTGCCAAGGGTCATGAATATGAGATTTTAGATAATCAACCATGCATGTTGAGGTGATGATAAGAAATGAAGTAGAACTCCCCAAAGTATTTTTTTTAAGATGAAGGAAAACTGCATACTTGTTTGTGTGAATTTTTTTTTTTTTTTTGCTGCAGGGCAATGAGGGTTAAGTGACTTGCTCAAGGTCACACAGCTAGTAAGTATCAAGTGTCTGAGGCCAGATTTGAACTCTGGTCCTCCTGTTTTGAGTTCTGTTTTGAGCATTGTGAGTTTGAAATGTCTATAGGACATCCATTGAAATATCTAATAGAGAACTGGTATTGACTAGAACTTAGGATCATGATTAGAATTAGCTATATTACACTGGAAGTCATCTGCAAAGAGATGGTAATTAAACCCATGTTTGCTAATGAGATCAAGTATGAATGAGAAAGAAAAGAGAGTCCATACAGGTTGGAAATAAACTCATAGATGGAGAGGGTGAGATATGGATGAGGAAACAGCAAACAAGATTGAGGAATTCTCAGAAGGGAACTTTAGGAAAAGAAATCAGAAGGAGAGGGTGGGCAATAGTATCAAAAGCTACAGAGAAATATTAAGGATAAAGATAGATAAGCTCCTTTTAGATTTGATCATTAAAGTATCATTAGTGATTGTGGAGAGAGAAGTTGAAACCCAGATGAGATGAGGTTTAGAAGAAAATGAGAGGAGAAAAAAATGAAGGTATCAAGTATAAACTACTTTTTCAAAGAGTCACCAAACCAAAAAGCCACACAAATAGGGGCACCTAGGTGACACAGTGAATGAAACACCAGCCCTGGATTTCTTTTCCCCAAAACTCACCCTTTTCCTGAAGTCCCCTATTGCTCATGAGGACAGCATGATCCTTCTAGACACCCCACTTGGCCAATTTCACACACTGTGTATTATCCTAGACTCCTTGCTCCTCCTCACCCCACCTATATTATTTGAAAAATTTTGTTGATTGTATCTCCACATATTGTTAATATCTTATTGCCTGTTTAAACATAAAGAAAAGTAAACTTGTAATTGAATATAGAAAACCAAAGTTTATTGGAAATTCTAGATATCTTTAATCGGCAATTAAAAGCAAAATCCCAAAATTCTACAAACAAAAAATTTTGTGATCAAATTTGAAACAGAAAATGTGTATAACATATAGCTTGAGTTATATAATGAATGGCAAAATAGTAACATAAAGGGGAATGACTCAAAATGTATAGTAGTTTCTTTTTTAAGAATGTATTGCAGGGGCGGCTAAGTGGCACAGTGGATAGAGCACCGGCCCTGGAGTCAGGAGTACCTGAGTTCAAATCCGGCCTCAGACACTTAACACTTACAAGCTGTGTGACCCTGGGCAAGTCACTTAACCCCAATTGCCTCACTTAAAAAAAAAAAAAAAAGAATGTATTGCAGCTGGGCCAGATTGACCCATAATTATTGCCTCAAATGTTTCACAGTTGCATATGAATTACTAACAAAGCACCTTCTCAGTTTCTTACCTGATCTGACATTTCTAGACAGAAGGCATTGCTTATTTGTGTTTTGTTTTGTTTTTTTGTTTGTTTGTTGTTTTTTTTTGGTGAGGCAATTGGGGTTAAGTGACTTGCCCAGGGTCACACAGCTAGTAAGTGTTAAGTGTCTGAGGCCAGATCTGAACTCACGTTCTCCTGAATCTAGGGCCAGTGCTCTATCCACTGTGCCACCTAGCTTCCCCAGCATTGCATATTTAATACAAAAAAAAAATAACACCAGTGATGCCTTCAAATATATAAAAATTACATGATTATATACTTGATAGAAAGCATTGATACCTTGTATAACTTAGAAATGCATCCATAGACACACAGAAAATATTCTATATTTAAACCATAACATCAACATAATAATATAATGAATAATTAATTTAAAACACATGACATCTTCTGGAAAAAATAGTTTTTTGCTTCTGTCTAGCAATAAATTCATTAGTCTTGTTGTTCAGTAATTTTTTATTCATGACTGACTCCCCATGACTACATTTGGTGTTTTCTTGGCAGAAATACTGGAATGGTTTGCTGTCTCCTTCTCCAGCTCATTTTACAGATGAGGAACTGAGGGTAATAGGGTTAAATGACTTCCCCAGGGTCACACAGGTGATGCTGAATTTGAACTTATGAAAATGAAGCTTCCTGACTTCAGGCCTAGTACTCTATCCACTGCACAACCAGGTTTGAACAAAGTCATCATTGTCACCACTTAATAGAGTTGAATATAGGTTTTAAGTAAAAAAAAAAAATGATAAAAAACACCATATTAAACACTTTATGTCCATGAGTCATGTCAAGTTATATTGTTCCCCTGAAGAGTACAGTAGACACTACTTAATGCCTTGGAAAGTTTCTACAATTATATCAAAATACAATGGACTTGATAAATATAAAATTATTTTTTCCAATCTTAACAGTATTTTTTCTACTTACATGTAGAGTTTTTAACATTCATTTTTGTAAGATTTTGAGTTCCAAATTTTTCTTCCCTTCCCTCACCCTTCCCCAAGACAGCAATCTGATATGTACAATCACATTAAACATATTTCCACGTGTTGTTTAAAAATCTAAATGTGGGTTCTAATCTGTCCCCCCCCCAGTTTTTTTGGGAAAACTGGCTAAAATAAATGATAAATTCACCAAGAGTTTAGGCTTTTAAGGGTTTATTAAAAGATATAATATAGTGAAGAGAGAGAAAGATTGAGAACAGATTCCTTATAGCATGGAAATCCTAGCCTTCCTAACAGCCTACGTGAAGTCCTGCCACTAAGCTGATGTCTTGAACCAAAAGAGAAAGATCCCATCCAGCCTCAGCTTCCTCTTCCTGTCCTCCTCCCAGAAATGGGAGGTTCTTCAAGTTGATTGGCTGAGAGCAGTCTCATGGTGATGTCACAGTCCATAGCCTCTGAGAATATATTCTCCTCAGGGTTGGCTAAATGTAAACTAGGTGGCTAACAGGGAAGGCCAGGTGTGGCTAAAATCTAATCATCTTTAAGTGGGTACTTAGTAGTTTCTCATTCACACCCAATTCAAACAGTACTAGCTCAATCAAGTCGGACCCCAATGCCAAATTCAACCAGGTTTGAACAAAGTCATTAGTCATTAGTCAAAGACACATTAGTCATTTCACATATTAGTCATGTTGTGAACAAAGAATCAGAACAAAAGGGAAAAACCTCAAAAAAGAAAAATAAGAACAAAAAAAGTAAAAAAAATCGTGGTTCCATCTTTATTCAGATTCCACATTTCTTCTTCTGGAAGTGGAGAATACTTTCCATTATAAGTCCTTTGGAATTGTCTTGAATCATTGTATTATTGAGAAGAGCTAGGTCTGTCACAGGTGATCATCACTCAGTGTTGCTGTTTATTGTGTACTGTGTTCTCCTGGTTCTGTTCACTTCACTCAGCATCAGTCCACTTAAGTCTTTACAGGTTTTCCTAAAGTCTGCCTGCTCATCATTTCTTATAGCACAAAAATATTACATTACATCCATATACCAAAACTTGTCCAGCCATTCCCCAATTTATGGGCATCCCCTTGATTTCTACTTCTTTGCCACCACAAAGAGAAATGCTAGAAATATTTTTGTCCATGTGGGTCCTTTTCCCTTTTTTATGATCTCTTTGGGATACAGACCTAATAGTGGTATTGCCGGGTCAAAGGGTATGCATATCCTCATGGCCCTTTGGACATAGTTCCAAATTGCTCTCTAGAATGGTTGGATCAGTTCACAACCCCACCAACAATGCATTAGTGTTCCAATTTTTCCACATCTTCTCCAATATTTATTATTTTCCTTTTTTGTCCTATTAGCCAATATCATAGGTATGAAGTGGTACTTCAGAGTCGTTTTAATTTGCATTTCTCTAATAAATAGTGATTTAGAACATTTTTTTCATATTGCAATAGATAGCCTTTATTTCTTTGTCTGAAAACTGCCTGTTCATATCCTTTGACCATTGCTCAATTGGGGAATGACTTGCATTCCTATAAATTTGATTCAGTTCTCTAAATATTCTAGAAATGAGGCCTTTATCAGAAACACTGGCTATAAAAATTGTTTCCCAGCTTTCTGCCTTCCTTCTAATCAGTTGCATTGCTTCCATTTGTACAAAAACTTTTAAAATTTAATATAATCAGAATGATCCATTTTGCATTTCATAATACTCTCTGCCTCTTATTTGGTCATTCTTCTCCTCTCTGTAGATCTGAGAGGTAAACTATACTTTCCTTTTCTAATTTGTATATGGTATCACCCTTTATGTCTAAATCCTGTACCCATTTTGACCTTATTTTGGTATATAGTGTAAGATGTTGGTCTATGCCTAGTTTCTGCCATACTCTCTTCCAGTTTTCCCAGAAGTTTTTGTCAAATACTGAGTTCCTATCCCAGAAGCTGGAGTCTTTGGCTTGATCAAACAGTAAATTATTATATTCATTTACTACTACATCTCCTGTGCTTAAGCTATTCCACCGATTCACTCCTTTATTTCTTAGCCAGTACCAAATAGTTTGATGACTACTGCTTTATAATAGTTTTAGATTTGGTACAGCTAGCTCACCTTCCTATGCAGATAAGTATAAACATTCTCAACATGCATCATTGAAGAATAGTATTTCAAGGACTTCTTTTTAAAGTATATAATAAATTAACATGTTACTTTCAAAATTGCTCAACTTGAGTTTTTTTCTGAACTTCATTCTGTTCTATGTTGTGCACCAAAAAATGTTTCGGTAGCCCTTTATTTTTTTCTTTTCTATTTCTTTTACATCATTATTACTAGCATCCTCAACCCCCTCCTATTCCCCATAAAACAGGAGAAAAACAAAAACAAAACCACTCTTAGAACAAATATGTAGATTCAATCAAAATAAATACATGCTGTGGCCACATGTAAAAATCCATGTCTCTTTGTGTTCCAGGAGTCCATCATTACTCTGTCTGATAGTGAATAACATGCACTTTATTTAGGCATGCTTTGATTAGTATTTTAAAGCAACCTTGACAATGTTGTTATATACATTTTCTCCTGGTTCTGCTCATTTCACTGTGCAACAGTTCATATGAGTTTCTTCTGAAATTGGCTTTCATTATTTCTTATTATTCAATTGTATTCCATTTCATTCATATATAATAATATTTTAATCCATTCCTTGTTTGCAGCTAACCCAATTTAGTTTCCCCTTTTTTTTTCTTTTATGTTTCTTTTTTATAATTAATTGAGGATCTGCCCTTTAAATCTGGTTTATTGTTATTTTACCTGTTCCATTCTAGGTACTATCATTATCCAGATATCCACATTAACCTCACATCTCCTTTTATCTCTCTTTTTTTTTTCTGTTGATTTTGGTGTATATATACTTCAGACTCTTCATGGGAGTGTGTTTGTGTCTTCAATTTTTTTTTTCAGTTTCAGTTTAGTTCCCTAAACTTTACATAGATATGGATATGGATATAGATATATAAAACCTACTCCAAGGTTCTTTGTTTCTCCTAACTCTTTCAATAGGAAAATCAGACAGGACACTTATTTATACACACTCTACTAAAATAAAAACAAAAACCATATACACCCATTTAATCACATAAATTTTCCTTTCTAGTTTCACTTGACATATTTATATATTTCTACTCTGTTCTAATCTTTTCGTCAGGAATATTTGAAAGTTGTCTATTCGGTTAAAGATACGTTTCCTCCCATAAGATCATATTCAACTTTGCAAGATAAGTTATGTTTGGTTATAGCTTATATATTTGCTTTTGAACTATTGTATCCCAGTGTCCACTATTATTTGTAGTAGAAGCTGACATAATCCTTTGTGATTCTGACTTTTTTTCTTTCTTTCTGGATTATATATATATATATATATATATATATATATATATATATATATATATATATATATATATTATTATATATATATACTAGACACACACACACACACACACACAATATCAATACATAATATATATATATTTTTTCTTTACCTAGAAGTACTTCCATTTCCTGGTAAAGTCTACTCTTTTCTCTTCTAACCTATCCATAATCCTTCCAACTGTTTCTTCCAGAGCTTTTATTATTTTTAAAAATCTTCATTTCTTCCCAGATGTACATATGGTCCTTGTGGAAACTATTTTTTTTTCTTTCATTGAGTCTCACATTTTGAGCTGCAGTAAAGTTATTCTCTTTTTGTAGGTTGGATTTTTGGATATCTGTGGATTTATGACAATTTTTTTTATCATGTCTAATGTATTCTATTGATTCATATCTTAAGCTTTAATTCCTGAATTGGGGCTTTGTGACACAGACAGGCTCTGTGCCCTCTGCTGTGCTTTTGAGTTATACAGTCCTGCCTTGTTGATGTTGGCACATATCAACCAGGTTCTTATGCTACCCTCACCTTCCAGAGTTGGCCTATCTTAAAAACAAAGGTAGATTTTAGGCCCTTATGAATCTTTCATACGTAGAGACCAGTATTTTCATTGGCCTATATGCTTTTCCTCACACATGACATTGTGACTCCCAGATTTGTGATTTTTCACTGACAGTCCATTTCCATGCTTAGATTTTTTCCTTTCTAAGTTTTGTTTCCAACTTTTCTGACTTTCTTTAAGACTCATCTCAGGTCTCATTTTCAGCAGGAGGTGTCTTCTGTACCCTCTGCCCATGGAACTAGAACCTTCCATAGACACACACACACACACACACACACACACACACACACACACACACAACATATATATATATAATATATATATTTATTTAATTTTTTTCCCACCTTAATCATTACATTGAAAGCTACCTGAGAGCAAGAACTTTATTTTTGCCTTTTCTCAGCACTTAATGAATATTGCTTATAGGTTAATGGACTTACTCTAAGACATCTTTGGGGAGAGTCCTAGGAATGTTAGAGCTCTCTTTGCATCTGTGGTATCCTTATATGATCTCTGCAGTGCCTAGAGTGGTTGCTGTTATTATTGGTTATTTCCATAGTGTTCTCTCTAGTTCTACAATGACCCCAGCTTTATTTATGGGAGCCCTCTTAATTGCTTCTTCTGGGTATAAAGCCTTGAAGAATACATAGATGTCGCTAGTCCTTCTCTGGTCATGCTGGGAGGCTTCTATCTCATCTGCTAACAACAGAACTGGATTTTTTACAAATACTGTCTTCTGTTGTTTGTAGGATTCTGGCTAACTTTTTTGTATTATAGTGGAAGAAGTCCCTTATTCTTGTATAACCAGGTTCTTTGAAGTGCATGTAATGGAATGCTTTCAAAATATAGAGCACGGGGGAAGAAATTAAGACCATGTGAAAAAGGGTAATTTATAAGGCATTCCTCTCATTCTTCTTGCTTTTGCACTTGTTCCAAAGATGCTTTCAATGAGTTTATGGAATATAAGCTGAACAGATGAAGCCTTTTAAAGGAAAAAAAAACAGATTTTTTTTTATTCATAAGTATAATAGTTTACAGAAAATAGCAGGATAATGAATTTTTGGGACTGCTTCTGTTTAAGATTTATCAAAGACAATAAGAACAAAATGGCAGTGGTGAGGATGAGGATGTTATTGGTGTATACTTACATAGTTCTTTAGGATTAACAAAGCACTCCACATACATACATACATACATACATACTTGCATTCACACCTAATCTAATTTGGTCATATAACAGATCATTTATTTTACCCCCTACTTTGTAATCCCAAATAATTTATATGTTAAAAATATGACAACACATAATGTCCTACTCCAGTGATTTATCAGGACATAGAGGTGACCCTAGTTTTTTTGTTTGTTTGTTTGTTTTTTTATGAGGCAATTGGG